>NW_027185229.1:6602636-7802636 GCF_022577435.1 Embiotoca jacksoni | reverse complement strand
AGCGGGGCCTGCGTTACACAGAAACCCATTAAATGGCCCCATGTCTGTTGAAGAAAATCCTCTTTTACAATACTCCACTGAAGCGTAGGTGTGCACGGATGGGCGGGTTGCCAGTTTTATAGGACAATAGATACGTTTATGGAAGCTGGTTTCATTTTGTTGATGAGCTGAGAGCAATGAGCTGGTCAATACAATGTTGGCGCAGCCCCCTGTTTTCACCTCGAAGGACTGAGAGCAGCTATTTTTCATTCCTCTCCAGGGTCACACTTCTGACCCCAAACTCAATTAGGTTCTCGTCTTGTGGTGATATGACCTCAGGAACAGTCAGTCAATAATGGGAACTGGGTTGGGTACTATAGCAAGAGCACAATCCAAGTTAAACTGCCATGAAAATAACCGAGTATTTTCTTTTTCATTTTGACAAACAATCGAACGGAAAAAGGATTAAATTACAATTATAAAGTGATCATTTTTTCATTTATAACAACTGACAGTGCACTAAATGTGTCTGAAACTGACATCGAAAGTCATTCAAGCTGTGGAAACTGGTTGTGTGACCTTTCATAGGGGAGCGGATGTAAACACAAAGCTAAAGTTAAAGCTCCATGATCTAAGCGGTGGGTTTAGATTTCCCCACCAGGAGCTGGTGCTCTGTGTCAGTCTGCTATTCAGCCAGTAGTGGTGTAAAATCACCAGTCTGTAACAAGAGATTTCTAAGCAGAACTAAGGCATTCAATCAGACATATCTGAGGGATTATGGGGGATAACTCTGCACTTATATGGGACTGTTTCTAGTAACACAAAGCTTACAGTTATATGCCTCAAATTTAAGCTGATCTTCTTGTCTTTTAAAATAAAATTATTGGTTGTTGCCAGGTTACAGTTTGTCATGGCCAATAATGTGTGTGGTGATTTTTTATTTTTTTTTACTGTCATGTAGCAAGGGCTTAAACAGAATCTGCTCATCATCTACAAGGATCTGATATTATTTTGCAGTCAAACATGAGGTATGCTTTTGCAAACACTTGCATGTGGGATATTTGAATAGAAATCCAGTTCAAGGTTATCCATGCAAACTAGAGGTCTTTCCAGGTTTTGCAATGCACCCGCAGCTCTGAAGTGGATAAATTAACTTTCAAACAACAAATAGCCGGTCTGGAAGGGCAATTTGACCTGCTCCAAAATGGACCTGAGGACAATCACAGATCAAGGTCAAACAAAACTGCCAGCCGCTGACCTGATTACTGCCAACAGCTGTGAATGGGAGATAAACGGTCAGTATAGGCAAGTGTCAGCTGGGTGGTCTGTTAGTCTTTGGCCTAAACTGCAAATGGGTAAAAATCTAGCATTTAAAAAAAAAAAAAAGGCTTGCATGTTAACTAGTAATAGTGCTGAGCTGCGGGCATTCACACGTCGCAGCAAAGATGTGACGAAGAAAGAAAACGGCTATTAAATTCTCTCTCGTGCCATGAACATGCTGTCTTTCCCACCATATTTGACTGTAACTACTAGTGTTTTCTCACCAATATAATATCTACGTCTGCTAACCACCGCAAAGTGGCTTGTAGAGAGAACGTCAGAACTGGTGCCTGGTGGTGTCTTTTCCTCGGCCTCCCTGGCCATTAACAGCAATAGAAACCAGCTGTGGGAAGCAATCGCTCTTGTCACTCATTTGCAAAGTCCTCCCATTTGCTTTAGCTTTTAAAAACACTCTTTGGTACAGTTCGAAATGCTGCCCTGTCTTTAGTTTCGTCTGCTTTCGATTACAGTTATTATCACAAGCTTCTCCTGGCTCTTTTTTGTGTCCATTGTGTGGTGTGTATACATACAAGTGTGTGTGTGTGTGTGTGTGTGTGTGTGTGTGTGTGTGTGTGTGTGTGTGTGTATATATCTGCCTTTCGATCTTTTCCTCAGGGCAGTGTGCCTTTCACTTCCAGATTGTAACCCTGTTGTTGTTAGAAGCATGTTTCGTAATTTATCATTAGCAGTGTGTGTGCGCACATCATGCGTGCTTGCATGTGTATGTGTCCTTCATGAGCTATCCTGAGACTCCACCTCACCCCACCCACCGGCGTCCGTCCTGAGTTTTGCTGTCGGACACTGATCCCAGGTCCCTCGCCAACACCAGTGGAAGCCAACAAAGGCACATACGAAGGAATTAGGTTACATTTAAAAACAAGAGACTGTTGCTGTAAATTCATTCCAACAACAAGCATGCTTGCGTAAAAGGCTGCTTAAAGGGGCTTCATGCTGCACACGCTGAATATGACGCCACAGCTTTGAGACAATATTTAATTTTGGTTTTACAAAATTAGAGCATAACACAAGATGTCTGCAATATTCAGGTTAATCTGTTTTTGTGTGACAGACTCTGTGTTATTGCCAAGGACAAAGCTGATAGCTTCTAGTCAGTAAATCCATTCAGGTGACCGGTGGGTCAATAAGAGTGGTATGACCTAGTCAGCAAGTATCGATCATGGATCTTGTCTCTCCAAAAGTCTTCAGTGTGTGTTATGCTCTGTTGTTTCTATTTATTTCATTCATTGAAAGATTCACTCTTCTACTTTTACTTTTCATTTAACATTTGCATTAATTTCTCTTCCTCTTCCTTCTCTCTCCCTTTCTATCCTAAAATCTTCCTTTAAAACCCTTTGACTTTCTCAGTTTGCTCCACCCTCCTCCAGTCACATTCACATATGACTGCCTGACCTTTGTTATACCTCGGCCCCCTGTTACAGTGTAATAAAAAAAGAGACTGTAATAAATAACATGGAGATGACCCTCATTGTCTGCCTCGGTAATGTAAAGAATATCCGAGTACTTTGGAATGTCCAGATTAACATTAATCCTGCTGCCGCCCGCATTCGAGTGCACGAACGCTGCGACGTTAATCACTACTTTGTTTGCGTGTGTATGAGTGTGTGCTCATTTGATGGGTCAGTCATACATTACCATGTCAGTGTGCAGAGATGGAGAGGTGAGGTTCCATTAAGTCTCTGCTGGTGGGCTATAAATCAAAGTGATTTTAACCGTGTGCGTGTGTGTGTGTGTGTGTGTGTGTGTGTGTGTGTGTGTGTGTGTGTGTTTTGGTGAGTCCCAGTTTTTGTACAGTTGTCATTTTGCTGCTGAAAATACTAGTCAACAGCGTTTTAATAATAAATTCATCATTTGAGCTAATATTTCAAATAAAGCTGCTTGAATTTGAGGATTTGTATTTTTTCGATCCCTTATAACTGAATGCTTTTACCTTTTTTTTAAAGTGGTACAGAGAAAACACGCAACTGGCAGATAACATGTTGGGCTATGGGAAGTCTACATGCGCACTTTATTTTGTGATGTTTCATAGACAAAACAATCACGTCTGCTTTAGTATTTTGGGGGTTTGTCAGGCATGTTGCGGTCCTTCATCATTCTCATCCTCACCGTCTCTTGTCTCTTCCTCAGGTTCATCAGTACTACAGCTCCCTGCCTGAGGACAAGGTGCCCTATGTGAACAGCCCAGGAGAGAAATACCGCATCAAACAGCTGCTCCATCAGCTCCCGCCCCACGACAATGAGGTGAGAGTCCAAACTGATGCCCTCCCCCACCGCCTCCGTCCATCCATCTATCGCTTCCTCCCTCCCTCCTCTCCTTCAGGGCAATACAGAGATAAGAGGGAAGCAGGGAGGAGACAGACACAGGAAAAATGGTGTCTGTCTTCTTAATGGGCAAGGAGGAGATAGTGAAGTGCCTGTGTGCGTGTAGCTGCCGATTTAAAGTTCGTTACATTAATAGGTCATTACCACAATTGATCTTGAGATACTGATAGACACGGTGCAATCCCTTAAAAGATTGGCACACTTTAGCACCTTACAGTAGGCTAATAATCAGCCTGGGTTGCCATTTATTTTTACTTTCTTATAAAGTGTGACCTTATGGAGCTATTTTCTTTCTTAATCTGACTATTAATCTGATTGGTCAACTGAATCTCTAGCTGAGCAAATGCAAGAAACACAATATAGCTCCTGTCCCTCCACATAGTATGTCTCAACTCAACTCAAGTCTACTTTACTCAACTCTTAATCTTTATTAGATTTTGTTTTCCACTGTAGCTGGTGGTCAAAGAGACATTACATTTGGCTGCTGTGACATTATCTTCTTCATCAGTATGTGGCAGGTGAAATTGTGGCCGCTATAATAGTTTGGCTGTTTAACAATAGTGGGTTTGTGTAGTATGCCCTGTATCGCACAATGATGACATAGAGATGCAGGTATAATCTAGTGACGATTCTCGCTGACCAATCAGTGGTCTGCAGTGTTTTCACATCACTTTTTAGGGTGGGCTCAGCTCCCTTGGAACTTGAAGTGACACCAAAAAAAAATAGTAGCAGATACTATACACAAGGCTTGCCTAATGGAAAACCAAAAAAAGATGAGTTGTGTTAAGCTACACCATGCAGTGGGAAAATGGATTATCAGATGTGTTGAGAGGTGGGATTCTTTCTTCTTTTACTTCTAATTCCTCCAGTAAAAATTTATATTTCAGTCTCTTAGAATGGAAAATTATGGTAATAATGAAATCATTATAGAAAAATGACATTGGGTCAAAATGTATGTTTAGCATGTGATGTGTATCTTGTGTCTAGCTACGGTACTGTAACAGTCTGGACGATGAGGAGAAGCGAGAACTGAAGCTCTTCAGTAACCAACGGAAACAGGAAAACCTGGGTCGCGGCAATGTCCGTCCATTCCCTGTGACGATGACCGGGGCCATCTGCGAACAGGTAGCTGACAGAAACATCACTTTTTACATTGGTGCACGGTTTCACTCCTAAATGTCATTTCTGCATTGAGCGCCATGACAAGAGTGGATTAAGTGTGACAAGATCAAAGGTGCGTGATGCGGCCAGTGAAATGAAAGCAATGAATCATGTGACAGACATAAAGAACAGCCTGATGGCATTTCAGGTATTTTGATGTATGAGAGGTGCTTCATGTTGACATATAAAGGGCAGAGAAGCAGCAACCGCCTGCTTTTACAACAATGTTGTGACCTTGTCAATCTTACCTCAGAGTCTTGCTCTTACAAGGATCTTGAGGCGGTATGTATGCGTGTGCTTTGTCGTAATATTTCCCTGTGACACACCAGCCGACAGCCTCATAAAATCGCAGAATTTATTTCTTTTAAAAAAGAGCATTACATAATACGTCAGGGAGCTAAGTTCAAGTTGAATCTGCCCTATATCTTCCTGAAAGTATTTCACACTGGTGCCGAGTGTCCCATCAAATATTAAATGTGTTCTTGTAGTTGCCTTATGGGACTACACAGTGCAATGGAGTGTCCTTTTACACACTTCAGCATCCGCTAGTTATTTGTTATTGTGTGCACAGCAGGTTCATACCCAGGTGGAGTTACTCCCCGTTGTGTTAGCGCCCCAGGTGTATAGCTGCTTTACAGCTTGTGCATCTCATCCAGTTAGAAGACACAGACACACACAAACGCAAACATGCAGGAGCAGATTGTATGGAGAGTGTGTATTGATTGAATTCCCCATCCCCCTTTGGCCTCCCGGCAGCAAGAGGCTTTGTGCCATTTGGATAACCTGACTGTAACTCTACCTCCGTCTCCACCTTCCCACCCTGCTGAATGTACTTTACCTACCTGACCTTTCCCCCTGTCTCAGTAGTGCTCCCTCTTGTTTATCTCTCCATCTTCTCTGCCTTTAAACCTTGACGTGTATCTCCCTCTCCTTTTTTATCCTCCCGTATATCTCTTTTTTTACTCATCTCGTTTGTCCCCTCTCGGTCTGTACATGCCTTCCCCAGCCACACATATAAACACATAAACTTTGTGCTCTCAGTTGACTGAAATCTTTATGCAAAATTGTGTTGCAGACTGCGAAGCACCAATCTGATACACTGGATCAATGTCAGCTGTGATACGGACTTTATTAAAGATCCTATTAGAGAAGCTTTGACTTCTTTGAAAACTCTTACTTATTTGGGAACAGTGCATCTACTGTAGAGCTGAAATTATTAGTTGATTAATCAGTTTGTTGTTTGAACTTTCTCTGGAAAATTCTTTGTTGTTAGAATGCTTTTCTTTGTCTTATGTGATTGAAAACAGAATCTCTTTGGGTTTTAGAAAACTATTTACAAATGTAAGGCTTTTGCAAACTCTGAAAGAAATTTTCTTTTCTAGGTTGCAACATTTTTTAGACCAAACTGTCAGGTTTTTTTGGGGGATAATGGAAGTGATTGTTAGTTGAACCAAATATCTTCTGCTGCTCTAAAGTGTGACAAACAGATCCAACAAACCAAGTCTGACCAGTTCCACCATTCTACACGTTCTTTCAAAGTATAGTGCAATTTGGTCTCCATACATGATAGCCCATTTGATTACATTGTCTTGTGTCCTGCCCCAATGACCTGTTGTAACAGGAATTTACTTCATATTAAGGAATCAATGCCGCCCTGTCTGTTCTTTTCAAAGAGCGTTGCTTTCCAGACATGCACGTGAGGGAAATTCCCTGACTGAGCTGGGTGACTCCTTGTTGGCTTTGCAAACATCAATCATACCAGTCTTGGAGAGTTTTATTTTTTATTGGATTTAATGGTTCACATTATGATCAAACAAATCTTTCCAGAGTGTTTTTGGTGCTCAGAAAA
Organism: Embiotoca jacksoni; assembly: GCF_022577435.1. NCBI lineage: Eukaryota > Metazoa > Chordata > Actinopteri > Embiotocidae > Embiotoca > Embiotoca jacksoni. The sequence goes on along the minus strand of NW_027185229.1, from coordinate 7,795,987 downwards.
GTATATTAATGATTTTGCTGCATTTTTCGTGTAGAAATCAAAAGGTTCCAAGCAGTTCTACACCGTGAGCTGGACTGATTTTAAATTGAATAAGAAAAAAGCAGGCTCAAATTGTATTGGTATCTGCACTGCCTTGAGTTTACGTGTTAGAATTAGAAGAACGTGAGAGTTAAACAGTTACAAATACTAAAAAAGTTGCATTTCAACAACCTGTTTCTAAAAAAACAAGTTCTTCTCCAATTTCTTTTTAGTGCGGAGGTCAGATAAATGGCGGTGACATCGCTGTGTTTACATCCCGGGCGGGTCATGGCGTCTGTTGGCACCCTGCCTGCTTTGTGTGCAGCATGTGCAACGAGCTCCTGGTGGACCTCATCTACTTCTACCAAGATGGAAAGATCTTCTGCGGTCGGCACCACGCCGAGAGGCTGAAGCCGCGCTGCACCGCCTGCGATGAGGTAGATGGCAGTCGCATGCAGACTCACATGCCTTCAGATGGAGGATCGTGTATAAACAGATACATGTCAGCCTTGAACATACTGTGCCTGTAACTGTGTCGGTAGAGCTATTTATAAAGTCTTTACACACATGCAGTCTACAGTATGCATGCCTGCATACACACCAAATCGATGTCATGTGATGCTCATGGGCTCACAACACACACTTGTCACAGTTTATTGCGTGCTGAGCTTTTTCCAGTTTAACAGGGTCGCCTATCAATAGCCTTATCTCGCAACCATTAACACTGACTTACTCTCTTACTCTGCAAATGGGGGCAAGGACACTGATTGTACTTAAAAAGCACCCCGGTGGTTCAACAGCAGCATAATTAAAAGCAAATGCACCATCTAGATTTCCCCACACACATTAGCCCACAACACAAGGCAGTGACAAAGAGAGAATACTAAGCTGCAGAAGAGTAACTGGTGCACATGGAGGGGGAGGGAGGGCAAGCAAAGTCTTTGTCCTGTCATTCAACATGCAGCAATAATCCAACGGAGGTTTTACCTCTGCGGACCTGTGATAAACGATACTCTTTCTTATCTCTCCCCTCTTAGATCATCTTTGCAGATGAGTGCACCGAGGCAGAGGGCCGTCACTGGCACATGAAGCACTTCTGCTGTTTTGAGTGCGAGACGGTGCTGGGGGGCCAGCGTTATATCATGAAGGAGGGACGGCCATACTGCTGCTCCTGCTTCGAGTCCCTCTACGCCGAATACTGCGACTCCTGCGGGGAACATATTGGTATGCTGCTTTCCCCATCAGGCCTCCCATTAGATCAACTGCATTAACCGCCAGCAGGTCATGCAAAGAAACCCTTACTAAATTAATTTTATAATGCTAAATACATGGAAAGAGAAGAAGATGAAAGGGTGACCTCATTTTTTTTCATAAAGTAACTCAGACGAGAAAAGAGCAGAAAAGATCTGTCCTAGTTTTCTGCAGTTTATCATCAAACGATGTCATCCATGGTTAGGCATTTGAGGTAAGGGTCCACAGGAGAGGCCCACAGAGACCTCAGTTTACAGAGTACAGAAATATGAACAATACATCATGCAGTGTGAAACCAACCTGGGGCAAAGGCATGACTGTACCAAGTGACTCTTCAACCTCAAGATCTGTTTTTATTACAGATATATGCAAGTGTCAGTTAAGTACAAATGTAAACATCCCACAACCCTTAATGTTAGAGGCAAACCCACTGAGAGAGGTAACTAGGGTATTATTCAGATGGAAACTTCGTATTTGCACCTCTTGGCCTCATGCCACCTCGTGTGTGTATGTGGTGTGTGTGTGTGTGTGTGTGTGTGTGTGTGTGTCCATGTCCATGTCCATCCCCCAACAGGATGCCCAGGTGTGATTTTTGGCATATATCTGTCAACAAATTTGTTCTGTAATTATTTGTCAGACAGGATACCGAGAAGTATTTGGCTAAAAAAATACAACTGATTATAAATTGAAACCATCAGAAAACACCCTCCAACCAGATGGCAGCCATTAGCAAATAGCTGGTTTTCTTTCCCCTGCGACAACTGGAAACATTCTCAAAATGCTATGTGTTTATACAATGCTTGGCAAGCTCCATGAGTTTGCCCCAAAGCACAGCTCAGTAACCGCCTCAAGCTTCATTTTCTGACTCAACAAGCTATTTGCAATATGCTACTATTTTCAAGATTTAAAATAAAATTTGTGAGCCCTTTGATGAAGACGTCGTGCTTTGAATTTTAACTGTACATTTGTAACACAATCAGTCATTTTACCTACACTCTGTGGATTCATGTGTTTTTTGTCTTTCCTGCAGGCATTGATCAAGGCCAGATGACGTATGACGGGCAGCACTGGCACGCCACAGAGGGCTGCTTCTGCTGTGCCCGCTGTAAACGCTCTCTGCTGGGTCGGCCTTTCCTGCCCAAGCAGGGTCAGATCTTCTGCTCACGCTCCTGCAGTTTGGGGGAAGAGCCCAATGGCTCTGACTCCTCTGATTCGGCCTTCCAAAGTGCTCGCTCCACCAGAGAGTCCAGACGGAGCTCCAAGACAACAAAGAGTGGAGGAGGGGGGGGTGGAGTGCAGGCTGAAAGATTTTCAGGGGAGGTGGACCCACTGTCTTTACAAATGGATCTTCTGAGTCTTTCCAGCCAAACCCCAAGTTTGACTCGCGAGCCGCCGTCCTGGCAGAACCACGAGCAAGCAGGTGACGTATATAATTATGAATCTGACCCAACTGCCAACCCCACTCCTCTCCAGCTCCTCAGCCAGTGCAACATCAGAAGTGGGTATAACCCTACCTGCTCTGGACAGAATAATCAACAGCAGGATCACAGGATCAAGGAGAACGGAGGTTTAAAGAGACCCCCTATCTCGACAATGAAAGGCCAGTCCCTGAATGAGGCGTGGTTCCAGCAGCCAGCTCCAGAGGAGTACTATCCACCCAAACTGAGAACCCAAAAGAGCTTCACAGAGGTGTCCCATTGCTCTCAGCACCACAACGGCTTCTCCTCAGACAAGCGCTCAATTAGTTTGCACGGTTTTCAAAGGGATAGGGACAGAGATGCCGGGCTTCCAGCAACCACCCAAGTGGCAAGAAGCAGGAACCCCATTAATGCACTTAACTTCACAGAACAACTGACCCCGATAGAGCAGACGCCAAGAGGTTCCATGGAGTCTTTGGCTCTGTCGAATGCTACAGGTGGGTAGGGTAGCAGTAGTCGTTTGATTTGACTTGTTTCTGCTTGGTATCAAGATTGCATGTCTATTTACAATGGAATGACAAAGGCAAAGTTCAAATCTAATGCATCTCTATTTCCCTACAGGCAACTCTGCAGATGGCAGAGGAAAGCGTCAAGAGCACCTTTCTCGTTTTTCCATGCCTGATCTGAGCAAAGACTCGGGAATGAATGTGTCAGAGAAAAGTAACATGGGAACTCTCAATTCCTCAGGGCAGTTTCGTAGCTCTGAGTCCATTCACAGTCTCACCACTAGTCAGTCCTACATGGAAATGAACCCTCCCAGATCCTCCCAGTACCAGGTGCAGTACTGTGACCCTCCTGGCATGGGTGTGGGCATGGCTCATTTACCACCTGGCTTCACCTTCCAGGAAGAGGATAGGATTAGCTTGGTTAGCAGCGCCAATGCTGCCCGCCTGCCACCCATTAGTGAGCGCAGGGTGGGTGGTGTTGGAAGCGGAGGTGGAGGAAGGGATGCAAGTATCCGGATAGATACTCCAGAAGAGACTCCACAGAGACGTCGACACCACCATCACCGCTCCCGGAGGTCCCGTCGTTCTCGTTCAGAGAACGCTCTCCACCTGGTAGCAGAGCGAAGAGCAAGACCTCAAGAGAGACCACAGATGCGTGTGCGAGAGGATTACGACCGCTTCCCACCACCAAGGAGTGCCAGGGACCAGTTTGGAGTGGGAGGAGGAGGAGGAGGAGCAGGAGGAAGATACCAGCCCCAGTTCTTTAGACAGTGCCCCAGGACCACTTCAGACCTGACGCTGCAGAACCCCGGGGCCAGCAGACGTACTGGCTTGAACCAATACTCCTGGGATGATTATGACGACGATGACTGGTGCTCCACCTGCTCTTCATCCTCCGAATCAGAGGACGAAGGTTACTTCCTGGGTGAGCCCATCCCCAGGCCCATCCAGCTGCGCTACCTCAGCAACCAGGAGCTGGTCCATAAGTACAACAACACAGGGGTGGGAGGACCCAGCCGCAGCGGGCAGTTACACACCCGCAAACGCCGAAAAAGCAAGAACTGCATCATCTCTTAACACAGCAAATGACAATTTGTTCAGCTTTTGTACACTAACATCCTCCATCTGGAACAAAACTCAAACACCCAGTCCATTGATTCAGTGTTGTTGAGTGTTGATTATCATGTATTTGAAAGTCAGTGATGAATTGCAGTTGATAAACAGTGAAAAAGCAACCATGTTTGCATGTTTGTTCATTTTAATGTTTCAGAATATCTCCTGAGTATTAAGGCCAGCAGTTACATGTGCAGTTCTATCAGGTCACAACTTTAATCAAAAGCTGATGTGCATTTTTTTTTTTTTTTTTTTTTTTTTTTTTTTATAATAACTGCTTTCCCATGTGGCAAACAAGTGTACAACATGGTCGGTTTGAAACAGTTGCTTTTTCATGCAATGTGATTTAAATATAGGATATACTGTACTGTTCTGAATTCAGTTCATAGTATGTACATAGATGAATGAACTAATAATTTCACTTAAGTTAAGGAACTCAGTGTAAATATGGTTGTAAATGAGGCCTCATATTTTTATATTTTGTATGGATAGAATCATTTATGTATTAAATATCTATAATGTAGAGATAGAACATGACAAAAACAGCGTATGCATGTGTTATTTGGCTGACCTGGTCCCGCATTTGGAATAAAGGAGTACTTCAGTGAGTTTTGTGATTGACAGCTGGTGTTTCTCTCCAGAGAGTGACAACACATGTGTAACCAAGTGTGCAAAACAGTCACTTTCTCCATCTGTTTAATGCATAAATGAATGACAATGCGGTGTAGAGGTTGATTCAAGGATTGTTAGATGGTATTGGGTGCAGTCACATTCAAACACACAGAGGTTCATTGTCCCAGGAACAGATGCCACTGAAGTCCTAGTTTATTGCATCAGCTTCGACAAGTTGCAAACAGCTGACCAAGGTCTAGAGGTGCAGTTATTGAAATCTGGTGATGCTTTAAATATTTCTTTATACTATGACATAGCTTAGACATTCCTCCATAACCATCATACTCTTCTTTCTCATTATGAACTTTTGTGACTTTGGTGATGCCCTGACTTTTAATTAAGCAAATTGTATTTTTTTTTTACATTTTTCCAATACTTTAGTTTTTGACTAATTTAATTTAGTCTAAGCTGTATTTTCAGCTCTAAGTGGCAAATGTTAACTCACCGAAATAATATGTTCAGCGTGGTAAACATTAGACAAGCTAAAAGCCTGTTGGCATCGTCATTGAGTATTTTGTTAATGTTCAATTCAATTCAATTCAACTTTATTTATATAGCGCCAAATCACAACATAGGTTATTTCATGTCACTTAACACATTAAAGTCCTTACAGCAAGACTTTACAATATTATACAGAGAAACCCAACAATTCAACAATTCCCACATAAGCTAGGAGGGGGAAAAAAAATCTCCTCTTTAAGGGAGAAAAACCTCCAACAGAGGGAAGGAAAAACTCCCTCTTAACAGGAAGAAACCTCCGACAGAACCAGGCTCAGAGGTGGGCGGCCATCTGCCTCGACTGGTTGGGGTGAGAGGAGAGAGAGAAAAGGACAGCATAGAGATATAAGAGAATAACTGTTTGTGGGGCTGACAATCCCAGAGCAGAGACATGCAACTCCATGGTCGAGACATCTGCAAAAGAAAGAAGAGAAACTACACGAGCGAAGGAACTGAATGGAGACAACAGATAATAAGAAGAAACTATGGGAGAGAAAAAGATGGTGAGGTATGAGTCAGTTAAAGAGTAGGAGGAAAGAAAAGGAGCTCAGCATGTAACAAAGTCCCCCAGCAGCCTCGGCCTATAACAGCATAACTAAGGGTTGGTTCAGGTCTACCTGAGCCAGCCCTAACTATAGGCTTTATCAAAAAGGAACATTTTTAGTCTAATCTTAAAGCTAGAGAGGGATTCTGCCCCTCGAACACAAACTGGGAGCTGGTTCCACAGGAAAGGAGCCTGAAAACTGAAGGCTCTGCCTCCCATTCTACTTCTGGAAACTCTAGGAACCACAAGTAGACCAGCGTACTGAGAGCGAAGTGCTCTGCTAGGATTATATGGTTCTATAAGATCTCCAAGATAGGTTTTCCCCAGAAAGTATTCCAATTGTCAACGAAGCCCACATTGTTAACGGGACACCACCTCGACAATCAGCGGTGAAGTGAAGACGTACGGCTAAACATATCATCACTGGTCCGGTTAGGAAGGGGTCCAGAGAAAACTACGGAGTCCGACATTGTTTTTGCAAAGTTGCACACCGATTCAACATTAACTTTACAATCTGACTGTATTTACGATTAGCCTGAGCCAGCAGTTTCAGGTTTGATTCAATGTAGCCCGCTCTGGCCCCGGGAAGGCAACTGACTATGGCCGCTGGCATTTCAGCCAAAGCACTGATTACTGCTTCAGTTGGACATTACCATGGCTCCTCTTGTCTTCTTGTAATAAACTGGTCAACCTTTGCCCTTTGTTTACCCCTCATATGCACACATTGGGTCATTAGCGACCTGGAACTGAATTAGCTGTAATTAATTCATTTTTTTTCCATTTAAGCACCCAGCTCCTTTTTAGTCCTCATACTATTTTAACAATTCACAGATGTATTTGGCCTATTGTCAAAGTTTGATGATGGTGCTGCCGCTGGGTTACACGATTAGTTCAGAGCATAATTTTCTTTGATACTTCGAGGGGGGTCGACAACCACAACTCTATTAATGGAGATCTGCTTTCAGCTACTGATGATGATGAATTCAGTTTTGTGCAATTTATAAATCAGATCATTTTTAGATGAAGAAACATTTTATTTACCAGTATGTGACACACAGTAAAAACATTTTACATGCAACACGGGAAGTTCACCTCTGAATTTAGCTCATCCGTGAGCAATGAACACAACCAGAGCAGAAGGGAGCTGCAGCACGGGGAACAGTTGCATATTAGATGCCTAACTCAAACTTTGGTTTAAAGCCCTGCTTCTAGACCTCCACGTCACGCCTGCCCAGTTTAAAGGCAGAACTGGAGCATAAAGTCACAGTGATTCATCTGATATGTGCCCTGAGTGACACAAAATATTTCCTGTTTGCAGTCCCATGGGAAATTAGGACTCATGAGGCATAACCTCATATGCCTTGACATGTAGTTTTTGTCCAAATTTGGCCACAGCTGGAGAGACAAGTTTCAAATGATGATGGATGCCCTAAAAGCTTCTATATCATCCAGAATCATAACAGCTAACCCCCCCCCCCCCCCCCCCCGCCCCCACCCTACCCCTGTCTTCCCCACTCTCCCAGAAAAAATGTGTCCAATGCCTCATCTATCTGTATTTGGACACAATTGAATTCACAACTGACAAAACCTATTTTTTTGCATATTTGTTATTGTTAAAGGTTACTAGTAATATAATTTTATTGTATGCCTTAATTTACCATACAGAAGGGTGTTTAGAGACCAAAAGTATTTAACAGTGTTAGAAAAACAGCGCATGCATTTGAGCTTTATTTATTGGCATATACTGCACAGGTTGTATTGCTAAGTGTTAAGGAGTGTCGTACTGTAAATTGGATTGCGTCTGACGCCCATGTGGTCAGGGGATTACTGCTGCTAGCCCCCATAATCCACACATACACACAAACGTGTTTGGAACAGGGTGTGTGAAAGCCAATCTCTTGATAAGCGCCATTGAAGCTCTAATGCTTCTGACATAATTCGCAAATTAGTGTTTACTTCACCTCACCTCAACTTCCCAAAGTGTGTGTGTTCCAGTTTTCATATATACTCTGGGTCACACTCGCAGACTGGGATGAAAATAGACCTGATTTCATTGGCCGTGATACGTCAAAAACCAGCTGCATCAACATGTGAGCTACATTATGTCAGACTGCTGATGGCCTGGTCTGTTAATTTGGAATTTTCCTGTTCGTTAAATTAGTTGAAAGCTGGGCTGTGTATCACTGATCTTTGTCTTCAGGTATAAGACAATAGGACACACTCTTCAGTTTGTCTTCAGTAATGTGCGTATTATTACCCCTGACACATGAGCTTCCCTGACATCATCGTTTAGTGTGCTTCTTTATTAGTCTCTTACCCGTGTGTGTGTGTGTGTGTGTGTGTGTGTGTGTGTGTGTGTGTGTGTGTGTGTGTGTGTGTGTGTGTGTGTGTGTGTGTGTGTGTGTGCGCGTGCATGTGCATGCATGTGTGGGGTGTCTCCATGTGTTTAATTAAAAGCAAATGGAGGCAGTTTGGTGAGGGGTGCCACAGATTGCAGCCATATGCTTGCCGGGCTGTGCCATATTCAAGGTAGCGGATGGTGGGGAGATAATCCTCGAATTGTGTGGATGCTTCCAGTTGTGACAGTCAAATTGTCAGCCAGCAAATTAGAGCCTCGAGTGGTCGTTCGCTGCACAAAGATCTTATAGTTAGGTGACACTGTCCAAATTACTGTCAGTGAGAAGAGATTTTGTTATTGTTTTCTGATCGTGACTATTATTAATCTTCATTTGAACAGTAACATTTTCAAGATCATGTGGATGAAAAGCATTTGTATTTTGTATTGTATTTTTAAAATAGGTCTATCTTATTCATAATGTAAAATAATTCTGGTCATAACATGAAATATAGCACAAATGCACCATTTTGGAATGACTACAAAACTCTCTCTTACCTTCCCTCTACTTAATTTCACTTTACCACCGCATTACTAGTCAAACTGTATTTTTACATAATACTTTTTTTATACTAACAATTGCATAATGAAAGGCTGACATGATACTTACTTACTTTGGAAAACGTAATCTAAAAGTCTAATGACAAGAATTAATTACACCTAAAACACCTGATTGAAGCAGAATAAAACTGTTGCACAAAATCAGTCTGATTAGTTGCAGGTCCAATTTAATTGTCTTATTGATTTTTTATTTTCAGCTGGAAAAGCAGCTTTAGACTGATTTTTCGAGGTTTTCCTGTGATCGCATTGCAACATTATGAGAACAAGTCTTGTGTTACTTTTGCACTCTGCTTCATTAATGTTCTGACAGAGAAGCCAGTGTCAGGAGAACAGACAGCCATGCTTTCATTAACTTGGAGGTATGTGTCTGCGCTGCATAAACAACAAGCAAAATCAGGTGACAATGTGAAACCAGACAGGCATCCTCTTTAAGGTTCAGTGTTTTAAAATGACTTGAAAATGAACACAAAAGATTACAACACAAAGATAAAAAGAAATTATGTATTTATTTAACTCCCTGTTTAATCTTCCGTAAATGTAGATAAGGAGATTTCCATTTGGTTCAGAAATCATGTTTCTACCATGTATGTCAAAATCCACCTCAGTTGGAGAGATGCAGCAGTTTACTTTTAACGCCCACGAATACAGTATATTTGTGCATTTACAGTATGTGTGACGGCCCAGATCCACAGCTGTCATGAGTTGAAGCCGGTGGAGTTGTTTGAGCTGACTCTAAAAGCCATAATTACCGGTCTTTAAGAACAGAGCGGCTGCAAATTACAGCTGCGCTCTGAGCAAACTAAAATAGCCTGATTCAATTATTTACAAATGAAGAATGCCAATGGTGTGTTATCGCACATGCACACACAGCCAACTTGCTGTTGTAGGCACGGAAGATGTAAACTCTCTTGTTCAACACAAACACACACTTAACTGAATAGGAGACGCGTGACAAGACAGACTGAGGGCTTAGCAGCCGTCTCTCCTCCGACAGCCTCATCATGTGTGTTCAATTACCAAGAATGCCCAAACACGGCTATCACGGTGTTTCAGTTTCACCAGAGATTCAGTGTTTTGGAGTCATTTCTCTTTTCCCTGGGGGTGTGAATCCCAATATGCCAACATTATATCTATAAATCACTCTGTATGGCCCATAATCCGAATAAAAGGTCAAGAGGGCAGAAAGGGATTTTCCTCCCTGATCGTTCACTCACACAATCCCCTCTTTTTAGTCTCTCCTGAGGTGGATGTCTTAATATCATGAGACAGTAACCCTGCTATCCATCTGCCTCCCCCCCTTCCCCTCCTCCCCTCCCCTCTCCTCTCCTCTCCTCCAACAAAAAGGTGACTACCACACCCAAAATGTTCTTATTCACGCAGCTCCAAATTGTCTGTAAACGAAGCTAAAATAGTAAAAGACATTAAGTAGGCTAGTTAAGCAAAGTATTGGACTTGTAGACCCTGACTAACCCCTCTAATCACAAAATGTATTCTCATCCACTTAAACATGACCTTTGACCTCCCACTGGCCTCCAGTTTGACTGGTCAAGACCTTATATCTGACTCGGTTTCACCTCTCAAACTAATCCCCTGTATCAATAGACTTGACGCCAAGTTTTTGAAAAGCAATTAAAGACTGTAAATAGGACTCATGATGCACTCTGCACCGTTAATTAGGGCTCATAATAAGTCTCTATGGGGGCTCTCATTAGGCCTGATTGTTGTGTTTCAGCAAGAGTGAGAGAAAATAATCGTTCATTTCCAGTGTTTGCTGTGTCTGACACGTGGCACAGTGAAATCATGCCAGGTTTGGGTTAATCCGCAGATCCAACAGCTCAAGGGGGCACCTCGCCATAAAGGAGAACGGCATGCTGGGTACCTCCATGTTGCACTGCCAGAGGGTTCCGTCTGGTTCATGATATCAGGCCGCTGCACACCAACGTGACTCATTAACAAGCTTAAGTCCCAGGAGGAGTCCCATCTGCATGCCACCTGTACGAAATCTCCACTCCCAGCAACATCTAATGTAGGACACCGTTCACTTTTGGCTCAGTGTTTCCCTTCAGCGTAATACTTAAGATCATGTTGTGTCTATTCACTCATTTCCTGCCTTTTCTTCCCTCTCTTTCTATGCCCCCTTTTCTCTCACTGTCTAGCAGAGATGATGGATGGACTGATTAATCCTCCAGCTGTACCTGAGGCAGAGAAAGTCTATGGTGTTGACTTTGCAGTGACACATTTACAGAGACTTTCCAAGACCTACAAATTATTGTTATGCTGTGATTGAGATAAATGGGCCTTTTGGTCTTACATTTGCAGTGCAGTTGTGTTGTTGTTATGGATGAACTATATTATATGCATTTTTTTGGCTCTAATTCTTACATGGTAGCCTATTTTCATTCTGCAATGTCCTCTATATAATTGTTTTCATTGTTTGTGGCAGAATCAGTCTTTTAAACGCAAGATACAATTTGCACATAGATGTCACAGGAAACCAAAGACAAAAGCTGGTGTATGTGTATATGTCACTTTACGCAGAAGATAACATTCAGTCATTAATTCAGTATTACTGTGTATTGACTGTCCTCTTATGTCTTTTTTATGAAACTTCTATGTATAGAGATAAACATGCCATTTTCAACAGGCATATACAGCTTGTATTGTGTATCATACACGTATTATTATTAAAACACTACTATTTTAAGGTTTATAACATATCCACCTCCTGTTTCATATTCACTAATGAGCATGATTCCATGCCAACACTGAATTTCCCAGACCTTTATAGTAGACAGTGGGGAATTATTTGTCATGATCCTATTGAAATAACAAGAAGAACAGGCCACACATATCTTGGAACTAAAACAATTTATCTTTAATTAACTGAAGGAGAAAAGGGGCAGCAAAGTGGTGCAGTGGTTGAGCTTGGTAACCTCACAGCAAGAAATGTCTGGGTTCGAACCTGCAGGTCTGCTGGGGCCCTTCTGTGGGGAGTTTGCATGTCTTCGGGCGCTCTTGCTTCCTATAGTTCAAAAACATGCACACTAAGTTGGATGGTGATTCTACATCGTGATTTATGTAAGTGTGAATAGTTGGCTGTCTTTCTATGGTAGATGGGTGTAGCCCACCTTTGCCCAAAGTCAGCTGGGAAACAAATAGCAGAAAGCAGTTTAAGGAGAGGAAAGCCCCTTTTAGTCGAATATTGCTAGTTTCATCTGCACAGTGGCAGTCAGTGAGCCAAATTCTGGCTGATGACCTGACTCCATCCTCCAGATTATTGTAAGGTGAGCCCATGAAATGGAAGACAGTCAAAATAGGCTCATCATAAATTATATTATTTTTTTCTAAACTCTCCTCTATGTGTGTCGTCTGGTGGCAGACCTCTGCATGACTGACCACATTTCAAATTTTGGTAAGTGATTTAAATGGTACCAAAATGGCTTTAGTATCAGATAACCTCAAGTGTAAACTGTACATATTGTTTATTGTTAATGGTTGGATATGAGGAGTGTTATGATTGTAACAGAACAAAAGCTGTAAAGTGAAGTACTGCTGAGGAGGTTTCATTGACACAAACTGAAATTGTCTTTCACTAAAGCCTCTGAGTAGTGTCAGTATGACCTGCTAATTCCCCTGACATCTGCTCCTCATTCTCTTCCACTTACACAAAGTAGATAATCTTCAGACACAATGGACGCTTTAATCAGGTGGAATTTGTGTGCTGCCTTGAGCACTGACTGACTGACATTGTGTCATTTTGTAAGCACATTGGCTTACACAGAGCAGCATGTGTAACCCTATTCACTGGAGAAATCAGCCTCTTTACTGCATGTCCAGAAATCTTCAGACTTATAAAACAGTGACTCATTTAATCTGTAACACATCCAATTGTGTGCACTCTCCTCTGATTTGCGGCGCTGCCAGTGAGCTCAGTGTTGCCAGGCGGAGAGACAGGAGAATAATGGCCCTCATTTCACCTTTTCTTTGCTTTGCATAGGTTAACCTCCTCCGGAGGATTTTACTTCGTGTTTGAGATGCAGTGAAAGATAGAAACGGCCAGAGAAGCCACTCTTTTTTGTGTGTTTTTACATCAGATACAGTATTAGGTGCTGAAAGTCAGTGCTGGTATGTACACTTGTGAATGTATATGAAAACATGGTAAAGTAAAGCTACTTAAATAGAGGTAAATACATAAGTAGCACATTTAACACTCAAAATCACTGAAGTTTTTATCTCTGCTCAATCATCTGTAGTAAAAACAATGAAAGGAGGAGGAAATGAGAGTGAGTTGAGAAAAGATTCAAACAGATACTGATTGAAAGTGGCTTCTCTGGCATCAAATTAGGCATCAAAATGTGAATGAAACCACATCAAATCCTGAAATATACATCGCTAAAAATAATTAACGCAACACTTTAAATTCATATTGCCTTCCTTTACTGCCATCATATCAGTAGCCTATGAACTGATTTTAAAGCACACATTTTGTGGACATTTATTTGTGTTGGTTGCTATGGGCTACAGGTACGTGTTGGTGTGCATGCTGTGAAAGCTTGGTTGTGCCACTGCAGCTCAGCAGAAGGTCAACAGCGCCATCTGCTGATATCAACACAACTCTGTCAGTCAATTGACGACCCTCAAACATACACATTCCCACACATAGGTACATTTCTATTCACTGAGTGTGGCTCTGAAGAATGTTAATTACAGATTCATTCAAAAACAACAAATATAGTTTGAATATTTATACTTTTTCATTATTTTGCCAGGTCTGCTGGAGTAAAAGATCCACAGTGGCTCCACTAATTAAATGTTCAGTTAATCCTTCTGCAGTGTTAACAAGGCACAGCAGGATATCAGTACAGGGTGATCAAGCCAGTATAGCCCACTGCCAATCACAGCTCACATCCCCAGAGTGCTAAACTGAGAGTGAAGTGTCTCTGGTGGCTAATGAAGACCCTGTGGCTGTTAGCAGCTGCTGGCTCGTGATAAGGAAGAGGAGACCTTCAATGATTTAAATTCATATCATCAGAGCCCAATGAAGGTGAGGAAGACTCCCAGGCCAGGACGTGACTGTGGTTTGCAGGATTTGCAGTAAGGAGAAGAAGGCACAAGGACAGAAGTGAAAATTATCCTGAGGCTGAAAATGTGCAGTATTGTGATTCTGGTGTTCTTGTTGTAAAATACTGACAGTGTGGTGTATTAGCACAATGCAAACTGTATAAGCAAGCAGAACAGCATAGAGCTCAATAGCCTATTTACAACATTAAAAAAAAAAGACAACATGAATGCAACATATCATAAAATCTGGCATGACTGTCAATGTAGTTAGATATCAGAAAAGCTTTGATGAGAGATTGTGTAATGTTTGAGATGATGGATGACATATTTTTACTCTTACTTTAGGGAAATATTGTTGTATAGCAAACTTTAATGGGTTTTAAAAATAACTTTTAGCTAAATGTCACCATACTATCAATTGTAGCTGCAGTGCCTGTTCAGCTAAAGTTTCACATGCAGTCACTCTTTGATGATTTGGTATATTCTAAAGGGCTAAGGAAACCAGTTAAACCTTAGCAGGACTGTAACAGAAATTAATAACCAGGTCACCAACATGCCTCCAAAGAACCCTCTAAAACAAATGCCCACCTTCTCGTGAGCCCAATCAACAGGCCGTGAGAAAGTCAAAATAAACGGAAGAGAATGATGCTCCATGATGTTGGTAGACTTTGTGGTACAGTTTCCATTAATTTAATCCCCTTCAGCGCTCCAAGAACAGACAGTAGAGTCCAAAGGGACCAAAGGGAGCAGTGAATGATTTATTGCTGGGAGGCAGGAGGAAGGAAACTACTGACCTCTTAGGTGATGAACACATTGCAGCTGCAGGTGCAGTCGTACCAGGGATGGTATATGACAGCAAAGTGGGATTGATCTGGGAGTGTTGTTGGGAGTTTTTTGCTTTGAGTAATAATTGAAGAATTATGGAGGATATTGAGTAAAATAATTAGCTTGATACACACCTTGCAGTGTACAGGAAAGTGATATAAATTAAACAAATTCTTTCCAAATAAAAGAACAATACCAGCAGGTTGCAATTGCATATATCTACACTTGACACCTTTAGAGATGATGTGTACCAAGAAATCCTCGTTTTATCTGTTTGTCAACATACTTTACCAACCTTTTCTTTACAAGAATTAATGCAGCATCCTCTTCTCATCATCCAACCAGGAAGTAAAGACCTCTGACAATTTACACTACACATCTGAGACTGTACATTTAATTGAGACCCTTTATTACTTTAATATGCTGTAAATGCATTGATTCATCATTCAGTTACATTTTTAGAGCCTTAAAACTGACAACAATTTTTACAGTCATTAATGTAACCCAAAGGGATTTAATAGGTTCACATAAAACCTCAAGTAAACCTTAAGAAGATGAAGATAATGTCCTTAAACTCCAGAGTCTGCTATTAAATCTACTGGTGATACTACAAAATCTGACCAGGTTTCTTGTTACTTGGTATGATCTGTTTTTTTTTTGTTGTTTGTTTTAATTTGATTTGATCTATTAATCAAGTGTAAAGATTTGAGCTGTTTATTACCTCCATCCACTATCTATACTGCTTTATTCTATGCAGTTAAGGATAAAGCAGGTATAGATAGAAGGATGTTCCATTCAGTCATTGAGTGCAATTTGATGTGCATTTTTCAGTTATTTCAACTGTGTCACTCTGTGGACTTCCTCACAACTTGGTCTCGGCTCTCTTTTCCTCTGAGAAGGATTTCCCACAGACAGTGATGGCTTTAAACAGCTCTGAGATCTCCAGCAGCGTCTTGTCTTTTGTCTCAGGCAGAATGACGAAGGTGAATAGACAACCGAACAGGGTCACACAGGCAAACGGCACAAAGCAGTACGAGTTGAGAGCATTCTGTGAGAGGAAATGGAGAGTAAAGCATCAGAATGAGATTCATGTTTTTACACAGTTTGATACACATCTCTGTGCATGCCATAATGGGCTGCTTATCTTCAGGTTGGTTGTGCTCACAATAAGGAATGGAAAGATCAGGCCCTGCAATGCGAATAAAAGCCAGCGCTGCATCCCCATGAGGACAAATGCTGCCGGTCGATTAGACTGGATGAAGAGCTCACTGTTGATTGTAGCTGTAGCTCCCGCTGTGAAACAGAGGGAGGACACCGGAGATTGAATTACTTATCTATGTATACAGATATCTTTTCTCTTACCATTTCAGTGTATAATTTACGAAAATTCCTTATTTCTTTTTTTTTTTTTAAACATTCAGCATCATGTGTAAACTGCATAGCACATACCAGGGCCTCCAGAAAAGAAGATGATGAAGAGGATGATCAAACCAACGGTAATGTATGAAACCCAGTAGCCTGAATCCTGCATGAATGATAATTTTATATGAATACATTTTTGTTTATAGGTGATTGTTAGAACAAGTTTCAATGCAGCAGTCAAAGCTTTGATACATTTCGCCTGCATGTAAACAAGCTCAGCTTCGGTTTTGTTGGCAGTATTTTTTCATATTTACTTTAATTGTACCATAAAAACATTTTTACTCTCTTACCCTGCCGAACCATGCTGTAGTTTTGATTTGATGAGCTTAAGAGATATATTTTCTGAGGTTTTTGAATACAACAGAGGTAAACTGATATTTCATTTATGTATTTTGTGTACACATTAAAGTACATTTACTTTGCTTGACTTTTTCTATTTTTATACTACTTTATACTCACTATTTGGGAGCTCTTCTCTAGTTACTAGTTTGCAGTATGAGGATTTTCATATAAAACATGAAAAATATACTGTTTGATGCACAAGGTCTCCTTATTATAAAGACTAGATTGTAATTCCTTTAAGTGTCTTATTTACTTTAATTAATGCAGTTTGTGCATCAACCTGCTTAATTTTTTTCTGCAAACAGGCTTTCTATTCATTATTGATCTAAAAGTAAAAACTCATATTCAGAAATGTGTGCTTGAGATCTGGAGTTCAGCAGATGAAACTGCCCAGTATATGTATTTATAATACAACACTGTCAGATGAACCTTTTCCTGCACGATACTTTTCCTTTAATTACTTTAGGTCGATTTTGTTAATAATAACGATCTGAGTACTTCTTCCACCACTCGTGATAGGTTTACCTTCAGGTTGAGTGTGATGGTGATCAGCACCCAGCAGGCAGACATGACACTGTAGCCTCCCCATAACAACGGCCTCCTCCCTGTGTGCTCAATCAGAAGACCCTGATTGGGAAGAAGGTAGAAAAAAAGATTGAATTTACAAATTATTCTAGTATTAGCTGTAAATGAGAAAAATGTCCCTCTGTTGGAGAAGTTGAACGATAGTAACAGGGAATGAAAGCTATACACTGAAGATCACTCATAAACATAAGCAAGCTCAGGTACCGAATGAGGGATTTGCTCACACAGGAGATGGAAGTGATGATTTCAGATATCCCAAGGCCAAGAGTGACGTAGCGGATCTTGTCTTTTGGTATGCCTGCCTTCAGGAAGATGTCAAAAGAGAAGACACTAATCTGGGAAAAAGAAAAGTACTGTTAGATATTAAGAGGCTACTACAGTATAATCTTTATCGTACGACAGTACGACGATAGTGTCACATCTCTTTGCTTAACCAGGACCAGTGTGCTGCTAAATGTGATACATGATTATTATAACTGTTATGCATGTCTATAGAATGTCCGGTGTGTTCAACTGCTTGCAACCCTACCATACGATATTGTATTGCATCGTGTCGTGGTATCATATAGCATTAGCATATCAGATTGTATTTTATTGTTTTGCATTGTATCGTATTGCTTTGTGTCGTATAATACTGTCGTTTCGTATCGTGTCATATCGTATCATGTCGTGTCATTGTATCGTGTCGTGTCGCGTCGTTGTGTCGTGTCGTTGTGTCGTATCGTAGCATGTCGTATCGTGTTGTATTGTATCCTATTGTACTTTCTCATATCATGGCATATAATATTGTATCGTATTCTGTTGTGTTATATCACCAAGCATCTTATTGTCTTCTGTTGTTCCCTGTCATTCTGTGTCGTGTTGTATCATATCATGTGGTATCATATTGTATCGCGTCGTATCCCATCATATTACGTCATATCATATGTAGCATCGTATCATATCAGATTGCATTGTATTATATCGTATTGTTTATATCTCATCGTGTCATACTGGCATTGCATTGTATTGCATCCTATCATGTGTCATATAGTATCATATCGAATCGTATCGCATTGTTTTGTATCATGCAGCATTGTATTACTGTGTATCACATTGCATCATATGATATCATATCGTATCATATAGCATTGTTTTGTATGGCATCATATAATGTTGTGCCATATTGTATCATATCGAATCACATCGTATTATGTCACATCCTATAATAATGATTATAATAAACTTTGTTTATGCAGCACTTTTCAAAACAAATATACAAATATCATATCACAACGAATTGCATCGTATCGCATCTTATCGTATATATTTTTTAATGAAAAAGATTCTGCATTTTGTAGATGCCGAAATAAAGGCTATTCTCACCACAGACATGCCTGACAGCCCATTGCAACAGTTGATGGCAAACATGGTGATGAGCTGCCATCGGTTCGACCTGTCCCTCAGCAGCTGCAGAGTGCTCTTTGGTGGCGCTGCCTCAATGGCTGCCTGCTCAGTCAGCATCTCATCCATTTCCTGTTTATAGTCACCCGGACCCCACAGAGTCTGGAGAGCTGGACAGAGACAAACCAGAGATAAAGATGGAACAAAGCTAAAACAAAATGTCTTTGCTAAAAACACGGTGACATGCCACAATGTAGATTTCATGATTTAATAGCACCTTTTCTTCTAACAATCAGATGGTATGTCTGTTTGGATATTAATGGCATTTTAGAGGACAGTCATTAAAAAAATACTATTGGTTTACATTTTTCCCCAAATCACTACAGTTATGTTTGATACTCAGAGTGTTTTGCTGGGAACTGCATGAATATAAGGAAATATACCAACCTTTTTTGCAGGCCTTATTATCACCTTTCTCTATGAATAAATATCTGGGAGCCTCAGGAAGAAAAGGCAACACCATGACCTGAAACACTGACAAAATCCCAGGAAGACAGAGGACAATGTGCCACAGGTCCTCGCGACCAAGCATCTCACTGAAAATAACAAAATGAAATGTTTTTAGCTTAATTTCATTTATTATTTATTTTGCTGTAGTAAGTTACATCTTTATGTACAAGTTCATTTTGCACAGTGCTCAACCATTCATTGTCTCCTCACATATTCCACAATGAGTGCATACCTTAATCCAAATAATTGTGCAGACAGTTTGCCGAGTGAGGTAAAGTTGGCCGAGGTCAGAGTCACCATGCCTCTTATTTTTCTGGGTGAAATATCCCCCAAATACATCAAATGGATGCTTGTTCCCAAGCCTGCAGGTCATGTAAGGTATGTATGATTAGAAAGTGTAGATAAACACAAGATGTATTTTTGAGAAGTGTGCAGAATATGTTGATTTACCTCCTGAGAAGCCCAACAGGATCCTTGCCACAATAATCATTTCAAAAGAATTAGCTCCTTTACTTATCAGCATGAACAATGATGCAACGATGGTAATGAAACTGTTGGCAATCACCACCTTTTTTCTGATGAAGGAACACATGTTTACTTCAGGTGTTTTTAGGGTGTATGACTGAACACTATGTGAAGTCTCATATTTACCTTCCCAGTCTGCCTGAGATGAATTTGACACTGACAGCACCGAAGAGACCCCCAACAGCATACATGGAGACAATAAGAGACCATATCATTGTGACCGTCTGTGGCAATGGAGGCTCTTTGTATCTGTCATACCAGCTGCTGTTGATGAAGCGCTGAATGAACTGCAGAGAAAGTTTTAAACAACAGTTTGTAAATGATTACAAAAGGAAGATAAAGTGGAGAAGACATGTTGCAGGTGCTGTGTCTTACCGGTGACGGAGAACTCAGTCCAGTGATATGGTAGCCACATTGAAAGCTTCCTCCAATTCCCAAAATAATGATGAGGAACAGAGCATTTCCACAGGTCTAAAGAGCAGAGTGAAGAAGAGAGAGAAGACTCACAAATCAGATGTTTTTATTGTCACCAAAAATAACGTTATGTTTTCCTTTATTTTATAATTGTGTAATCTAGTTCATATTATTGAAGTCCCCCCTTCCTCAAAATTTAAAAAAAATTCTATAAGATTATTTGTTTTAGTTTAAGACGGTTCATTTGTATATTCAATAAGCTTGAGGCCTACACAAAGACTGAGAAAATACTTTCATCTTCTAATTTTGAAATTAGAAATATTTGTATTTTTTTTAAATTCTTTATTTCTTAATGAGGGAGGAGACATAGCTACTTTTTTTAATTTATTTTTTTTAAGAAAAAACAAATAAAACAAATTATCCTTTAAAAAAAATATGATATCGTCAAAAATCATTATTTGAATAGTTCTGGATTTCAAAATAAAGTGTTTTTATGCAAAAAATTAATACTATCATCATTTCAAAAAGAGTTTTCAGTTTCAATCGTGTTTGAAGAAATTCATTCTTTATGATGTCAGTTAAAAACAACTTGAACTGAACATATGTTTCTGTTATAATACATTTGTTGACATTGTTTTAGATTGCTCAGAGCTAGTTGGGTTCAGTGTCGCAGTTTTTTTTTAATCAAAGTGAAAGTTTGAACAATAACTCAGACATGGACAAAGTGTAATGAGTCAGCTGAAACTCTGGTTTTGAGGATTCGCTGAGCTCGGACAAACATGTTAGGTTTTCTTATATTAGTTTTTTTTTCCCCACATTCTTATTGTTAATAAAATCTTGTTAGAGTAACAATAGTTAGAGTTAGGATAATCACAACTTTAAAAGATTTTGACCCAAACATATTTTTTGATATCGGTTGAACTATTCTTTTAACATGTATGTATGCGGAAATTATTCTGACATTTATGTTATATTCAGTAGAAATCAGTCAAGGCCTACCAGCTGTTGAAGCAAAGTTTCCATTCCCTCTTTACTGGCATGGACCGTACGGCACATATGTCCAGACTGTGGGGATTCTGTTAAGTATCTCAGGCTAGTTATCATTAACTTTTCAGACTAGAAATAAAGAACTCCTGCGACCATGACAATAACCTCCCTTCTGAGTCACTGTTACTGTGTAGGACATTTGAACTGATATAACTATTTGATATTTGAATGATCATTTTTCTTGAATTGCAAAGACTAAATCAATATGAAAGGGATTAATTTATACTGTGGTAGCTTGAAGATTCATATATCCATCCACATTGGTGGGTTTCAATGATGTAAGTGCATTGGCATATTTCAGACAGATAATGGCACAGTATAACACTAGTACAAAGCTGCAGAGGTTTTAAAATCTGTGTTTCCTGCTTGCGCTTAGCTAATTGTTGTCTTTTTGCCTATGCCTGTTCTTTAGGGTCACATGGAGAATCACACCTCCATGTTAGAATTTATAGTTTCGTTAGATTGAGACTGCATGTCTTTGACTGTGAACACAGAAACATTGGGAAGAGGAACAAACTCCAAAACAAAAAAAAACATTGCTGAGCATGATGAGCAATGCATGTGCTGTTGAAAGGCGAAACCAAAGGAAACAAGCAGAATGCAATATGTATAATGAATCAATTATAATCAGGGGTGGAAGAAGTACATAGGTTCACTGCATAAGTAAAAGTTGAAATACCACACTGTAAACATACTTGACTAAAAAGTGTAATCCTTTCAAAAACTTAATTCAAAATGTACTTAGTATCAAAAGTAAAATGATTCACGGTGTAGTAAAATGATCGCTGTCGTCTTTTGTTATTATATAATGTTTTGGGGATAATATCACTCAAATGTCGTCCAATATGTGATAAAAATGTCATTCTATAGTATGTTAACCAAAATGTCATAAAAACATCATAGTAGAGCATGTTACTCAAAACTATATACAAAAATCGTAATATAGCGTGTCGTCCACGATATGATAAAAATGTCATACAGTGCATGTTGTGGGCAGCACAGTTGTTCTATGGTTAGCATTGTCACCTCACAGTGATCAGGTTCCAAGTCGAATCCAGGCCTGGGCCTTTCTGTGTGGAGTTCATATTTGCCCTGAGGTGTGAACAGGCTTTCTTAGGGCCCAAGCAGCAATGGTGCGAGAGCCCTATTGGTATTCAAGCGATTATTATTATTATTATTATTATTATTATTATTATTATTCGTGAACAACTGCACTTTATCATACTCCAAAACTCATGAAAGGCTATATTTACCTATATGCACGAAATTCGGTGGACATGTGTATCACTGTATGGCTATGAAATATATAAAAGTCCCACAGCCCTTTCACATCATAACTATAACAAACTATAACTTAGGTATAGGCTTTATAAATAGCCTATATGTAGCCTATAGAAATAACCTATAGTCTTCGGTATCTCTGCAGCATTGGCAGTTGCCCCAAATCACAGCAGGTCTGCGGCAGCGGCCCTACATTACAGAAGTAGCCGCGGCAGCTAGTCTGAATTGTGGCAGGTGCCACCGCAGGACTGCCACCGGAAGTTCCCCAGCTAGCTGCCGCTGCCACCACAGACATATATACATAGACGCTGCGATACGCCAACGCGTCGGCCATATTGGTCCGGGCTAGACTGGGCAGTCATCAGACACAGGTGAACGGGGGAGGTGGAGTTTTACGGATAAAAAAAACAGTATAACGTTTCCAATTCCCAACTGCCTTCAATTAGTTCTATTACAATGTTTATTATCAACGTGGAGTTCAAAATAAAGTTTTCCCTCCAGTTGCTTAGAATCCTGAGTTATACCATAATCTGAAGACACTCAAGAGAGGACTGTGTATTACATGAAGTGATTTACATATATGGTGGAAAAGATTCATTGTCATAAGGATTGTAAAAACTCCGATTTTGAGCACTAAGTAAGTCTGACGTCACTTGACGTGGCAACGTTTGTGGTGAAAGGGAGAGATACACTTGCTCAACGCAAGAATAAGTCATTTTATGACTCATTTATACTAATTAAAGCAGGGCATTGTGCCTATTGGTCTAAATGGGTGATGACGTCTGACTCTTGTGGCCAATTAGTTGGCTATAAACATAATGGCCACAAACACTCAGCCGTACCTGTGAAAGGTTATACCCCGAGAGCTTATTTGAATAGTGCGGCGATTTGAAAAATCCCAAGCAACACACGACTTCGGCATCCTCACTCCATTTGTGTCTACTGAGAGATGCGGCAAGTTGGCAAGACCAATATATCGTCCACGTTGGCGTACGATCCAGAGGCCAACGCGGCGTCTACGTATATATCTGATGTATGAGAAATACATTGGAAATAAACAGCAAATAACAAGAGACAGAACTTTTGATGGTGTTCATAAAAGCAGAATGTACTTAACATATTTTCTACTCTATATTGGAGGGACAAATTGGTATTTTCTCAGTATTGGGGTAGACAAGACCCCTTCAAAAAGTCAGTGGTTATGCCCATGATCATATTCTATAAGAACATCATTTGTAGCATCTCTGTGAGAACCACATATCCAAAAGGGCCAAGATCCCAAATTGGTAGCTGGTATGTCACTTTGTGGAAAGTGGTACGTACCGTTTCCTAGTGGTATGGATGGCACTTCGACTTTTGATATGCCTGAATGACTACTTTATGTGGCTAGTGCCCCCTGCTGGCAGAAAAAAGACCCTGCTCCTGTAAATACCTCTTTCTCAACTCCAGTATCAATGCCGCTGTTTATGACCGGTATAAACTCGGCCCCTGATGAAATACAAGCATATGTAGTAAATGGTAAAACTATTTTTTCCAAATGTTTCTCAATAAACCAATTTCGTGTGCACTGACAGCTCAGGTAGCTGTCGTGTCAAGACCAGCTCTAATATCACGTTTGGACACATCGGCAGGATTTCAGAGTCACAATCAGAATATGAAACTACTTTACTGTCATTTAAAAATCATTGCATGCATCCAAGCTACAGAAGAGGAGAGCAACACGAAGAGCCCTTTCTTTACATCGCTCTGATGCGCTAACATAATAAAGACCATAGACATGAAGATGATGACAGAAAAGAACGCAAGCGTAACCCTCGGGAACGTGTACCAAATTTGCATATGCATTAGGCCCGGGCCAGTTTAACGTCCCAATTAAATAGTACTATTTATGTGGGTTCTCGGAGTGGGATGCTCAGGCTGGGGGGGAGGGGGGGACTACATAGCCACCAGAAAAAAAGCCCAGTGTACCAGTGGATGCATTATTAATAATTAATAATTATTACAATTCAACAACGTATGTTGTATCTTCATTTCGGGCATAGTAACGACATACAATAAAGATTAGAACGTACATAGCCTAGTTTTTACACACGCCTCAGACAAACTAGTCGTTGAACGGAGGTGTAGTTCATACTCGTGTCCAGTAGAGGGCAGTAATTAAAACGTGCTTATCAAATGTAAGGCTCCCCACCGCTCTTCTCTCCTCTCACTGAAACGCGATCCGCCGGAAGCAACATAGTCCCGTGTTTTCCGTAGTCATCGTTGTCTAGCTGGTAACAGTGAGTAGTGGACCTGGTCTACACAAAGAAAGCCTTCCTTTTGTGTATTTAGTTTATATTTAGAGTTAAAAAAAAAAAAAATGCCGCTGGAGAATCTGGAGGAAGAGGGTCTGCCCAAAAACCCCGACCTGCGGATAGCACAGCTGAAGTTTCTGCTCAGCCACCGACAGGATGCTAAAGTGAAGACGGAGCTCATGGACGCTATCAAAGCTAACAGTGAGTTCGCATTTCACTTCGCCGAAAATGACTTCTCATTGCACGCACACATTTAACGGGGTTTTCTGTAACTCGGTAAATAATACCCTGGTTCCATGATCGCCATATAAATGCAGGTGAAGTACAAAAACGTCACTTGTGCTAAACTAGCTTTGGCGGATATTAGCTTGATAGCTAACGGTTTTAGCAAACGTCACCTGGCTAACCGCAGCTGTTTTTTGTTTTTTTTAAATTCGCCTAATATTATAAATTTAGTCTTCATGTTTACAAGGTTCACCAGATTTGTAAACAATCGCATTTCAGTTCACAATACGTTACGTTTTTAAGCGATAATCTTTAGCAAAGGAGAAACACTTTAATATGTTTCCCGACTCATTATTATGAAACGTAGAAGATG
Source organism: Embiotoca jacksoni (assembly GCF_022577435.1). Taxonomy (NCBI): domain Eukaryota; kingdom Metazoa; phylum Chordata; class Actinopteri; family Embiotocidae; genus Embiotoca; species Embiotoca jacksoni. The sequence continues at coordinate 7,770,724 of NW_027185229.1, read as the reverse complement.
GTTGATTTGGTTGATTTGAACTCGGTGATCAAAAAGGTAAACAGTCTTGATTTGTCTGTTGTAGATATGGCGCCATACTACGAGGGTCTTTGTAAGGAGCTGAAGTGGCAGCTGGACAGCGACCTGTTGAGTAAAATGAAGAAGGCCAACGAAGAGGAGCTGAAACGTCTGGATGATGTGCTGGAGGACGCAGAGAAGAGCCTGGGAGAGAGCGAGATCCGAGACGCCATGATGGCCAAAGCTGAGTATCTCATCCGAATCGGCGACAAGGTAGGATCTCGCAGCATGTGGTATCAACACTGGTCAGCTGCCTTTCCTGTTCACTAAAACGTGAATTTGGTCGAGGCCGGATCAGAAAGTTCAGACTGCTCCTGTTGCGTGTGAACAGTGCGCAGCACCTTGACGTGCATGGAGTAACTGTAACTTTCAAGAGCAAGTAATCGAAGTTACGTTGCAACACCCGCTTCTTAACATTCCCTATACTGTGGAAATCACTGTTATTCTTTGTCCTTTTAAAGTGCAGCACGTCTGCGTGATTAATCAAATATTAACCTCCATCACGATTTTTGGCCTCCCACAACTGGATGAACATTATCGTTCTTTTAAAAGACGTGCTGTGCTGCACATAAATTAAAGGCTTCTTGCACTAACAGTCCTCCAGCCACCAGGCGGCAGTCACCTTCTTAAATACAGAGCGTCTGTAGCAGAATACAATGGAGAGCGTCTGCTCTCCAACAGAAGGTACAACAGAAATCACTCAGCCTGGAGCAGAGGGTGATGAGCTCGTCCCTCGAACAGGATAATCATTTGTTGTTACAATATTCTAAGATTTAGGCCAAGTGATGTTAACCAAGAACAAGCCAAGCAAAGAGTGCCTTAAGAGTCGTGTCTGTTTAAATTGTTCAACAACCTGATTAAAAAAAAAAATGCTGCAATCTACCATACGATGAATGCATGGCGGCAACAAATTATGTTACTCATGTTACCTTATGAAAGACAGTTAAACACCTAAGTTGTCGTACATGGATCTGAGAAATAGCATATCGATTGACATCGCCTGCTATTTCTTACTTCTCCACAGGATGGCGCCTTAACAGCTTTCAGGAAGACCTATGACAAGACGGTGGCTCTGGGTCACAGACTGGACATCGTCTTCTACCTGCTGAGGATCGGCCTCTTCTACATGGACAGCGACCTCATCACACGCAACTCTGAGAAAGCCAAGAGGTGAAGGCACTTGTGTCTTTGTTGTGAAACATCAACAGTTTCCGGAAACTTTTCAACACTCATCGGTCTGTGCATCTCTTTTTCTCCGTAGCCTTATCGAGGAGGGGGGAGACTGGGACAGGAGGAATCGTCTGAAGGTTTATCAGGGCCTCTACTGTGTGGCCATCAGGGACTTCAAGCAAGCTGCCGAGCTCTTCCTCGACACAGTCTCAACCTTCACCTCGTATGAACTCATGGACTACAAGACCTTCGTTACCTACACCGTCTACGTCTGCATGATCGCCCTCAAAAGGCCCGACCTCCGTGAAAAGGTAAGAAACAGACTGAATAGTAATACTTGTGTGTAAATTGGCAGCATACCGTTTGTTGAATATGTTCGACGTGTTTCTCGGCAGGTAATAAAGGGAGCTGAGATCTTGGAGGTGCTGCACAGTCTGCCTTCTGTCCGCCAGTATCTTTTCTCGCTCTACGAGTGCCGTTACTCTGTCTTCTTCCAGTCTCTGGGTAAGAAAGCCTATTCTTTTATTGCCTCAAAAACACTGCAGCTTCCAAATGACATTTTACCTGCAGCCATTACATGTAATCCATGCTTCTGTGCGTCAACAATGAATGCGAAACTTTGTGCCACAGCTATGGTGGAGCAGGAGATGAAGAAGGACTGGCTTTTCGCCCCCCACTACCGCTACTACGTGAGGGAGATGAGGATCCAGGCCTACAGCCAGCTGCTCGAGTCCTACCGCTCCCTCACCCTCGGCTACATGGCCGAGGCCTTTGGTGTCAGCACAGAGTTCATTGACCAGTAAGTATTGATTCACCGCGTTTACATTCTGTACATTTGAGCCGATAATATTTGGAAAGTCTAAAAGAGTTAAACAATTGATGAGATGCCAGAAAAAAACTGTACTGTGAAATAACAGATTTATCTGGCTTTGATAGGCTTCATCAGCATCGTGTGAACTCATTTGGCTTAAATGTAACAGACTAATATGTAATATGTAAAAGTCCCACACTACAGGTTTAACTAAATCTCCTTCCATTTCACAGGGAGCTGTCCCGATTCATAGCTGCTGGCCGTCTCCACTGTAAAATTGATAAAGTGAATGAGATTGTGGAAACCAACAGGTAATGCTTCTGTTCATGAAATCTCAGTACTTCTGTTAAAGTACTCGGCAACATGACACAGAGCTCTAAACATGTCCTGTTCCTCTTTGCAGACCCGATAGCAAAAACTGGCAGTACCAGGAAACCATCAAGAAAGGCGACTTGCTGCTCAACCGAGTCCAGAAGTTGTCAAGAGTTATCAACATGTAACCACGGAGGCCAACTTTTTTTCATTACAGCAAAGGGGAAACTTGCATTTTTCTTCTTGATATCTCCAAACCTGTCGTTTGTCTGACAAAGTCACTCTTATATTGTGTACATAATAAAACCTGTCTAACTGTTGACGTTTCCTTTTTCAAGGTTGTTTTTATATTTCAGGAAAGAGGCCGAGACGTGATTTCATATAAATAGCAGTATAAATTATTTTATTTACAGAAACTTGTTACAAAACAAATATACTATACAATCTTTTCTTTAAATATTAATTCTAACCTATGTTTTGTTCATGAATTACATAGCAGCCAATACATAAGTCCAGCTGAAAATGATTCTGATAATGTATACAAAAAAAAAAAAAAAATCTATACACGCTTTTACATAGTATGAATGGTGAATTTATTTTTTTTCTTCCCAGACACGGGCTGTACTCTCTCACTTTCACATTCCAAGTCTATGGTGCTAATAAAGAAAACATCCTTGCGATGTTTCTGTGTACTGGAAACAAAGTCAAGATGTCAGTGGAGTTTGAGGGTAAACAAAACACTTGATTGAAATTTTTTTTTTCTTTTTTTCTTTTTTTAAAACATACAAATCCCAGTAAACCAGAGGGGGCTTAAGCCACACACACTGAGGCTAAAAAAAAAATCTCAAACGTCTCATCTGGAAAACTCCATAAAGGAAAGGAAAATTAAAAAAAACATCGAAGTGTTTCATGCTGGGCAGCTGACAAGCTCTGGTTTTACCACATTTTAGGGTTCATAGGCAGATTTAAAACCAAACTCCCTAAATACTTTGAACATTCAAGTAAGGTAAAACGACCCGAAGAATACTGTCCTCAAACAGTCAGGGTGAAACAAATTCAGGCACTTTCTTAATTTGATATTTCTTTTAAAAGCTGCTAAATTCATTCTTTAAAAGCTGTGAATCTAATTACTTGTTTGGCAACGATGATGCAAGCAGTTGGACTGTTTGAAGTGTTCCCCTTCCTTGCAATGATTGCTTAAGTCCCTTCAGCCTTTACAAAAGAACAAAAGTGTTTCGATAATGAAATGTGGTTTTACAAAGCGTAATGACCGAAGAGTCGGTGGAAACTGCTTAGCCCACGGACACAGCTTGAAGCCTGCGCAACATTACGAAACCACAGGCTAACTGAGTAACGTTTTCCTTGTGTTAATTCATAGGCAACATAAATGTCTTGTAAAAGCACATGTGATTGAGGGAGACCTTGAAAAGTGAATAAAGGTATCCTCTGTCATACAGACACATGCTACAGTGGCAACACTTTCTTCCTTAAAGGATCTCAGTACACGATTCATGAGACGCTTCCGCTTCTACACATAGGCATATTGCATTATATAGACCTGGCAGTGAACCACTTCAAATAGTCATGTTCTCTGACTTTTCATCTTTTTCTTTTACTAAATAAATAATGATTTTTAAAATTGTACCAAAATTTTTTGTGTGTACGAAAAATGCCTGTGCAAAAATACATATTTTACTATGTACAATTTGTTAACAAAATAAGTATTTCTCAAATAGGGGACACTTCAATACTTGTTTGATACATAAGCTACGAGAACAAAAGAAGCTAAATTAAGATTCTTAAAAAAAAAAAAAAGTGTCTCCTCTACTTTTCCACACTATCTGACATCAGTAGAGGTTCCACACATCAACAGGTTTTGCCAAAAGTTCAGATATATCCCGTGAAGCCATCTCCATGAATCTCGCACCATAAAACTCACCCGAGACCACTCTGAGTAAGCAAACATCCCAAATTAGATGGGCAAGTATTGCCTGATTTAAGACTCCATTTTGACAAAGGAATAGAGTAAAATGCCTGGCTACTGTCATACATCTCTTCTCAACACAGCGACATAGTGTTACGGCGAAGCATTGAAACTATGAACATCCAGAGCTTGGGTAGTGGTTACACACAGCGGGGACAATCATACTCACAGAAGACAGGTGACGTGCAAGTTTGCTCCAGTTAAGACGTACCATACCTGATTCCCTACGTAGGAAAATAATAAAAGTTAAAACATTACAATTCACATCTGCCCACATGCAGCTGTGGATTCCACACAGCTGTATGGGTAAAAAGTAGGAAAGTGGTGGCTATAACAATACAGCTTGCACAGATTTTCTTTCATCTCCACAATGCACCATCACCGCTTCATGAGCAAGACTGCCCACCTTTGTACTTTAAAAAACAAACAAAAAAAAAGTAGTTGGCAAAGCTGATAGCAGCTTTTGGCTAGCTTTGTGGACAACTAAGCAGTGCCAATGGAGAAGGTAATGCTGTTCACAGTTGGGGGTAGGTCTACTGTGGCTATCATTCTGCACAATGAAAAAGACTCAGAAAATGAACAGGTGTCCTCAAGACCAAGCTCTCTCTCAACAAAAGATTTAATTGAATGGGCACGTCAGGTGTCCTTTTCACATTTAAAAGCACAACCGTCTTCACCAAAGTCTACAAAGACTCTTTGTAGTTCAGTGTAAAAAGCTCATAAGAAATCATAAAAAGGTAACACTTGCATAATTATTCCAGGTAAGAAAAGAATTGACTGGTTCATCCCTACGGGGCTCGTCTCAGGCTACGGCGTGTAACCGTGAGGTTTCACCACATGTCGCCAGAGAGAGTCAGACTAACAAAACGTGACACAACAAGGTGATTGTGTAGTTGTTTTAAGGTGTTGCAAGTAACAGTTTGCTCCTCCTCCTGCTCTCCTTGCAAGGCTTCTGAGATCAGGCGCTGGGGGTGTAATTAAGTTGGAAATTCCAGTAGTCCAGCAGAATCTGACATGAGAAAAATACTTGTACACACACACACACGCGCACATTCACACACTCATTCTCTAACAAACACGGAAGAGATCGGCTTGTTGTCTCCCCAGTTGCTCAGCGTCACGGCGGCTTGTTGTGGCAGCCCTTAACCTGAACCCAATGAGGCCCGCGGCTGTTGCAATTGTTCGTCCTACTTCCACCCAAGACAGGAAGACCTCTCAGAATACCGGGACTACACTCGCGTGGGGGATCCTTGGCTCGCTCATTAGACCCCTGATGCTCCACGCAGTCCCCCGTTCAGCGCCCCTGCCCGCCCACTCACCCGCCCGACCGACCCCCACACACACACATGGCTTTGGGAGAAATTGTAAGGACCACATCTACTTCACTGGGCAGTCCAGATCATCTCCACCCTGAGGATTGTGGGAAGCTGAGAATAATGTGGGATTGATTTTTGAAGGCCTCGTGCAGTCCAGAGCGGTATGCGGACCGCTCCCGACTATTCCCCGCCTGCCAGTGTCACACACTGAAGCCACGCACCGCTGTCAGGGACGAGCCTTTGGCTGGGGAAGGAAGAGGGGGGAAAAAATAATGTTAAAAATAGTTGTTAGGTAATCTGTCTGTATGCTGGTTCTGTATTAACAGCAGTCATTCAACAAAGTAACACATTCAGGTCAAGTGAGACAGATTTCACCATCTGGACTAGAAGATACTGCAGTTTTGGCATGTTAACTTAATGTATGTAAATTACAAGAACTTCAAATCACATGAAATAGAACAAATACAAAAAGCTAAACTTCTTCCAAAGTAAAAAAAAAAAAAAAAAAGTCAAAGCACAAAATGCACGTTTGTGCTTGCAGGCTTGACTACTTTAGCTAAACAGGTAAAAACCCGCATACCAAACAAGTTACTTCCGTGTTGCCAATCACAACTTGAGGCTATTGTTCCTTTTTGTGTGGCAGATGTCAATTTTTGAGTCTCGATTCTTCTACATCATCTTGCAGCTTTTTGTCTTATTTGCAGGACCTGTAATTTAGACCCAGATGATTCAGCCTCTGAGCCATGTCTTGTCTCATGCTACTTTAACATCCTATGAGATGATGTGAACCCACCATTGTCCAGCTTGTAACGGTGATTCAGTTACTTTAATGTGAAAGTTAAATATGTGTGTATGCTGGATCACTGCCCCAGCTTACTGGACACTTGAATGAAACAGAGCCATAGTTAATGTTTTTAATAACATCTGTGCAAGTCCTAGAAGGTGCTCTCAGTCATAGGTTTGCCTGCAAGAAATAATTGTATTTTGAGTTAACGTGCTGTACTGTGATCCATCACTTAGTCCGTGTATAGAATCCAAGAAATGTCAAAAAACTGAAAAGTGGATAATATGAGTAACCACAGCTAAAGGTGACATTATAAAATTAGATGTGTCACCTGACCAAGTATAAAATATCCAGTAAATGATGTTAAACTTCTTCACATTTGAGAGGATGCAAACCTTGCTTTTTTTGATTGATAAACAATTTTGTATTAAATAACAAAACTGATCAATGCTTTTAGTGAATGTCACACATTTACTGAGGGATCTCTTAAGCTGATCTCAAAGGTCGGTATCGGGCCAACAAGGCATATAGCTATACTTAGCTATATTCATCCCCGATCATTGTTTTATGTTGACTGTCGCATGGATGTCATAAACAATGCAGAAGTGAACTGTGAAGAGTGGACATATTGGAAAATCAAAAGAATGCAACACAACCGCCTGTAATGTCTGCGATACGAGGATTTTGTGAGGCGGTAGTAACAGAGTTGTGTTCAATACTGCAAATTTGATGTCACCTAAAAAATAAACACTCAACAAAACAAAGAGTTCGCTCACAAACCTGAGACAAAGTGTGATTGTGACTTTTGACTGTGAAGGTTGAAGTTAAGCTATAACAGCAATTTGAAGTGGAATTGTGATTATATAGTGTTTTTAAGTAAGCTCTTACTATAATGCTGCACCAAGTGGAACTGTATATTTACATAGTTTAATTGGTTAACTTGTCCAACAGAGAGACAAGTTCTTCACTGGTATCAAACCAGTACAAAACCAACCTGATGTAAATGGGAGTTGTTGGGTAGACCCGGTGTCCCTGGAATGCTCCGCCCATGCTTCCCGTGGATGTTGTTAATGGCAGGTGACTTGGCCACTTTGGGTCTACCTGGTCCAGGTCCACCTCCTCCTCCGAGCCCTACCCCCCCACCGCCACTAATAATGCCAGTGGAGGCTGAAGAGCTTTTGCGCTTCTTGCCCTCCAGGCGCCCGTCTGAGGAGTGGTGGCTAAAGCTTGTGTGGTGGTCAGATGAGGATGAGGACTGGTGGTGGACAAAAGGCCCCAGGGAAAGGGTTGAGTCACTGCTGTTCATCATCACACTCATACGCTTAATGGACTCTGCAGGGCTGCCCGAGGGAGGACCTCGTGCAGGTGGCCCAGAGGAGCCGCCCGCTGAACCTCCAGAAGGCTCAGCCTTGAGACTAAGAGAGTTGGTCCGCACGGTCGGGCCACAGTTAAGCCCCACGCTGTGGACTCCACTATGGGAGGATGATAATGACGATGAGGATGATAATAAGCTGTGGTGGTAGGTGCTCCCTGAGCTGCCGACATTTGCACAGTTTTTCTTGAAAGAGGAGGAGGAGGAAGAAGAGAAGTTGGCATTAGAAGAAGAGGATTCAGAGGATCCATGGGATGAAGAGAGGATAGAGCTGTTCTTCCTCTTCTTCCCCGAACTGAAGCTAGTGCTGCTACTGTTACTGTTCGCTCCAGTATTTCCCCCACCAGTGGAGTTGGGGATGACAGGTGTGGAGGAGCCAGAGGAGATCTCCTTGGGCCTGAAGGACGATGACGACTTGGTAGTGCTGCTGCTGGAGGAACGGGACTTAAGCGCCCGGCCTGAGGCTAGGGAAGGAGCCGAAGAAGAAGAGGATGAGGACAAGTGGGCTGAAGGCATCTGTGGCGACGAAGACACTTGTCGGGCCTGCGTGGTGCCATAGGCCGGGTGCTCAGCCCCGCCCTGCGGGGAGCTGCGGGCATTTAAGGTGGTCCCATAGGAGAGCACTGACTTGCCCTCATAGGATTGGCTATAAGGAGTCTGGGGCAAAGTGGCAGGGGGGCCCAGGAAGCCGGAAGAGGGAGTGCTACCGTGGGAATTTGTGCTTGTCCTATGGGTTGGTGCAACAGAGGAGGAGTTCTCCAAGGCCAAGGGGATTTTCCTGCAACATGAAAACATATCCTCCTTTAGCTATGACTGTTAACAGGTCTAAATTTCACACTATAACAAACAAGACGGTCAGGTATTATATCCCACTGTAAGCACAAGGTGACTACTTCAAAAGGTATTTGGAAAAAGCAGTTCCATTATGCATCTACTTGCTACGGTATCAACATGAAGAATCTGAGACGGACAGACTTACTTCCACATCTGAGAGTTGACATGCTTGTCCATCATTGTGGTTAAAGCACATCGTACTCTGTCCCATCGCCGGTCAAATGAGTAGCAGCCTTTCCCAAACAGTCGACTCCCAAAGGTGCAATACTGGCAACAGAGGTGGAGTACAGGTGAGAAATAAAATCTGCAATCCTTCATAGTTCAACCACTTTGACAAAAAGGAAAGATGTATGTGGTTAATGACAGATGGGGTGCACTTACAGCTGCCGGTCGTGGGTGATAACCTGAATAGTGACAGTCCAGTTTGTCAGCGTTGTCCTCACGCTCCTCATTTTCTCCCTCGTCACTGGATGGTCTGGAAAAACCATCGGGGGCAGTTTGGGGATGATGTAGGGACTCGTGGACTACTCCAGGGTCTCCGGAAGTGCCACCTCCGTGACTGCTGTTTAGTCTGATGGACAGATAGTGCGGCTTGTAACTTTCACCTCAATCATAAACACCTTTTCAGAAAACCAAAACCACAAACGCTAAATTGTAACGGTGTTTGTCTCACCTCAGTGAGTAAGGCTGGTTAATCTGGTGTCACTCCACACAGAACAAGCACGACAAAGTGAAATAGTTAAATGGTTGTGGCGCAGCACTTACCGTGGAAGACCAGGGCTGTGAAATTTGGGCTTTCCGAGTGGCAAAGGCTTAGTGGCATCTGGTGCGGGGCCGTTGCCATGAGCCACTTGGTGGGCATCATGGCCAGGGGGGAGGTGGGAGGAGGGGTGTGGGTCCCTGAGAGGGGGGTTTTGCTGGGAATGGGGTTGGTGGAGTTCTCGCTCCCTCTCCCGCTCCTTTGCTCTGTTCTTGTGCTCCGCCAGCAGCGTGTCAAAGCGCTTCCTCCGCCCTGGCACCGCCCTCCGCTGGCTTAAGGAATGTGTCTGTTGGGACATTAAAAGGTTGGGGGGGGGGGGGGGGGGGATGTTGGGGAAAAGATTCTCCTTGTTTTTAACTCTTATGACATAAAATCTCTTATTTTTCTTCCAATTTGTACATGCCAGATATATCTGACAAATTTTGACAATATGCACAACTTTAATACAAATAAGCACAACCATCTTTTAAAAAATGTAAAGAATAAAAAAAATAAGGTAAAAAAGTAATCATCTAAAAACACTGATAGTTAAAAACACTTGTTAAAATCACATTTATGACAGAGGACATTACACTGTGCAACATGTTACTTTCACTGAACATAGACTTCATCATTTATTATACGTGCTCCTGTCGGTAGGAACCCACAGAAGCTGACAGCAGGTGTTCCACAAACACCGGCCCCCAACTGTCAGCCAGCTGCTGCCATTGGAAACGCCCACCCAGAGGTTTGAAGCAAATGCTGCCTCCACAAGTATGTGAAGAAACTGTAAATATCCTCCTCTGAAAAGCTGAACATCAATTTTGTCCTTTAACGGGAATTGCTGACGATAAGAAAACTGTAGAGTAGGGCTGTTCCATATCATATCGTTCACAGTATTACTGGTATAATTTTTGATCAACTGAATAAAAATAATAGCATGATAATGGCAAAAGTCCGACCTGTTGACGTAATGATGTCATACCGTGATGCAGTGTAACCGTTTGAGACATGTTAGAAGTTTATCCAGCAAGAAGCATGACTGAAAGCCGCTGTCTTCGACAGGTTTCCAGCTGAATGTGACTGTTTAATTGACAGTTACGCAAATTCCCCTCTCGCCTCTCTGTGTGCTTCACAAAGGGCAGCTCCGCCCCACACATTCGGTGGTCCCCACACATGGAGCAAATGAGAGGCTCAGGTGAAATATTTGTCATATTACTGTAAGTGAAACACAAGTGCAACAAAAGCCCCAAATATATTTATTTATGGACAAACATCGATGACAGACTTCAGAGAATCAGGCCAAAATATCGCTCAATCTGACAACAGGGGCGAGGAAGTTATAAAAGGCTCCACTGCAGATCATAGAAGCTGCGTTGCAATAATTAATTAGAAAAAAGTTTTTTTTGTATTTTGTCATGTCATCAAGAATATTGTCATTGCAAAAATATCCAGATATATTGTTATATTATTTTAGGGCGATATCACCCACCCCTACTCCAGAGCAAGTCCAGCCTTACGATTTCAATAATATCCAGCTTATCCAGCTCAGGTACATGGCACAAAGAGACAAAGCAGAGAGACCAGTTACCTTGCATGTTAGTGATCTTGTGCACGGTTTCCGAGCCGTCATATCCACAACGCCACAGTGGATATCTGGATTGAACTCGCGTTCTGAAGGCACAGCAAAAGAGCAATGGAGAAAAACATTGTTACTTACATACATTGTGTCAAATGACCTGCCCCGGTAATGTGTTTAAATGAAAACAATTGTTGTGCAAAATATTAGCCTCAGATAAGCCTTAACTTTTTAGCTGATGTGTGTTTCATTGTAAAAACAGGACATTTCTTTGGCTGCAACATTCTGAGTTTGTGTTTACACGCAAACTGTCAGTGGGTCAGTCTTTGAGAAGTTGAATAAATGTGCTCTGTACCCTGTTAACTGCATTCTATTTTTATTATAGAAAATGATAACCGATGGCTGGTATTATATGTGGTCTGATTGATACGTTATTCAACCTTTTACCGCATTATGAAAGAAACTTAACAAGATAAGAGAGAACAAACCATTTTAGGTAAAAACAGAATGTTGTATGAGAAAGTATTTCTACATTCTCATAATCTAAACACAATTCAGGAGTCAAATCTGACAATACTAAATACTGATAGCACAAACTGTGACCACATTTTGCCATAATTCCCCCCCTCCAGCTGACCTGAAACTTTCTTGTTAAGGTGGCGTCTGCTACTGGCACTGCTGCTGCTGTCCTGCTTCTTGTCCGAGAGGACAGAGAGGTGGCCCTTGCCGTTGGGAATCTGACCTGGGGCCAGCAATGAAGGCTTTGGTATGGAGGGACAGTTAAGGCCTGCTTTAAGGGCTGATGAGGAGGAGGAGGTCGTGATGGCGGTAGTGTTGGAGCTCACAGTGGTGCTAGAGGAGGATGTGGAGGAGGATGAGGTGGTGGCGGGGGCAGATGGAGCCTGCACCAGCTTAGCTGACGAGTCCACCCTCAGATGCATCTTCTCCACCTTGACAGCCGGGGTGAGGCTGGAAGAGAAGGTTAAAGAGATGAAGAGGGCAGCAAGGAGGAAGCTGAGAGTTAGAAACACTGAGCCAGTGAGAAGCGCATGGTAAGAGACAGATGTGGACGTATGGATGGGGCTGGAAGGACAAAACATAAATCTGGTATGGTCCATCATTAATCAAAGACTTCAGTCAAAAGAAAAACACAGTTCCAATGTTAATGAAGAGGAACGACAACTTTGGAGAGTTCAGAATCAAAAATGACAATGCACTTGCATAGATATGTTTAAATGTGCTTGTATTTTACTTCTCTGGAGTTCTGAAACTTTTAAGAAATTCTACTTCAACTTTTTAAAGATAAAATAGATTGATGTGACTGCCAGGTTTTGAGCAACCCAACAGAGTGAAACTTACATCTTGTCCGGCTGCAGCATCCTGAAGGGGGGAAAGGGGGGTCTTCGCTGAATGCCTGGCAGCTTCTCTTTGGCTGGTTTGACGAGTTTGGGATTGGAGGAGGATGATGAAGAGGAGGATAAGCTGGCGCCAGCGGCGGATGGTCGGCCGAGGATGCTTCCACTTGCCACTCCCGCAACAGACCCCGAGCCCAGCCCGGGCCCAAGCCCACTGCCACCGCCCCGGTTCCTACCCGGCACGGGGAAGGGCGAGGTGGAGGCTGGCTTGCTGGCGGAACTGTGTCTTCTCTCTGGAGCGACAGCATAAATCAGGAAGGCATTAAAACATGATAGTTGAAGCAATAAGAATATCTGAATCACACCACAAGAGACTAGTCTATATGGGTAAATGTGGTCAAGAGCCCAGAGAAAAGTCACGACACACGAGAACATACAAATCTTCTTCTGACATTAGTGAGCAGGTTACCTCAACAACAAATAAACACCATTTGTGAATCATGCCAACGCAGCCTGAAATAGAAGCAGCCAACAGGTCAAGAGCTTTATATCCTGCCTGAGCTTCTTATAACAGCTGCTGTGCAAACTGATAAAAGGCAGTATGACAGCAGAAAAGGTTAGAATGATACTTAGCTGTGGATAGAAGGAGAAAAATAGACAAAACGGGGGGAAAAAGCTCTTCACTAAATGCTCGGATCCAAAACTAAATATCTTTCATTTAAGTGCACCATGGTTTCCAAAATCAGCAAACAAAGGCCCCTGTGTGCACACAGCAATTACAGAATCATAGCAGACAACCATAGACACTTTGGGTTTTCAAAGGTAGCTCTCATCATTTGCTATTTTTAGTAACGGTGTACAACAAGAGCTACTGCTCCACAACACGGACTAATTTCCTCACCACACAGACACATTTCCTGAGTTCATTAGCTGCCACAGCAGAAACGACCAAAGAACATCATGAAGGCATCTTTTAAATTCAGTGCAACTTGGACCAGTTTTGAATCTTGGCCCAACAGCAGCTCTCTACCAGACATAGCGAACCCCTGAGGTCACGCAGACAGACTCACACTGCTGCTGCTCTGATAACACGTGGAGAGGGAATGAGAGTGACAGACATAGAAGAACAGAGAGAGAGAGAGAGAGAGAGAGAGAGAGAGAGAGAGAGAGAGAGAGAGGGAGGGAGAGAGAGAGAGAGAGAGAGAGAGGGAGGGAGGGAGGGAGAGAGAGAGAGAGACGTGTCTGCTGATGAATTCAGGACAAAGACAACTTGAACGTTGACGAGACCCTCGTGTTGTCAACACTTTCGAACGTGATGAAAATGATGGGATGAAAAATAACAGCACACACCATCAGGGGCACTAAAGGGTTCTGATAGAGAGCATCTGTGTATTGAGGTGTGGGTCTGGTCAGGTAACCTTTTACTGGGCTAACTCCGTAGTACAGTTGGGAGGAGGGCCGTAGGCCAAAACTCAGCCTCAGAATCATCGAATTATCTGAGCTGATCACAATTATTTTGCATAACTGTTCGAATCATTTCAATCTATCGCTATAAAAACAGAAATGTCATACGTCCATCTTTATTTCCACAGTGTTTTCCCCTGTTTGAGGTTTGACTGTCCTTTCAATAATGTCATCTCATTGCATCTCTTCTTCTGCTGGGATTAAATGGTAAATGAGTGTAGAATTAGCAACCCCAAAGTACGATGTTTATTTTGACTACTGGTATTACTCAATGACGGTAATTTCTTTGTAAATTCAAGTTATTATTACTTGTGCAAACAGAAATGTAGCATTTTTTTTATGTTTAATGTTCAATGCCAGTAAATGGCTCTTCTTCTTCATAAAGTGTATTATTAAACAATGATTAATAGCATAAAATAAACGGAAAAAGACAGTTAAATCATGAATTGCAATTATTTGTATGACAATCGTCAGCTAAAATTTTAGTTTATTTTTGATTTTATACACTTTATTAATCCCCGAGGGGAAATTTCTTCACTACAGCAGGGGGGCTCTCAGGGGGGAGATGCTGCAGCAGGCTGCCACTAGCGCGGCGCCAGGTAACCTGACCTGAGGTGCATGTTTTTGGATGATGGGAGGAAGCCGGAGAACCCGGAGAGAACCCATGCAAGCACAGGGAGAACATGCAAACTCCGCACAGAAAGGCCCAGGACCGGATTTGAACCCGGAACCTTTTTTGCTGTGAGGTGACAATGCTAACCACTGCACCACCGTGCCGCCCTTTAGATAAGAGCAAAACTCCTTTTACTCAGCTGCATTCCACACAAACTTCCAAATTTCTTCTAATTTCTCATTTCAGGGAGAAAAAAAACTTTCGGGCCTCCTTCCACAGACTCAACATATTTTCCCTCCCGCTCCTTAGCGGCTGAACAACCCAAACGCCTTTCTTTCACTGCCATCCACCATCCCTCCTTCCCCTGCTGTCTTATCCTGTTCTGGTCATAACAACAGCACACCCTGCACACAAACTTACACCAGGAAACCCCAGCGTGACGCTCAGTGCTCTGTACACAAAGCACTAATACTGGGAAGAGAAAGGCAACACCAGAGGCAGCGGTAGAAGAGTACAACAGGAGTCAAGAATGATGTGGGTGGGGGAGATGGGGTGGGGGGAGGGGGGGGGAGAGAGACAAAAAACACAAACAAAGGACACAAGAAATAGGAGGAGACCTAATATCGTCTTTCACACTGTCAAACAAATGGCTCGGTGGTGTGGGGAATCCCTGGCTGTGCGAGTGAGAGGAAAAACATGGAAGAAAAAAAAAGTGTGACGGCCTTACTGCTATTTTCACAAGCACCGTGTTTAAGCTATAGCATGGCCTCTGTAAAATGTTTGCAAACAATAAGAACCTTGCCGTGTTAATGACAAATAATAAATACTCGATGATTCATTTTCTTGCGATCTGAGCTCAATGTGCATGATCCAAAAATGTCTTAAGTGTATGTTTGCTTGACCAGATGTGTAAGAAGACAACAAGTTCATAAATGAAAGCTGGCAGCTTCAGTTCTGTGATGAGTGTCACCCCTGCTGCGTTCCACCTCGACCGAGAATCACAAACACCTAACGGGAGACAGATGGGCTTAAAGAAAAATCATATTGATACCAGCTCAACGGTACTGAGATCAGTGCCTTTACACCGTGTTAACACCACACGGGGTCTTCCCATAATGGCCTCAGAGAGGGGAAGACATGGGGTAAAGCACAGCAAGAGCCATGCTGCTGTGCGGCAGGGCCACACATTATATTTAGACTGTTGGGCAGTCGAAACGATTAGCTGATCAACAGAAAATTAATCTGCAACTTTAATGAATTGACTGTTTGGACATTGACAGAAAAAGTGCAGTTTCAAACAGCGTTTGTTTGCAACATCTCAAATGTAAGGATTTAGTGCTTTTCTCTGTTTTTAATCACAGTAAATGGAAAATCTTTGGCTCGGGACTGTCGCACTGGCATTAATACATACCCCGAGTTAAGGAACAGAAAAAGATATTCGGAGAAAAATCAGATTGGTGCATCCCTAATAAATATCAACACACTGCAGACAATGTGCTACATTAAGGAATAATGAATACACAGTTGAGGAGACAAATGGCAATAAACGTACTGAAATCACTGTAAAACCTGCGTTTATACTCCATGGATCAGTTTAGGCACAACCTGTATCAACAATACCACCCTGTTCAAAATGTGCCGAGGCCACCTGCTTTGATGTTGTCAGAACTCTTTTACTTTACAGGCAGGGTATTGCCCTCCAGTGTTTGTCTGCAACTCATTTAAAATCCCCTGAAATGTCTGAACACTAACCTGAATGCGTAAGTAATAATCTGGTCCAGACAGACTTAACTTTGTGGGAAGAGTCCATTCTTTGAGTGTTGTTGACACATTTGCAAGGACAGCTCCTCAAGGAGCCATGTGCTGTTAGAACTCCCCCTTGTGGCTGACCTTGAAAACTGTAATTGCTGTCACTTTACAGCGAACGCACAGCACTGTGAAGTTTTCATTGACAGTAAAGATTAAATTAAACAAATAGCCCTACATAAGACATGGGAGGTGTCACTCTATCTCTTATCATTTCAAGAAAATTAGTTAGGAGTGAACACGCTACCTTTTTCTTTCACCGGCTGTGGGAGTTTGTGAACTTGCCAAGAAGAATACAGTCAAGTTAAACAGAATCCACACTGATCACTATATTAATAGACTTTAAAGTCCCTCTCCTGGCATTGATTAAACCTCTAAAAACTCATCTTTGTTTATCAAAATTACATATTTAGAAGTTTTTCCCAAGAAAAAAAATCCCCTTAAGCTATAAAGTGGCTTGGATGCAACTATACACATTTGCCTTCGAGCAGTACAAGCAGACCTCTTAATATTTAAATAATCCTCACCTTATCTGTACCCACCCCTCTGCTGCTCACCTGCAGCTAGATGACATGAAAAGCCCCACCCCACAAGTTGATGAAGTTGGTATCTTAGGTATGAAACCCTGATTTCTACAGTTTCAGAGTGGAAAAGCATCTAGCATATTAAAAATAATAAAAAAAACACCTCATGGACATTTTAACAAGGTTTAAGTCTTGATTTTCATTAAAGGGGTCTTTAACTTTCTTTAGCACACTGCCAAAAGATCCATCTTAACTACCAAGCAGTGGAAATCCATGCAATCAAACACACATTCATAATGTATTAACAGGGGAAGAAATCAGATCTGAGCTGAATGTTAAAACAGTGCAATGCTGGGAAGCCTTGAGAGAAAGACAAGTCAAATAATAAAGGGGTTACTGCATAGTGAGGGAAAAGTGTTTCTCCTATATGCTTTCGACAGCGGCACAGAACCGCTGTTAAATGAACCCCAGCACAGAAAATTCACATTGTACATAACAGTGACAATGAACGCAAAACATGAGAGGCTCCACACGGGAACAGCAGACTGGAGGAGGTGGTGCTGCAGCCACTGAACCAGGCGAAGTGAAAGAAAACATTTACTTGAATCGATAACTACGCATGTCACTGAAAGTGCAATAAAACCTTCATGTGTAAAAAGCTGAAAGCCATCCACTATTCCTGCAGTGTTCCAGCCACGATTACGCTCGTCAGGCTTAAAGCGAATTGTTAAGAACGAACTAAAACAAAAGCTGTCTGTTTATCTTAGTTTGTCGTGCATTTCAAAATCTGGAAAATTCCCATAAAACGAGCGGCCGTCTGATTTCTATGTCCTTCATTCTTTCTAAACTTCACTCAGTATTTTGATGCCAAAAATACATTGTTTTATCTATTATTTGTTTCCGAAATATGATTTTGTTTAAATTTTGAATATGCTGCTTTTTCTCTACAAACAACATATTTAAAATATAAATCAATTCTAATAGTTTTCTGAATCAGGATTTCTTCGGGGGATAGAGCTTGCTTCATCAGTGAGCACATTTGTTTGACTTTTCTACCTGCTAAGGACCGAGTGTCCTGTGTAAAAAGTTAAACCTGGAATTTTTTATATAATCATGTAATTATAAAAGTCCCAAATTATGTGTAAATATGTTGTTTTTGGTCAAATAACCACTGACTCCCCCCGGTAGTGTTGAAGCTCTTATTGTATCAAAAGCTAACTAGCTTGACAACTGTCAAATAATTTTAAGTTAGTCCACTGCCGCTGTGCAAACACAGGTCCTGGCACCGCTGTGGGAAACACTGAACAGACGAGAACTACTTTGTCCACACACACCTTGTTGTTCTGGGTTATGGCTGCAATTTGAAACTGTTAAACCTTGCTCTGCATTGCATGTGCCTGAAACAGGAATGAACATACTGTATGTATACTAGCCATACATAATATTGTGTGTGTGTGTGTGTGTGTGTGTGTGTGTGTGTGTGTGTGTGTGTGAGTGTGAGTGAGTGAGTGAGTGAGTGAGTGAGTGAGTGAGTGAGTGACACTTACCGTAGTGTGCTTGGAAGGCTTGCGGCTTGACTACCTGACCACAGTGGCTGCACATCACCAGGTAGAAGTCGTCCTGTGCGGGACACTGGCCAAATATGGGCATGTCTGCACACAGAGGGGAGAATCAACTAGACAGGGCACATCTCAAAGAGATGCAAAATAAATGTACCTATGTTCACCTGGTGCCCACTTTTCAGCCAAGTATCACTTACAATCTACATTGAAATGTTCATTTGTTGTCATAATAGCTGAACACTTTGATAGCATGTTTTTAACACAACAGACCACAAAGAGGGAAATAGTTATTGGTCATGTCCTGAAAGCAATTTGCAACTGTTGTGTTGCATGACTCATGTGGTAATACATATTTAACATTAGCCATATTAATAATTTTCAAAAATTGAAGAACTCACTCAAGGCAACATGACTAGCAAATTCTGCACATGCAACTTTGCTCATACTCAGGAGTGATCTACAAATACAGAGCTCTTACGAGTCCCCATTCACCATGGAGAACATGTCCCAGTGATAAGAACCAGGAAGAGGCTGAGCCAGAGATCCAAAGGTTACGTACTGCCACAGAATGAACGTCTCGCCCAGATACACACAAACGCCCAACTTGCATAGAGTGTGGAGGATTTTTGACTTTGACTAAATTAGGAGCTATCACTGGTACAAATAAAGTTTCTTCAGTTTGTTTACTTTTTCCAAATGAAAAAAAAAACAAGTATGTTCAAATAGACAGCAATGAAGTGAAAATGTAGGGATGTGAAATTTCCTATAGTGCGACCCATTCGATGGAAAATGTTCATAACTTTCATGCGCACGATCATTAAAAAGCACAAGAAGCATGAGTGGCAAGGTACACGTATGGCATGTCTTCAGCTCAGGCATCTTTACCCATCCAATAACCAAGCCTCACGCCTCATAGATCACTCTAAGGCAAATGAGAGGGAAGTGCTGGAATCACACCAGAATGTGATCAAAATTTACCCTGGCGCAGAGAACCAGAAACCACCTAATTAAGGAGGCTAATTAAGAGATTGCCAGGGGCGTCATGATGAGACGAGCAGAGGAGAGGATACAAGAGGAGAGAAGTGGTGCCCCTCTTCAATATGTACTCTGCCAGGGCCGTCAAGGGTTCTCCAAACATCACTGGCCGAGCCTGGAAGGGATGAGGGCCATTGAGCAAACACTATATAAAAGGATCTACCTGGCGGGTTCCCTCTTAGGGAGGTCAGTGGCAGTCTGGTGTGGATGAATTGACAAGCATAATGCTCCTCAATTCTCTACTCAATTGTCTGAGGCCACTTTGTTAAGTGTCTCCTTCAACTTTTACAGTGGCTGGTGTCTGCCACAGGGAAAAGGCAAACATATTTACTTGATAGACAAAGGCACGTAAATTATACAGAACCCGAATAGAAAAGCCCACTGCTGATGTGCATGAGCAAGGGTCCGATTGCTGCACAAAGAGAGCAAGTGCAGAAATGTGATGTGGAGACTCACTGATTGCCAATTACAAAAGAACAAGCCAGTGAAGCAGTGGCTAAATGCTTCCCTAAACTTTCTGGGCAACTTTTCCGCTACACAATAGTGGTTTCATTGCACTCTGTCTCTGAACCTTCCTCATGTAACAGCAACATATAATTGAAGTTATAATGAGAGACCAAACATATTTGTTGAATCAGTAATTTCCCATCTATTCTTTATTAAAACTGAACATTCTCTCAGATCTTTTATTGAAAGAGGCCAAGAAGTGCGTCATCCAACAAGCCAACCACATTTCCTTGCTGGATCAACAGCAAGGTCAAACAAGACTCATTCTTAAAATGCTGCTGCTCACTTGGAGGGTTCTCCAAACAGGTTCCTCAACTATGAAAGCAGCGCTGCTATATAGTCTTGCTGCTCTACATTCAGCAAACTGGCACCAACTTGACTGTACCACTAAAATGGCCTGACTTCAAAAGCAGTCTAACGCCACCGTGTCTGCCCCATTCTCGATCTCCATTTTCTTCCTTTGCAAGGAGGCGAGAAGGCGAAAAGCACAGAGAGGGAGAAAGAGTAAGAGGAAGTAACAGTGTAGAAGAAAGAAGAGACAGAACAACGGAGCAAAGCCTGGAAACAAGCACAACTGAGAAAAAAAAAAAAAAAACAGAGCAGAGAAGCAGGCCGAGGCCTCAGCGAGACAAAGAGAGTGAGAGAAGGACCGACGCTCGAGGAAGAGAAAGAGAGCCTGTGAGCATGAGACGGAGGAAGAGAATGAGAGTCCAGTTAATTTCAGCATCCTCTTCCACGGCAGTGATGAATGATCTAGGTGGACTCGCAGCCGCTCGGGCTACCTCTGAGCCGCACACACAGACTGGCTGAATCTGACCTGTGGCTGACAGTGGCACTACATTTCCCAGCTTCCACGACTGTGACAGTGCCACTGTAAGCGTGACAGAGTGATGAATTCATCAGTCATTATTTGCAATACATTTTTACAAATGTGCGTGTGTGTGTTAATCATCTGTGTGTGGTAGAATGGCAGTTACACCACAGGAGAAATCTGGTGGTGAGTCATGGCGGAGAGGTGTAGTCATCCACTTGTAATATCCCTACTAGACACACACGCACGCCCGCACACGCACACAACATACAGTTTCTATGAACGCCAACTTCTGCCCTGAGCAGCATGTGTTGATGAGCCTTATGACACAAACAACAGCCACTGAACGCTGCTACATGATGATAAAAACATGATTCAAGATGACTGCATGTCAAGTCACCTAGAAGCCATGAATTTCAAATGACCATTCGGTTTCTCTGCCTTACTAAAATTATACCTTTGATGTGGAGACACATTAATCTAATTCACTTTCAAACAGTATTTCTTTAAAACAAAGCAGAAAACATCATTTTAGCTGCCACCTAAATTGCACGCAGTCTTATATATACACACATAGACTTTAAATATTTTGTGCTATGCCATCTCATAAGAGCCACAGATTATATATGTAATATTAAAACTGTGTTTTTCCTGTCACTGGGAGCCTTTAGGGGACTTGCTACTGGAATTTTGGAATGGTTTTAGGGTATGCACACAGGCCACATTGTTTACCAATGCAAATGCAACATCAGATAAGTGCCCTGACAAGAAGCGTGCAATTAATCCTTTCCTTCACAGCAACACGTGAAGAGGAGAAAAAAAAGCTCAACATACATAAGTGTGGGCCAAAATCACGTGACTCAAGAGAAGCGTGTCACCTTCCCACAAAGTTTTCCTTTGTGTGATATATCTTACAGGCAGAAACACTTCATGCTCTGTGCAGATACATGGTTTGACAGGAGTGATGAGAATCAGAAACGGTCATTCAAACACACGTGCCCCCCCAAAAGCCACCTAAATGAGAGACCTGACAAATTCTGTGACAATTATGCACACAACAATGATCACTTTGTGGTTGGCTGCAGAACTGACGATGGTGTTTCAGATCTGAAGAAGATCCTCATGTTGTTTGCTTAACTAGTGCCACGTTTCTGCACTAAATAATACACATCAAAAGCAATTTGGCAGCAAAGAAAATGATCATTTTCACTGTACACTTAGTTTTGAAACAGAGCTCAACAAAAAGGATGCATCTTATTTTTGATGTCCAGGTCACTGCAATATCAACAAGGTCACATGTGACATGCCCTGCGTGTGTCGCTGAGTAAGCAATAGAAAGCCCTGTCTGTGAGGTGATTAAAGGTAGCTATGGATGTGTTGCTACAATGCATTTTCCACAAATAAACATGCCGTCTTTGTTGGTATACACTTTTACGCAGGTTGCCCACTTAACTACTTGAGACAGTGCACAACATTTGCCAAGAATGGATCCTTTCATTAAACAAGCTAAGCCAAACGACAATCACTGTGTAACGGCGGTAACAAAGCTGATTCATCATACATTCCCTTTATTCTGTGTCAACTGAACAAGTTGGTCCTCAACTCTTTCTGTCACCCGACTTATTATGTTTCAATCTACGGAGTCTGGTGTGTTCTGTGAGCTGGAAAAATGGAGCGTGCTTGTTGACTCTTAAGTAAACAAGATGCCACTTTATTGTTATGACAATTTACCTTTGTGATGAAGCTCGTTCTAAATCCAGGCCTGCCAGCGGGACAAATCAGCTAAATCTAATCGAGGCGTTTCCAAAAATAAAATTGCAGTACAAACTGCTGTGAAACATCACTCTGTGATTCAGAAGCTAGGTGAAGTGAGCTTCTGACACTGGGTTTTACCACTTGTGTCGGATGATGTCCTCTCTCTTTATTCTGTCATAACTGTCCTATTAACCTTCAAAGGCACGATTAGCTGAAGCTACAGCTTTAAAATACACTGGACTAGCCCGATATCATTATTACTAGCAGGAACACAGTCACCATATCACTCTGTTATCAGAACAGTCTGGTTGATTGTTTTCATCCATTTATCCCACCCAGGGAGATCAGACATGCTAGTTGATGTGCCAGTACTTCAAAAAACATTAAAACCTTTGCTGAAATTTAGCAGTTTGTTTAACATCTTCACAACATTTATCCAAATGTGTGGGACAAAAAACATTAATGTTGACCATGTTTTCTGTTTAAGATGCAAGTAAAATAAAAGCAGGCTATACTGAAAATTCACGTAATTTACAAAAAGTGCATATCACTGTTTTAAAGGTAACATTTCCATTTAGGGTATTTTTCTTTTGAGAAATCACACGTTTCTACAAAGTCAATTGTACTTTTAAACTTCACTTTGCAGCCCTTTAAGCAGCAATCCTTTCTGTTGTCTTAAGGCAAAGAAACACAGGAAACCATTCTACAGCTTATATATAGGCTATATATAAAATGGCAGAAATCCTGATGCCAAACAATAAAGTTATTTTTTTGTTATTATTGTGTTTTGGGCCTATACTCAACTACAGCGAGTCTAAGTTGTTAGTCTAAGTTATTTTTGGTTACAGATGTAAATGTCAACTCCCTCACGAATAGCAGATACGTTTTACTGATTATACCCGGTTGTTCAGTCAATTTTTGATGCGCATGATTTACAGTAGATTCAGTCCGAACGATGCATGTAAAGTGTTTGAATCCATGTGTGTGTATCTGTGCAAACCCCCAGAACCAAAATACACCTTTGGCCCTAGAGGGGGGGGGAAAAAACACTCACCTTCTCTGCACAAACGCATGGCTTCTCGATTTTTCCCGAAGTCTTTGAAACTTTCCTCCGATTCAGCACCTGAAAATGAGGCGATCCGACACAGAGACAAATAAATAGTTGCACTTGCTTGCCTGCCTGTGCTGTTGCTACCAGTAGCGTTTCTTCATATTCCACCAAAAACTGCATGCAATCGACCAAAAAAAAAAAAAGGACAGGACTGGCAACTGTCGCGCTTTCGCTCGCTTCCTCGCGCACATTCGGGACGCTGGGGAACTCACCGTCGTTGCCGTGGAGTTTGGCGGCGTCGACCCAGTTGCTCCAAGGCTGTCCCAGCATTATTTCAGGACTAGGCAATGATCTCCGCTCCGCAACAGTCGCCATTGCTGTGGAGCCTTCTCCCCGCTGGATCTGCTGCTGCTTCAGCTGCTGCCTGGCCGCTCGGCGCTGCTCCCCCCTGACGTCATCCTCGGCCCTTTCCGACATTCTTTCCGCTACAATGTAACAACATAAGAGTCAGCGTTGGTCGCGCTCGGGATAGGAGGACTTTTTCACTGATTGACACAGGCAAACGCGTGTTGTTTCACCGCGCCCGCCCCTCGGTAAAAAAAAAAAAAAAACACCCCAAAAAAAAAAAACTGTGTGCGCCGCCACTTAACAAGCAACAAGTACAACGCTTACACAACATACTGTTTATACCGAATAAACCGTCTGACTGACGGTTCATCTGCAGGTCTCCGACTACCTGGCTAACTAGCTTACGCATGTAATGATTACTTGCTTGTTACTTGTCTCATACACATAGATAAGCTCTGATTCCCTGAGTGGTTACACAGCAATGCGTAGGATTTTATAATAGTGTATCATATAGCCCTCCAGTATTATTAAACCATTCAAAAAATGTTTTAATAATATACAGAAGTATGTAAGAGATAGCAAAGTGCATCAATATTCAAAGCCAGGTTGTGTTAATTCACAGTCTCACTTAAATGGTCTCAATAAACATTCTATCAATCACTGTCTTTTAATACATTTGGATGAGGAAATTTGAGGAATTTGTTTGGGCTACATATATCACAACTAAATAATTTACATGACTGTATGTCTTAGGCAATGAATAAGGACTTTTTCTTGTGATTATTTTCTATATTTACAGTGTAGGCTAAAAAAAAAAAACAGCTGTGTGGGTATGACACAAGTGGATGCTTGAACTTTGGTGATGTCAATTCTGAATACCACAGATATTGCAATGACACTTGGACACATATGGCACAAAATATATATTTTCTTGTTTCCTTTCCAAACTTCTAAAGCATATCAGTGATGATGATAAAAGAAAATGTAGGCATTAACCAGTTGGCTGAATGTGCACAATATTTGAAGATTTGCTGATCAATAGACTTACCATTGGTGTCATTGCAATACTTACATAATATGATATGATATTGTGTTTTGTATGTGATATTTACTATGACTTCTACACACATAAAAGAATATAGGAGAAACACATACAGATACTGATTTGATATGCATGGATAATGAACATGTACTGTTATTTCTAGTTGAATCAAATACAGACAAAAACTAGTAATCGTGGATCCCCCTGTCATTCAGATTTATTTCAAACTTTGGTCGATTTTTCTTTCCCTTCCCACACATTGTGTGAATATTGGGCCAGCAGTTTTTCTGTAATCCTCCTGGCAAACAAACAACTCTTACTGAAAAACATAACCTCCTTGGCAAAGGCAATTATATAGCTGATGTTATGGTTACTTAAACTAAACGTCTAAGATGTCGTAATGTAACACATGACTCACTTGAACTCATTTCTTTGCGATTTCTAAGATTTCCAGAGGTGTAGAGACATTTACAGTAAATACAGCCAAGTTTACTTTCACTTTCAAAATGATATATTTCTGACCCACCCAAGTAATGCACATGTTCAACTGACAAAAGTTGACAAGCCAGAAAAATACAAATGGAAGGTCATTGCATTGTCTTCCCAGAGACTAGATTTTGTAGAGATGACTGATTCTTCTCAAGAGACACAGTAACACACCGACTGACCTGACTTACAAATGGCATTAACATGTCGGGCCTTCATCTGCTGCTGTCCTTCCTATTTTATATGAGTGATGCAGTGCTTGATTCTGTGTCACTTTTTTTTCTCCCCCATCTGAAACCCTCTGACAGTTTGACAGAATAACATGACCGGTTTAAGCACTCTCTATGCTGTTTTTATGAGGTCCTTAAAAAAAAAAAATCCTCCAATAAATGTAATTGAAATGAAAGTTAAATGTGTATTCCTGTTTAGCATGTGCCCTGAGGGGACTTGAGCAAAAAAAAATGACCATGGCCCTCTGTTTCCATTATACAGTTTAGAAACTCAGCTTTGTCTTTAGATCAATACTAACTTTAGACATTCAAATTCAAATCATCCTAAAGACATCAACGGCGTGCCTCAAGAGGAAATATGATGTTTAATTTCCTCTAATCTTATATAAAAGAAATGTCCCCTTGGGGATTAATAAAGTAACTATCTATCTATCATCTATTTATCTATCTTGTTTATTGCATTCATTCTACCCAGTAAAGCGAGGAACTGTAAACATGTTCAAACCACAGCGACTGTACAAGATATTAGACTTAGCATCTTTAAAACATGAAGGGAGTGCTTGTGGATTGCATTTGGATCATTTACTGGAACTCACAAATCTAGATCTGGCACCCAGGATTGAACCCAAGTAGAAAAATGTTTGGGTTAGCCAACTGGTCAATAAGAGTTCACATTAATACTTTAATATTTATTTGGATACCCACAGAGACGGAGTGAGCAGACATGACAAGTATTGTGCCCGAGGGTGATTTAGTAATTTGAACAACTTTTAGTGCTTTTTAATTCTGTTTCAAAAAACTTCTATACAAAAAAAGTTAGTATCGTGTTTGGGTCAATATACAATACTCTACCTCAAGATTTGAAATTGCTCTTCTATATTCAATGAAATTATCTGAACCAACATACGTATCTTGCTCAATGACATCAATCGGTAACAGTTCATTTTCCAAATGATTTACAGCAAGTGTTGTTCACGGTGTTGGTGTATGGTTAAAAATTTTCGTTGAATTGATTCTTCTAATGAGGGCTAGCCTTGCCTGTTTTATATAGAGCCCATTGCCCTCACTAGCAAACCATTTCATTTAAAACTTTTTTTTATTTATTTAATGTAGTAAATCTTCAATAAGCAGAAGAGACTTTTGGTCTGGGATAAATCCAGAAGAGTAGAGATTCTATTAAAAAAAAAAAAAAAAAAAAAAAAAAAAAAAAAAAACATCCCTAATTATTTCACAATTTTTGACCTGCTGAAATTTTTTTTGTTTGTGTGAAAAGGACAATTGCTGTGGTCCAAATGACATACTTCCCTTCGTACATTCTCATATAGCAGACTTAAATGTTCATACACTTGCTTGTGTAGTACTTGAATACCCAAAGGGGAGTTTTGCACACTGCCCATCTGTAATTATCGGATATAACCGTAACATTTTAAGGCATCACCAACATATGCCAACATATCTGGCGGCTTTGATTATTTTACCCAGAGATGAACATATTTCCGTGCCCTCTGTTTAATACACACAATAAGCACACTGATAGCTTCTATCCAACAGCAGTATGGTGGTGAAACAAAAACTTTTGTGCAATGTTCGGCAACATCTGCAGCTTCCTCATCTGCTGCAGTGTGAAAATATTTTAGGTTCCTCCCTGTAGTCATGACCGTTGAAAATGAAAAGTGTCCATTGTTTCATTCTCAATTTGTGGACCATTTTGAGTACACCATTAAGGTACTTATAGTGCACTGCATGTTTCCATATTTCACAGTGTGAACACACTCATGCATTCAAAATAGTAAGTGTTAGTACGCAAGTAGGTGATTTGGAACATAGCACATGTTATTTCCCTGCAAAAATCGCTCTCAGGTGTTGCCAGTAAAGCCAAACACAAGTCTGCTTTAAAAAAATAAAAATAAAAAAAGACATGGCATTTTGGTATCCATTGCATGAACTAATTATTAGTGCCTGAACATCACATACTGATAATACCAAATCTAGTGACCAGAAAAGTAAAAAAAAACCTGTACAATATTAAGCACTCTTATAATTAAACACTATATTTTTTAAACTTGTATTTCCTTGATATTGGTATTGTTTTTGTATTACTTTACATTTACCTGGTCTTTGTCAAATTCCTACAAAGTCCCTAAACACATCGGGTAAAAGAAAAACCTCAGGTTGAATATTTAAACTCAGTACAGCATCAGTACAAATCATATCCTCACACGTAACACAGTGATTCTCAATAAGCCACACCTCTCTGACAGACAAAAATTATTACTAAATAATAAACCACATTAGAAATAGTATTTAAGTCAGGACTTTGTATTGAATTGCTTTGCATTTACACGGTTAAGATTTTTCTGATGAGTGAATTTATAAAGAACATAAGTGAATAAGTAACAGTCTTTTTTTTTATTTCCGTAGTATATCTATGCTGAACTCAATATCTCCAAGTAAGTGACAATTGTGAGCATCTAGAAGCACTACAGTCCTTACTTACTTACGCCTTATGATTATTGTACAATTATTAGAAAGCATTAAACACATAATGAGTAGCTGTGAGATCTTACCTTAGCAAAATAAGCAACAAGGAACCTTTTTTTTTTTTTTTTTAAACTCAATCAGCCGATCCTCATCAGTTTGGGTGATTGCTGGCAGGCACACACACTGGAGAGGAAACCTGGAGACACACACAAGTCAACACACACACAAACATACAATGAGGAAAGATGAGTGAGTATTAGGTTCTTTGTTGTTCTGTATCTTGAGTTAATCGGTGGAATTATTCGGCAATATCAAGTAGGCAAAGCTGCTTGTCATGGGGATCTTCACCACTATGCATTAATCCAATCCAGTAAGCACCGTCTCTAACCACCCCTCCAGTCCCACAGTAATCACGCTTACCATTATTTTTGTTTCTTTAACTGATTTGGGTCATATTGCAATACATTCACAGAGGTAGACATTGATTTGAATATCGAAAACATATCAATCAAAAGTCATTTATAAAAAGCTTTTGCTGTAGCCTATTAAAAGTCCAAAACTACATTTACTAACTGCAAAGTCAGTGTGTGGGATTTAGTGGCATCTAGCGGTGAGTTTGCAGATTGCAACCAACTGAACACCCCTTGACTTACCCTCCCCTTAAAGGCGTGTTAGAGACTCTATGGTGGCCACAAAACAATAATCCCTGTTTGCTTTATCTGTTTTGTGCTATGGGTAGAGACATGGTAATGCAAAATGGTGACCTTGTAGGAAGGGGACATGCTCCCAATGTACATATGAAGATCTCATTCTAATGTAACAACAACAGAAAACTCTTCATTTCAGGTGATTACACAAATGAAAAAAATAGTTATGAATATTATATTTCATTTCTGCTCCTTTAAGATTCAAGAAATGATTTGGACTTGCAAAAATCTGGTTATCATTTGGAAATATGCTACAAGGAGACCTAAATCCCTGGGTTAAAATAATTAAACAATGTGTAACAACAACATTTTACTATGCTGTGCACTACAAATACAAAAACATATTTTTTGGGGGGGTTAAGACATTTTGTTTTTAATTATTCATATACTCGTAGCAGGAGTGACAGTGCAAGACTACAGGAACTCAAGAGAAATTGAAATCTAAATATTTTACATTATTAGTAAAATAGAAAATAATAGCCAGACACCATAATTGCCAAAAGCTATGTCAGGCATGGGTGAGTGTGCCAGATAAAATGCTGTATCAACATGTGGAGGTTTTATTATTCAGCTATGTCAAGAACAAAACACACCATAACTGCAGTACAACTAAGATTTAGCCTACAGACATTTTTCACCACCACCATCTCAGGCCCCTGGCAGTGGAAAGCCTGAGCTGAATGCCGCCATTATTAGTGCCAGACACTACACCTTGAAAGTGCTGTGCTCCTAAACATGTGAAAAAAGAATGACAAATACTGAAAATGTACAGCACTTAACTTGAGCTTCAGCCTGTCGACTGGCACTCTCAGAGGAACAAGTAAGTGCAGAAGTAGTTATGCTTATAAGGAAACTGGAAATCTCAACTTTAAAATGTATTTTCAGTAGTTCTGCTGCCTTAAGTCTTAAGCCTTCACTGGTAAACTTAGTATGTTCCAAACACGTGTAGTCAAAAGTGCTTCTCAGGCATAAATCCTTCAGAATCCCCTAAAACTAAAGTATATAGCCAAAAGTTAAACAACAAACCTTTGGCACAGAAGATATTTTAACTGTAAACACTGTTGTCACTAACAGCATTAACAATGGCTTTGTCCTACAATTGAACATGTACTGTCTTAAAATTGCATTGCATAAAAAAGTCTACAATTATTGTCCACAATACTAATAAGAACACTGTTAAACATCCCTAAAGCCAGAACTCAGAACTTTGTATTTATAGCTCTTCCTTCCGTAGCAATTTGGACGACACAGACAACCATAACACATGAAATATCAAATGATCACATGACTAAACATTTGTTAAAGGTCATCTTGAAATGTCACCCTCCCTTACTCTTTGTACACTGAGTAGGACTGTCACATCAGACTGTATTGTTTACAAGTTCACTGTTCTGCCATGTAGTGTGCTTTCTGACATTATAAATATATCAGTAGCCTGTCCCTCGCTTCGCCTGAATTATACTTTGTTTTAGGTTCTGAAAGTGGAAAAGATAATATCATGCAATTTCTTTGAAAACAGAGTACTTGTCATTGACAAGTAGGTGCAAGTCTGACAACTGAGATAGCTGATAGCAGCTAGCAGAGACTAACAGGAGCCAGTTGTTTGATTGGCCAGCGTTGCTCCCACCTCTACTACACTAACTACACTACCGTCATTATTTGGGATTTAGATACAGAAAAGACATAATCAACATTCATCGAAAATACGATATTTGAAAAAGTGCATCAAGTCAATGAAGAGTTGAGTGATGGAAACAGGTTGCATGCAGTGTGAGTCTGTGACTGGTACAAACGGTGTTGAGCAGCAGTGGCGGCTAACTGTTACATTAGCCTGCTAGCTGAAGCCTGTAGCCTGCCATGACTAGCGTTAGCGAGGCAGCTGGCAGAAGCCTGACAGCACAGCACAAGTCATCAACCGCCGTCTCGTATCGACAACAACCTCACTCTTACCCAGGCTCTGGATGCTGTAGACTGTGATGTGACACCAGGCTGATATAAATCAGCTGGATGCACGGGGCGAAGGAGACAGAAGACGGTGGGAAAGAGCGAGTGCAGTGCTCAGCCTCTGTGGAGGTCTTCACCTGGTGCTTCCATGTCTGTTTACCAGACTGCATTCTGGGACAGTGACGTCACTGCGCCAGGACGCACGCACGCACGCACGCACGCACTGGTTAAGTTACAGCAGCCTCTCCATCATCAAAGTAGTTTTGGTCCAATTATCTTCAGTTCGATACAATGGCATGATGCTTGGGGGATTTGTGACAGGCAAAAATAAGTCTGTGAGAGATTACCAATTAATATATGAAAGATTTCAAATGAATGGTCTTTTGATTACAGGGGGAATTTCTGTGACCTAAACAAGTGAAGTGTTTCCTACTTATTTCCTCCGTGTATTAATTTCAAAATATTTTAAAGCAATATTTTGGCACATTTTGGCATTCTATATTTTTCTGTTTCATTGTATATTGGACATTTCTTAGAAAATAGGGGGGAGGGAGACAAGGAGCCACTCAGCTCAATAAGAATTAAAACAAATTGTTATATATTTATTTTTACAAAACTGAGATAAGATTAGAGTACCATTCCATTTACTTCCTCTTTAAATCTTTAAAAGTCAGACTTTGCATTTCATGTATTTAAAAATCAAAGGCAAAAGTCTAGTTATAGCCTAACTTTATCACTCAAACAATTACTAACCTCTGTACTTCCAAGACGAAAGACTAATTTTAAGAGCATCATTAAAAAATACCCTGCAGCAAACTTTTTCAGAACACACAGTTTCCCCTTGACCCACAACAGTATATATTTGTGTCTCTGTGCTTATGAAACAATTGTTTTCTTTGGAGCTCATGTCCTTTTATCTGCACCTCCATGTACCCATCTACGTACTTTGCTATTGTTTATGACAGCTGTCGATGTTCTTGAATCTCTTACAACTCAATCTCAATCAATGCTATATTGCTTCCTGTAATACTGTGTTCTTATAAGTTTTAGTCTTGCTTTTCTAATGTAATAAAATCTTTGCAATCTTTTGTAAAATAGGATTTTTCATGAAGGACTTTTACTTCTAATTGGGTATTCTTACACTGATGTATTGGTACTTAAATAGAAAATCTGAATTCTCCTTCCACCACAATCAATTTGAACTGTGAATGCGCTTTATGAATAAAGGTTTAAAAACAGATTCTGGCCAATCACCGCCGTCTGTCTGCAGAGGCGGAGCGCGAGGCTTTGTTCACTTCCTGCTGTTCAATAAAGTTGATCTTGCTGGTACAGCCATAGTACAAACATGGGGGCTGTTACAGATGGTAAGTAAATAATCAATTCGGTGATTTTAGCTCACTGGTTAAAGTTACGAGTAGCAATGTTCCTCTGACCTCTTAAAGTATCAACATGTCATACGATCAAAAATGAACCAGTTCAACGTGGAGAAGCCGCTTGTTTTCTAAACAGCTAATGTTAGCTGGCTAACAGTTAGCTTGGGTTTGCCTGATGTATCTAGACGGCTGGTAAATTCCCTCTTTTATGCGTGCTACAGATGAAGTTATCCGGAAACGGCTTCTTATTGACGGCGACGGAGCCGGAGATGACCGAAAAATCAATGTGCTGCTAAAGAGTTTCACCAAATGGTGCACCTCGCCTGGGACCCCGGAGGAAGCGTAAGTGGGCTCCGCAGAGGTTAAAGCCTTGGACCCTGAGGCCAAGTAGTTCTATAAAACTGCGGTGAATAACTTGTTCTGAGTCCTGAACCGTCTCGTACCTCTGTTAAGATTCACGCAGTATCAGAGGATGTTGGGCATCCTGGCTCAGTGTGATTTTTCCATGGGCAAGACGTTGATGGTGTACGACATGAATCTTCGAGAAATGGAGAATTACGAGAAAATCTACACTAACATAGGTAAGGATGGTTTTGTTGACTCTTACCTTTAATCTTTAATTACATCTGTTGATGACTGCTCATTTTTGTAATCCACATTTTTTTCCCCCCATGAAAGAACAAAACATCACATCCGCACATGAGAAGATAGCAGAATGCAAAAAAGAAATTCAGAGGGCAAAGAGGATACGAAAGAATCGCCAAGGTAAGAATATTTTCTGTTGGACAGTTATTGTACCTGTAAGAGATATATGGCTTGTATTTTTTTTTATGTACTCTGAGGAAGATCTAAGACATTATTGAAGCAGCATGCCAAAAGTTATTGTGCAGTTTGACTTTAGAAACAGCCTATTTCCTTGAGTAGGATTGTAACAGCTTTGTCTATTTTTGAGGTTTCAAAGGTAAAAATGAGCAAAGCACTTTTCTTTTCTTTTTTTTCACGTTTTATACAGAAGTCATGGAACATTTTACTTGTAAATTGTCCAAATTATGTTTAAAAAAAATAAAAAAAATCTACATTTCCATTGTTTCCTCCTTCCTTTCAGAGTACGATGCTTTAGCTAAGGTTATCCAGCAACACCCAGACCGACATGAAACACTGAAGTAAGTCAGCCCGTGGCTTCTGTTTCATCTACATATTGATTAAACTGCCCTGCTTAATGGGTAAAGTCAGTTTTGGTCATGATAATCAGATTGTGAGCTCAGTTTTGCTTTGCTCTTTTACAGACAGTTGGAGGCACTTGACAAAGAGCTCCAGCAACTGTCTCACATCAAGGAGAATGTGGATGCAAAGGTAAAATCAAATACATTTATCATCTTCTCTATTGTAACATCTAATGTTTTCAAATATTTAATATTTTCCTTCCTTTTTAAACCCTCCTCTTTTTCCCCACTCAGTTGGAGTTAAGGAAGAAGCAGTTTCATGTGCTACTCAGCACCATACAGGAACTACAGCAGACCCTTGACAGTGAGTACTTTTAATTCTTAATAACTATTGATCCACCAAACCAGAAAAAGATGAATCTGTAAAGTTTAGGGAAAAGTAGTGTCAACTCTGCTTCGCTTATAGTTTTTTTAATCTCTCCTAGATGACGAGAAATCAGACAACGATGACAACATTCAAGAGAGCCCTGCAGAGAACTGTGAATGAGAAAATGGAGATCCAGACAGAAATAGGCAAAGCAAACCGCCTTTTAAATTAATTAGATTTTTGTCTAAGAACACTTTCGTATGTATTTTGGAATAAAATCGACTTGTCCACACCTCTCTTGTTAAATTTTTTTGTTACCAAGTTGTTTTTTACCTTAACTTTTTATTTGAAATAGTTAACCAAGGTTGTCAGACTGACATGCAAAGTATGTAAACTGACTGTAGAAACTGTACAGACTGTACAAAAGAGAGACGCCTCTGACTGATGTAAAATAAGTACACACCAACTAGCCACAACATTAAAACAACTGACAGGTAAAGCATAAAGTATTTAGTACAACAGCCAACCATAATGTTAATCTTTTTGCTCAATCCTAACGGAAGGTGTTGATTTATATGTATGGTCATTTTGGAGGCTGTAATTAATGGGGCCTTTGAACTGCATTGGGTTATATTGAGAGGTGTTCCTAATTTTTTGTCAACCCCATTCATTTAAATGGAAGTGAAAAAATATTAAGTCCGGTCTGACTATCAGCATCAGTGGCTTTAATGTTATGGCTGATTGGTGTATTTAATATAATTCATTAGTTGCTGAGCTAGAAGTCAGGACTGAACTGTGGTCTTTTGATTGCTGAAAGTTGAGGATCACTTTTGTTTATGGAGGAAGATATTTTATGTTCATATATTTAGAGTATTAGAATGTCTGATCAGTTTCCCTGTTCCATTTCCTCTTTAAATTCACAAGGGGGCGCTAAAGTACAGTTTTCTACTCATACTGACTATTTGAGTAGTTTGAGCCCAATAGCTGAGAGAGTACTTTGTTAGATAAACTAAAAAAAAAAAGTGTGATTACAAGGATTTTAGACTTACTATCGATATATACTTTTGCCCTCGTAGAAACAAGTCTCAGGCAAACAAGTCTCAGGCAAAATGAAGTATCTTTATCTTTTGGGTTGTTCTAAATTTGTTTAAAGAATAGTAAATAGATTGTTAGGTTGAGTAGTTTTATCCATAAAATCAAGTTGAATTAAACAAATCTATTCTTTGAATAAACACATTTTAACAAAAAGATACCTTTGGATACATTTTAAATCTTTAATAAAGTTCATAGAAGGAATTCAACTAAACCGAAACAGGGGACATGACTTACATAGTGAGTTCCTATGATATATACGTTGTATTTGCCATGTAATAAAAATCAAACACTTTGGACTGACTTTTTTGTAATGAAACTAGGAGTATATATTACAGTACATAAAAATAAACTTTCTGATGTAGTAGGTACATGGAAAACAAGTAAACATTGTACCTAACAGATGAAAGCAGTACATGCAACAGACTCATGCTGCAAGGTCTTGCCTTCTAGAACTCCACCAGGTATTTGCGGGCCTTCAGGAGTCGTTCAAGGCGACTCTGCAAACTAGCCCTCTTAGTGCCAATGTCAAAATCCTCCTTCAGCATGGACTCCACATTCTCCTTGTCCTGAAGCATCTGCAGCATCTCCCTTTGCAGCTGGACGGCAGACTCCTGCAGCATTTGGTAGCGGATCACCAGCGGGATCTGGTCAGCCAGACGCATGTTGGCAATCTGCAGGAGAAAGAAAAGTTTGACAGACAAGAACAGTCCCTGAAAAACATGCTCTGTCTAAACCATACTGTCATTGGTTTTGTTTTTAAATCTTTTATCTAAATTAAAACTTACATTGTAATAAGATTTAAGGTGCAACATTAGCTCCTGAAGTGTTGCATGATTATCCATGCAGTACACAATGCTTCTTTCAGGTATGTCTTCCTGCTCATCCTGCATTTCTTTCTTGCGCTCACTCAAACTCCCGCTGTAGGTTCTGTCCTGAGAGTAAACCAGCAGCTCCATCTTGAACTGAGTCCTCAGCATGTTTTCAGCAGTGGACTCTTTTTCTTGCTTAATGGCTTCGATCTTTGCCTGGAAAAGATTCATGTCAGTGTGAACATTCCCAAATGATAATGCAAATTATGTTGACAGAAAAAAAAAAAACTAAATTAATAAATACAACTTTTAAGAGTGGCAGCAGCTAAACTCATAGTAGATGACTACCTTGGCTGTTTTCATGAGGTTAGGATATCCAATGAAGCTACTGTGGGCCAGCTGTATGAACACCTTCTTCACGGCATCTGGAGAAAACAGAAATACAAGACACAAATGCTTTGTTTCCATTGAGCACTTCATTGGTGGTTGTATTGGAACAATAAAGAAAGAGCATAGTACTGGGTAAATATGACACTAAACCATCAGTTACACACTTATTTTTTTCTTCAGGCTGAACATAGGCTCACCACATTCAGTCTGAACTAAATTAATGAACAGTAAATGAAAGTGGCAAGACTCAGCTTTACGAGTGTCAATCAAAAAGTTCAGAGTCTGCTCCTGTTGCACGTGAAAGCTGTAGCACAGCGAGGGGAAGCTATAACCTTCCAGACTACGTACCAAGTTTTGTTGCTTGATGGATATCAGCAGCTGAGTTACACACATTTTTGTGAAAGTTGCTGCGGGCGCATTGCAATTTCTCCAGGACATGACCAAAGTGGGCACATAAATTTTGTGCCAAACTCAGGAAATAGGCAACGACGACCCTTGAAATGCTTAATGAAGCCTATGACAACAAAGCAGTGGGCCGAGCAAGGTTTTTTAAGGGACATTCATGTTTCAAAAAGAAGCAGAACGTCACTGTCCAAAACCAGACAAAGGCCCATCTGCAGCGTGGTGTTTTCTGGACATTCGTGGTGTTGTACACCGTGAATTTGTACCCCCGGTCAGATTGTCAACACTGAGGTCTACTTTGATGTTCTGTGGCACGATGGCATTTGAGTTCTCCAACATGACAACATGCCTGCTCAAAGTACGTTGAAAAAGCAGTTTCTCACCTGCAAAAACCATATAGTTGCCCTGCACCACCCCTAATAATTGTAAAAAATAATATTTAAAAAATCTGAAAAGATCGGACAATCATTTTAATAATGAAGAAAAAACTATTTTTTTTAACTCCACAGCAACACAATGAAATCTCAAAAGAGAAAGTTGCAAAAAACATACTAAAAGAAGAATATACCTCCAATGTCCTTGAGTTTCTTGACAGCTGGCTCTTCCAGCTTTTTGATCTGCTCCTTGACCATGACCTCAAAGGTCCTGTAATTAATGAAGCCTGGTAGCTCTCTTCCACGGTACCTTTCTTCATATTCCTCCACCTCTCGGTCAATTTTCTCGTTAACTGCAACGCACCAAAATATGTGTCAGAGTTGTGCCAATGAACAGCTGTACATCAGATCAAAATAATGTACTCACATTTGTCTCCTGAGTGGTCCAGGTGCACCTTCCATTTCCCAAACTCTTTTCTGAGCACAAAAAAGACATTGAGCTTCTCTCCACACATCAGTTCCTCTCCTGAAGTCAGACTGATGGCATCCTGATTGAATGCTGTCACTTTCTGCAGCACAAACAAGTATTTTTTTTCATTTTAAAGATAAGTATGGACAAACAAATGAAGCCATGTGCTGTAATCGGGATGTTGCGTAAGGGAGCTCACATCAATGAGGAACATCAGTCTCTCAGCTGCATCAGATGGGGGGCCATTGCCATATTTGTCCAGCTCTGCCTGAGTCTGTGCTAGTTTCTCCTCGATCTGCTCTTCCAGTCTCGGCAGAGATCTCTGTAAATCACAGCACAGGTCAAACGTGAGAAAACTAACCACTGATTCATACCATAAATTGTTAAGGTGAAGAAATAAGAGCAATTCACCTCAATGTGATGCACCAGCTCCAGTGTGAGTTTCTCAGCCAGTTTAGGAACAGTGGCTTGACCTTCACTGTAGAGAGTGCTACAGCAAAAACCAAAAAGCTACTGAGTACATGCTGCTCAACCTGCCAAACACTTTACCATGTAGTGTTTATACAGTATGATGAACTTACTAGAAATATGTATGCTCTTTGAAGAAGTCTTTCTCTCTTTCTATTGCTTCAGTAAGAGACACTTTCTCCGTGATCTCCTTCTGACCCCTGCACTTGACAATCATGTAGCCCTTCTTCAGGTGGATGACCTCATTATGGACAATTTCAACCACCACCTCCTCTGTGCCTTTGTCCACCAGGTCAGGCTTGGTCAAGATACCTGAAAGAGAGAAAGTAGACTACCTAATCCAAGGGACACATGGCCTGCGTGACTTGTTTTCTTTTTGTCGTCCATGTTAACAAGTTAGAGCAGCCATACTGCCTGTGTCTCACATGCGAGTCATGTGGAGCATCATCTAAAGGAATAGACCCACCGCTTATTTTTTACTCATGCAGCCCCACAGTTTCCAGCCAAAACAGAAAAGGAAGCAATCCCTGTAATCACGTGCACACTATTTAATCACAGCAAAAACCCAGTGTAGGCTCTAATTATTTCATGGCAATACTTTTCCAGGTGAAGGGCAGCATATTCTTGGTGCTCTCTCCCTCTCCTTCCTCTGTGTTGTGTCGGTGTGTCTCGCTCTGAACGAGGGTAAACAAAAATAATTTGCCTGCTTTTTGGTTTATAACTTGCCATTTGTCAGACCTCAAACAATCAATAGTCAAAGAGAATCTGATTGATTCAATGATACGACTGGCAGCCACAGCATATCTGGTAATACGCAGTGGACACACACTCCACGCAGCCTGTATGTCCCGGGCATTAGAGTTGAGTAACTTTCCAAAGAGCCAAGTGACCCTTTTTTCAAAATCAGTCTTACTTACCCAAAGTCCTCTCTCCATCAGGATCCACCATCTGTGCCATCTTCAAAGCCTCTGTGGTTGCGATGTCCACGTTGCACGGAACAACCACCAAACTGATGGTTTCTTGTTTTGTGATGAACTTCTGGATCAGTCTCTTTATCTGAAAGGATTAATTCATATTGCACATCAAGGTACAATTTACACAACTATCAAATGGTTGTTTTGCCTTTTCTAATCCTAACATGAGAGTGAAGTGTCCAGAGATTTGAATAACAGTCTTATTTTTTGCAAGGGTGGTGGCCAATACAGGAAGTTATTCATGAGACATCACGTTGCAGGTTAAAACTCAAGATTTTTGTAGATTACTATCCTGATAGATCTGGATCATTCACAAAATACAATGTCAACAAACTACAAAAAAAAAATTGTCCTAAAGAAACTGTGGCACACTGATTTGGGCCACAGAACTAACCTACCTGATCACCAATGTTCTCTGGTTGTCCCTTTACAGCCACCCTGGCGATGCCGGGCAGGTCAATGAGCGTCAGGTCTGGAACATCAGGGGAGGCGATCTCCAGACTGATGAGGTCATCGCTGATCCCCACCCCGACCCCGGCCATTTCATCTTGAGCTGGAGAGCAAGGACATGATATTATTGCTCAAACCTAAAAAAAAAAATCCAGTAGCTCCATTGACCCCAGGCTTTTTATAGTGATATGCAAGAAGGATGTACTGTAAACTGTACCTTGTCTGATCATTTTCTCCACATCTGCAGGGTCCTCTATCTCTTTCTCGCTGTCTTGGTAGCTTATCTTTCCATACCACTGCTCTCCCTCTCTCTTTCTCTTCATCTTCAGTTCGAGAGGACATCTTGTCACAATGCCTGGATTTATGACAAGTGAATGGGGAGAGAGGGAAAAGACTCAAAGTGAGACCAAGTGTGTATGATGAAATTGTGAAAAACGGTAGACTATGTTAGATAACAGAAATCAATTTAATACAAATTGGATCAAAATGAGCTTTTAACAATATGTTACAGGAAGTACAAATGTGCAAGAGAATTTTAATCAAACATCAATATTTCCCTTTTTATATAGCTTATGAAATTTCCAAATGTAAACAGGGATACTTCTGTAGTTTGTCTGTTTTTACCTGCTGACAAACAAAAAAGTAGGGCATGACATTTTTTTTTTTTTGTACAAAGCCAGCAAAAGTGCAAACAGTCGCAACACGGCAATGGTATTTTCTCTACCACCACTAGCAGGTTGATATTTTTGTTTAAATATAGGCAGATTATTTTTTTCTTCATTGTAGCATTCTTGCTGCCTGGAATTTTTTTGTGGCCTTCAACTTGGCACAGTGCCTCATCCAGGCATTACACCTGCTGTGTAATGTGTGTTTCAGCATTGGGTTGTCCTGCCACCTGGCCAAACATTTGTGGTCCTGGATGGATGGATGGATGGATGGGGGTGGGGGGGGGGGGTAGATAGATAGATAGATAGATAGATAGATAGATATTCTAGGTTGTAACTTACCACTTCCTCTAGGCAGAGCCACCCCAGACAGCGCCTCCAACACGGAGCTCTTCCCCGAGCTTTGGTCTCCTATCACGGCGATAGCAGGCAGCGCCAAGTCCTTCTCGACACCCAGAGAGCGCAGAGAGTCAATGAGGTCGATGCAGGGACGCACCTTCTCCTCATACTGTTGATTCAGAGTGTTCATGGTGCTCATAGCTTCTCTCCTGACAAAAACCTAATCGAGCAACAAGGAAATCGTCTAGCCTGTATACTCAGTCAGAGCACAGTAGGCAGAACCAGAGAAACAATTCCCACAATGAAAAGTTAGGTTTCGTTTCCCGCATTTGGGCGTGTTTAAATAGATCAAGTGTTAGGTGTGTGTTCACCACATTTGTTTAAAAGGGAACTGATTTAAGTCCTTCACTTGAAATATTCTGTCCGTCAGCGGTCAGCTGCTGCAGGCATCAGGATGGGGGGGATGCTGGCTGCAGTAATGCAGCCAATCCCCGTCAGAGAAATCGAAAGGATGTCAAGTTTCGTTTGCTTGTCTTTCATTTCTCCTGCTGCTGATGGGACAAACATGACGTAGCTACCATCTTCCAATGCATGTCTACCCGTGCAGAGGGTACGACCCCTTCACGTCTGCACACGTTATCATGTTGGTTTTATTTCAAATGAATAAAATTGACATGTTTGCCCAACTACACTATAACAAAGTGAAAACACGCTTAGAATTGTTAACAAATTTATGAAAAATCAAACACTAAAATCTATCAATTTACAAATGCATTAATTGATTTATCTGATTTATCTTAATTCAGATCCCTAATTCAGTTCTGTGAAGCCTCTAAAATACACATTTCTTCCAGTCTTCT
The DNA here is from genome assembly GCF_022577435.1 of Embiotoca jacksoni. Lineage (NCBI taxonomy): Eukaryota > Metazoa > Chordata > Actinopteri > Embiotocidae > Embiotoca > Embiotoca jacksoni. Next base: position 7,729,847 of record NW_027185229.1, on the reverse strand, counting down.
CTTCATAGGCTTTGCATACAGCTGGATTTGAGCAGTTTACCCCATTCCTCCTGGCAGATCCTGTCAAACTACAGTGCATCCGGAAAGTATTCACAGCGCTTCACTTTTTACACATTTTGTTATGGTACAGCCTTCTTCCAAAATGGATTAAATTCATTTTTCCCCCCTCAAAATTCTACACGCAATATCCCATAATGACAAAGTGAAAATAGTTTGTTTGAAATTTTTGCAAATCTATTAAAAATAAAGAAGGAAAATATAACACGTACATAAGTATTCACAGCCTTTGCTCAATACTTTGTTGAAGTACCTTTGACAGAAATTACAGCCTCAAGTCTTTTTGAGTATGATGCTATAAGCTTGGCACACCTATTCTTGGGTAGTTTCTCCCATTCTTCTTTGCAGGACCTCTCAAGCTCCATCAGGTTGGATGGGGAGCGTCGGTGCGCAGCCATTTTCAGATCTCTCCAGAAATGTTTAATCGGGTTCAAGTCTGGGCTCTGCCTGGGCCTCTCAAGGACATTCACAGAGTTGTCCCGAAGCCACTCCTTTGTTATCTTGGCTGTGTGCTTCGGGTCGTTGTCCTGTTGGAACATGAACCTTCGCCCCAGTCTGAGGTCCAGAGCGCTCTGGAGAACGTTTTCATCAAGGATGTCTCTGTACATTGCTGCATTCATCTTTCCCTCCATCCTGACTAGTCTCCCAGTTCCTGCCGCTGAAAAACATCCCCACAGCATGATGCTGCCACCACCATGCTTCACCGTAGAGATGGTATTGGCCAGGTGATGATCGCTGCCTGGTTTCCTCCAAACATGACGCTTGGCATTCAGGCCAAAGAGTTCAATCTGTCATGTGCCTTTTACTGAGGAGTGGCTTCCATCTGGCCACTCTACCATACAGGCCTGCTTGGTGGAGTGCTGCAGAGATGGTTGTCCTTCTGGAAGGCTCTCCTCTCTTCTCAGAGCAACGTTGGAGCTCTGTCAGAGTGACCATCGGGTTCTTGGTCACTTCCCTGACTAAGGCCCTTCTCCCCCGATCGCTCAGTTTGGCCGGGCGGCCAACTCTAGGAAGAGTCCTGGTGGTTCCAAACTTCTTCCATTTACGGATGATGGAGGCCACTGTGCTCATTGGGACCTTCAATGCTGCAGACATTTTTCTGTACCCTTCCCCAGATCTGTGCCTCGATACAATCCTGTTTCGGAGGTCTATAGACAATTTTTTTTGACTTCATGGCTTGGTTTGTGCTCTGACATGCACTGTCAACTGTGGGACCCTATATAGACGGTGTGTGTCTTTCCAAATCATGTCCAATCAACTGAATTTACCACAGGTGGACTCCAATCAAGTTGTAGAAACATCTCAAGGATGATCAGTGGAAACAGGATGCACCTGAGCTCAATTTTGAGTGTAATGGCAAAGGCTGTGAAGACTGACAGTATGTACATGTGATTTTTTCATTTTTGATTTTTAATAGATTTGCAAACATTTCAAAAAAATGTATTTCACATTGTCATTATGGGGTATTGTGTGTAGAATTTTGAGGGAAAAAAAAACAATTTAATCCATTTTGGAATAAGGTTGTAACATAACAAAATGTGGAAAAAGTGAAGCGCTGTGAATACTTTCCGGATGGACTGTACGTCAGATTGAAATGGGCGGCATTAAAGAGCTGCCATTAAGTCTCCACAGATGTTACATAGGGCCACTTAAGAACAGGGAGAATTTGTCCTAAAGAAAATCAAGCATGGTCCGTATCTGGAACACTGTCCTGCTGAGAGGTGAACCATCGCCCCGGTCTCGGGTCGCTGCACTTCGGAGTAGGTCTTCTTTTGCATTCATTCCATTTTGAATCTGACCAGTCTCCTTTGCTGTACCTGCCGCCTAGATGCACCCTCTTAGCATGATGCTGCCACCACAATGATTAATCATAGTGGTGGTCTCAGTGTGTTGATGACCATGCTTTGGTGTTCACCAGACATGGTGCTTGGAGTTCTGTTTCCCAGAGTCCTTTAAATGCTGCAGGTCAAACTCCAAGATTACTCTCTGATCTCTAACTGCAGATGGCAAACAGGGGGTGGGAGGTGTTGTCCAAGATGGATGATAACTTGTCTGGCATTCTTCTCTCCCTTTTGTCCTCCAATGAGTCCATGGGGGTACCACAGGACATAGCTGGAATTCCTCATCAGTTTATTCAGTCTTTTTTTTTTGTTAACAAGCCAACTTTGGACCTTCTGGCGCAGGAAAGACCATCTTTACTAGACTAATCCAATTTGTTCTATCATTCTAGGATTGACATTAAATGAGGCATTCAAACAGTATATTTTAAGTTTTATTTCAGAAGATATGCTTATCTTACAATTCAGGACCAACAGATTTATTGTTCTGGACTATCATCATTTTTACCTAGCTAATATCAACAACTTTATCTTCTTATTTTTAAGTTAACTCAAAGATGTAATTTCGAAGAATTAGATCCTATCTTTTTTAAATCCCCTTTAAGCATTTCTTTCACAACAATAATAACACAGGATGGAAAACTAACAATGAAGAATAAGGTCTGGAAACCTTTATGAAATCCATATAGAAAATGAACTGTCTTTGAGTTGTCTCAATAAAAAGTTTTAACATGGATAGAACATGTAACACGTTTTTGTATTTTACTAAATATTGGAATATTTGAATTTTTTTTTTTTGTGCCTATATTTACATAGTTGCAGTGCGGAATTTAAGAATCACTAACAACGCCATTTGACCTTGTGGTATTGTTCTGTCTATTGGGTTGATGTTTAGATTATTTTAATTTATCCCCCTGGTGGTTGCATGTGTTATTGCAGTTAGTTTTAGCAGGAGAAGTCTTCTTTTCATTCATTGGCCAATAGGGTCACATGATGTGGCCAGAGCAATGATTCCAGCGCACAGCAGAGGTGAGGGATCACATGTGGGCAGCTGATCCTCTGCCTTTCTTACGTTGAATGCCTTGAGAAGCAATGCTTGTGAGTACCAAAATATCATGTGTGCTGAATTGTACTGCTTATTGAATGTTTACATAGAACTTTAGCATAAAGAGGGACGTTTTTATGGAGCTAGTATTTTTTAGCATCTAAGTTAAGGTAAAGCATTGTGATGACTCAGCAAAAATGTTAATTATCAAGCCATGCCTTGTTTGTTGAAAAGGAAGGTAATTTAGCACAGTGTTTTATTCTGTGTGGTACATCAGAAAATATATGTAATTCTATTTTGACATACATACTGATTGAGTGATTTATTTTTGTCCTTATTTCAGTTTTACAAAAAAGATTGTTGTACATGAGAAGAGGAAAACAAACAGTAAACGTTCATTCAACTTTACTTCTTCGTCTGACTCTCTATACAACAGTATGTTCGCTATCTGTCGAAGTGTGGTCTGACACCTACTCTGAGGACAGAATAGGTATGCTTCCTAACTACTGGTCATCTTGTCCCAAAAAAAGTAGAATTTTCATAAATTTTATCATTTGGCAACTTCTTTAACTTGAAATGTGGTTTTAGGCTTTTTGTGTTGTTTTGAAGTCTTACATGGTCAACCCAAATTCAGTCAACAGATTGCGTGCCTCTGACAGGCGCTTTAGGCTTTTCTTAAGGCGAACTCTCTCATTTCCCATGCCACTGTCCTCGTGAAGTAGGCTCTCGGTTCTCTCCTTGTCCTGAAGCATTTGCAGCATCTCTCTCTGCAGCTGAGTGGTAGACTCCTGCAGCATCTGGTAGCGGATCACCAGGGGGATCTGGTCAGCCAGACGCTGGCCAGCAATCTGTGGTTCGGAGAATGGAAAATAGAGGGGCAACTTAAAGCTTCTACTACATTGTCTTCTCTGTAATACATGTAACATATCTGTATATCTTCACTTGGACTGTACAAGAAGTAGACATGATTTCAGCCAAATGTTTTTTAGTAAGTAATATTACATTAACCAAAATAAAATAAAATAAAATAAATCTTTAAAAACTGTGTACAATCATGTGAAAAAGTACATCCGATGTAAATTGTCCATTTTTTGACATATTTGAACCATTAAAAATTTGCTCCTAGTTGAAACAGATGAAAGTGATATACTTGAACATCACCATGAGGTAAATTACCTATTTTATCACACAAAAATTTCAATAGGTGAGTACATCCCTGACCTCAGAAGATAGTGTTGCTCCCTTAAGCAGACGTAACACATTGGGTTTTGCATAATAGTCCACCAGTGTTTGACATCAGTTCGCTCAAATTTTTAGACTACACATCTCCTGTTAGTTGCTGTGGCCAAAAAAACTCTGTATGTTCATGGCCATCTACACTTCTGGTAGATGATTTCCTTTACAACAGAATGACTTGTTTCAAAGAGATATTTTTAATTCTGTTGCCAGACACATAAGCATTGAAACCTTTGTTCTGAAGGCCTTAGTGCTCTTTAGATATTGGCATAATGACACCACACACTTCCACAGCAAAGAGAACAATGGACCCTCAATGTCAGCGGTTTAAATAAGGCAAGTTCCACCTGTCACTCCCTAAGGACGTTATTATCACTGACACCTAATCTGGAACCCTGGTTTACAGTTTTGTGGGATCTGAGGATGTGATCAAAGTTGGGGTGTGCTTACTCTTTAGATCATTTTTTTTTTAAGTTATTTAGATTGTGAAAATGACTACAAAGTGTCAGTGTTGTGTCAGTTGTTTGAGTGTATCACTTTTCGCCATGGGAGCTGATCAATGAGGATCAAATATTTGCAGGTCCAAATATATATAGATATTTAAAGATTTCCACGGATGTGCTTATTTTTTGACAGCATGTATTAAATAGTGTGAGGTGCCAACATAAAATATACAGCATTTAAATGACACATACTTGGTAATAGGTTCTGATGTGTCTCATCATCTCTTTGAGGGTGGCCTGGAAGGAGACTGACAGAGGATCTAACACATCTTCCCTCTTCCGCTTCCCTAACTTCTTGCTGTATGTGGTGTCCTGAGTGTAAACAACCAACTCCATCTGAAACTGAGTCCTCAGGGTGGACTCTGCCACAGCTTCCCTCACATTTGTGATGGCCTCAATCTTCAGCTAAATCACACAAAAAAAATGTCAGTAAATATTCAACACTAGTAAACGACAGTAGCAAAGTCACAAAGATGATACCTTGGCTGTTCTGACAAGGTTAGGAAATCCAACCAGGCTGCTCTCTGCCAACTCAAACAGCTCTTTCTTCACAATTTCTACAGAGAAAATAAACAAATAAATACAAATTAGAGGCAAACATACAAAACAAAATAATATCCATAAGTTATTATTTTATAATTATGTATTCTCATAGCCTACAATCATTGTAGCATCATGATAATACATGCCTGCCACATTCTTGAGTTTCAGGACAGCGGGTTCTTCCAGCTGTTTGATCTGCTCCTGGATCATGGTCTCAAAGGTCTTGTAGTTGATGAACCCTGGCAGCTCTCTTCCGCGGTACATTCGTTCATAGTGAGTCACTTCTTTCTGAATATTCCAGTTGACTGCATTATAATTGCAATAAAAGTTACATAATTTCATATTTCAAAATGTTCCATCCGTCATTGTAAGAAGGATTATTTTACTCAGCAGTTTGCTTTTCATATCAGATTAAAGTTACAGTGTTTAGTGTGGAAGCAACAGCTGATAAATCAAAAGTGATAAAGGTGTTGATTGACTACTTACATGTTAGTCCAGAGCTGTCTATGGTTTCTTTCCATCCTACAAACTGTTTTCTGAGTAAGGGAAAGATACTGGACTTGAATCCACACATCAGGTCCTCCCCTTTGATGAGGTAGATAGCATCCTGTGTAAATGCTGTCACTCTCTAAGAGATACAAGTTTCAGATAAAAAGAACAGAACACGTGAATGAGTTTTTACAGAACCTTCAATCACTTGAGTCACACCTCTGGTATGAAGAAGCAAAAAGTGCAAGCTAGTGAACTCACATCAATGAGGTAACCAATTCTCCCAGTTGCTTCAGATGGGGGTCCTTTGCCTAATTTTGCCAGCTTTGTACGATTCTGTTTTAGTTTCTTCTCTACCTGCTCTTCCAGTTGAGGCAAAGTTTTCTATAAATCACACAGGGGTCAAGGCATTAACAGCGGGAGTGGGTAACATTATCTGACAGTGAACCATTAAGATGAGGCAGGGAGAATTATTCACCTGGATATGATCCACCAGTTTCAGGGTGAGATTTTCTGCTAGTTTAGGAACAGTGGCGTAACCTTCATCATAGAGAATCCTACAGCACATATCAGAAGTTACAGAATACAATGAACACAGTCTAACACACAGCACACACTTGTTTGCATGATTACTGAAAATAAATAACTTACTGTAAATATGCATGCTCTCTGAAGAAGTCTTCCTCTCTTGCTATTGCTTCAGTAAGAGACACCTTCTCTGTGATCTCTTTCTGACCCCTGCACTTAACGATCATGTAGCCCTTCTTCAGGTGGATGACCTCATTATGGACAATTTGAACCAACGTCCCTTCTGTGCCTTTGTCCACCAGGTCGGGCTTGGTCATGACACCTGAGAGAGAAGTAGCGTGTTGGATTTCTAACCCTATAGGACTAGCTGGAAAATTTGTATTGACTGTTACAGAGTTCAGCGCCTTTACTCGGTAAAAAGGTAACGTCAATACATTTCAGACAGTTATATGCTGCAAAGCTGCATGGTGGTAGTGGTGTCTGGAAATAAAACATCCAGAAAGAGAATAAGAGAATCACCTCCTCTTAAGCCGCAAACACGTATGGATGAACATAAAAACAAACAAACTGCCAGACATTAATAAATAACTGCCAAATGCGCAGCTTTAATTATTTTGAAATGAAGATTGCCATAGCAAGAATGACAGCATAAAATGAACTATACATTAAGCTAAATCAACTGTACAATATGATAATAACTCAAACATAACAATACTACGATAAATAGCTTAAAGTACCAATAAAAAAGATTTTCACTTCAATAAATTTCTGTTAAGTCACTATCTACAGCTAAATGAGGTAACACAATGGAGATCAACAGTCGAACACACTGCAGAGATTGAGCCTGTGGGCCACTGATGAAAACCTCTGCATTTGCAGTACTGGGAACTAAATGAGCTGCGTGTCAGTGGCAAAATTCCCGGGGAAAATCTCAAGAAGACACACCGCCTGAATGGCCTGCACGTGGTGGTCTCGGAACGTCTTGGCTTTCATCTCTGCGCCAATGCTAACATGTCAGAACAGTCATGCAACCTGCGTGAGACACGCGTGTCGCACCTTGCTGCTGCGGTGCGTGATCTACAGTTTTGGTAATTAAATCATATTAATAATTTGACAGGTGGAGGGCAGAGCTTTTCCAGTGTGTCTCTCTCTCCCTCTAGCCTGTGTGTCTTGCTATAAATGAGGGTAAAAAAAAAATCACGGAAACTCCATGTAGAAAGATCGGGCTGGCGGCAGACAAGCGGGCAGTGCAGACACACACGTGAGTGAGTCGCAGTGGTTCAGCGAGGTAGTTGTCACTCACTCGCCATTCAGGCTGCATGTTTGGATCTCTGGGAAGTGAAATCCATAAGTATCGCCAAAAAGAGCAAAACAAATCTTCTAGATAGTGACTTCAAATTGGACAAAGAAAACTTAAACTATCTTTTACTTCTGCACAGGCAATTGGTTAACTGGAGACAGATCTAACATGATTTACACAACTGGACAGTCTGCACGACATAAAGAGCAGACTATCTAAGAATAAATCCTAGCAGGTAGTCTTTTTTTCAACCTAAGTTCTATTTACCCAAAGTCCTCTCTCCATCAGGATCTACCTCCTGTGCCATCTTCAAAGCCTCTGTGGTTGCGATGTCCACGTTGCACGGAACAACCACCAAGCTGATGGTTTCTTGTTTTGTGATGAACTTCTGGATCAGTCTCTTTATCTGAAAGTATTAATTAATGATATAACAAATATTTGAAAAGTGTCCAGTTATCAAATCACCACTGCTTATGTTTGTTCTGATCAAATGCTGAACAAACATTTTATATCAACAGTAAACATCTTCCCATACTGATGGCTCTGGATGAAAATGGAGACTGTAGTGGTGCAATAAAAGTAAAGAGTTGGCTAAAACAAATCTACATTATTTCAGGTTGTACTACATTCATATTGACATTGATTCACTGAACACACCCTTATCAGGAGTTGTCTCATCATAGGTCAGCAATGAAGTAGGTACGGTAGGCAATTCAACTTTGGATTTTTCTTCATGCTAAAAATGGGTCTATATTGAGAACAATGGTGCAGTAGGGTGCTGGCTTTTTTTGGCTTTCAAAAATGAAAAGAGCAAATTGGTAAATAATGAGTTAAACTGTTTCTATCTGCTACAATGTAAGACACAACCATAGTACTAAATGCTACACTAGCATACCTGATCACCAATGTTTTCGTTTTGTCCCTGTACAGCCACCCTAGTGATGCCTGGCAGGTCAATGAGCGTCAGGTCTGGAACATCAGGGGAGGCGATCTCCAGACTGATGAGGTCATCGCTGATCCCCACCCCGGCACCGGCAATTTTATCTTGAGCTGGAGAGAGAGACAGATGCTATATGATGAATCCCTTAACAAGAAAACTACCTCCCATCAATACCTGACTTTTAATAGTGTCATGAGATAATGCTGTATACTGTATAACGTGTACCTTCTCTTATCATTTTCTCCACATTTGCGGGCTTTTTTATCTCTTCCACACAGTCCCGGTAGCTGATTTTTCCATACCACTTCTCTCCTTCATTCTTTCTCTTCATCTTCAGTTCCAGAGGACATCTTGTCACAATGCCTGTATTTCAATGACGAGGCAGGGAGAAGAATGGTAAAGTGAAACAGTGAACTTGACGAAATTGGCCAATAAAAAGCACCAAGATAGCTCAAATAAAAGACTGATCTCAAATATACAAAATAAATAAATAAAACATCTATCAACTTTCTAAGTTTGAGCTGGTGGTTTATATTTATCTCATCGGTTAAATCCCTTTTTACATCATTCACATACTTGCATGTTGATAAAAAAAAAAAATACATTCATGATTAAGCTTTTATTTCATGCAGTTGTATATGCCATTTTCTTAAATTTTTTTAGTTGCTTTTTTGTTTTGTTTTTAAGCTTTTGATATTTTCACATGAACCTCGAGCCCACTTCATTTGTGCATTTTCAGCAATGGAAATCCTCATCATATTCATCACTTGCTCCAATTCCCTCCGATCCTTTCCTTATTCGTCCCGTAAGAAATCACTCCAGTTTTTATTTCCGTTATCTTGATTTCACACGAATGAGAATCAGACCCCCCTCCCCCCCCCCGTCGATATAACAAAAGAGAAAAAGACAAGGATGTGGTCTCCGGTGTTACGCACGAAAACAGGATAAACTGTTCAGATGGCCATTTATTTGAGGGATAAAGTATTTACTGGAGCCCAAAGGCAAAGTGTTGCAATAAAGACTTACCACTTCCTCTAGGCAGAGCCACCCCAGACAGCGCCTCCAACACGGAGCTCTTCCCCGAGCTTTGGTCTCCTATCACGGCGATAGCAGGCAGCGCCAAGTCCTTCTCGACACCCAGAGAGCGCAGAGAGTCAATGAGGTCGATGCAGGGACGCACCTTCTCCTCATACTGTTGGTTCAGAGTGTTCATGGTGCTCATAGCTTCTCTCCTGAAATAAATCAAATAAGTGCAGTGTGTGGGCCGAACCAAGAAACCCGGGCGAGAAAAAACGATCCCAATCGAAAGTTAGGTTTCGTTTTTTGCATTTTGGTGTCTTTAAATGAACCGAGGGCCGGGTGTGTGGTGGGGGCGTGTTTAAGAAAAAAAATGAAAGTTATGTTACAGCTAAACCCCATAAATTAAATTGAAAGCTAATATTAGTTTACGTTTCCCTGTCTTTCATTTCTTCTGCCGCTGATGAAAAAACATGACTCAGCTACCAAGGGGGAATTATTCATTAGGGGTCCAAGCACTGGTGATGGAATGTATTGATTTCGGTGGGATTATTATTATTATTGTTATTATTATTTATTAACTTAGTCTATCTTTGTTTTATTAGATGCGTGTCCATCTGTACACAGTGCATGACCCAAATTTTGTTAGATAGGTTTCGTTTCCCCGCATGTCCGTGTGTCTGGGGCGTTTCCTGTTCAATTAAAAAAGAACAGGTTGGAGTAGGCTACACTTAAAGCGGTGTGACAAAGGTATTCGCATTCCCTCATAAACAGTGGTCAAACTAATATTACTGACTCTGCAGGGGAAAGTTAACATATAGTCACAAATATCCTACAGTATATCCTGTTTTCATAACAGATTATTTGTAAGCTGCCACACATTGCTTTCAGAAATCCTGCCTGATAGGAATCAAAGGAACAGCGCCCAAGAGTGCTGATGGTCACTTCATCCATGTAGGTGTGGACACTGCCATAACAATCAGTGAGGAGCCTGAAATGGAAAATGTAGCGAGGACATCAGTTCAGGTGCGATGGACATGTCCTTTCTTTGCAACAAGTCGCTGTCCAGGTAAATTTAGATAATAACTACATGTTAAATATTAGTTTTTTTGTTACGTTTTCTTCCTCTGTGTAGTTGCTGTTTTGTGGTCTTCCCTTTCTGGACTGGCTGACACTTGGCCCTACTGTGATGAAAAGCCCTCATTCTTGAATCCCCAGCCATGACTAGACTGAGCAACAAAACATTTCACAGGGGAGGAAAATGGAGGTTGTTGGACTTGGGCTCATGCTAGTACAAAGCCAATATGTGTCAGCCCCCAGTCCTGCGTGTTCTTTAATGAGGCAATAGGAGAATATGTCAGGCTTCAAGATATTTATTTAACAGCAGCAGAATAACCAGTTTACAGAGCTCTGGGTCCAGACTATGTTTCCCTGATCGCAACAGAGTATGTGTCAGTTCACGAAGTCTGAAGTCTGACTCTCCCTGACCCAGTCTTCTTATAGTACAGAAAACCCCAAAAAAATCATGTATGGTGATGTGTCCTTTGTTGATTGGTCGAGGTGGGGGTCTTGCCTTGTGGGGACGTGTTTGTTCAGGTCAGTAACGTATTCCTGTTTTATGACTTGGAAGAGATAAGAAAGACAAAAGATCAAACTAGTGGTCATGCCATCAACCGTTACCGCCCGGTAACGGCCTGTGGCCTTGTTATTATGCGCATCAGCATGCTGACCCCATGCTGATCCCAACAGGATCGCTGACCTCAGCAGAAACAGCCTGTTGCATAGCCTGAGGATTAATAGTTGATTAATACGAGATTGCATATAAGAAATATAATATGGAATATATATATTGTATTGTTGTAAACATAGCCTAGCACAGAATCGCACAAGGTAGAATCTGTCTGGATTGACCTCAAGGTCTCAGTTTTTCTGCCGCATAAAACAAAGAGAATCTGGTAAGAATACAGGTGAACAAAGAAGTCCTTACCTTACACAGGTAATAATCTGTAACAGTGTTGGGAAGTACAATGAGCGTAAGGCAAAACACAAACTAAGTTCAAAAATCTATTTTTATATGACATCACAGTCTTGGAGAGTGTTTTAGGTGAGTCAGGAGGAATCAAGAAGAGTCATGGGGCAGTTATAGCCTTCATGGCAAAAGAAGCAAGCGGTTCTTGATCAGGAGCATGATGGGCCTGTGACCAAGTGCTAAGTTTGAATGGCTGGAAAAGACTAACAGTTTAAATTATAAGGGATCCATGAGCAGAATCATGCTCTCTAGACATTATTTTACTATGTTTCATGATATGGCAAATGTTTTGGCAGACTTTGCAGGTTTTTGTTTTTTAATAACATATACTACTTCCTAGCGTTATCCAATGTTTGGTGCTGGGCGGGCAATTTTAGTGAATTTATTAAAGCTCATTCATTGGAAACAGCTGCCAGCACCCCAAAATAGCTTGGAAGAGAGCATTTGGTGTAAAAAAATAAATAAATAAATATATATATATTGAGTTGAACCTGGAAATGAGGCAAGTTTATGGACCCTCTTTCAAAAGTACACAGCATTCAGGCCAAGAGGGTTAGACCTGGGTTAATGGAGGCATCAGGTTTTGAAAGTCTGACAAGGTTTAACACGTGTCTGACATCATGATCCTACATAAGTTGAGGAGAAATTGCCAAAAAGGGCATGACATGTCTCTTTTAAGTGCTCCTGACACCAGGAGGAATCTCCAGAGCCAGATGGCCCTCAGTGTCTCATCGGTTAAGATGACTACTTTGACATCACGTGACCCAATGCCAAAGTGTATTATGCCAGACAAAGAAGACACTCCTCTTTTTGATGTTTTAGTGCTTATTCAATTTTATATTAATATTTTTTTATGAGTAAATATTCTTTTAAATAATATTTTTTGATATTGCTATTACAAAAGACAATGCTGGTTATAAACTCCACATCAACTCTACATATTGGAAAAACTGTGCAGATCTCCGGGCCTCTTTATCTTTGTAAACAGTTTGTCAGTGTACATTTTATGTGTGGCAGTAAACTATGAAGATGGCTTTAGATTCCAAATTCAGGGGCGGGCAAACTACGGCCCGCGGGCCACATCCGGCCCGTTGGTCTTTTTAATCCGGCCCGCCGAAGATTGGTACAGAATTGCCCAAATAAAATCATATCATAATTATGACTGCATTCATTTGACCTTGTCCTGTAATACCTAGCGGTCCACCAGGTGGCGCACTAGGCGCAGTGATACATTGACTTGATTTTGCGGCGGCCTGGCTACTCTCTGTTGTTACTCTGCTGCTGCTCTGAACACATCCGCAACAATGAACGGGCCAAAGAAAAGAAAAGTCGACAGCGAGCGCCGAGTGTTTAATAAGGAACGGACGACTAAATACTTTTTCACTGAAGTCCGGTCGAAGGCTGTGTGTCTTATTTGCCAAGAAACCGTTGCGGTTTTAAAGGAATACAACATCAGCCGTCACTTTCCCACCAAGCATGCTAATTGCGCGAACAACCAGTCAACGCAAGAACGGACGGCGACCGCTCAGAGGTCGGCAGATAGTTTGCAGGATCAGCAAAACACCTTTAATAAAGAATCAACCACGAAGGCAAGTTATTTGCTGGCATTCAAATCAGCATAGACCAGCAAGCCTTTCTCCGAAGGGGAGTTTCTCAAAGAGTGCGTGGTAGAGACAGCAGGCATCTTGTGTCCTGAGAGCAAGAACAAATTAGAAAACATGAGCTCATCACGCAGGATGGTGACTCGCCGTGTTGAGCTGATTGACGAAGACTTGGCTAGCAAGCTAAACAAAAAAGCGGAGTCATTTACATGATATTCCTTGGCACTGGACGAAAGTAATGACATAAAGGACACCATTCAGCTTTTAATTTTTATCAGAGGGATTAATGACAATTTTGAGATAACAGAGGAGTTTTTGGCCGTGGAACCCCTGAAGGGGAAAACGCGGGGAGAGGACTTGTATGACGGCGTGTCGGGGGTCATCGAGAGGCTCCAGCTACCTTGGAGTACGCTCGCCAACGTTACCACAGACGGATCGCCAAATCTGACTGGAAAAAACGTCGGGTTGCTGAAAAGAATCCAGGAGGGGGTGAAAGAGGACAACCCTGAGCAGGAGGTCATTTTCTTACACTGTGTAAATCCGTCCTGCAGCTCGACCACGTAGTGAAGCCAGTTGTAAAAGTGGTTAACTTTATTGGAGCGAGGGGACTTCACCATCGTCAGGTTATTAAGTTTCTTGAAGAAAATGACGCTGATCACCAGGACTTGCTTCACCACTCCAATGTCCGCTGGTTAAGTTTGGGGAAAGTATGTCAACGAGTGTGGGAGCTCAAACAGGAGATTATCTCATTTTTGGAGCTACTTGAGAAAGCTGACGATTTTCCTGAGCTGAGTGACACAGATTGTCTTTGTGATTTATCTTTTGCTGAGGACGTACTGACACACATGAATGAGCTGAACGTGAAGCTACAAGGGAAAGACCAGTTTGTCCATGAAATGTACACAAACGTCAGAGCCTTCAAAACCAAGCTAGCTTTATTCTCAAAGCAAATGTCAAACAAGTCATTTGCTCATTTCCCCACGCTGGCTACGCTGAAAGACGCCCCTCGACGTGAAAAAATACAGGAAATCACTGGACGACCTGCACGGAGAATTCTGCCATCGGTTCTCTGATTTTGGAAAAATTGACAAGTCCCTTCAGCTGGTGTCATGTCCCTTCAGCTGGTGTCCTGTCTCTTCAGCTGGTGTCGTGTCCCTTCACACAAGACCCTGAAACGGCGCCACAGGAGCTGCAATTAGAACTGATTGAGCTCCAATGTGACACCGTCTTAAAGGAGAAGTTCAACTCTCTTAAACTGGATGAGTTTTATGCTTCATTAAAGCAGCCAAATTTCCAAACATCCAGAAGATGGCACAGAAGATGCTGGTGTTGTTTGGCTCTACGTACGTGTGTGAACAGACTTTTAGTGTGATGAACACCAACAAAGCACCTCACAGATCCCAGTTGAATGATGAACACCTCAGATCTGTTCTGAGAATTGCCACAACAAAACACCAGACTTAGACGCACTGGCAAAGAAGGGTGATCAACAACACTGTTCCCACTAAAAGTGAATGTAAGTATTAACACGGTAATGCCTTTTTTATGTTTATGTTTGATATGTATGCATCTGGTGCTGGCCCGGCCCGTCTGTCAAATTTTAAAAGTCAATGTGGCCCCTGAGCCAAAAAGTTTGCCCACCCCTGGTTTAGAAGCTCCTCTGCTGTTTGATAAAAGTTTGATCACATGTGCTGACACTACTCGGGTGTACTGGACATATGAGACTTCTCAGCACATTTGCATTCACAATATGTTTAATGTTAGGGGTATTAGAATATTCTCGCTGTCATGCTGCTCTATCCCTCAACTAATGAGTGATTCCCTCAGTGGGTAATTTTCTTTTCCAGTGAGAATTTCTAGTGAGAAAATTCCACAGCTTTAGGGAAATAACATGCAACAACAGAGCTCAATAACTACAAGCATTAGTTAAATTCTGATGAGGTTGTGTATATAAGGGCCTATCTGTAATGGAACCCAATGAAAAAAGAGACATCTGACCAGATACGTGAAGACAAGCCATTTATGGACAAATCTTTACATCTTTAATAGCATTAATTCCTGTAAAATATCATCCACACTCAGTACAGGGACCTGTACACTTTTGTCATGGATGTCAGACTATTATTCATACATGGATGTTCAATCTACCTTATAATACCAATGCAAGCCACATGCTGAGAAGGTCCAAAACAGGGTTGCACAAGTCATATTAATGTAAATGAACAGCAATTAGGCATTACCCTTTGATTATGACTATACAATGCATGAACTGCACAGACTTTTGTTGTACAAAACTGAACTGTGATTTTAAAGTAGATGAACGCCCAGTCTTAGTGCACCAATGAGCTCGTGGAACTGAATGTGGAACTGAAATGCTTTTTTTTGCCTGGCTTTAGCAGTGGATATGGATACGATCAACATGCTTCACAGAGGTGTAACTTATGTTTGGAATATCCCAGTAGTCTGAGGGTAGTTTAGAAAACACTCACAGTAATTGTTGCAGGAGTGACCACTTGTAAACAGCAACAGAGACAATCTCCTTCCTTACATTATTCAAATAAAGGACCATGTGATCATGTCTGTGCAGAAGAAATGAAAACCATGGAAACAGAAACTGCATGCTGCAATGGTTGCATATATTTTTCTTCTCTTGCACAAACTGTGTATAGTGTATTTTGCAGAATGCAGTTATTGCTTTAGGTTTTTAGACTTTCTGACATTGTCAAAAAACAATGTTAGAAATGAGTTAGACTGTTTTTGTAACAAATATAACAGAAAATTCACGAAATTATTTTCTGAATCCATATTGGAATTACAAATACCCATTATCAAAATATATTTCCTGTTAGAATAAAAAATGATGTAAATATCTGATCAACTTTCAGTGATGAGTCAGGGCAGTGTGAACTATGTAAACTTTCAGAGATAAAATGCATGTTTTTTTTCTCCCCTCGTTTCACAGAGATAAGTAGCACACATACAACATCATGCACTTAAAAACTTGAAGAATTGTACAAACATAGAGCATTATTTTTCTTCCACAACAGAGTGAAAACCAGTTTGAAAAAGACATCCAGTCAAAACAGTGTAGGTCACTTACCAAGAACATTGACAGAAACTGTCACTAATGTGTTTCTAACTACAAGAAATACAACATTCAGCAAACAACACCTTTGAAGCAGAAGGAGTAAAAGACTAGATCTAATCATTTTGTACAATACCCAACAATACTCATATTTACATTTGGTGTACACCTTTTTTAATGACCACCTTTTTGTTTTTTTGCACAGACGGATCAAAGACAAACTCTCCTTTTCTCTACTTCTCTCATCCCCTGATTGCCCTGGTTAAAGATGCAGAGGTGCCACACACAAATTGAAAAGGCACAGCTACATTTGATTGGAGTAGGAGGTGGGCCCTCCTACCTGGCTGTACTCAGACGGCTGGCCGAGGTTTCCCTGTGTGTTGTAGTTCCCTGACTGGTCAAAACTTCCCTGGTTGTAGGTCTGCTGGTTAACGGTACTGGTTTGTTTCTCAGATGCCCCGCCTGTGAACTTTGATGCACCCTTGTGCCAACCCGTCTCCTTAAAGACAAACCAGATGTTTCCAGCCCATAGTACAAAGTTAAGAAACCCAAAAGCCTGAAGAGAGAGAGAACAAAGCAAAATTATATTAAAGGAGGAGTGCGTAGGATTAAGTGGCATCTAGAGGTTGCAGATTGAAGACTGAACACCCTCCACATCACCCCCCTCCCCCCCTTCCAAGCAAGTAATGTTCATTTCACTCAATCTTTTTGATATTTTCAAGTTTTCCTTTGTTTTTGATTTTAAATGAATATTTTTACCTTTTTAACTTTACTTCTGTCTCCTCACCAATTTATCTTTCACTGACAGTTTGGCTGCTTGCACTGATCACACATAAACAGACATTTCAATGCCTCTCTGATTTTAATTTTACACTTCAAATTAAACGTTTTTGCTTTTGCACAACCATAGGAAAAGCTTTTTCACACCTTTTGGCTCCCATAACTTCCACAGTTCATATCGAGTTTACTCCAACTGCTTTCAGTGCTAACACTTCAAATGACATAGATACACTTCAACTGGTGATAATATATTTTAAGACTTTCACATCAGCTGAAACTCACAGCTTCACTTATCACTTACTGTACACTCCAAATGACATGTTAACTTCCTCTCAGCTCTGTCACTTTAACTGATACTTTAACTTCACTCAGTGCTAACACTGAAAAAGTTGACATTTGAAATCAATTAATCTTCATATTAAACTGCTTCATTATTTTAACAATTTCAAAATTTTTGAAATAAGAACAAAATTTGCCCTTTCTAGTTTATTTCTTTCATTCATTCCCACTATCTGGAACACACATTCTCTGAACCTACCACTGAGGTGTTAAGTCCGGACCAGTGAGGTCCATGCACAGAGCCACACTTGTTGCTCTGGCTTTTGCAGGCAGAGATGAGGAACTGCACCTCATCTGGATCAGTGGCCAGTTTCACATCAGACAGAGCTTTGGCCCAAGCTGAAGAACTGACCAACCACATGAAGGAGAACACTACTGTCACTACAAAGTCCTGCGAGAGAGAAAAGACATCAGGTATAAAAAAAATTCAGCTCAAGAAACCATAAAATTACTGTTGTCATTACCTTTTGAAAATACTGTTTGAATGAGTCTTCAGAATTCATTATTACATGAATCAACCAAAGGGACTAGAGGATAAGATTTTATATAAGCTTCCACTGCTGAGTAACTTCCTACTAAGCACTGAAAAAGTGTAGTAGAGTCCACTGTACTCACAATGAGCGGTCCTCGGCTGTTTTCGTGGTACTTGTTCTGAAAGAATATGTAAACAATGGTGGCCATGAGGGAATACAAGAAGGCAAAGACCGCGATAGTGACGAAGAACTCTGCAGAGGATGAATAGTCTCCAACGAGGAACACTTGCTCCATCCTCATGGCCTCACACACGGGTGCTTCAAAGGACACCTGGTGCAACCTGGAACACACACACAAGAAGGGACAATGGTCAATACCTACCTACAACTGAAGAAAGAGATCCATAGCAGTATTTTTATAGAATCTTAATCCAAGGATGTCACAGTGGCTAATTCTCAATTCAGAGATGCAAATATGAAGCCCACTCACCTGAAAGGATAAGCAAAGTCGATGCCGATGCTGAGGTTGCTGCTGGCCTTCTCCATGCAGTCAACACTAACCCGCAGCTGCCCAGTGTAGCCACCACATGTCGCAAATGCAAAAATGGCAAAAAGCTGTGGAGCAACAAGGAAAAAAGATGAAAAAAATCTGATGCTTTTCTGACAATGACAACTACAACTGATATTAACTGACCACAATATGTTGCCGCAATATTAAACCTGATCACAGGCATGTTCATACAGTCACATACAGCCACCCAGAAGTAGATTCTGTAACAATGCTCTCTTAAGCACAGATTTCTCTCAGTCCACCTGTATCTGTTTCATTATAGTTTTACTGAGGGCCACAGTGAGACCAAACCACGGCTCTAATATCAGAGGCCTCAGAACAGACTCTTGGCTTGGGGATTTGACGACTTGCCTGCAATGCAGACACGGAGCTGGTCGATCAGCAAGGAAGAGGAAATAGGACCTATAAAACTAATGGGAATAAGATTTGTTCAGACCATGTGTCAGGAAGCAGGACTTTATTGTGCACTGTTGGTGCAGATTATTGATCACACAGGTTTTTACTAGACACGAGTTTCCTTAACACTGCATGGGGTCATTTTTAGTTCAAAAAAATGTTTGACAGACCTACAGTACATGGTTCTTTTGAAAACAATTTTTTTTTTGTGAAGCATTTGTTCACTTTAATCCCCTTCTTGATGCTCTGTTGCTAACTGTGTTATCCTACCAAATATTCGTGTGAAATTTGGTCATGGTGCATGACTTTTTGGGTTATGACAACAACCTTGTTTTGTGAGGTGACAGTGACCTTTGACCACCAAAATCTAATCAGTTCATCCGTGAGTCGAAGTGAATGCTTGTGCCACATTAAAAAAAAAAAAATCCCTCAAGGAGTTCTTGAGATATTGCATTCATAAAAAGGGAATAATGCGAGGTCGCATTGACCTTTGACCTTTAAAATCTTATCACGATTCTTGAGATATCATGTTTACAAGAACTGGACAGACAGATAACCCTGAAAACATAATGCCCCCTGCGAAAGCTAACGCCGGCCAGCACTGATGACAACAGCAGAAGCGAAGCAAAACATAAAAGATGTCTGCAGAAAAAACAAAACAATGGTTTGAAAGAGGCTAAAATGCTTTGTACTGCTCAGATGAACTGTAGAAACAGGTCTTTTTCACAGATGACATTTTGACATTTAACAGCCTGAAAAAACAGGTTTAAGTAATAAAATGAATAATGACTGGAGTGGATGTAGCCTCTTAGCCTGCTGGCTCACTGTCACATTAGTTGGTTCATCATTATGAGCTGCTGACTTAACATATTAAATTGAGTCATTATTAATATAAAAATATTGAACAATATATTAACTCACAAATTTTAAATTTTGCATGAAGAGTTTTACAACTCAGAGTAAACAAAAAAACAGAACCTGGAATGAATTTCTAGTACCAAGTAATGAAGACAAACAGTGAATATCAGCAGTCCCGCCATTTAAAACCTTTGCTTAGGGACATCTCAACAATGTCTATGCCGTGAAGCCAGCTGAACACCAGCTGATAGCAATTTGGCCACATCAGCACCTTGACTACAATAGCTGCAGTGAGTGTGTGGGGTGTGCTGAGTTTGGACAGACACAGACTCTGAGTTTGGAGGAAGAGACCACAGTTTGTGCTCCCTCCACTGTCACCTGATGATGACTTCCCCCTTGAACACTTTGAGTGTGTAAACACATCAGCAGAACAGCAAGAAAAAAAAACAACTCTACGAATAAAGCATATGGACGCTGCAAAATATTAGACAGGAATTTATAGCAATTAGCCAATCCTTTCTCATTAACATAATGTACATGTAAATATATACATTTTATTAATTTCCAGTCAGATTAACAAATGCCTAGGTTTTGTTTTCGGACAGAGTTGAGCTATTGAACTGTTAAAGGTCAACTCAGTACATTTTCTAATGAAACATAATTTGAATATTAGCAGACTTCCCAGCATGCAATTAATGAATTAACAAGTTTAAAACAAATAAACCATAAAGGTTTGCTCAACAGATCATTTCAATTAAGCTGAAATAGATTTGCAAGTTCAAACAACTGTCTAAACAGTTCAATAAATTTACAAATCTGTCAGCCCAACTGAGACTATAGGATTTACACTAATACAATGTTTGGTCAAGATAACAAAGAACAAAGTATATTTGATTCAACCTAAAAGTTAAAGGATGCTATTTTGCTTAAGTTGAAGAAGCAACACGTTATGTTTTACAATGAACAGGTACAATTTTAAAATTATAGTATAAAATCTGTAAAATGAAACAGCATTGGCACAGATGGTAGGTGACTACAATTAAATAAGGACAGAATCCATAGTTAAACCTAATGACCTAATGATTATAGGCTCCAACTCTCATTTTAATGACACTAAGATCAGAAAGAATGTCCATAATGTTGTAAAAAAGCATCAACAATGTTTGCTATAAAGAGTATATCCGTTAGTAAAACTTTAACTTACTGGTGCAAATATAGCCATGCACATTGAAGATGGGATGCTCTAATCCAGTTTTGTAATGCGGCAACTCCCCGAATTATTCAGATAATGACACCGGAGCTGGAAGAGGCTGCCTCAGGAGTGTGTGTGTGTGTGTGTGTGTGTGTGTGTGTGTGTGTGTGTGTGTGTGTTTGACACTGTCTTATTGTCTCGTCACTTTGCTTCAAATCTGAGCAGTCATTTTAATGACTATATATTGAATGACATGAAGTTCAGCATTTTTATATAAGTGATTACTAAAACTCACACTAAATAGTTATATAATCAGCCTGTGTAGAGAGGAGGTTGGGGTGGATGGATGGGTCAATAAATCAAAAACCTCCTACTACGACTATTTGTTTCAGACTAATAATGCTTTTTTTTTTTTTTTTTAACCATGACCATTTCATAATCTTTAACGTGTTTTTATTAATGCAACCATGACAGTGGAAGTCCTGTATTTGAACTCAAACCCTAATCTTTCCCTAAACCTAACAAAACAGAGGAAAAAAATATCTGTGCTGAATTTCCTGCTGCCAGTGGGGGTGTTTATTAAAGTAATGTTTCCATGATTAACATCAGAGGATCGAAACAAAGAACCTATATGAAATAGGTTGGAAGACGTGTTGCTCTTTCCCTATGGGGAGATGAGATGGAAACTGATTTTGTAAATGTTGAAAGCTAATTGTTACAACTCAAGTGATTTTACAAAGCAATGAGTTCCCTTTTAAAAATTTTGCTTTATGACATTTGTGTTTTTGTTTAAACCAAAGAAAGCAGTTCATGGACAACATACTGTAACAGGAATACTTGATGTAAAATAATGTGTGCGACAAGATATTATCTAAAGTGGTTCAATACAACAGTGCATTATATTGTATGATATAAAGGATTAAGTGGAGACAATGCAGTTTAGAATAAAAATGTTAAACCTAAAGCCACATATTTTATGGACATTAAGGCATACAATGATGAAACTGATGCTAACGAAAAATTGGAACTTAGGAGCTTTCAACATGGGGAGATCTTTCATTCTACCTTTCCAATAAAAACTAATGGAAACACATTTCTTTCACTTCATACTCCTGAGTAAAATCCCTTTTTTCCCTGGTATGTAGTTGGGGGTGGGGATTAAAACCACGAAATTGATGGAGAAATGGAAGTTGACACTTTTTTTCTGGGATATGAAGAAAATTTTGGACCATTAAAAACAAGGACACAAAGTCAAGATCAGTCAAATAAACGGGTTTGCCATTATAATCAACCAACACGAACATGCAGCAAACACATAATCATAAACACATACATGCTCTGCCCTTTATATGCTCTCTCTTAGCCCACTTGTCCATATAAAGCTCCCCGTAGCCTCAAGAGCTCTCACCACCATAATCACCATAATCAGACCTGACGCCTAGTTAGCATGAACCTCCCCTCTCCCATATAAAAGACAGCTGCACATGCAGCTTGCCAGCAGCATAAGCAGGATATACACGGTCTCTCTCTATTTGAAAAAGCCCTTCAGCCTCTGGGGGGCGCTATCAGATCACTGAGCTGGACTACCCACACTCATACTGGGAATGTGTTTGAGCATGTTCTTAAAGTGAAAACAGATTAAGTGTACATGTCATCTTGCAGACAAAAGCTTTATCATCAGTAAACCCCAGTCCCTCACACCTGTGTGAGGCAGGCGGGCTGCACAGTACCACCACCGGTCAGCTACGCCAACAACACTATCAGGTTCGCCCTTTAATAACAGCGACTAGTATCCCAGAGATAATATAAAAACTGAGAGATCAGTTCAGCTAACTTCACTTATTGCCTAACTTACCAGTTTACCTCTGAACACAATGATAACTTGACCTGCTGTGCAACAAGCAAAAGAAAAAGAGATGCTACTTGCTACTATATTACATCGAGGAAGGAAACCAAGAGGTAGATCTTAGGGAAAAACTACAGTTATACAATTGCATCCCATCCAATTTTAATACATATATTAAAAGTAGGTGCTACGTATTACTCTGTATCTGCAAAGTCTGTTGACTAAGGAGAAGAGAAAAGCCCAGGGTATATCACAATAAAACCCACTAGGCAGGTACCCGCAATGTAAAAAAGGGAATATTTTTTTTAACTAGAAATAATGTAGGGAAAAAGAGATAACATACACTGGATTAATTTCTTCTGAGGTTTGTTTTTCAAAAGACGAACACAGTAACACCTTATGTATGCCTATTTAGCATTCATGTGTAGCATGCAAACATACATAGAAATGTAGTTTGTGTTGATAAGGACATTTTAAAGGGCATAAAGTACAGAAGGTTGTCATTTTGTTGCAATATTTTACATGATATATTTTATAATTACAACAGTGTTTTACTGTTTTGTCTCATTATCTGGTATACACCAAATCCAAGACTTATAGTTGCTGAAATATCCATATTTGTTATAGAATATTGATTAAATGCCTAAATACTGCTTATAAATGATTAAAAAAAAAGGAGGACTTAAGGTGTTACCATGTAGATAGCGAAGAGTTTGATTTGACTGAGTTAATGCTTTTGGTTTTGTTACTTCCTTCTGCTCGCTGATGTGACCTTTTTAAATTGTGTTTCTTAATAGACTGCATCTGTGATGTGCTGACTTCAGTGAGCACTACATTAGTCTTGGACAATCTGACAGCAAAGCAGTGAACCTGTGAAATCAAACAAAGAAATGCACATTCCCTTGTTGCAAAGGAAAATCCGGCTTGTCTTAAGCTGTATTTTAACAATTAAAATCAATATCACACAGAAGATTTGACACATTTTGAAAAGTTGGAAATGTGGAAGCCAGTAAACGTATTTCATGAACTCTCAGTGCACCACCTGAAATATATTATCAGATGGTTGATGCCACCTTGTGGTTCGATGTAGAGTTTGGGGGATACCTTTACATGCAGCTTGTTATTCGCTGATAAATACAACATCATGTTTCTGTTCTGTTATTATGAACTTGATGTACTGACTGCAGTATGTAATTATGGGTTAGAGCTTCTTAGCTTCTATGCTCACAGTTGAGTTTTAAAATATTTTAGCACAGTAAATGGGGGATGACCTTAAATATACAGTAGATGAGTTTTTATAACTGGAATGTCTGAGAGGATCTTCTGACAGTTGAATTGTCACATTATTGTTATCACAGCTGACAGTGACATAAACATACAGAATACAGACATATGAAGAAACAAGGAAATAAATCAGTCAATAAATGTGAAAAGGATCTTACAGTTAAGTGTCTCTTGTTAGCTCACAGGGGCATATAGGCACAATATAGGCGATGCTTTGGGAAGCTGCTATGGGTTACAAAGGACTAAACTTGGTCTGACTGGGTTAGATCAGCCCAGATTAATGTCAAATGTTGTATGATAGAGAGAGAGAGAGAGTTCCTATTTCCACTTGTTTCCTGCAGCTTCAGGCCTCAGGTGAAGGCTGAAAGCTGTAATGATACACAGCTGGAACCTCTGCTATGCTTCTATTAAAGTGTTTTTCAGTGATTTGCTGTCTTTAGTTTTGGGGTCTGTGGGTTCAAACCAAAGATGTCCCCTCGTTATGTGGCTTAACTAAGTCTAACAAACATGCGGTCACAGGAAGGTGGTGATCAACCTAGGATTTCCAAATCCAGCTATAAGCGTGTTCACTTAAAAGAGGTGGTGTTTGCAGCATCTGACCAATCACAAACGTGGACAAGTCTCCTGGTACCAGAGCAGCATACTTTAAATACAAAGAGCAAATTATACTATTAGATAAATATAAAGAAGTTAAACACATAGGTTAAGCGCAACTAAGCACACTGTGATTCTGAAGTTTAAAGGCTTCTAATATCATGTTCTCCGTCATCAGAGCACAAGTACATCTGACGATAATTGCATTCCATTAAAATCATTTTACTTTAATGTTTTCTTCAGAATCTGATTTATCGCCAAGTAAGTTTTCACATTCAAATGATTTTTCTTGGTGTAGTGGTGCAGAACAATAAAAAAAACAAAAACTAAGCTAGAAATCAAGCAGAGAGAAAAATACAACTCAGGTAAGGCAGGAGGTATATAAATTAAGTTCCACAATAAAAAACTAAAATATGCATAGTAGTGCAAATGTCCTCATTACAAACTATATATGTAAGGTACAAAGCATACTAATAAGTGTGTTAATGTAACGCTCTGTTAGATGTGATGAGATCACAGATGTTCAAAATCAGATTATTGAATTTAATGTGCTGTGTATTCTCATGGTGTGTTTGACGGTTTGAGTCATATTCCTTCAGCTGCAGCCCTGCTGGTGTCAAACAGACCGGGGAGCAAATAAGAAATAAGTTGGCTTACTGTCATATCTTTCAAGTACAACAAGTACAAGGCTTTAGTGCTTCAATCAGTGTCTTTTGTCTAATAATATCATGACATTTTTTAAAAGCACAATGAAATGAATTATATATCTACTCTAAATTTTCAGAGAAAGCCAGGGAGGTTTGTATCCCCCTCGAGACCCCCGTGTTGTCTGAACAAACACGAGAAAAAAAGTGACCAGAAGAGTGACAGAATATAAACTCCCTCCTAATTATCACAAACACCCCAAGATAAACATCTCTCTCACTCTCACTGTATGTCTATATAGTCTTTCCTGCAGCTGCCTCCTCTGCCTGTGATTTTCGGCTCGGGTTTAGCCCCTCTCATTTCTGGCTGGGGCCTTTGAACAGGAGAGCGTGGCATTGTGGAAGGAGGGTGGATGCTAAGCCCCGCGCCTCTGTGTGTTTATCTGCCTCTCCCAGCTGGGCTCCTCAGGGAACAAGAGATAGAGAGAGGGTGAGAGAGGGAGAGAGTGGGGGGAAAGGAGGGGAAGCAAAAGAGAGTGACAGATAGAGAAGAGGAAAAAGCCAGGGCTCAGAAATGAAATGCAAACAAAGCTCTGAAACATCTCCCTGTTTGCCTTCATTTCCACTGACCTACATGGCATTGAAGAACATAGTACAAATGTGAATATCATAATTTGCTTGTAAGATATTTTTGGAGTTTCATTAAAGATGAAGAACTCAACTTGCAATATTGTTGTTATTGCGATATTTTATTTAAATGAGTGGATGTGGATAAGAATCAAGGATTCTGTCTGATGCAGCTCAGGCAGGGTTTTGAAGCTCAAATGAAGATGTGAGTGAGAACTGTGGAGGAGCGGAGGCAGGCTGAGGATTATGAAACTGATTCAGTAGCTTCAGGCTTGACCACCGGCAACCAGACATACTGCCCAGTACACACAGTCTTCACAGTGAAGAGGAAAACAAAAAGATGATCCAGGCAGGGAAACAACAAGAGAAGGTGCAGTGGGGACAGCGACAGAATATTTATGGAGTGGTAGCTTCGTAAAATTAGGAATATGTGTCTCTAAAATAAATAAATTAAGCAACAAAGAAATAGAGAGAAAGTTGAAGAGCTGCTTAAACACAAGGACGTGATTAGACGGACAGAGGAAGTGAGAGAGGCGGCACCAGGCCAGAAGGTGACGATCAGCAAACGAGCTAAAAGACGCATTCACTGATGAGCTGCACTTGACATTTTTGCAAATTTCATTGCACACGCTACACACACACACGCACGCGCACGCACACACACACACACACACACACACGCACGCACACACACACACACACACACACACACACACACACACACACACACGCACATCATCCACCTGCTCTATTCATGTTGATAGGAATCACTGCGGTGTCAAGAGGCTGCCTCAGGAGGAGTAAAACGCCTCAGATCTTCAGCCGCCTCCCTGCCTGACTCGGAGGCGGAAAAAAAAACTAGGACACTATATGAATCCAGAAAGAAAGAAAAATGAAACAGAGGGGGAGACAGATTAAGAAAGGGAGGCATGTCTCTTTCAAATTGATTATCCTCTTGCTTATCCTGATAATAAAACTACTCTTAAAAACAATCAAAAACCAACCACATAGAAGTTTGAAAAGAGAACAGAAAAAAAAAGATCAGAAAGAGGTTTCTGAAATTTTAAGAACATTTTAAAAATAGTAATATGAAATACAGTGCAATTTAGGGAACAAACTTTTTGGCAAATGCTCAGGACTTGCCACTTCCATACAGATTGAATGGAAACAATGTATACTTGACAAGCACTGACAAGCCTCCTAAAGTTTTTCAGATAAACCTCACAAAAATAATTTGTCTTATCTGAGTTGATCCAAAAACAGCCTCAACCAGATACATAAACTAGAGCACAGATGAACAGGCAGCTGTTTTGGTTAGCCAACAAGTTTCCCTGAAAATAGATCCCAATCAAGCAGCAATCGACAGTGACCTCACCCATTGGTTTGTGAACTTCTGTTATGAAGCCTCGACTTGCTAGCTCAGAGCAGTTTGGAGCCAGATGTGACCATATTTGGATGAGCAGGGGAGGAGCGAGTGGAAGATCTGACTCGATCTGGTTGGAAACCCGAGCACACTGATAGCGTAAACCTGACTGCGCCATAGGCATGTCAATCAAACAGACACCCCCCCCAAATATATGTCTTTTTGAGGCTTAAATTCTAATAAATGATGGCATTATTCTTAGATGGACCTCCATAAACATAATAAGGAGTGACATCAGCTAGCAACAGCATTACAACTTGTGGAAAAAAATGATTGACTTTATATTTCATGAGACAAGTGTCTATGTAGCCGGAGGCTTTTTGGAGACAACACCGGTGGTATTACACTTTAAGGTACTTTTGCATTGGCCTCATTTTTCAGACTTGGAAGCCATGTCCACATTTATATACACTTCATGATCCCATGAAACGCAGAAAATGACAACAGGGGGCTGGCTCATTTCTCTGGTTGCTTTTGATTGCACTTACAAACAAATGTGAAACTGAATTTTTGGGTGAAAATGTTTGTACTTTCTCTTTTTTAAAATGTTGTTTTGCTCGACTCTGTTTTGTCTGAATTTCTAGAATCGGAATCTCTGGACTGCAAGTGCCAAGTTATCATGACACGTAAGCAGAATGGCCCCATTTATGAAAAAAAAAATATCTAAAAAAAAGATTTCCTTCGAATGTGGCTGATAAAAACAACTAAATCCAAGACCACTTGAGAAAATAGAGGCAATGTTAGTGTGAATAACAGAAAAACATTTTGTATCTGATAGCCTGAGAGCCAATAATGTTCAAATATGGAATCTGAATGACCTACTAATCTCCAAAACCATCTGTCTGAAATTGTCATGTGTTTTCATGCTTATGTATTCATACAGTATTCCCGATTATTTAGATGTCCGTGTTTGTGTGTGCATGGCTGCACGTGTGACTCTGAATTAGTATAACCACTCGGTGCATGAGCGTTTAAGGGCCTAGACGCGAGCGGGCAATGTGTATGTATGTAAACGTAGAATAAAAATATCTCACTCTCTCCAGTCAGGCGGAAGCATTAGCCAGAGTCCACACACACACACACACACACACACACACACACACACACACACACCAATGCACATGCACACAAACACACGGTCTCACTTGCTCTCACTGCTCCAGTGTGCAAACACGAGCGATTTTACGCCAGCTAGTTAAGTATAAACAAAATAACAAACAGGGATCAGAAATGGAAGCACAGTGTGACGAGCAGACAGATGGACATTTGAACTGAACTTTTACACAACAGTGACGTGGTAGCTAACTGATATAGTATTAGGATGTGGGAAAAAAAAAAAAAGAATTTAGTTTTGGTGATTTTTTTTTTTCTTCTCTAATTCACTTAAAACTAGTAAAGTAAGTAACAATGCTTTACTTGAATGTATTAAAGTAGAATTTATACGATAACTATTACATTGTTACTCTTACACGCAAGACAAAAGGTTTTTCCAACACACAGTTCTTCCCACCTGTACATACAGATGTGATTAGACGGTACTTCAATGATATTGATCTGCATTCGTCAGAAAAACACACTTACTTCACTGACTAAAGAACAAGCAAAGAATAAAAGCCTGGAGTGGAAAGCTGTCTGATCATTGCTTCAGTAGCAGCATCACAGAACAAAATCAGTAGCTCATTTAGCGGCGGCTAATCCCCCCTGCACAGGGAGCGCTTTGTGCCAAGCGCAGCCCAGATTCATCTTTCCCTCTATCTCTCTGCTCTCGCCCTTTGTAAGCTTCACTGACCACAAGAAAATTTCCATTTATTTTTGTAACAGTGTCCCTTCTTGGTGCTCTTCATATCCCTGTGGGGTTTCCATGGCAAGTTAGTCAGGTGACCTAGCTGGAACCCGTCCCGTTTTCTGTGGGGACAGTTCCTGCCAATTTTGAAGCTGGGAGCACCCAAAAGAATATATATAAGAATGTATAACAAACCCACTTGTTGTGTGTGTATTTATACGGTGTGTTTATATGGGTTAAATATTTTGGACCAGAGTTTACATGTTGGTTTATGGTAAAGACATATGAACCTAACTAGTTCATACAAAGTGTAATTGGGAGCCAGCTGCTTGTGGCCCTCAGTAGAATTGCATTTTAAGGCACCTCTATACTGGCTTCACCTTTTGGACCATTTTCAGACTATATCCACTTTTATCCCACAAGCAATACACAAATAAACAAATCCAGATTGTATCTTGGTTGATTTTTGAACGCCTGGACAACAAAAAACACATGAAATAGAATTTGTACCAATCGGATCCAAACCACATTTTGAGGTGGTTTGAAATCCGATTCCAATTGGATTTCTACAGATGTGTCTCAGTTTGGACACTTTGCTGGCTCAGATCTGATTTCTTGCTTCACTCACAAGGCGACACCCTGCGACAACGTCAGACAGAGTGAGCAGAATCTATGATACCACAAGCAGAGTGTTATCAGAAAGTGTTGATTTAGATTTTTGCGATTTTTGCAGTCTGAACAAAGCCGTTGGTGTAGAGCTTAGGGAGTAAGTATTTTGTTATTATACCTGCAAGTAATGAAGTTTCTATTAAGAATAATTAAGGATAAAGGTGGACTGCCTGAAATCAAAACATGCTGATGATGGACTTTGTTGTACGTGTTACCCTGTCTGCAAGATCTCACAACATCCTCTGGAAGAATCTTACTAGATCCCAGCAAGCTTATTATCCTGGTCGTGTTTAACCTCAGTGAATTACAACAATTTCTGTGTCCCTTTGTGACATTTCTATTTCTTCATGCTCTAGTCTCTGTACAACACCTGTGCTCTTCCGGGCAATATGTGTGTGTGGGATGTCCTGTTTTTACAGACATGTCCTACAGGAGATGACAGCTTAACCTTTTCCTGTCTGAGTCACAGATGGTGAACCATTTTCTCAGGGTTGAGAGGGACACAGAGGACCAGGTCAGAAAAGACCATGTCACATCCACGAGCTGACCAGCTACCCTGCAAACCCTCAAGGCAAGATTACATCATGTCTGGATGTTTGTCAGACCTGCAGATACATCGACAAAACTGCTCTGCTTTTTTCTGTTGTATTTTAGAGGGATGTTTGAGCACACTAAGTTCCATAAAACAATAACTTTGATTTCTAGATTCAAGTGACTACTTATTCAATCAGATTTGGTCAATGAAAAGACTGAACATGACATGATTGCCACTGGTGATGTAAAAAAAAGATGTACAGAGTTTCCGCTGTCCTGATGTCATTGGGGAGCTCATTCCACCATTTAGGAGCCAGGACAGCAAACAGTCGTGATTTTGTAGTGTTTAGCTCGCTGCGAGGGAGCAACAAGCCAATTGGTAGAAGCAGAGCGGAGGGAGCGGGCTGGGATGTAGGGTTGGACCATGTCCTGGATGTAGACTGGACCCGATCTGTTCGCAGCACGGTACACAAGTACCAATGTTTTGAAACGGATGCGGGCAGCTACTGGTAACCAGTGAAGGGAGCGGAGGAGCGGAGTAGTGGGAGTGAATTTAGGAGGTTAAAGACCAGTCGAGCTGCGGCGTTCTGGATGAGCTGCAGAGGTCGGATGGCACTAACAGGTAGACCTGCCAGGAGGGAGTTACAGTAGTCCAGACGTGAGATGACCAGACCTGGACCAGAATCTGGACCAGAACCTACGCCACCTTCTGAGTGAGAAGAGGACGTATTCTCCTGATGTTGTGCAGCATGTATCTACAGGAACGTGTTGTTGCAGTGATGTTGGCAGAAAGAGGGAGTTGACTGTCGAGTGTCACGCCGAGGTTCCTAGCAGTCAGGGTCGGGGATAACACAGAGTTGTCCAAGGTTTCTCAAATCCAATCTTTAGTAAAAACTGTCTGCATTGTTATTTGCAAGTTAGTGGATCGGCTCATAAATAGGTTGTGAAAGAAAAAGCAGGATGCAAGAGAGCCATCTAAGTTTGTTTAAATCTGTTGAGTCTGTTCTGTGTTCTACTCATGAGGTTTTATATTTGCATAACTACAGAGTAATTTTGGCTGGTCTCAGTATTGCAATAAAAAAAATGGTGTTCATTTGGCAACATGTTTTGAGATCAGGGTTTCACTCTGAATGTGTGATACAAATGATGTCTGCATTTACCAAAGAAATCTTTTGATTTTATGCTTTCTTGAGATAATTCTAATAATAGGTATTACATATTTACTCCGACAGTGACCAGCATGCTGTAAATCACAGCTTTGAGCATTTCCCAACAATATGTACAGGTTTGGCATGCAACCTATGCATGTATACTTGTTTAGCCGTTTGACTTTCCGTCTTTATTTTCAAACTTGTGTGAAACAGGGAAACAGTTGGGAAACATCAATTATTCCTGATGACTTCAAGCTTGACCATATGTGAAGCTAAAACTAGCAAATATTTGTAATTTGTGCTTGATGTAAAACTGCAGTTTTACATCATTATCATGATCAGAATTTGATCCACTTTTCACTATTCAAACATTTTGTATGTTAAACTTGTCAGATCCAAGCAGTTGTTGAAAGGAACACAAACACACCCAGTGAGCTGACCAAGTCAAAGTAAACTGGCATTCAGTAACGGTAACTGACCTACTGCCCTATGTTTGGTACGATCACAGGACAGTAGGTCATGGGCTGTGGATGAGAGGACGACCCTTACTCATAAATTCAGCTCATGATGGAGTCTTTGTGACTCATCCGCCTGAGTTTTGCTTCAGTATAGGAGGCCAATGAGCTGATATAGTGCTTGTAGAACTGCACTGTGTGATGGTACAACAGCCTGGCGATGCTTTAGTGCGTAACAAAATGCATGTTTATCATTTGCATCATGTGCTCAAGCAACTGTACAATTTTGCTCTCTTTTTCCTTTTTTCCATCTCTCCATCAGATGCACACACATGAAGACACATACATGCACGCACGCACGCATGCACACACACACACACACACACACACACACACAGTGAAGAGTTTGGGCACATCTCAAAGGACAGTTTCTGCATGAGTTGGTCCACAGTAGAGAGGAGGGGACCTTACAGCTGTTTGGAGTAGAATATGTCAGCCACGGACAGTGTGCCAAACACACACACACACACACACACACACACACACACACACACACACACACACACACACACACACACACACACATGCACACACACGTACATGAACACACATAGCCTGAGCCATGAAACCATCCTATGGACTATCCTGCAGACATAACTGATTATGAATGTGCCATATCCTTGTGCCGATCCAGCATTGACTGACGATGCTGTAAACCTACTAGTTTACTGCAACATCTTGACTAAAGTTAACATAACCTTTAAACAGCCTTCTGTTTGTCCACATGACCAATCAGACAGACAGACAAGGGTCCATCATTACCAAAGTAAATGTCAATTGCTGCCTAAAAAAAAGCCTTCAATACCGGCGGGCAAGTAAACAAACCAAACTGACACACGAGTTTCTGCTGGTGTCATACTGTGGGAAGAATTTTACTGCAGGCCGTTTAGATAATGAAGCATGATTATAATAAACACCGAAAATACTGTGGCTGACATTGTTTTCCTGGTTTTGCAGATGCTTCACAAGTGATTGCCACGTCAGCCGAAAAAAAAAGCTGCTGTTTGAATGCTGATCTGAAAACTCCTGTACAGCATCCCCAGGAATTACATTCATACTGTACAATTCTGCATCTCACAGTTGACATCCAATGCCAATAATTAATAACAGCGCTGTTATTGGTGTGGCCTTTGTGTGATAAAGAAATGTCATGTGACCTACAAAGGGAACCTTATAATCACAGTTTTCCTTAATTTGAACCTCAAATTTAGTTGTCTAACTCAAATTTACAGCCTTTAAATTAGTTTTAAATACACTGGCAATAGATGTATGAAAAACACTGTAATTATAATTCTATATTTGCTTTTGACAAAATTGTCAGGAATCCACATTCCTGTTACGTGACAGTTTGCAAAAAGAGAAAAATCCTGAGGATGAGTATAAGATGTGTTTCTACATGCACATCATGAACATGCCCGGTGCAGGACTACCTGTGCAGTTGCTGTTACAAAGGCCATGATTGTCCAGTTAATGAGTCTAATGAGAAACAAAATGGTCCTCCTGTGTACTTTGAACAATTCCATCAGATGTTTCCATATATCTATCAAAGTCTCCTCAGGCTGGCGCACAACTGTCCTGGAGTCAGAGACTGATGTTGGGCCAAATGAGGGCAAGTTACATTGACAAAATTCTAGATGGAGGTAGAAAAAATGAAACCGACCGAGGCTGCATGGAGATCCCTTTCTTCTTTGGTGTTAGAGTCTGACAACTGCACCACCGTTGTGCCGCAGAATAAATCAGAATACTTGGGTCATAATTTGAATTGTATGCATTTATATGAGCCCAGCGGAGACATTAGCAGAGTTTCCCTCTCTTGAGGTGGGGGACTAAAAAAAAATGCAGCAAAGGAAAGGTCACTTTTATAATTCTCTCTAAGTTCGAGGGTGGTTGGATAAATTGTAAAAAAAGATCGTGTTTGATTACATCAGAGCGAACACTATCATGTAATCAGGGCATCAATATGTCACTGGATGTCACAGGACGGTGTGCAGTCATGGTCACACGATCGCACATACTAGCACACACACACACACACACACACACACACACACACACACACAGAGAGTCAAAAGGAGACACACATAGGGAGCCATGACAGAATGTTATCTTCATCATTCAGATGGTGCTTTGGATCATCTGCTTGATCTTTGGCTCTAGTACACAAAAATCACAGAGAATCTGGTCTCACAAACAGATAAATGCACTCGGGAACTCACCTCACTGATCTGTTACCTCAGCTAAAATGTCCTGTGTCTGTTGAAACTGAGTTTGACCAAGGTTCACACCATCCGAATGTAAAAATAAAACAGTTTTATTAGATTTTTATGGAGCTATGACAGGTGCTCCAGGATTCTCTGCACATTTGATGACATCTGCAAAATTGGGAAAGACAAGCTCCCTCTCTGGCTGAGCAAAAGCTGAATACCCTCATGGCTACAGTAATTTCTCTAAACTCACATCAAAGAAATTCACTTATCGTTTTTGGCTCAGGGCTTCTCTGCACTGTACAATAAACACGAGAATCTCCAACCAGCACCCAGACAGGCTGAGGTAGTAAAGCTTTAATTTAGTCAAAGCTAGGACACCCCGTTCTTATTGTTGATTCCTGTTATATCATTTCAAAAATGGTAAATTGGGGCATTTTTTGTGGACTGTGGAAAAACGCACAGGGTTGGCACAACGCATATCCAAATTACGCATAATTGAAAAGCTACATAGCGGGTTCCCCTGGCATGTAGTTCTCACGGAGCTATAAATCCTTACATAAACTTCAGCCATTTAGTCACGGCGAAACGGATCATAGCCGTGATGGTTGCGGGTAAGGTGTGGAAGTATCACAAACACCACAATTCAGAGAGCAAAACACAACGGCTGCGGTAAAGTTCAAGTTTCACCACACAGATGCGGGAATTTGATGAAAACCAGACACTCAAGAGTAGAAAATGTGGGCTTTAGTGATATCACCACACAGCAGACACCACACATTATGTAATTCATGATGCATTTACATTGCATTATTAAGTTTTTGCAAGAAAAACAATGAAGTTTCAACTCACCCATTCCAAAACACGGATAAATCCCAGAGGTAATTTTAGCACTTGAAATGTCCCTGTAGATGCAAGCTACACAAAGACAAAGAGGGAGAAGGAAAATATTGTCACTAATTTCACCAATTAACGACACCAATTGGGCGGTAATTACACACACTCCCGTGACAGAATTATCTTTTTGTTTATTTATTTGCTCACCTGGTTTGCGGTGTCCATTTCAGCTGCAGGGCACTTTGTTTGATAAATGTTAGATTGGATGCGAACAACCTCAAACCGCAAGCCAAGACCCGATTGATGTGTCGGTCGCGCGTTAACAGTCAGGAGCTCTGGGCTCTGATTCCGACTCCGGCCGGAAAAGCCCGAGCACATCGTCGGCTTTTTATTTTTTTGGGGAGGGACAGCAGTTTGCCATGGAGACAGGCCGGGACTGGCCTCCTGAAAAAGGAGTGATGTCTGTTTGTTTGCCATTGGAGGGAACTTTTATCAGTTTAGCATTTGATATTTAGTTTGTCAGCTTTCCATACACACTCTATAAACATGGCTTAAATAAATTACATAATGCTCTGGTTTTGGTTCATGGTTTTAAGCAAATTGACAGCGCATTTTTTCTGATTAAATGGGCTGTTTTAATGAAGGACCTCCTGGTAAAATAATAAAACTTTTATAGGTTGAAATTACCTGCGTGTTTATGAAGCTCAAAAATATAAATGTAGCCTATTATAAAAGTACACCAAATAAGGTTCCCTGATGTCATTACAGGAGAATTTTTTTAGTTACACATATATAAACTCATTTGTGAATTTCTGCTTGTGAGCAGACATTTCTAGTGGTGAAAGAAATATAGGGATCCTTTACTTACGTAAAAGTACCAATAAAGCAAATTAAAAAATACTCCATTCCAAGTAAAAGTGCTTCATTGAAATCCTATTTCAGTAAAAGTTACGTTTTGATATTTGGTGAGAAGTTTGAAGGGAAAAAGGTTGGAAACAATTTGTTTAATTTTCAACAATGTGATGTCTTAAAAAAGCTTGTTATATTGTCTTGTGTGTCAAACCATCTTAAAAGCAACTACAACTGTTAAACTAATGTAGTAGAGTATGAAAGTATCTTATTTCCCTCTGAAATGTATGTGGAAAGGACGTATAAAGAAGCATTAGATGGAAATACAAAAAAAATTATCTAAACTGTCCTAATAGTCCAAAAATAGTCAAGTTTATGCCCCAGTAGTCCAAAAACAGAGGTTCATTTGAAGAGCTAAATGCTGTGGTGTGTGACAGACCCACTTGCTACCTTTGAAACTTTGGAATAATTGTGCAGAAGCAGCAGTCCCACAAAATAAGTCAAAGCACTCACCCACTGAAAACGTGACTCACTGTTTGGTGACTAACATTATGCAATCTGTGACAACCAGGAACAACAAGGGCTTCATTCATGCATGCTCTCTTTCACTTACACACACACATATACTGTAGGTAACTTTGTGTGATGATCCTTGGTTGTCTGAATGTAGTATTTATCCAGGTCCCAATGAGCTGGGGAAGTTTGTCATCTCATGAGTCTCTGCCAAGGCAGAGAGAGAGAGAGAAGAGGGAGAGAGGAAGCCTGAGGCTCACTGCAGGCGAGATGATAGAGAGCGAGGGGGGCTTCCCTGACTCTGCTAAACTGATGACAATTCCTTTAAAGCCAAGTGCAAACTGCTCTGACAGCGTGGCTAATTTTACAACATCTCTTCTATCGTCCCTTCCGCTTTTATTTTCTCTCCTCTCAGTACTGTCTCCCCCCCCCCATCCCTCCCTTTCTTTCTCACTCACTCACTCACGCACGCACGCATGCACACACACATGCACACACACACACACGCACGCACGCACGCACACACACACACACACACACACACACCCACACACACACACACACACATATATGAACACACACTCTGCCTGAAGGGCTCTGTCCAAGCGATTAGAGAATCACTGGATCTGATTGACTAATATTTTCACCACAGGAAATCAAAAGGATCTGAACTAGAGGAACAAAGTCTCTCATGTGCACTTCATCCTCTTAGAATCTGTTTCACATAATGAGCTGAGGCTTGTCCATAGGTTTTCCTGTGGGCTTTCCATTTGCTTTGACTGTACAGTTTGATATGTGGACAGCAGATTTAGGTAATTTAAAGAAAGCATCACTGTCAACAGTGCAGGTGGCTTTGAGACAGTTTTGCCAGTGTATTCTAATTCATAAAGCATCTAAACTAACTTTTTACAAACAGAATGTACAATTTGTTTTGTTCCACCAAACTGATATAAAATGATAATCTAACAATCAAATTTATTTCCCCAAAGTCAAAATGGTGTCATTCGCTAAAGTCACTCCTTCTTATTAGTTTTCTGGTTCCAAACTGCTGCTTTCTGGAAACCCTGGAAAGGTTTTCTCAGCCACTCTGAGAGGAAAACCAATCAGCGACTAGTGTGATGACGTTGAAGTAAAACATTTGTTTTTAAATGTAGTTCTAACAATGGCAGCTGTGGTACAGCTAGATGAAGTGATATAAACAGTTGTCTTCAGCCAGTTAGCCGGTTTGCATAGCACAAAGAAATGGATCAGAAAACAGCTAGCTGAGCTCTCCCCACATGTAACACAATTCTTAATCTCCTCTTAAGTTCAACAGTTTACTTGTTTTATCACATTTGTTTATTAATTTATGGCCTGTCTTTGTGCTCAGCTAAGTTTAACTATCTCCAGGCTCTGGTACCATAGTTAACATAAAGACAAGAGTTCTGTTGTCAAACTCTCTGCAATGAAGAAGATAACTGTAAATCCCAAAATGTCACAATATTTCTTCTTACTCTGTTCTATGCTCATCTAGAGGATCTGGTTCTTTTTCCTGCCTGAGAATATTTTGGTTTGTTGAAGCTCGAGTTCCTGTCAACACACCCATGGTGGAGAGCTGCTGCCACGTCTTTAACATGCTGGGGACATTACAATCCACAAATAGACAAAAAGTAGCCTACCCAAGGGGATCCCAGATGTAGCCAATCATCTCTCAATTTTCTCACAGAGGGTTATTTTAATTTTTAGAACAGAGTTACAAGGCTAAGAGGCCATCTGAACAGTTGGAGCTGAGCAGGTTCTGTCTAAGGAGAAGAGAAAAGCAGTAAGAAACCGAACAGAGAGAGACAGCAGAGCAACAGTAAGAACAATCACCATTCTTTTCCTCTGTTTAAGTCTCTTTTATATTGTGACACAGAGGAATTATAGCACAGAGACTAGGTCAGCCACTTATCCATCTCATCCAACACAGCAACAAGCCGCAGCTCCACAGCAATTACTGCTCGGCTGGAACCGCTGCCAGAACACGTCCACATCTCCTGGTGCTGATGCAGCCACAAGTGCAATTATAACAGTGTTTCAGAACAGGTAGAATATCCAAAAACATCCATGATATTCAAACTGAGTTTTTGTTTTGTTAGTCACAGGAGCAGAAAGAGAGGAATGAGGGATTTTTGTTGGAACAAAAATTCAACAGAATCTTTAAAATGTTAAGACAAACAATCAATGTACATTTAGGTAAAAAAACAAAAACAGTAA
Source organism: Embiotoca jacksoni (assembly GCF_022577435.1). NCBI lineage: Eukaryota > Metazoa > Chordata > Actinopteri > Embiotocidae > Embiotoca > Embiotoca jacksoni. The sequence continues at coordinate 7,691,319 of NW_027185229.1, read as the reverse complement.
AAATATCAAATATTCGCCTGAGGTTGAACGTGACTGCTCATTTTCTGCAAGCAAATGTCACAGTCAGCCAAATATGATGCAGGTTTATATATTTCACACTCGTTAATTAAACCTTCCCGCGTAGCTCTGCGACAACACAAAGCAATGAAACATGATTAGATATTGGAACAAAAGACGGGCTTTGGAAATATTTCTGCGTAAAATGGCATTAGGCTGTGTCTCATTTTGCACCAGTTAAACGGCATTCATAATCAGGATTAACTTTAGCATGATAGAGAGAGCGAGCGACACAGGAGAGATGGTGTGAGAAGAGGGGAGTCATGGGCACAGAGGATTCACCCTTAAAGTCACTCATCTTGCAGGGACGGATTAACACAACGGTAGTTATTACTTTGTAATAAATAATCAAGAAGCACTTTTGTTTCTATATGAAATATACAAATATTATAAGCAAGTATAAATTATTATCCTAGTACTTTGTATTGCAAGTATAATTGACATAGTATATGGAGATATACTGAGCATTATTTTGCCTCATCTACCAGATATGAATATGAAATGTTTTTTAGTAACTGACTTTCTGCTGTTGAGCTCTCAGACATCATTGTAGGGGTGAACAGCTGAATTTAAAAATTACGATAATTTTTACTGCAAAAACAGTTTGTATATTATTCACACTGCACACAACATGTAGAGAACTTTACAGAACGACATACAGCTAAAAGATAACAAGCTAAATAATTAGCATTACTCAGATATAAAGGTATACAAGCAGCACCTGCTGGAACACATTAGGACTATATGTTTTAGGTAACTTAGGATCATATTTATATATTGTATATACAATCTACTCTAAAGGAGCATATCATGTCCATGTTACTGCACAGTGTTCCTGTTATACTATAATATTAAGTAGCTCATGCTAAATGATAACGGGGAGATTTACTTTGATGAAATCTGGGAACCAGGTTTGGTGTTAGTGTGCTGTTGCGTTCTGCCTCCATGTTGTGAAGGACAGAAGGGATTTCTTCACACTCTCACACTTTGGTATCTGCTGTGAAGTGACAACACGCTCAAGCTGACTGCGGTTTGAGTAACTTCTTCATGTGGGAAAATCTTCACAGCTTCCAGCGAAGGAAAAATCACACAAAAAAAAATCTCCTCATCTAGTTATATCACAGGAGCAGAAGAAACTCAACAACAATGTGACATTCCCACTGTGTTCACATATCTGACACACAGTGTTTGGCACTCCTGTCAGGGTGTGAGCGGTGCTTCAGGGTCAAGTACACTTTCCTACCCAGAGCTCCTGCCTCTTGTCCATGATAGTTTGGAGGACTGCTGGAAAGGGCAATGAAGGAAAATGAACACCGTGATAACAGACGTATCCTATGTGTTGCTCGGCAACTAATCCAGCAGGCATGGAGTAACAGGGCCTCTATGTTGTGACAATGACGGACAATTATCAGCAGCCTATCTTGTGGCAAATGCCGTCTCCTCAGTGGAACGTTTCCTTGTTTCATATTCTACAGTGGCTCTGCAAAATGTTTACATAACATACGGTGAGTGTGAATCTCACTTGTGACCAACGTTCACAAACAGTCTCCATAAAACCAAATCGATCAATCAGCACTGTTTATACCTTGAGACGCATGATCAGAGTGGACAGGCCTTACATGCTACTACTGTATGCACATTATGTTGTTTTACACTCTGTCATAGATTTGGTATCCTGCCAGAATGTCAGGTGACAGGTGACCTGACAGATCTGCAGAGATTTCAGTTTCTGCTCAACTTTTCTTCGCCTTCACGAACTGTAACATGTGGTTCACCAGCTCCCTCTGTAGTCTATTTGACAGCATGACACTTTACAACCGCAAGCTTTAGCTGCGCAGTAGCTGTTTACGTGGATGTAGGAGCATCATTCTGCTGCACCCACAATGTATATCAATGCAAAGATTAAAAGGCACAATGACAGTGGGGCAGAGCTTATATAGACATTTTACTGTCAACATTGTGAACTCAAAGAAAGTATAATGGGTCATCTGGTGGACCAAATGACTGTAACACGTGTATCATTGGATGGACCTACAAGTCACCCAGAACCAGGGGCCCAAAGCAGTCACAGGGCCCCTTAGCAAAACTTAATGTGTTTGAAGTTACAAACATGTTCCATCAGAACTCAAACCTTGGGCTCCCATGATCAGTTTAAAAAAAGAAATCTTGATCCTATAATATTGAGTACCTGCTGATCTTGAGCCTCATTTACAAATATAGGTTATAATAATAAAGCTACATTAAAATTAGTAATTTGTTTGCCACATGACACATAAACACATTCTTCTTTCAGTGTACAGTCTTTATTTTAAATTTATTTAGCAACCCAGCTACTGGAAACCTGAAGTGATATGATAAGTTTTATTTCCATTGAATAACAATGAGACACATAATAGACTGAAGATATTCCTTTTATTCTTATATGAATAAAATACATTGATATTCGACACTGATCATTAAAAATACGGTTTTACATTTTAAAGTGCAGTGCAGTATGTACAAAGTAAAACAATGTTGTTTTTTATTTGGTGTGATGGATCCTGGGATGTTTGTCCATTATAGTCAAACTAGATAGTAAAACTTTTAAGCTTTGTGCTGTCATTGATTATACCACACACCCTAATCAGTGATATGATAGCGAGAGTCTTCCTCTAGAAGTCAAAAGCTCAACACCTGCTGTGAGATCAATGACTGGGGTGTGACCAGAAAAACATGACTCTGTACTTTAAAAGGCAGCACAGCAGCAGTTTTTATCCCCATAAGATCATCATCATCACTAAAATTAGGAAGCACTAAATTTAATTTTTTAGGATCAGCAAATCTAAACACACATTTTCAGGTATAAATAATTCGTAAAATTATCATTTTATGCTTGCTTCCTCTGAAGAGCTAACATTTCTGTGATTTAAGTCAGTTTTAACCAATCATGATCCAGGTGATAAAAATCGAATTCAACAACTGCGTAAAAATCCTTGAAAAGTTCCCACCCACTGATCTGTCTATGCTTTTATAATCTGAAGGGGATGCAACATTTTACTGCTCCATGTCATTGTCATTCTGCAGAGTTTTCATTGCCAGGCCCCACAGAGTTACACTGGAGATAAACTGGCCTTCACTAGACCGATAGGGTCTGCTAGACCCTGTGAGGGAATTGCAGTGATTGTCTGTGGGAGGCAGGTAGGGCCTCCCCACCAGGCCTCTGTCCACTGACATGTTCCCGTTCTCCACATACGGACCATACACAGCCTCCTGAGACACGTGGGGTTTGGTCAGCTTCATGCGGTCTGTGGCAGGCACAGCTGTGCTTCTCTCCTGGTGGTTGGATGAGAGGAGGTGATGGGGAACCAGAGAACGCAGCTCTGGAAGAGGGGTAGATGCTGGGCTGAGCTGCATGCTGGGAGGTGGAGTCTCTATATGTGGTGTTACTTGTGGTGGCGAAGGAGTAGGTGGTGAGGGTTTGTCTAACCCCGTGTGGTGGATCATAGCAGAGAAATGCTGCTCAGAGGTAGCAGCAGGAGTTCTACTGTGGCTAACAGCTTTGGGGAACGCGGCCTCTCCATCTGAGCTATGCGTCTGCTCAGAGCTGACGGTAACCGAGCTGTCGACTGGAGGCCCCTTGCAGTGCATGTTGCTGTGTCTCCTCAACATGGCAGAACGGGTGAAGCTCTTTCCGCAGGTATTACAGATGTAGGGTTTCTCACCAGTGTGTGATCGTATGTGACGCTGGAGGTCTCCTGAGCCAATGAAGCACTTCCCTACAGTAACAAATCTTTAATGTAAAACACTGTGTGGACATTATCTCCAACTAAATTTTGAAAATGGTTGACAACGTGCAGTCAAAAATTTGTATGCCTTTAGTTTTGTTAATTTCACCAGGTAAGGACAATGCAATAACTGTGTTTACACAAAGCGTGAGCAGCATGTTAACAGGATGGCCGCAGCAGCTCTACACAGGATGTATTCAGACACCGTGAAAAGCTGTAGGTCAGCTCAGAGCCCAGCACTCCATCGCTGCAGTAGTTATACACATAAAATACCTAAAATGGACTCGAAGTATAAAAAGGTGCATAAACCATGAGTAATGTGCGAGCCGTGACACTGCCTGTGTTACCAGCTGGATTGATTATTAAAAAAAGGAGCCCATCTGTTCTGTCAGAAACGGCACAACGTCTGAGGACTGACATTCATATCTGGTGGTTATTCATACAGATTGGGAAAGAAATGTAACAAAATGAACTAAAGCCCAATAGCATTCTAAACGGATGCTCACATTGAGCTATTTGTGACAGGCGTGAACACCAAAAATAGATTCAAACAATACAGACAAATCCTTCATGCTCATCTAAAGCTGCAATGAGTAAAAATAGATTATTGTGCAATAATCTGGATGTTTTTGTATTCCTAATATATGATTGTCAGTTGTTTTATGGATCGATGTCTCTTGTGGACTCCACTAAATCAGAAAGTGAATAAAGTGTTAAAACAGAGAAGGCTCCTTACCACAGGTTGCACAGCTGTGTGGTTTTTCCCCAGCGTGGCGAGCCTTGTGCTTCAGAAGCTTTCTGTGCGTGTTGAAGGACTTTCCACACTGGTCACAGGTGAAGGTTTTGTCTGTTGCATGAGTCCTCTTGTGCTCCTTGAGATTGCTCAAGTTGTTAAATCCTAAACAAAAAAGGTAGCGATGAAAATATCTGTCTTACACACACAATGCGTTATTTCCCACTAAAAGTAACTAGCTGCTATTAGGCATTGGCAGAGGTTCACTTTAAGAATTACACCTTTCCAAGTTAAAACAGAGATTTAGATTATCAACGAAATAATGAAAACTACTGCTAATCTTGATAGATGTCACATACCTCGACCACATATGTCACACAGATGTGGCTTCTCTCCTGTGTGAACCACTTTGTGACGATGAACATCACCTGATGCAGTAAAGCTGGAAAATACAGATGATTATTCAACTAAAAGGAAATAATAGAAACTATTGTGGCTGTTACTATTGGGAAAAAATATAATGTATTATATCATATTGAAACGGTTATGCTATAATTGTAAAGTCCATTCATTTTTCCAGTTAATACAGCCAATTCTTTATTATTGCCTCAATATGCAGCTACAATTACCGTAGAAAAATATATTTATGTGTATGGTTGAAGACAGTATAGTAAAAATTGTAAGATTATTATTAGGTGTGCCTTCAATAATGCACAGTGCCTAGCTTTGGAAGTTATAAAGCGCCTTTTCTTAGTAAACGCAGAGATAAAAGCTTACAACAAACAAAATATAAACACAACAAAATATCTAAACAAAGGATAGGGGAATGGTAAAATAATACAAATATTTTACCTTTTACCACATAACTCACAGATGTACGGTTTCTCTCCAGAATGTCGCCGCAAGTGTGTTTGTAAATTTCCCGCCTGTAAAACAAAAATCAGTAGATCTCAATAGAATTTGACTGTGTAACAAATACTTTGCCAAATCAGAATAAAACAAAAAAATACCTGTGAGAAGTTTCTTCCACAAACATTGCACTGAAAGGGCTTCTCACCTGTAACACAAAGTTCAGGTTTGTGTCTAAAAATATTACAATAAATCCAAATGCTTTAACTCCACTGTGTTACTGAATATCATGTGTAATGTTAAAACAATCAAAAACAAGAAAATACCAGTATGTGAGCGCTTGTGCAGCTCCAGGTTGCTTGGGTGTTTGAAGATCTTCCCGCACACCTCACAACAATACTGCTTGTGACCTGTTGGCGGTGCTGGCTCTGGCACAGGTGTCAGACTTTGCTCCTCTCGGTTCACAGGTGGAGGACTGGGAAGTTGTTCCTCTGCTGCTGTTTCAGGAGCCCCCTGAGGACCTGTGCTGCCTTCTACGGGTGCTTCTGGAGCTTCGGTCTGGACAACAGGCTCCTCTTGATGACTCTGTTTGGGACAGCTGAGTACCGGTTCAATGACTGATTCAGTGCACATCTCCTCCAAAGCCTTCTGAGAGCGGAGATAGTTATATTTCTTTAGGTATACAGCCTTCTTTGGCCGCACTGGTTTGTTGAGCATGGAGTCTGCTGACTCAGAGTTGGGGGGGTTTAAATTATCTGAGGGTGTTAAAGAGGAGACAGGGTTCTTTTCCACTCCTATAGTTGTGCAAGGTGGGTTAGGCTGAACTGTGTTTCCTGAGTTCACAGGGGTGTTGTTGTCTCCCTGGCTCATCCCAAGTTGACATTGCTGCTCTTCCACTACCACCAAAGGGCCTGGGCCTTGATTTGAGGCAGCACTATTAGTCTGAATTGCACTTTGTTTGAAGTACTGCTTACTGTAGAAGTTACGGAGCTTGTATCCGTGAACAAGCTGTTTCTCTACAGGTGCCTGAGAGCTGCTAGCTATGTCACAGTTTGAGCTGCTATTAGGCACAGAAACTGGCATCCTTCTGGTGTGATCCATGTCATTGCTGAAACCAGGCCTCTGGGATTCTGAAGGACAATGGAGGTCAACATCGTGAGGAAGACTGCTCCCCAAAAGGCAGTCATGCTCTGAACCCAACATGCCTGGGAGGGAAAATGAAGGTATTTCCACTGGTGCAGGACAAGGCTTGAGGAAAGCATTACACATGCTCTGCACATTTGGAACCTGCAAACACTGAGCGATGTCCAAGAGCGCTTGCACGTTGTCTTGGTTGATGTCAAGATGGGATGTATACATGTAGTCCAATAGTTGACCGATGCCACCGACATCCTGGATAACCAGATTGAATACCTCATTCTTCTGACTGGGGGAATTCTGGAACAAAGACCTAGAAATACCAAAGTCCCACATTTGCTTACTTTAAAACAGCTCAGAATGATTAACGATGAAAGCTACATGATGAGGATACGAGGGTGAAAAAAAGTTCAGAGACTGCTTTTGTTGCGTATGAACAGTGCCCAGCACTACGATGTGCACGGAGCAGGGGGAAGCAATAATCTTTGTGAGTATGTTTTCCAAGTTACGTCACTTGGGCATCAGTACGTGCAGGATTTCAGGGACGGGGACGTTCTGCCCCTTTTGAAAAGCAGAGACACTCAAAACACCTCTTCTGTCTCATTGCGCCATTGCTGTAGATTTTCAGAAGCATTTCAAGGGTCTCCGTTGCTGACTTCCCAAATTGTACACAAACTTTGATGTGCATTCAATCTTCACTTGCATGGTGAAACTGTGTGTAATTTAGTGCCAATTTTGATCCAGCAACAAACTTAGGAATACTTACTCATGGGATTTATAGCTTCCCGCTGCTCTGTGCATGTTATAGTGCTGCGTACCATTCACATGCAACAGGAGCAGTCTCAAAACTTTTTGATGTGTCTATATTACATATAAAATTACATAAAGGCACCTGAAATAGGAGCTGAAAGCTGCCAGGACATTTTTGTGGGCTTTGAAGCAGACACCTTTGACCACCAGCATGCAGTCACAGAGCAGCCCCTGTATCCTCTGCTCCTGAAGTTGCTGCAGGAGGTAGGAGCTGTGGCTGGACAGGGTGTCCATGGTCACTCAGCAGCTGGACCTCTCAGCTCCAACTCCTCCATCAAAAAGCGAGCCAAGGATACACAAGTCAAAACCAACGAGTGACTAACATGATTCATTGTTCATACCCCTGCACAGCTAGCCAACAAGTGGTGGCAACATTTTTAAAATAACAATATTCATAATATATATATAATTAAACAACTGCGCAGAATCCAAAGAGCTTGTGCTACGAGACCACCCATGCAAAAATTGGACGAAAACTGTAAAGCTAACCACAAAGCTATGCTAACCAACCACAGCAGTTACGTGGTATGCAGCAGTGCTGCACAAAATATGACATTTACAACCAATATTTAGTCCTAATTATTCGTGGTTCAGTGATAACAGGCTTAAAAAAAAAAGAAGTCCAAACCTGCTTTAAAGGCTTCTACCTTATATTTGGATGATGGGTCACTTTTCGACAGTCACAACATTACATCACTTCCTGGTACATCTCGTATTTGGAGCCGCTTAAACATTTAGCAGATTAAATGAATGGTTATTAATACATTTAGAACCAACAATAGTGTAAGATACCGAAACATGTCGAGTTATTGTAACTGGAATAAATACTGAAAGCCACAATTCACTTCTTAACTATACAAAGCATTATATGAGAGTCGTTTACACCCTCCACACAACAGTTCCTTTGTTACACTTTCACTCGGAAGATAAATAATGTAGCTCCGAAGTGTTGGCGTTGTCACGTGTGTTTTGAAAAGTTTATAGGAATGGAACGGAGCAGGCGAGTGTTAGTTTTCAAATGCGCCAAAGATACAAAGCAAGTATAACTCAGCTGCTGACGTCTGCTGATCATCTGGTATTTCTAACTAAATACTTTTCTAGAAACGTTTTTTGTTTTTTTTAACTTTTGGATAGCAGTAGTTACTCTTCTTTGGCTAACGTTAGCTTGTAACAGCTTTCGCACGAGGATTATACCGAGTTCGGTTTACACGTTGGTACCGTTGGTTTCAGCGACACATTGTGTAAAGCGATTCAGTTGAGCTACATTTATCGCTTTGAACCAGAGGAGTGGTTCAAAATGGTGTTTTTCACCTGCAACGCGTGCGGTGAATCCCTGAAGAAGGCTCAGGTTGATAAACACGTGAACATGTGCCGGGGGTGTCAGGTCCTGTCCTGCATCGACTGTGGAAAGGACTTCTGGTAAGTAATCACGGAGTGTTTCCCGATTTAAACTCAACAGCAACATGGCCGGACAGAAGACCGCTGGGTGCTCAAAGGCCACACAAAATATTTATTCAATTAATGGCTACAAAAAACCCTTAACATTAAACATATGTATTATCACGTGGAATAAACTAATCACGTGCTTCTATTTCACATTGCTATCAATTTTCAGAGTAATATAGTATAGGACTGTTTATGACATATTTAAAACAATTCCAAGTAGAAATAAGGTGCTTATAGCAGATCCATGTATATTTGTTGAAGATGAAAACAGTGAAGCAATATCCAAACTAACAAAAAGGAAGCCTGTTTGAATCATCACAAACTATTTCAACATAGTTCCCCAAGTCCCCAAAGTAATCAGGGCAACCCTGAGACTTTCATGGAACTTGTCATGGGAACAACATGCCCTTCACATTAGAAAAGCTAGACTCACTTTGATTGTAAGTTGATGAAAAGATGTTAGCGGTCTCTGTACTTCCCCGCAGGAAAACTGACAGAGAACAAGCCGTGATTTGACTTGTAGTTTCTTTTCACATCGTATTCTTTAACAAAAGCAATGCGTTCATTGCACAACAAACACATCGGTTTGTTAGTGTTGCAGCCAGAAAAGCAAATAGATACCTGTCAGCCCATTTGCTATGGCACTGTCTATTAAAAAAAAAAAAAACTTTCTGTCTCTTTGGCTTTGAGGATGACATTTTTAAGCTTGTTGTCACTTTAGCTGATGTAAGTCTCTCTTTAGCAGGTCCATTGCAGTCACTTCCAACACATACTGGAGCACACAGGGCATCGGTCACAATGTCTGGTTGCCATGGTTACACACAAAGATCATCTATGAGTCAGGATGCCACACTTCTACATGCTTCCATCCTTTTCTTTGGTTCAGATGTCTTCGAGTATCTTAGCGATATACACCGTATGTTGATTTATCACTAAGCAGCCATACCCTTGCAGGCCAGACTATGTGTTCTCCTTCTCTGTTCATCCAGTCTAGCTTGATGTGACCGCTTGGCCTCCAAACATGCAGGGCTAACATTACTTGCATGTGCAAAATTTTTGTCTGTGTGTTTCACAGGGGCAATGATTACAAAAACCACATTAAATGTATCAGTGAAGATCAGAAGTACGGAGGCAAAGGCTACGAAGCTAAGGCAAACAAAGGAGATGTGAAACAGCAGCAGTGGATCCAGGTAAAACAGAGAAACAACACCCATCTCTGTTCACGTTTTCTATGTGTCTGGAAAGTGTTTTCTTTTAATTTTTCGAATCATTTCTTTTTCTGAAGAGAGTCCATGAAGCCATGAATAAACCTGGAGTCAGTGCAAAGCTGAAAGACGTCCTCGGACAAGTCAGTGCCTATGACAACGTGCCGAGAAAGAAGGCCAAGTTTCAGGTCCGTACTATTTAAAACTGTAATGCAAATTCTGTCCCTCAGACCATCTAGTAGTCAGTTGCATCCTCCTAGTAGGAGTTTTTGGTGGCTGAAGGGAAACATGTGTGTAATTTGTGTAGAACAGGAGACTTGTATGAACAAACTAATAACCTTTTGTCTTATTTTCAACAGAACTGGATGAGAAACAGTCTTAAAATAGCCAACACCAGCCTTCACGATGAAGTGTGGGACATACTTGCTACAGCTGACAATGTAAGTTGCTCTGCTTACAAGTTACTCTTGTTTTATTTTTGACTGTTTCTTGTAAACATGAATCTGCTATCATAGAGCAGATAAAGTACAAAACCAGTTTTATTAAGTGTAGTTTAATTCAAAAGAATGAAATTCAAAAGAAGTGATTTCCAGAGGTGTTAGCAACATGCTACCAAAACTTTATCTTAACCAGATAATAATATATCCTGATGTTCTAATATTGGATTCATTTTGTTGTTTGTAAATGCAAATGTTGCCAAGAGATGAAAAGAAACACGGCAGCAGTATTCTCCTTTGAATGGATTTTCTTCTGCTGTGTGGTTGTAATAAATTTCACAAATGAAAGAAAATAATTGTTTCCAATTTCTTGAACGACTTTCGTTTTCCACCAAACATCTGACAGGCTCCGGAGGGCAGCCAGCCAACAAAAGAACAGACAGTGGCTGAAGTCCAAGTGGACACCAACGGCCATGGAGATCAGAATGGCCAAGCAAACGTCGAGAAGAAGAAGCTGAACAAACGGGAGCGTAAAGAGGCCCGTCAGCAAAAGAATGGGAAGGCTAAGAAAGGTGCTGAAAAAGCAGTCCCACAGGAGCCAGAGGAAGAGCAGGCCGGCAGAAAGAAAAAAAAGGACAGGAAGAGGAAGCAGGGCGATGAAGACCAAGATGACGAGCAGAACGGGCACGGTGCTGAAAGTGAGACATCCATCAAGAAAGCAAAGAGTAAGTCAGTTTGTGTTTAAGAGTAGTGTAACTTATAAATGCACATTTACAGAGTTACCAAATGTAGGTAAAAAAGACTTTGGGGGAAATGTTTAAATATTAAAACATCCCCCTGTGTGCATTGTGCAGTCCTGGTCATGCATTTGAAAGCATAATTCAAATCCAGTGTCTTCATTTTTCACACATCTTGTTTTAAAAAGTTTTGAAGTATGTATTTCAGGATTTACTTTACTATTCTGACTATCACTGCGCCCCCCCCCCCCCCCCCCAGTTGATGAAACGGAGGCCGCTGATACTCTTATATCGGAGGAGACTGAGGATCAAGCCGTTTCTAAAGGTAACATTAGACAGATGTACCTTTTGTAGATTAATGATAAAGCCAGCAGAGGTCAGTGTTGCTGCTGTTGTTGACATTGAGGAAATTATTCTCTATTTTCCATACTGAAAGCTTATTCATGTTTCTAAACACCTTTACAGGCAAATTTAACTGGAAGGGAAACATCACAGCAGTACTGAGAGCATCAGCTGACCAGGAACTGCCACTGAAGAAACTCAGGAAAAAGGTGGGTAACAGAGTGTTTTCATTTAATTTCTAAACCCTGCATGTTGTTCAAAATAAGACTCGTCTGTGGTTTAATAGGATGCTAAGGACTTATCTATCTTTTGCAGGTTTTGGCAGCCTACTACTCTTTCACTGGTGAAAGGAATTTTAGATCAGAGGAGGAGGTGCTAGTGCTCTTCAACAAGAAGGTCAACAAGAATCCCAAGTTTAGAGTTTTGAAAGAAAGAGTCAAACTTGTAAAGTAGACATGCTTATCACACTCTTTTGGCACTTAATGCATGTTAGTAAACTTTTAAGATGTAAAATCCATTGTTGTATGTTGCATTCTCCTCTGGATGTTTTTATACAGATGACATAATCTTAAAGATTAAATGATTGTCTGCCGGCATTGTGTGTCCTGTCCCTGTTCAGTAGTGTTACGGGTTGCAGTGGGCCTTGTAGCATGACTTTTACAAATTACTTTCGAACGTGCCAGTGTTGTTTAAATGTATAAAATGACAATTGTGATAGATGGCTCCTCTGTTACACATTCCAAGCTTACGGTAAGGCTGGGAAATGGCACCTTATCTGTGGGATTGGATGTTGGAGTGGGGGAAGGGAAACCGTAGAGGTGCACCTGAGGTGAATTTGACTCTCACACGGGACGACGCTAATGCACATTCCTCGGCACCCCGAACGGGGTTCACTTGGCCCGGGACACAGAAGCTCCATAGAAGCAAGACGCTTGGTGTCAGCCTCAGGTGAAGTTTTAATGCTGTCTGATTTCCACGGCTAGAATGAGCAGTCTCTTTACCCTGTACAAACACACACACACACACACACACACACACACACACACACAAGATGCTACAGGAGGAAATCTGCCCAGCTTTATGAAGCTCTGCTAATCCCAGCAGGTTTAACACTGCTGCTCATTCATCACGCTACTTACCTGTAATTGTATATTGCATCTTTGGGTTTTAGTCAAGCCGTTACTCAAGTTTGCTAGTATTAAACTGATGTTTTCTAGTCCAACTGGGACTCCGTAGTGCTTAAGTCTTTTGTTTTAATCCAGACCTCACAGGTTACTGAAACTAATCCTGCGATAATTGCTGCAAAACAATTCAAATCAATATTTTATTTTTCCCATATATATATTCCAGGATTGTGTGGATAGTATGTTTTGCATTGGTCTTTGATGACAGCTGTAGTTATTCAAAAGATATAATTTTCAAGTTACTTTGGGTATTAAAATAAGACACCTAACACATTATTTGTCTTATGATTGGGAAGTTTAGTTCCTAATTAATGAAATGCAGCCTTGTAAATGAATATACACTCAGTTTTTTTTCCCCCTCTTAAAGCCTTGCTAATTGTTATGGCCCTTAGTCTGTTAATATGAGGTAAAGCTGATAGACTGATATTGTGTAACTATTAGTCAATATTCCTTCTTATTTGTTCTAAGGTCAACTATTCTGGCATGATTGTTACACGGCCGCTGTGTTCAACACAAGTTACACAGTCTCACTTAAACATTGTCATTACACACAAAGCATTGTGCATCATTGTGTGCTTGTGTGATAGAAAGGTATGAAAAACATGAGGTTGCCGTCTCAGAGCATGACGTAGCATTATAGTCAGGTGCATTTGCTCAAGAGCAGGGAGTGTTATGGAAGCAATATATCTCACCTTAAGTTGTCTCTACATGACACCTTGACTACATGAAGGGATAAATTTACCCTATAAATAAGACATTCAGCAGTAAAACTTTTGTAAGGCTTCACGCCAACAGAACTACAAATTATAGGCTCTGAAAAAACATCTTTTCAACAAAAGCTGGATATTATAACCTTCATAATCATAAGCTTTGTTGCAGGACTCTTCTTTAGCACTGCACCCTGTACGTGTTGAATCACAATGATGATCTAGCAGATACAGGTAAATTGGCAAAAGTGGGCAACTTTACCTGTTTTCCTCAATAAGAATAAGTGGTAGCAATCAACCATAAAGTATTCACCTTTTTTTGCCGTACATGCCCTGTCTTTGGGTCTTTGAAAGTTTTTAATTCAGCGAGTTCAGAAGTAGGACAACGGTATCAGCAGTGTCAGATTCTTGCCAGCGCTATGTAAAGGTATACACTCAAGATGAGCTTTGGAATAAAGGCAGCTACTATGCATTCTGCTAACAACGTTATGGCAGCAAATGCACCCTGTCAGACTTTTTTTATGCAAATATTCTCAGTTACCCTTTTCATCCAGATGGTCCAGTGAGGTTGATACTCTTTTTGTTAGGATGGTCTTTAAAGAGGATGTACACAAGACACGCTTTAGAAGTTCTTGAGTTTGCTCCTAAATGAATTGCTCTCAGCTGGGTTTTATATGGAGAAAAACATTGTGGCCATCACACTTCAGTTTAGTCTATTTATTTGCACAGACAACAAAAATACAATAAAAAAAAACAAGATGGACAAAAAGTATGCAATGTAATATTCTGCACTAGTAAACAAGCTTATTAGCAATACTTAATTCAAAATTAAATGTTAGTGTTAGTTCAGCTAAGTTTGGAGTCTGGTTTAGATTTTGTTTGATATTCATTCACATTATTAACTACCAAAAATGTCACTGTTTTGCTGTGTTTTTGTTCATTTTGTAAAACAAAAACAAAAAACAAAAAAGAACGGGCTAGGGGATATTCTTATTAAGGAAGTAAAAAGATTGGGATTATTTCAAACTAACCTTTGAAATGATGACGGCACTTGAAAATGACATGGTAAATTACATTGTGTTTTAATATTTTACTTGTGTTCTTTTATAAGTCAATATGTTTTGATAACTTTTAAGTTAAAGGTTGAAATATGGTCATTGATTACTTTTTTATTAATGTATTATTTCTTTATTTTGTAATTACTTGGGATTTGTTGAACTCGGTCATTTCTAAAAGAAAAACTACAATTGTCTTGTTTCAAACGCGTCATAAAAAAGCGACTCGGTGTCGACGAGGAAGTGCCTTCTAATGACCGGTTAGCTTTTAGAGCTAATGTAGTTTATGGTCAAATCAACAATGCTTAACGACAGTGAGCTTGCAACGTTGCGGAATCGGTTTAAGAGAGATGCGGAGTTACTTATGCAAACAACGACGTCGGCTGACGAAGATAAAAAGAGTAAGCTTAAAAAAAAAATGCTTCATTAGCCAATTTTATTCGAGGTTTTCTGACAAAAACATTAAAACTGGACGTCATAAACAAAGGTCTGCTGTAGTGCGTCCCTGTACGTGTTGAATAACAACAAGCTGTACTCGTTTAACACCACGAATGCTGCTAACCCGAGCAAACATTATTGTTATCAAAGCAGCTAACTTTTGTACACTTGCTATCTAGTTTTTCAACAACTTTTCCTCCACAAAGCGACAGCTGATGAATCGCTGAGCCTTTTAAAATGTAGCAGAACGCGCGGTAATTGGGACTACATCAGGTTTAATCTAATGCTGTGTTGTAGGCACAGTTGTAGAGATTGTACAGTGGACAATTGTCCAACTTCGAGGCCCTCACTGGCAGAAACCCAGCAATTCTTGATTGTTTTGACTGTGAACAAACGCTGTGTCAGCTCAGCAACATAATACAGGGAAACCCTACTCCGAGACTGCTGCCAGTCCAAGACATGTCTCTGCCAGTGTAAACTGATAACTGTAATACAACCAAACATTTGTAGAGCTTTTTTTTATTATTTTTTATTTTTTATCAATCACATACATGCATACTATCAGTGGGCCTTCTGTCAAGATGATTTATTGTTGTGTTGTCAATGCCCTATAAAAAAAACAAGTACCATCAGGTTAAAGATGTATGCCAGCTACTTGTCCAGGGCGTCGAGTTCATCGTGAACTCTGCACAGAGTAGACCAGCATGCTGAACCACTTCAGCAGCCAACTACAGGTTCTGATACGTTTAATCAGCCAGTAAATTATAGCGATTAATAGCTCCCTGAGAAGCAAGATTATCTCAAAGAAACCTATCAGTTTCTCCTCAAAAGCTGCTTAAATCTGAAAGGCAGCGATTTAGCACATTCTGTTAAGGCAAGACAAATCTCATATTTGGTAGAAAATTCTATACCATACCCTTTCTGAGTTTTCATTTACTGTGTGTTAAGTGCTGAACCTTACTAGTTTTGCCAAATGTCTGAGCATATAATTAATGGTAAAATACTGTAACTGTCGTCAAATCTTTGAATTGTCAAGGATTATTAAGTTTAATTTTCAGTAAATTCCCGTATATAGCATCAATTCAGGTTACCTTGTCTTTTCTGATAATATAGCAGGTCCAAATGCAAAATCAATTCTGTGAAATTGTTAAAACCACAGGGAAATGCTAACAGCCCATTTTCAGCAACTGTGCTGTTTGGACTTCTGTGTGTTTGTGATGTCACAAAACTTATGCTCATGTCATATGTCCGCCCTCAGCAAGACCCACTGTCCAATCTATCAGGAAGAAAACACCAAGCAGTCGTTCTGTCGTGGAGCTAGCAAGCTACAAAACCGAAGAAAACCTGTGATTGGCCTGGGCGTGCGTCACTCAGAAAAGATTTAGCCAATTATGAGAGAGGGTCATTAATATCACTGCACCTCAAAGACAGCCACCAAAGAGCCTGTTCTTGGTAGAGCTTCAGAAAGAAGCTTTAGAGAGGAGGTGAAAAACTGTTAAAATGATTTTTAGTATTTAAAGCCTCAAAATAATCTTGTCATGGATATCAAGACTGCAAATAAAACACTGGAAACATGTAAATGTGGACCTTTGAATTTGACACGAGTTGAAACTCTTACTTTTCTATTATCTTTCAGGTCAGGAGGGAAAAGATGCCAAACCACTCCCTCCCATTAATAAACACTCCATTTTCTGGATCGTGGCATCTATAGTAGTGACCTACTACGTGGATTTCCTCCGCAACATTATGGAAAATGATGATATCAAAAGGTGAATGAGCTTTGAAGGAGGTACTGTTCACACCTGGCATTAAAATGCGTCTTGGGTGATCCATTCTTTAAGTACACGTGTGAATGCACCCGAGATGCATTGAGATGTGTGTGTTTATTTTGCATACAGACCAGAGAATGGAGATCTGATCACAAGTGGTTACCGGATATTTATGTGGGGGTGGCGTTAAATGACAGGTGTTAACTGATGTACTTAGAGCTGCCCACTTGTGATCGGATCTCCTGAGATGCATGTTAGTGCTGGGTGTGAACTGGGTCAGAGACACACTCTTGTTCACACATTCTCTATTTCCTATGTTATAAACAGACAGAAGCAAATCAAGAGCAATATGTAGCAAATTGATTCAGATTTAGGGCATGGCTACTGTGAGATATGCGATAAAGTTGGGAAAACATCGTAGAAGTATTAGATTGCTATGATCTGTCCAGTAAAGAGACATCAATATATTCCCTGTAAATAACTTATAAACAATAAACACTATTCTTGGAAAGCGTTGTTGCCACGAAAGATGCTTGGTCACCGTACACACACAGACACACAAAATGGTGTTTTCATTTTCAGTGGCATTACTAGTAACTTTGCTGATAGCATGATGTGTATTTGAATAGACTGCCTTTAGCTGTGGTATTAATGTACCTCATATAACTCCCCCCCCCCCCCATTTTATTTTTTAAATATTTTTTTTATTTGCAGTTGGTGGTTCAATGTCGGTCTGATACTACTGGGGATCTGTTTGTCTCTGGCCATGTTTTGCATCGTGTACCTGGAGTGGTTCAGAGGCATCGAACACTATGACCTAGAGTACCCTGCCATCCCTCCCATCACCACTGCAGCCTTCATTGCTGCATCATGCAGGTAAAACAGAAATAAACAAATTGACTATCCCTATAGTATGTAATTACATATAAACTACAACACTGTTTTCATCAAATAAAGTGTAGAAGTAGATTTCTGTATCTCTGATACATCTGTCTTTCTGTGAATAGTTAGTGAATGTAGTCTTTCTCAATGTCCCACCAACAGCATTTTCTGATGTCCAAGTAAATGTCCAATAAACTCTACTTAATTTTTGTGGGGGAAAGGAAAAGAGAGATGAGAGGTTGATTTTTCGAAAGTAATGTAGTTGTCGCTGAAGTTGCCCGAAACATCCCACTACTGCATGCCAATATTGCACTAAGCATTACAATCCTGTCTATTTTCTTGATCATGCTACTGACTTTCAGTTTTTATGGGCTAACCACTGAAAATGCCTGAACTTTTTATGTATGGCTGTAGCACAAACACACTTGCAGAAAAAGGAGACATCAATCAGCAAACTTTCCAGAGCCCTTCTTTAATAAAAGGCAATAAAGGTTTTCATTCAACAGAGGCTGAAAGCTTTTTCAAGTCTCTTATTGCTTCTGTCCATATTCTAGCATAATAATAAACATCCCTGCAGCCATAAGGGGCAAAAAATGCTAATACCACACTCTGAAGGAAAAAAAATAACTTGGCCAAGAGGTGCCAAAATAAGATTTTCTTTTAGCAGACATGTTTTCAAACTGCATTTCTGACTGGACTGCAGGTTCAGCCGTTTAAACACAAATGTCCGTCACTGATTAAGTGACTGAGTAACAAAGTTACACCATTGATTGGCCGATTACTGAGACTTCCTGCATTAGTTTCTGATCAAAAGCCTTCCAGTGTTTTATACACGGTCCAGACACATACAAGGTTTTGACCTAGCAAATTCAATTTTACAAGAGAAAAGTGAGTACTAACTGCTTGAAGAGGTGCACCTGGTTTACTGCTCCGCCTCTTTACCAATGCCCAGCCCCCTCCTTGAGCTTTTCTATGGGAGAATCTAATTCTGTCTTCCACGCAGAGAATGAAACTGTCTGCAACGGTGAAGTATGATTCACAAATAATCTGTCAATAATAGCATTTTGTTTTGAGTGACAGATTCCCTGTTACCAGATGTTAATACATACCATTCATAGAGGTCTGACACAAAAATGGTCACTGATAATCAGTCCTGGAAAAAAACTATTTTAAAGCTCAATTGTACCTCACCCAGGTTAGATTGCCTTAATAAGTGTCTTTTAAGAACCCCATGGACGAGTACAGGCTGCAGCTGATTTACATCTCTCTCACTTTAATATGTAATTAGCAATACCTAAACAAAGGCCATGTAATGTTTAAAACTCACTTAAAAATTTGTGAAATATATGTTTTTCTTATGTTCTTACAAAGATCGCTCACACTAAATTGCCTCATGCTTTTACTTTGTTTATCTCAGGCATAAATAAGATGTAAATACTTGACTTGTCATTGACAATGTACAGTATAAAGAATATTTGCTGGTCTGATATATTGCACCAGCCAAACTCTTTAGCTTAAAAAGATGTATTATTTACACTCCATCCATTCTTTGTGTATCAGTGAAGATCATGACAGACGGATCAGGTAAGAGTCACCTCTAAATAGGTGTGTATATTAACCTAAATTATAGCTGCCACTATTCATTATATGGCTATAGGATTGTCTGTGGCTGATGATGAGTTGAAGGCAGGAATCATGACTGCTAATGGCTTTATCACTTAAAAAAAAAAATGCAAATTAAAATTGCCTTGTTAGTTTCTGAACTGATGAATTATTCCTGTTGTATATTTGATCTCTTACATCTCAAGTCTTTTACATTACATTTAGCTGACGCTTTTATCCAAAGCGACTTACAACACACCGATGGTACAACATCAGGAGCAATTTTAGGGTTCAGTGTCTTACTCAAGGACACTTAAGCTTAGGACAGGAGGAGCTGGGGATTGAACCACCAACCTTCTGATTAGTGTGCAACCCAGCTCTACCAACTGAGCTACAGCCTCCCTAGTCTTAATGGTTACGTTGATTAACAGGCCACTTAGCTTTCTTTGTCCTGTGCTCTACTAATCCGCCCTGTTTAAATGATGAATCGGCTTTCATATGAACTGGTCTTGTTTACATGGCTGAATGGAGACACTGTTTAGAGGAGAGTGGGAAGTTGTCAAATGCAAACAGATTGTAAATTTGGATGCTGCCCAATGAAGAGTGCCAAGTTGAGCTTCTTCGAATGTGCAAACTTGTGTGTTTGTAAGCTTCTCACCACTTCTAAATGCTTGTTCTGTTAGCAGTATATGAGCAGAATATTTAAGGATGGACCATCTATTTATTCTCTCACATTCTTGCTGTGCAGCGACTTTAACAACATGTAGGGGCACCTGCATGCCATTCATATTTTTAAAAAAAAGCTGAGCATTACTGATGTGCTTGTCAATGTTTCTTCTGCAGCTTTAACATTGCATTGTGGCCAGTGTGGTCCTTCTTCACTCCACTCATCCTATTTACTCAGTTCATGGGCGTGGTCATGATCATCTCTTTGCTTGGATAAATGTCAAAGGTAGGAATGATGCTGTTTCTTTGTTTTTAACTGCTATGATGATTTTAATTTACACAAAATGTCTTTGTTTTGAATTGCATTCAATTTGATTCAAAACTGTGGAAGGTATATATATATATATATATATAGTATAAATATCAGTAAATATCAGACTCACTCACTGGGACAACACGGCAGTTGACAGCTCGTATTGGTGGTTTTGGCTCTGGCAGGTCGGCACTATTGGGTCACTGTTGTGTCATCAGCTCTGTTTTTAAGAGCCTCCAGTGGCTCCCTGGCCCCACCACAACTTCAATTTAAAGTTCTCATCAATCAGCTCCATCACCGTCCTCTGATGCTGTCCTTCTGTCTCCACTATCTAGGACCAAACACCAGACATGGGGTGGCAATGCTTTTCCCACAGCTACCAACTCCTTCTGGAACTCTCACACGTCACCAATAGGTCTGCGTCCAAGAACTGATTTTAATGTGACTAATGTTTGACGAATGTAAAGAAGTCTGCTACTATACAATGTATTTTTTTCTTCAATAAACTTTTTTTTGACTAATTTCAGTGAATGTTGCACTTTCTTAAGGCAGTTATAGCAACAAGATAGATAAATACAGCAGCGCACAATACAAACAAGTGAGACTAACTAAAACTTGCTTAAAACCAAGATTAGGGCCAACACAGGTGACCAAATTGGTACTTAAGTTTTTTTTTTTTTTCCTTTCACCTGTCCTATTATTCTTGACAATACATTTAACCTAAATATAATAGACTCACCGATTTATACACCAGAAAAACGCTAATACAAATGAACAACCCTTTGTTAATCTTATACTATTCAGTTTTTTTACAACCTAAGAGAGATGTTGATGGTACACATGTTCATTTTAGAATTTGCACGTAGAAAACTTAAGAAATACATTAGAAAAAGTTAACCTTCATAATGATTTATTCATCGGGTTTGTTTACTATATATGCAAAGGTCATGTCAGCAGAGGACAAAGTAGGGGATTAAGATTTTTTTTACCATACACAATAAATACTACATCACTCCAAGTCCTGGATTTTAAATGTTCCTCACGTGAAAGCACATATTTCTCAAGAAAATGTACTTGAGTACATGTCAAAGGTAGGAATGATGCTGTTTCTTTGTTTGTTTGGCATCTTTCAGTGTGTTATATCATTTAATACGTTTTGTTATTGGCTCTTGTATCTAATCTAAGTAGAGCTAAATTTATTCATTTTCTTGTGTGCTTTAACCCATGATATTGCATCATAATTCATACAATTATTATTGGGTTTCTCAAATCTCCAACAACTTATCAATTCAGTGTAAAGTAGCTGTAGCCCACTAGCCTCGTTCAAGAACCTCAGCTTGATCTTTTATCTTTAATTGATCTTTAATTTATCTAATTAAAGCTTTTTACAGTGAATCACATTGCTATTGATTTGCTCCCACACAGGCACTCAGAGTCAATTCGATGTGTTGTTGTGATGTTCCTGGAGTGCAAACTTAAGCACTTACAAATTCAATCATACTGGTCAGATGTAATCAATTAAACCAATTATGGTGTGCTGATAATGAATAGGTCTTACTCTTTGTTTTATCGTGCTGGTATCAATGAACGAGAAATCAATAGCGCATGGTGTTGAAATGGGGCGTAATTTGACCATCCTTTCAGTTGTGACGTTATTGCGAAGAATTACTCGCTATTGGTTAATGAGTCTTTCATCATGGCAAAAGACAGACAGAGGGGTTTTTTTGGAGGTTATTTCTCGTCTACTGTTAATCAAAAATCACATGTTTATGCACAATCCACAGCGGCGCAAAATAAACTATGTAAGTGTTGCATCACTGTTGGTTGTAGTTTTGTGGAGCTGATATTTAAATGGATCAAAGTAGCCTAATGTTTCGGAAATTGATATCAAAACAACATGACATCTGTTCAAAGTTAAGAGTCAAACGAATTGTCATTTATTTTCCGCGCTATTAAACAACCAGATTTCCGTGTGAGGAGCATTTACCCTTAACCTGTCAGTGAGGTGTTTCTTTACATTAAGCTGACGCTTTTATCCAAAGCGACTTACAACATACCGATGGTACACCATCGGGAGCAATTTAGGGTTCAGTGTCTTGCTCAATGCACTTAGGCATGTGGACAGGAGGAGCTGGAGAGGTGCATGTTTTTGGATGTTGGGAGGAAGCCGGAGCACCCGGAGAGAACCCACGCAAGCACAGGGAGAACACGCAAACTCCGCACAGAAAGGCCCAGGACCGGATTTGAACCCGGAGCCTTTTTGCTGTGAGGCGACAATGCTAACCACTGCACCACTGTGCCGTTTAAAAATGTTTTAAAACATGTTTTTAAGACTGAGGATGTGAACAAGCTCCTAAAGTGGATGCTATTATGAACCAGTTCACCAGTTGTGTCTACGTTTTTAAAGAGATAGTTTAAAAAATAGAAGTTACTTTTTTTTTTTTAATGAGATGTTAATGTTTAAATGGTCCTTAATACAATACTGCCCCGTCACACCATATCAACCAGCTCTCAATCTACTTTGAGCAGTCCTCCTATTGTTATGCTGATTGGGCACATCCGCTCGTGGTGAGAAGGAGATTAAATGGTCATGTCCATAAGAGGTCTC
Organism: Embiotoca jacksoni; assembly: GCF_022577435.1. Lineage (NCBI taxonomy): Eukaryota > Metazoa > Chordata > Actinopteri > Embiotocidae > Embiotoca > Embiotoca jacksoni. The sequence continues at coordinate 7,668,578 of NW_027185229.1, read as the reverse complement.
TGTGCCGATGGTCATGGTCTCCTCTCGACATCCATTCACAAAAAGCCATTATGAATTTGACCACTGAAATTTGATTCTTCTCTTTTCCCCCCCAACTTGAAGGTAAAGTTTTTAACCTCTACACCTTCCCCTCAAGTGGTGACATGAGGACTTAAGTCGGTGACACTTGGATTTGATGCACTGTCACACCAGGTCACCTCCATGCAGTTTGCGAAAATCGCAGGTTTGTGAAATGGCATCTTCTCTTTCATCTCATCCAAGCATGTACGCTTAACACCCGATAGCCACCCTGAAAGGATTTCAGCAGACTTGGAAAGACTGTCTGGCAGCTGCACTGAAGAGCTGGATTTGGGCGAAGCTCCCTTTTTTTGTTATTGAGGATAACCCTGGACTTGGAAAGTTTGCTTCTTTACGCATTGAATGGTTGGCACAGCAAGTTCAACTATTTCTTTGAAACATATGGGAGTTTCAAGAGGACAAGGGTCTGGGTTCACCACAGACTGAAACGCAATCTCCTATTTTCAGTGACTCAGCGAGCCTATTACACGACCAGATATTTCAGTTTCAGGGTTACAAGATGACAATGGCATCTATCAAGCCCATCCTCAGCAAGGCTGGACATTGAAACTGTGCGTGACCACTGAGCCGGACCTTGAAGATTGAATGCATGCTTGGCACGGTACCTATCCGTCTGAATCCCCACCTTGTAGAAACAGGTTACGCACCTGGCCTCCCTCAAATGCACTTATAGCGCACGGCTTTGACTTTACTCTTCTCTCAGCACTGCGGTTTTTACACATGACTCCCACCATGGTGGAACACAGCGGCCTGGATATTATGTGTTTGAACAAGTATTGCCATAGTTCCTCGTCGTCGTCCAGCTCCGAGCACGACAAGAAGATTTTCACCAAACTTAAACTCACTTTGTCACGGGAGTACCCGAGGAAGAACGCGGAGATCCTCAGCGGTCAGTACGGGACCAATTTACTGCTGATCGGGGCGGCGCTGATGCTGGCCATTGCGCACCATGATCCCTCTGTCAAGGAAGAGCACCTGCTGGCCTTTGCCACCTGCCTCATGATCCTCCAGCTGATCTGGATGATGTGGTACATCCTGGTGCGGGACAGGCAGAAGAACACGCGGACTGAGAAAGATGTCCACGCCACAACATGCTGGATAAGAGGTGAGTTGGTGAGATTACCGAAGAAAATGCCTAAAATACGCATGATATGCTTTTAATTTGTTTGTAAAATACAGCGCTTTATTTCTTTAAGCATGTCACCATCCAAAGCCATAATCGTTAGTAGATCAAAGTGTTTTTATTTAGCAACTCCAAGAGAACCTGAAAATTAATTTGTTTAGCCGATGAAACGTTTGAATTATTTCCTTTAATTGGTACAATTAATAACCTGCTCTTTGTTTCTTTTTCTTGCCAGGTGGTTTGACTCTCCTTGCACTCCTTTCACTGATTATGGACGCTTTCCGAATCGGGTATTATGTTGGCTATCAGTCGTGTGTGTCGGCTGTGCTCGGGGTATATCCTGTCATCCATGCAACTCACACCATAGCACAGGTAAGTTTACAACCCCAGTTTAATTTCAAAAAAGTGCAGCAGCGTTAGAAACCGTGTCTTTTTCCCCTCCTGCGCGCCACTTAAGGTCTTTGAATAATGTGCTCTTTGTTGTTAAGGCAAGTACAGAGTTGCTGCAACAATATAATCTTATCATTGTCCATGTTATTTGAGTGTAACTGACAAGGGAAATATTTATAGTAAAGGGACTTAAACAACTAATTAATACTAATTAGTTGTTTAAGTCCCTTTACTATAAATATTTCCCTTATAAACTGTGGTTTGTCTTCAAGCTTTTTAAGCTTTTGTGACTTATTTTGGGATTTTCTTCAGGTGCACTTTCTCTGGTTTCACATCAAAGATGTCATCAAGAGCTTTGAGACATTTGAGAGGTATGTGAAATGTGTTGTTATTACTATTATCATTTAACAATACTTAATTTTTCATAAATATTAAATAGCTTTGATACCATCACCATGAAAACTTCTGACTAGCAACTAAACAATGTGTAAAACATTAAATCTCCAAACATGCACATCGATATAAGTGAATCCTGACACTTTTGCATGCTATCAGATGACTGCATATCCAACTTGTTTTCAACTGTTTGTCTCCTCAGATTTGGTGTAATCCACGCGGTCTTTACCAACCTCCTCCTGTGGTGCAACGGTGTGATGTCAGAGGCCGAGCACTTCTTGAACAACCATAAGAGAAGACTCTCTGCCCTGGGCTACGGAAACCTCACTATAGGTAAGGGCTGAGGGTCGATTGCTAGCTTGCTCCTAGAAGAAAAGTACAATAGTCCACTTGAGAGCTCGCTTCAATGGATGAAAGAAAAAGGAAAGAGAGGAGGGTTTGCGAGGGGAAGGGAGGTTAGCTCGGCCGCCCAGCGGGTCTTGTTTGTGTCGAATGTCTCTCTATTAGGTTTCAGGAGACACGCAGTGTTGCTGGCGCTGAGGCCCCCTCCCCGGCCCTTTCCCCACACTTCAGCCACCATCACCGTCTTTGGCAACCCCCCGCTTGACCTCAGACGGCTTTGTCCCCAGGCTGCTTAGTCCCAAGGGTGCTGCGATTACAGTAACTGATACATCTAAGCCTAGGGTTGGGGGGTTCGGCTGCTCCTCCTCATATCCGGCTGACTGTGAGGCTGGCTGCACCCTGACTGTTGTTCCCATTTTAATTAAAGGGTGCAGGACCATAATGGTGGCCCTTGGGAGTGAGGGCCAGTGGGAGGTGAATTGAGGGGGGGGCACCCGGCAGGGTTTTGTTAAGATGATCTCGAGAGGGCAACATCATAACCACAGTGTGTTGTGGTTGACTTTAGAAGGAGTGAGTAATTATGAAAAGTGCATTCAAAATTCAAGATGCATGCCGGTTCAGTTAATGAGCAAAATATCAAATTAATACAATATGGCTAATGAATACCGACCACCAAGGGGCAATTTAGGAAGTTATATTGGAGTGTTGTGCTGCATTAAGTTGGCCATTATCTTTATTAAAAAACAAAGTGCAACAGATATTATAAAAATGATTTATAGGCGCACCGCTTAAAAAAATACTGGAATTTGCATTACAAATCAAGAAATATTTTAAATAAGGTCAATGGAGAAGTGGCCAAACAGGTAGCCCACAACGGTTAAGAGGCTTAACCTTTTAAAATAAGTAGCATCTTTTGTTTGTTCAATGTAATCTTAGAAATCAAGTTTTTTTTCTGGCTTTAGTATATATTACTGCAAAGACATGTCTGATGCTAATTGCAATAAACAGTTTCTAGAAGAGATGGTGTATAATTGTATAAATAGGATTGCATTGTTCAGTAGTTGAATTTTGCTTCCCACCTTTTTTCAAAACTTTCATAGTTAGGGCCCAATTTATGGGGAACACCCTACTGTTTTTAATAGTTATAATCTGATCAGATAGGCCCAGACACATTCAATGCTGTCTAAGTGTAGTATGTTACTCTTTGACTTGTGCTCTAAATAGCAACGTGTTTGATGTTGAGTGTGTAAATTAGTTAAACCTGTCAGATTAGATCATTAGTCTATTAAATATGCACTGTTTATTTATTCTATTATATACTTGTGTTGACTCTAATCATTACAGAATGTAAAACTTTTCCTGCCAGTATTATGTCCTGATAGATGTGTGTGATTTGGTTGTTGTCCTAAAAATAGTGCTAATGTACAGCGTTGTAAGAATTGTTTTTATGGTTAGTGTCATAATTATTATTCATATATCTCAACACATTTGCACATATTTTGAAAAACATTTGTTTTTCAGAGCATTCAGAGCCGGACTGTAACTGCACCACCAGTACGTGCTCCATGTTCTCCAGCAGCCTCTACTATCTCTACCCCTTTAACATCGAGTACCACATCTTTGTCTCCGCCTTGCTTTTCGTCATGTGGAAGAACATCGGACGCACCATTGACCTCTCTACAAACCGGAAAAGGCTGGCTACCAAAACCCAGGGCTTGACCTTGGGCCCCATCCTGGGTCTCCTTGCACTGGCCAGCACTATCGGGATACTGGTGGTCTACATTACCCATGTAGAGGACTCCCTCAAAATACGTCAGTCGGCTATTTCCATGTTCTACATTTACGGCATTGTCATGCTGGTGGTCATGTGCATTGCCGGCGCGTCAGGTCTACTCATATACCGAGCCAACCACATGCCGCTGGACACCTCCAAGAACCCGTCGAGACAGTTGGACACAGAGCTGCTGTTTGGATCTTCGATTGGCTCCTGGTTCATGTCATGGTGCAGCATAGTGGCTGTGTTAAGTACCCACAGCAGCCCTCCTTACCGCTGGACCAACCTCATCTACTCTCTGCTCATTGTGTTGGAGAAGTACGTCCAGAACCTCTTCATCATAGAGTCCCTTTATCGCCAGCAAGAGAACGGAGAGAGGGAGGACCCAGAGTTACCAGCCACTCCAGAAATTTTCTCCGTGACTTCCTCTCTGGCTCCACCGTACAACGGCATCATCAACCAAGCTTATGAGAATCCGGACCAGGCCTGTGCCACCATGGAGAACGAACAGGAGGAGAGTGGACAGGTGTTCAGGTGTCCACGGAAACATTCTGAGGTGCCGCTGCCAGTGGGAAACAAAGTGGTGGAGCCCCCAAATATAAAGAGGCAGATCCTGAAGAACATCGCCGTTTTACTGATAATGTGCAACATTTCGGTGAGTGTTTGAAGAGTTACTGATGATTCAAAATGAAAGTAATTAAACATGAATGAATGCAATTCATATAGAAGGCAATCAACGATTTCAAACAATTTGATGACAAGAGAGTTTTCTGTAGCTCTAGGTATGATGCTCATGTCTACCAAATTTGGTGGATATAGGTGCAAATAGGCATGGGAGCTGCAGTTAGTTGGTGCATAATTACCTAAAGGCATACCTGAAAAAATAATTATCTAAATTTCAAGTTAATGTTGAGGTTTTTTCTAAACATATTTTTTTACCAGAAGCAGAAACATCTGATTTTTTTCAAGATGCTTTTATCCATAATTTTGTAATAACAATGGATCAAATAATGATAGTGAAAAACCCAAAGAAAACTTCCATCACATTTTTTTAGTTCCCCTCAGTCCTACGAAGTGTTTTAGCATCTTTCAGCTTAGTCAGTGTTGTTTCCAATTATAAACCTCTAAATTACACAAAACACTACCTGCCTGAAATCAAACAACAGGCAGACAAAGTTAGTCACTATTGGGTGAATATAGTGTAGCATTAAGTCACTGAAGAAAGGGGTATTTCCCATAGAACTGCCTGAAACCAAACCGTAGCTAAAAGAAGAAAGAATATTAGATGTAATTACCAAACACAACTCCAAAAGAATGCTAATGTTGCACCATCTCTGCTGGATGTTAGCCACAACTTCATTCAGTAGTGAAATGTCAATGCTGTGTTTACAGCTTGTTGTACTGCCCCCAAGTGGCTGAAAATCAGTGACTTCAGGTTCAACTAATTAAGTTTCTTTCTTTCGTTCTTTCAGCTGTGGATCCTTCCTGCCTTTGGCTGCAGGCCACAATACGACAACGGGCTGGAACAGGAGACTTTTGGCTTCAGCATATGGACCACAGTTCTCAATTTCGCCATTCCTTTGAACCTTTTCTACCGCATGCACTCTGTTGCCTCCCTGTTCGAGGTTTTCCGCCGAGTCTGACAGAATAGCAGCTGACTGACTATGCCAGATAACATGCACAGGAACACTTGTCACCACCAGCTCCCAAGAGTGTCTCACAGCGCAGGTCAACCGTTCAGGAGGCAGTCTGGGTCACACTCTGACAGACTTGAAAGCAAGCCGTGGAGACAAACAAAATGTTGCTCCCTCAGTGTGGGGATTACAGAGGATGAGGAATCTATTAGCCTGCGTTCTTTGAAGAATTACCTTGTATAGCGTGAGGATTATTAAAGATGGTGATGAAAAGAATCCTTGTCTCATGAATTTAGAAAGAGCCCTCTGTACTCTTTGTTCTGTAGTCACATTTCAGTAGGTTTTCTAACTGGTGGATTATGTACAATAGAGGCCTATATGTTTTATCAGAGATGAAGATATTGTACTGTTTCATGTGAGTGACTGAAAGTATAGAGTAGAGTACTGACTTGATTACCATTTCTGAAAATACGACAGTGAAGCCACTGAAACACCTGTTAGTCTCTTTATCTAATAAGGTAATAGTACTGTATTTAACAAAGCCACAAGTACACTGATGTACCACTTGACCCATATTTTATCTGCCTTTTTAAAATGTGCATACTGTATATGGATAAGGTTCTCATTTACTTCTCTTAGTAGTTCAAGTACATTAGTGGAGCTACAAGGCCAGTGACAATATTAGCACTATATGTTAAATCATCTTTATGTTGGACTTTAGTTCTCAGAACTTGGGTCTCCATCATTCAAGGTTCATCTGTGTCCTCTTGCATGCGGATTCTCTGTCTGTTGAGCTGATGGAAACTTATATAACTTGGATTTTGCTGGGTAGCATTTTCTATATTGAAAATGGCAAGGTGAGATAAGAATTGTAACAAACTGTGTTCCTTTTTCTCCCATGATAACACTGAATTCATGCATGTCAACATGTATCAGGACATTGCCAGATTTACACCAATATCAATTATGTTGCACCGGAGACTGATGTTTACACCTGAAGGACCAGCATCAAAAACCATCACAGTCTGTGACAACACTTGTTTATTTTTTTTTAAAAATATATATAAAGCACAGATAGATAGTTGTACTGTACAAGTTTATATCAAATCAATGTATAGTTTCAGTCAGACGTCCAGCAGGTTCTCAACCTGGTGCTATCCTCTGTATGTGTTCTCAATATGTGCCAAGTTGTGATAAAATCCTTGTGTTTATTTTGTTTTTCAGATTGCAATATTATGATCATCTTTGTAAATACTGTAATGCTGATCGAAATCATTTAGACACTGTGATATGATTTTGTGAAATTCCAAATAAATGGTGCTGATAAGAAATTGTGTGTACAATAGTGATGAATTTATCCATTGAAATAAAGAATAGTTTTCATTTTCTTTTTTTTTTATATACAGGACATTTTGTATCTCACAAGTTATCTCCTCTAATGATACTTGCTAATGAGACTCTCTGTTCACTTCTGAATAGCCTGCATTTGTAGTAGACCTTTGCTCCACAGGATGGCGCCACATATTTATGTTTTAAAGACTTGAGGGCACTCCAAAAGCTCCTGCACTACTGGCCTCGGTAGAATTACTGCGGCACGATATCTTTTTTAAATACGTGCTTCTTACAAAATACTTTCTAAAATCATACAAATACATTTTAACACATAAAACCTTTAGCCACAGAACAAAAACAAGAACAAACTACTACTACTACTACTACTACTACTACTACTACTATTACTATTACTACTACTAATAAAGTTAAAATATAACCGAAAAAAACATACCGCTGTGACATTTTGAATGATTAATATTAATTATTTGAAATTTAGCAGCAGATTTTCCATTTTTATTCACCGGCTGTGGTGACATCTGTGCGTAAAGAACTAAACGTTGTGTCTGACACAGGTTGCCCCCTGACATGGGATTATGGGTGAAGCTACTCCAGAGAATTTGGCATCGGTCGTCGGGGGATTATTTTAACGTAGTGTCACAACGATTTGACAGGCACGCAGACACATCTAAAAATATCCATGACGTTTCAAAACCGGAAACTGCTGCTGATGCTGCTGCCTGCACAGCCACAGCGACGCAGAACGCGCGGAGCTGCCCCTTTAACTTGCCGCTGAGAGTGTGAATGTGACACCTGTGTAGGCTCTGAAAAGTGGGTGAGCTACGACCTACAGTCGGTCGATGGAGGGCAAACAACCTGCGGTGTTCCTATCAGTCTGGAGATCTGTTCGGAGCGTTTGAGGGTTGGTATAAGGGGTACATGTGGTAGATGATGGCGCTGGTAATAAAAGTATGAGTCAAACCCGCGCTCATTCCTTCTTCCGGGCAATAAAACAGTCCTGAAGTAGTTTTGTGAGACATACAGACAGACAGATAGACAGACAAACAGATAGATAGACAGATAGGAGTTTCTGTTTTTGAAGGGTCTATGAAATACAATATGCCTCAAACTGCTTGTTCAGCACCATGGACAGCTCTGTTAGTGTCACTTCTGCATGTCAGGCACAGTTTTACTCCTACAGAACCTCCACTTGATTCCTGCATTGTGTCAAATAGCTGGGTGAGTCTACAACCCACAATAGATCCTAAATGCACGTTGGTAACACCACATCAGGGAATATGCCACTGCTGGAAGACAGCTCTCGGCTCATTTTAAGTGTTTAATTTCGCGAATTTTGGAGTATGCACCAACGAAAACCTTCAAATTACTGAAGGCTTTCTCTCCCCTCTTTCCTAACGCAGTGCACTGTTGTGTGCAACACCACGCACCAAGGGGAAGTGGTGGTGTATGCGCCCAGCCCTGGTTAAGTTAGTGTGTGTTAAAGCTGCAGGGTAGGGACTACCTCCTCTACCAGACCGCACTCAGGATATCTTGGACAGAGATTCACAGAGGCAGCCAGGTCAGACGACCGTACCGACAACATTGCAACATGCGCTCGCCACTGCGTACTGCTTTTCAGCCCCTCAGCGCACCTGGCACGTCGCTCGGCTCAGTTTTAACGCACTCAATTCTCTCTTCCCGTCTGTTTTGCACTCAACATCAGAGTGCCAGCCGAGCGGGTCACCGGGGACATTACGGCGACCGGCTGATAACTGAGCCCGTCCCGGCGCAAAGAGCAATGGAATGCAGTTTTACCTGAAGAGGCAAATGGAGAACCCAGCAAAGTATCTCTCATCGGTGCAGGAGATAGACTCTGTGCCGGCACCCCTTGGAGAGAATATGTGGAACAGCACCGAAACGGAGGCAACAAGCGACGGGAGGAAGGACATGGTGGTGCGTACGGTGACGGGCTGTCTGCTGTCCCTGCTCATCCTATGGACCCTGCTGGGGAACATTTTGGTGTGCTCCGCGGTGCTGCGCTTTCGGCACCTGCGGACCAAAGTGACCAACATTTTCGTCGTCTCCTTGGCTCTATCGGATTTATTCGTGGCCGTCCTGGTAATGCCCTGGAAAGCTGTGGCAGAAGTAGCTGGGTATTGGCCGTTTGGCACTTTCTGTAATGTTTGGGTCGCTTTTGATATTATGTGTTCCACTGCCTCCATCCTCAACCTCTGCGTTATCAGCGTGGATAGATACTGGGCCATTTCGAGCCCCTTCCGCTACGAGAGGAAAATGACCCAGCGAGTTGCCTTTGTTATGATTAGTATAACTTGGACGTTGTCTGTGCTCATTTCATTCATACCGGTCCAGCTAAACTGGCACAAAGCCAGCGCTGACGACATGGCTGGGGCGCACAACTCCTCCACGAGTCGGCAGGTAGAGGAAAACTGCGACTCCAGCCTGAGCAGAGAGTATGCTATATCCTCCTCATTGATAAGTTTCTATATTCCCGTGGCGATTATGATTGTAACATACACCAGAATATATCGGATTGCACAAATACAAATTAGAAGAATAGCGTCCCTGGAGAGAGCGGCGGAGCACGCGCAAAGTTGCAGGACCAACAGAATAGAGTGCCAACACCACAACACCTTGAAGACGTCGATTAAACGGGAAACCAAAGTGTTCAAAACGCTGTCGGTGATTATGGGTGTCTTTGTGTGTTGCTGGTTACCTTTCTTCGTTCTAAACTGTATGGTCCCGTTCTGCGACAGGCCAGCAACAGACCGGGACGCAGGTCTGCCGTGCGTCAGCGAGACGACCTTTGACGTCTTCGTGTGGTTCGGCTGGACCAACTCCTCCCTGAATCCCATCATTTACGCGTTCAACGCAGAGTTTAGGAAGGCCTTCGCCAGCCTCTTGGGCTGTCGCAATTTCTGTTCCAACACACCCGTGGAAACTGTTAACATCAGCAACGAGCTGGTCTCTTATAACCAAGATACCCTCATCCACAAGGAAATCGCAAACGCTTATGTCAACATGATCCCCAACGTGGTTGAATGTATTGAGCATGAGGAGACTTTTGACAGGATTTCACAGTTTTCTCACAACAATGAAAACGCCACTGACTCTGTTTGTGACTTGGAGGACTGCGAGGCAGACATCAGTCTTGACAGGCTGTCACCATTCACACCCAATGGATTACATTGATTCCACACTTAGTGTCTCCCCGTGCTTAATTGGATGTATTGATAAATGTCATTGTTCATTCAGCTCCTTTGTCCCAGAAGCTCCTCTCCACAGGGAGCACATAGGTCAGGGTTCTTTGAACTACTGAACAGCGGCCCTGCAGGGGGTGCAGGGCTTATAATGACCTGCTGATGGAGACTACCGCAGGGCGCACGTCTCTGTAGCCACTAGGCCCCTCTGCCACCACTTTGTCAAATGAGATGTGATAATGTTGTCCTGTTCTGAAAAAAGTAATGTGTAGGTGTTTATTTACATGACAAGTGAAGTCTGTGTTCCTTTGTTCAAAGGTTCAGTGTTGCTGAAGTTGTTGTTTACTCAAAGGCTTTACTTGGAGCATCAGTGTCAGTGTCCATCCACTTGGGTGGAAAATGTTTGTAAAAAAATCAGAGTTTTCATAAAGGAAACTCTTTGCTGCTTAAAAACCTCATGTGTATCCAGTGCCCGCCTTTCCACTGAGTATGAAAACTGAGGGCAGCCTTACAGACAGTGTGAGCAAGATAGTCAAATGCAGTCATTTCAGCGCCTTATAGTTTATTTAACAGAAGAGTTTTGAGACACGAAAGGAATGTGAGTTGAAGTTAAATGATGCCAAAATTAATTAAAGGGTTTCGCCACTGCACATACCTGAGTGACTCCTCCAGCACACTTGCTCTTCACCGCACGGTCTATGACTCCCTTTGATTTAGACTTGCAGTAAATAGCCACCGGCCTTGAAGGAGTAAAACTTGGTGCAAAAGTGCACAATCTAATGCTCTAAAGACATGGAGTGAGCAAAAAATTGCAACTAAAAATGAGCAGAAGCATTTAACTATAAAAACGGTTACACTTTCTGTGATCTTTTGTTTCTCATTGAGGCCAAAACAAATGTAATGGTTCTGCTTTATCAACCAGTCAAAGCTTACTGTATGAAAAAAAAGAAGAAATAATCAAGGCTGTCCTAAATGACCAAAGACTTCAAGAAGTGATTAAATAACTCAGACATTATAAGGCTACAGTGTCACCTCAAGGAATAGTTGCTATGGAAAGTCTACACACACGTGAGGCCACCAGGCCAACACAACTGGATGTCATAGATCACCTCTCCCACACCTCTCTTATCTTTGTACTGTACAGATGACCTGATCTGAATGTATACTGCTGTCCTTTAAAACAGTGACGTGTGTCATCATTTGTCTAATAAAATGCCGTCATGCTGAGAGGAACAGAGTGCGCTGGTATGTTCACAACCAGATTTTACAAGTAAACAAACTTTGCAGGTTTTTTAACTTTCATTTTAAACGTATATGCAAACCCACCTCTTTTTTGTATTCTGCCTGCGATGTACATTTCGACAGCAGAGAGTGACAGGAAGTGTTGGCAGAGAAACAGAGAGTGAGGGGGATGACAGGAAATGCAGGTCCCCAAAATAGGGGACTTTTTGGTTACTCACATCTGATGGGGTGCGGCTCCATCAGGGCACTCAGACCTGTCCTTCACAGGCTCAGATTTATATATTTCCTCAGCCAGACACAGAGGTTTGAATCCTGCAGATAAGAGTGACACAGTTGTGTAAGTAAAGTAATAAAAAGAGAGAACATTGGAAGTAAATCACACCCTGAGGTAGCAGCTTTGGTTTTCGAGGCGATGTCTATTATTGGCCAGCATTCACACCTGTTTTTTTTTTTTTCCTTCTTTGAACCAATATCAATACCTTGTGTGGAATCCCACCAATACTCAAAGCCAGTGACATAACACAATACCTGAGCTGCAGCATTTTTGTTGAAGTGCCAACAGCATGTTAGTTCAGTCTTTCTTCCAACAAAAACAAAAACCCATTGTGTACAAATCCCATCACTGTTTCATCACTGAGTGAACAGACAGAACCTTTTTACATTTGAATATATGTAAATGAATACATTAATCTCAATTTATGTTTTCTAATCCCATCATTTGTCCGAGATGGATTTCTGGCTTCTGACTACTTCACCCATCAGGTTTAAAGCTTTTTTTCTTTTTAAAGGTGTACATTAGTAACAAGCTGGATGAATCAGTTTGTGTAAAGGGCAGGATTAACAATGCAATCCCTGCCTGAGAGCAACACGATGCTTATTATAACTGTACAGAACAACAAAAAAGCCTGTGCACAGTTTTTTTTACACCACAGACAAATATTCAGTCTGCACATAAGGAAGCCATTTACAGCAATAAATAGATAGATAGAGAAGATAACTGTCACCAACATAACTCAATTTGCAATTTTTAAAACTTTCTCTGCACTTTTCTCAGATCCCAGGTTTCCATGGGGACCCATGATGTACGCAAACAGTGGTGGAAAAATTACTGAGCGCTTGTATGGGCCACCTAAATAGATACGCCGCCAATTTCACACATTCATGTCTGTTTATATGTGTTGGTATATAGCCTGCTTCAGCACAGGAATAACAAGTTGGAGCCTTTTGTATTTCCAGAAGGAGCTGCATAAATTCAGCAAAAAGTATATGTGCTTCTGTGTGTGATGTCACTTCAAGGTAACAAGTTTGAGAATAATAATACAAATTAAAAAAAAATCAGAGGCTGCTTCTGTCCCTAGATCTGTGACCAAACTGACAGCAGTCGAACTGCACTCAGGTTTGTTTAGACAGCAGATTTGAACCTGGACAGGTCGCCAGTCCATCACAGTGCCAACACATATAGACAGACAGAAGCAAAGACCACTCACGCTCTCATTCACACCTAAGGGCAATTTTGTAGAATCACCAATTAACCTGACATGCATGTTTTTAGATAGTGAGAGGAAGCTGGAGTACCAGGAGAAAACCCACACAGGCACAGGGAGAACATGCAAACTCCACACAGAAAGGCCGCTGGCCCGGGAACTTCTCCATGTGGATGCAATAATAAACAGCATTTTACTGCGGCAGCTGTTGAAGAGAACCTCATTTTAATTATTTTATATACTGTCATGTTGTTTAAACTACGCCAGTCTACTGTACTGCATGAACATCTGAGTTTATAATATGCTTCTATTATAAAGCATTTAAATGTACAAGTAAAAAGTACAATATTAGCCTCTGAAATGCAGTGAGGAGAGGTATAAAATAGCAGGAAATGTAAATACGCATTACAAGGTACAGTACTTGCATGTCAAAATTGCACATTCAGTTATCTATATATTTGTATATATTAGTAAATAGTTAGTATATTAGTATATATTGTATTTCATGCTACTTTATACTTCATTAGTAGGCCTATGAAGTAGCATGGAAATGGAAATACATTTCGAGTTTTGGTGACATGACAGAAGTTTAAACCATATTTGACAGCATTGAATTAAAATGCTGAAAATATCCATACAAGCCTAAAACTCAGACATTGCAATTAGGAAATGTAATGAGGGAAATGTAATAGACGCAGACATGTAAATTGGCCGTAACTATAAATGACACGGCTGTTCTTCTGTAAAGCGTCTCCCTCGACACATTTTTCAGAAACTAAGACAATCTGTTATTTTCCCACGTTCAAGGGAAAATTCACACAGCTGCCAGGGGCATGAGATTAAATGACATCGAGAAGAAAACCTGTTAACTGAAGCCCTAAGGTTGCGCTTCACTGTTAACACCTCCCACCTCCGTCCTGTTGCTGATCGGTGTTTCCCCCACGGGATGAAAGATGAGAGAGGACATGAGGGGGCCGACCGCAGGATCAAGTTCTGTCTGTCAGACTTGAAACATGGGCAATATCTTAATGACAACTCGTCTGACTGTGATTAAACTACAGATCACAGATGCCACTGGTGCAATTAAGGTCAAACTTAAAGGGCCTGCACACTTTAACATTGTTTTGTTGTTTTTCAAATTGGGCTCGTATTGAGGGTATAATTAATGGGGGAGGTCATCATTTCAGAATTCTGTGAGACCAAAAGTTTTGCATGCACCTGTTGGTAATCTAAATTCACTAAAACTGGAATATGTCGAAGATTATTTAAAAAAATTTTATTTCAACTTTTTTTGAAGAAATTGGCGATTAAATGAGTGAAATAAAGGAAAGCAGCTGCATTCCCAGGGTACGCAGTGCTTCGTTGTTCTCAGTGTTGTGCCCTTGCAGTGTGGAACACATGAAAGGTGGTTTGACCTCGATATTCAGCCATGACAGGAGAGCTGGAGAGGAAGTCGAGGCAGGCTTAGGGGGGTTACACCATCCGTCAGGACACATTCATCAAAATCACTTTCTTTCCTTCTGCACACAAGCACATAAGCACACAAGCGTCCACACAAACAAACAAACAAACACACACACACACACACACACACACACACACACACACACACACACACACACACACACACACACACACACACACACACACACAAAACACATAGATGCACCACTGTTACAAGAGATTTGTTTGAATCTCCCTTCACCGTTCCTCTGTTAGACACTGAACATATCTTTCCTGTCACCATCTCCTCTCAGTTCTCAGCATGCTACCATCCTTCTTAAGCTTCAAAAAATTTCAGTCATCTAAGGAAAAGTAGAGAGGCAGTTAAACTTCCAGTTTCCTTCTTTGAAAATAATCTCCCTCACTGAACATTGAGTGACACCATTTTTAGCTCATCACTGCTGTATGAGTGCTGGTAAAAGAACCCTAAATCAAGCCTGACCTGTCTTATCAGATCATGCTCAGGGATCGGCTTCACAAACAAAGACTTGGAGTGAGACATTCGTCTAGGAAACCTCGGGATACAATAATATGTTACAAAATGCTGATTAGTTCCAAGCTACCATATATTGGCTGAAGATGATTAATTTGTTCTGAAATCCCAAAACCGCTAACACATGAAGAAACCATCTGCCCCCTGGAAGAATTTAACAGTTATGAATAGATTTTACTTGGAAAATTCAGTGATGAAAAGATTTAGGTGAAAAATGGCAACAGCAGTAAACAGTGTAAGTCCCACTGCTGATATGAGCATCAAAGACTTTCAAAATCATGGTGCATGATGCAAAGAAGGAAACACTCAATAGAAAAACTTCTTTAAAGTCAGAGGAGAACTACAGGAGAAGCGTATCAGCAGAATGAAAAGGGTGCTGAAGATATAGGCCAATGAATGGGGTACACACAAAGTGACAACCCAACGTAAGTCATCCCAGCGGTTTATAAATTGAATTTTTTTCAGGCAGAGAGTCTGGCATTTTGGCTGTTTCAATCTTGTTTTTTTGCAGCCAGAAGCCAGGCATATATTTGGACTAATTGGGGAAGAGCGAGCAGCAAAAAATAACACAAGAAGTGGGATTTTTGCAATTCAGATCCAAACCACATTTGGGGTGGTTTGAAATCAATTCCTATCAGATTTCTACAGATGCGTATCAGTCTGGACACTCTAGTGGCTAAGATCGGATTTCTTGTGTCAAAGGATGACGTCATTTTCAGATTGACAGAGTGAGCAGAACCTATGCCACCGCTAGCAGAACGTTAGTAGAAAGTGTAGATTTTGCCACTGTGGAGGACAAGAACAACTGTCGTGTCGAAAAGTCACATCAACAGCGTAGCTGCGTGTACATCGTTACCATAACAACCACACAGATATGTTGGTGATGTCTGCATACACTAAATCCGATCTGTTCACTTGCAAATAACGGTTGTCTGTCCTAAAGATCTGATTTGAGAATAAAATCCAATTAGCTTGCAGTTTGAACTACACCACAGACATGTCAGTCAAACCAGGCAGGCTCTCAAACATACCTTTCTTTAAGGCCTAATGGCTAACAAATTATTGAATTATTAAAAAAACAAAAAAAAAAACCACCAGAACAGTGATCAGCAGAAGTGGATTTAATGAATGACACCCTAATAACTTCTGGAAAAATAATTACTGATTAAAGACTGAGAAGTTTGACGTTTCTGAATGGGAGTCTATTGAAGCCAGAAGTTTTATGGAGCCAGTTCCTAATGGTCATCTGTGGTATGAACTTGAGCGTACTTCCGCATTGATCTGACTTTTCAGACCTGGAGACCAATGCTGCATTCCAAATGGCGTACCTGTACACTACACTCACTATTTTGAGTGCATAAGTGCATTCACACTGTCAAGTACAGAAACATGCAGTGCACTGCAGGTACCAGGATGATGCACTCAAAACGTCCCAAAAATGAAATGTGAAATGCTGAACACTTTCCAGGAAGGGGCAGGGCCTCCGGTGTGAAGAATTTACAAATTAAGGCTCTGAGGAATCTGCAGCTGCTCCTGAACACCACACAAAAGTGTTTCTTCTTCACTACCTCTGCTCGACAGAACGATAATTCCGTCTACATTTTTCTCTGATTCGTCAAACCTATGTAGACTTGTTAACAATATAGACCAGTATAAAACATCTTTGTGAAACCGTGCCTATATTACTGTCTCTTCACCTTCCTCCCTCTCTCATCACGCACCTACACCTCCATGTTCCACTTTCATTGACTGTTTCAACTTCACCTAATTTGAATGATTGCCTGTTTTATTCTCAAGATCAAGAGGTTTGTCTTTTGACAATTGTTAAAGGTGAGACTTCTTCCAGATCACCCAGACACTGCTGCATAGTTGCATGAGAGCAGTTCAACTTTAAAGAGCAGAAGTTTTGCTCTTTTTTAAACTCTGTCTTTCACCTCCTGCTGCCATCCCATCTGTTTCCTATCTCTGACGCAGTCTGTGGTTTTGAGTTACTTTCAATGAGCTTTAATGCAGAGAAAGACTGGTGTCTCTTTTCCAGAAAGGCCTCTGGCTCACTGTGAATGTTAGCTCCGTAGCAAGCACAAACGCTCACGTGGGGAGAACAAAACACTCTGCTCGGCCCTGCTGATGTAAGACACCCAAATATGCAAAGAGAAGGTTGGAGTATTTGTTACTTCATTACAAGCCATTTCTCCCATTCTTAGGCCATACGGGAGGAGGACAAATAAACACATATCCATTATCTTTCACACAAGTTTTACACATACAGTTTTAGGGGTTAAAATGCCATGTATTTCAATGATAAGCTAGAATAAGACAAATCCTAGAATGTTGCAAAGAAAATGAAATCTATCAACTAAAATTTACCCTGTGAACGAAGTAAAAGAGCTTTTCTTTTATTTGTACACCTCACAAAGTCCACAGAAAAAACTATCTTAAAGGCAACAAATATTTCTGCCTTGATTTAAGGCATTTACCTATTGTTTGTGTATGAGATTTAATATAAATGACTAAATATGCAACAATCAAAGTTAAAGTTAAAAGTTTGGAGAGAGAAAAAAGTTATTATCTATTAACAATTTAATCTTCAGAAACTCAAATTAGACCTTAACAGGACAATCGGGATGTGATTTGAAAATGTATGGTTATAATACTATTTAAATATTCTAATTACTGACTGGCGGTCAGAAGTACAGAGTATACTGATCATAGTATAAAAAGATAATTAAAAAAGGCTTTTAGGGCTTTAAGTTTTATAAAGATATATCATTGCTATGATATCAGTAAAGCTGAAAGGGAATCTTCAGTCATTGTGCAGATAAAAGCCATTCTTACTGCATGATGAAAACTGACAGATCGTCTTCTCAGTACAAGATAGCTCAAGATGAGATGAAGAAAAATGTATTGTCATTATGACATGGCAGGTCATAGTTATTAGTTTTTAGCAGGAAATTATAATGTGATAATTGAAGATAGAGGTTTTTTTTTCTCCTTTGGTGAATGCAATGTGCTCCAGATTCAAGGAGAAATGTACTTATTTATTTCCATATTCTGCTGAATCGTATTACATATTTTTCTATCAGGTCATATAATCACACATTTCATGGTGAACAAAGACAATGTTTAAAACTGTGTCTGGGTTTTGATAGTTTCATGTCGGAGCAGTGAATTGTTTCATCAGGAGGCCCACTGGGTGAATTACCTGCACAGACTCAATATGAGAGCGAAGGCCATAAGGCAGGAGTTAGGTCGTTTTATGAGAAGGATACAAACCTTTACCGGATGTGGTGTAAAATTCTCCCCTCTGACAAATGAAAGCCGCTGAAGAGAGGGCAACAGTGTGCTGAGTCCGAATACTTGTATGGACAAAGAGCTGTAGGTCACCCACTTTAACACTTCCAGTTGTTGTAAAGTCACTCATCTGTATATATTTTCTGGAGGACTCAGCATAACTCAGCATTTCCCTATTATCATCCATCAGCCAGAGATTCCTGGTTTGCAGGAAATCAGTTTTCACATGACAAGGTCATGTTCACATTTGTCGCACTTAGCGGCTAAACAGGCCCATCTGTCAGCTCTGACTGATTGCTAATTATGAACTCAAATAATTTAATTTGATTTAGTTTTAAATCATATCATCTCCCTCATATCATGGTATCATTTGAAAATGCTTTCTCTGATATAAGCTGTATTCTTTAACAATTCATAGAATTGAATTTACCTTAGTATAATAAATAAAATTGGAGGTAGTTTTGTATAAATAAGGAAACAGGTGGGCATCTACTGCACTGAAATCCGTTTTGGAGCTCTTACTTCATAAAAAAATATCAGTATCTATATTCTCCAAAACAAAGTTACAAAGAAATGCAGCAATCCATAGTTTAAAAAAAAGAGAGTTTAGTGATTTTTTTTTTTAAGTGCTGCTTTTTTCCTGACTTTGTTCTGCTTAATTTGATTTGTCATTTTGATGTATTTCTTTTCCAGCCGTAGCTTGTATGTTGGACAGCAACGTTTGCTTTCTGCACCACTAGCTGGGTCAAATTTAAGATATGGAGGAATGTGAAGAGAGAATTCCAGACAGAATTCAAAGCTGCATTCTTCCATCAGAATTCCATTATGAAACACCAAACTAAAAAAGGTTACCCCTGCTTACCTGAATCCTGGAGGAATTCAAACATGATACCAACATGTCATCTTAAATCAGTGTGGGGTCAGCCGCCATCTTTAAAGGGGAGTGCACTGGTTTCTTCCTGTCAGGGTAGGTCTTCCCCTTCAGGATAACAGTGCACAAACATAGTGCTAGGTTGAAATGAGACACTGACAAACGTGACAGCAATTGCAGCCACAAAGCACGTTGATTCATTATCATAAAATGTATTATTTCAGAGCAGACATGTACGAGTCATTGTCTCTTGGTCTGGTCTGATTTCACCTTCTGATGATGGACAGAGCTGATTTATCATCAAGGGACTGAGACTCTGATGCAGTTGCATGGACAAGACGACTGTGTTTGGGATATTGACCAAGTCTCAGTGAATCGCCAGTGATTACATGCCTGGCTGCAGGTATTAGTCTTTTAGCTTCAATATCAATTTTAGTTAACAAAGTGCTCAGGATTTTTCATTAAGTTTCACCCACATTAATTCAGTCATATTTCTGCTATACTACTTGCAATTATTTTTACACATCTGACTAATAACAGCTGTCAAAAATAATTAATTATATATTTAAAGATGAATAAGACTTGCCATGCTAGCAGCTCTGCAAGGCTGTACTTGGACAGTAGTGTTTTGAACTAAAAGCTAGCATGCTGACATGCTCACGATCACATGGTTATCATTTTAGTTTAGCATGTTAGCATGACAACATTTAATAATAAGCACTAAATAGAAACTATAACAGAAGCTAATGGAAATGTCCTCAGTTTTTTTTTTTTTATAGACTATGGAAGTAATCTTCAGGTCAGAAAAGTGAAACCAGTGTGGACGTGCTTAAAAGTGCAATACCACTGAGGGTCACTAGTGTCTGGTTCCAATATACTTCTGGCTCCAATAGACTACCATTGAAAAAGCATCAACTTCTCATAAAAATACAAAGTCAATAATTTTTTTTTCCACAGGTCAATATAATGTCATGAGCAAAACTCACTTCTTCTAATTCATGTTCTGGTGGTCCTTCTGGAAACAATTTCATCATGAATTCCATATTAGGCCTCAAACAGAGGTATGTTTGATGACGTGCTGGGTTTGATTGACACATCTGAAGTGCAGTTGGGTTCCCGTTATAAGTAGATGGCCATAGTGTCCCTGGGTTCTCAGTCACACCCGGCCCTTGCTCATCCCCAGCTTGTTAACATACATTGCGACAGCCAAAATGCCAGACCCAAGGTTTCAAAACAGCAGTTCACAAAAAGATGGGTGACATCATATTGGGTTGCCACTTGGTTTTTTTTCATAAACTGAACACATTAAACTTTGACCGGATGATGGAACCGGATGAAAAGTTAAGGGACAAAATGCAACAATTTTGAAAGTTATCCATCCAATAGTTGTTGAAAAATCATTCTAAGAATGCAAAAGTCAACCTCATGGTGGCAACAGATATAAGTCAGGGGGTCCTTAAAGTCATTCATCTTCTGTGGACCGTAGACATTTATAGCAATTTTCATGGCAATTGAAACAATTCAAGATATTTCAGTCTGAATACAGACTACAGAAGAGAGCCAGCAGCATCTGCAAAGACATTACACACCCAGGTCACTCTCTGTTTGTTCCCCTGCCATTAGGAAAGCGATACAGCACATCAAAAGCCGGACTAACAGGCTGAGGAACAGCTTTTTCCCCAGAGCTGCTGCCTCCATCACCACCACTCTCCCTTCCCCTTGCTCACACCTGACAATGCTGCTAAAGACAAGTGATGTGCAATAAAAACTTTTACACTGCAAAAACGGACACTTTTACAATGCACTGCCTTGCACTTTAAAGCTGCTGCTGACTGCGTCTTATTTTGTATCTATTTATTACACTTATTTTTGATCTTAGTTTTATCTGTTTTTATCTTGTTCATTGCTGCTGATCCTGAGTTGCCAACTTATTTTCGTTGTATTCTTACAATGACAATGAACTGACTAAAAATGAATGAAAGTGGTGGACTGACAGGCTAACATACGGGTGTTACCATACAAAGAGTCACGCAGCGAGCATGCATCTTAAGACCAACTAAATATGTTCTTTTGTAGTCTATTATTTCATGGGCTCAGTTTTCATTTCAATGTCAAATGTTGTGTCAAACTCAGGAAATTACAATGCAGCAGGAAAATGACAGCAATGATGCACAATTAGCTGAATGAGGTGTTTTAAGTGGCATTTGCATTTTAACAGGGGACTGAAAAAGTTGCATCCCCAAAGTTTGATGCGTGTTTTCTGGTCAAGTTTCCGGTCAATGATAAAATCTCAACTGTGCACAAATCATTGGTACTCCCTGCTCTGTGCACATCACAGTACCGTGCTCTGTTTGCACACAATGGGAACAGTCTCTGGAACATGATTGGCCCTCACATAATGGAAGAAAATTTCTCAGTTGAAGTCACGTTCTGATTTGGCTATTATAACTTTTTTATTGCTGCTGACATTATGCCGTTTTTAGCTGTTATTTCTGACAGTTCCATGACAAGTTGACCAAAGTTTCATGAGATCCTCAGGGATAAAGTCCTGCCTGGAAGTACTCTGTAAATATCCTTCTGTTGCTTCAAGGGAAACACTTGTCTGTCCTCAGCAGTATGTGCAGATATTTTCAATGACAACTAAGCGAAAGTCTAATCCCAGCGGTGCCTCTAACAGGCTGACCTGTACTTCTGCCAAAATTATTCAGCTAATGTCAATATTTTCCTCCCACAAAAGTTCACCCTCCTGCTTACTATGCTGTTCAGTGTCTGCAAAGAGCATCTGTGTTTTTCTTTGAGAGAGCAATCGAGTCAAAATTCAAGAATTACATTTTCATGGACATTGAACCTGATTAATAACTGAAGTTCACATCATGCGCTTGGATGCTGCTGCACTTTAGTGCGATGAAGAGTCAAGCCTAACTTTATGAAGTAGTGTAGAGTCTTTAAATAGATGTGGTTATTATTGTCAGCTTGACATTTATCATTCTGACGTGGTCATTTCCTGTTTTGGGATTCCTATTGCATGTAATTTCCATTTACACAGTAGATGGCAAATTTACATTCACATTATTCTTTTTCACAATTTACTTTCTATCATTGCTGAAATTATTTATTCTTCAGACAATTAATCATATCAGCTCATGACTTATTAAACCAGTAACTAGGACAGATACAGTATGATGTATGAAGATCTTCATTAATCTTTAAAACAGTATGGGTTCAACTCAGCATGGGTTTACAAGATTACTTCCATCTGACGGCCCACAATGGAAATGTTTATAATTTGAGTCTAAAATGAGAGATGACCTTGAATTATCCAGGCGTTTGTTTCCACCAGGCGGTTTGATTGCAGTGATTACCCTACAATAATTCCATGTATCACATATCAACATATCCAGTTAAGTTGTTCACAATGAAGTGAACATTGGTGATTTTCTGGATTATTGCTATGGACAGAAACAGGTTGATATTAATACTATTGTCACAAATGATTGTACTGTATGCATGACAGGGCATTATCATCTTATTCAGCACAACAAGCGGCAATTAGATTGTCAGGCTTTACAAACCTGATTTTGTCAAGCAGTGCAGATAACAAAGAGCTTTGCAAATTGGTGTGTGCACCCTCTCAGCATTAAACATGTTTATGCTCACCAACAATATTTATCTAAAGAAAGAGGTAAAAAAAAGAAAAGAAAAAAGCCTTAATCAAAAACCTGTTATGTTATCCATTCTATCTGGAGACACTAACTGAGCAGCCTTCTGGTTAAAAAACTAAATACTCTGCAGTTTATGCTTACTGAATGCATGCAATTATAATCCGATATATTTTCTTGCTAGTTGCTAATTGCCATTCAGTCCCACAAGACCACTGTTGATCGTTCTATCAGGTACCAATCAGGTACCAATCAGGTTGACAATCACGTTGTATCCTGACTGCTGTGGTCCCCACAGCCATCAGGGAATTACTATCAAGTTTTGATCATCTGACAAACACCACAACATTTCCTGATAGGATTTTATAATGACTGACTGTCAACTGCTCATTAGAATGGAGACATGCAAAATGTATTATCATCCTGCAGCCAAGCAAACAACCACAGGTTAACGTGAAATACATTATGCAATGCGGGAACACAAGCCCACAAGTGGTACGAGAACATATTTACCCTATTTTAGCTTCCCTACGTTGTTAAACTGAGAGTAGACTTATACAATACTATCTACCTCTAAGATACAAAGGCCTTTAATTTAACTCCATCTTATATTAAAAATCTCTTAGTACTCTATTATCCAAGCAGAATGTTTAGTCCCTAGAGTGCAGGCTTGCTTATGGTTTCTAGAGTTATTAAAAGTAGATTGGGAGGCAGAGCGTTTAGCTCTCAGGCTCCTCTCATGTGGAAGCAGCTCCCATGTTTAGGTTCGGCAGGCAGACAAGCTCTTGACTTTTAAGATTAGAATTAAAATTTCCTTTTAGATAAAGTTATAATAGGGGAGGCTAAATCGATCCTGAGCTGTCCCTCTGCTATGTTACTACTGCATGTTGTTTTCTTGTTTCCTTTAACATTAATATTTTATTGATATTGGTATCTAACATTGATCATTTAATGTGGTTGTTTATCCTTCTAATTACCTAATGATGATTAATAGGGGTTCCTATTAAACTATTCCAGGGGTCTATAACTAGTAGCTCTCAAACTACGAGTAGCCCGCAACTCCATTCTGAGAACATTGCCGAAGGTTCCAAGAATATGCAGTGTTTCCCACAGGCCGCCCAGGTATATTTGGCAATCAATTTCTTTCTTTTTTATTTCTTTCTTTTTTAACCTGTCCACTTTATTTCACCTGTGTCTACTTCGCACTGTTTCAGTGCAGTAGAGCTCTGCCCTGAAACACACAGAGATCTGACCAGTGACCTGCAACACATCTGGAAAATGCAGCGGAGACTCTCAAACTGACCTGGAAAGAAACGGGTGTTCATAAAATTAGGTAACAAACACAAATGCAATATTTTTGCCTGGACTGAAACAGCGGCACCAGAGCTATATAGCATGCACAAGCTGTTGAATATTAGCTGTTGTGATATAAAATATGTGTGAAGAGTATCAAATTTGTTATTGTCCACATAAAAGAAGCATATTAAGCTGGTTTGGGTGGAGCTCAGCTATGTGAATAAATGTTACTGGATATGAGTAAGTCTCGGACGCTTTCCTTTTGTCAAAGCAGCTCTCAGAGGAAAAAAAGTTTGAGACCCCCGTTCTATTCACTATAGTCGGTTACTGGCCCATCAACCTTCCCAATGTTTATTGTGTATGGTATTGTATTTATTGTGTAATGTATTGATTGTATTGTCTGTCTGTGCTGTATTGTACTGTATTGTCTCTCTATACTGTAAAGTATCCACCCTGTATTGTACTGTATTTATTGAACTGTCTGTCTGCACTGTATTGTATCTATTGTGTATTGTATTGATTGCAGCTTCTCTCGATGGCGACCCCCCCAAAAAAGCAGATGGCTGCCCACCTGGTTCTATATCGGGGCTATTATTTGGCAACATATAAATACAATTGAATTGAATTAAAGGGCTCCTCATGTCTGCATGGTCACAAAAAAAAGGCTATTCATTAAATTTGTCATGAAGAGTACACCATAGCATTCCTTTCTCTTTCTTAATATCAGGATAGAATACCTGAAACTGGTGACGGGAGGAATATGGTCCTGTATCTGCTTACATCAACGGAAGTCCTTACAACACCTCAAAAAGCATGATAAAGACAGCAGGTAAGAAATGTTGTTTATAGCCAGTGCTGAGTATAAATAATTCATTTGGTTCTGCAGCCTGGGAGCAAAGTGAATGTCCGATAGGGAATAATTCTTGTAGCCTCCCCTCCCAAACTAAGCAGAGGCCTCTTTCTCCCACTGAATCATCATTTGAAGTAGGAGCTGGCTCGTGGGGGAGGCTGACAGAGAGGTGGAGGTGGTGTAACTGAATCCGTGATGCTGTGCTGTCTTTTCTGAACGCTGCCCTGTGACGACACGGGGAGTCAGCCATGTTTTATCAGTGGCAGGATGGTGGACAGTGGCCTGCACTTTGATGCCTTCAGGAACTGGGGAATCAGATTACAAGTCCTGTCAACTGACACAGCAGCAGATATTTATGCATGTGTGGAGTAGGGGGGGTATATGTGTGAGTCTGTTTGCTCATAGAGAACATAGTGATGATTAGAGATGTGCAGGGTCAATCTGAGGTGAGACAGCAGGAGAAGCAGGAACTCTGGCTGCTGTACTCACCTGCTGCTGACTTTCTGTCAGATTAGTCAAAGAAACATATATATATATTTGGTGCCTATTTCACTCTAAAAGTAAAATGTTTTGAAATGTAGAGCCCTGCTCAAATGGTTTATTAAAGAATTACGGTGCTCCCTAGAAACTTCTGCATTTTTTATGAAATGCTGTTGAAAGGGGGCATGATCCAAAAACTGGGAAAGACTAGACTAGCAACACATTTTCAACACAGAACGTCAATTAATGTCATTCTGGCAAGGTGCCCTTTGGAATATTAGAGATATGCCTAAGATATATCTTAGGAAAAGGTCATGGTTTGGGTTAAATTCAATTCAATTTATATAGGGCAAAATCACAACACAAGTCAACTCAGGGCACTGAACATGGTAATTACCTTATAACAATAGCTTATAACTTTATAGAGGGAACAATTCAAAAATTTCCATGAGTAATAACTGGAAGGACAAACTCCATTTTAACAGGAAAAACACCTCAGACAAAAGCAGGCTCAGAGGTGGACGACTATCTGACTAACTGGTTGGGTTGAGGGGAGTGCAGGGACAGAAAAGAACAGCATAGAGAAACAACAGAAAACAATTACTAGGTAAGTTGGTGGGGGCAGTAACCGCAAATGAGAAGTATGCAGCTCCAGAACAAGAAAACCTCCAAAAGCAAGTACAAAACTACAGCAGCGAGGAGAACAACAGAGACATAAATAAACATAAACAAAACTACAAGAGAGAAAAGGCATAAAGATAATGAGATGCAATGGTGGCATATAAATGCATGGAGAGTAAAAGAGCAACATATGTATGTAACATATGTAAGTGTTATTTTTACATATTTCTCTTTGCAAAAAGGAATGGTACTTTTATTAAAATAAAGTAAACGAGTACTTTTTCCATCCATGCACACGGAGTTGGTTATTCCAATCCATGAATTTATGTTTCCTGTATGATAACATTGGAGGCAGGTCCATAAAATGGGTCCAAGGAGGGTTCACATTCAGGTCCCCTGATAAAAACCCTCGTTGTAAAATCCAATAAAGTCCAAATTGGCTCTGCTTAAAACCCTTCACTGAATTTTTTCAAGATTTGCGTGTATCTTTATGTATTGATGGCTCTGCCAAATGTCAATTTTTCCTCAGCAACCACAGGAAAGAACAATTAGTTTCAGCATGGGATAAGAAAAGAATAAGTCAAAAGCAACAGCAGAATAAAAATGTAGAAATGTAAGACCTAATGGAAATTAGATCTGAAAGAATCCTTCCATGGTTTAGATAAATAAGCCTTCCGTGTCTCATCTCTGCAGATTGCACGCTCAGTAGTGCAACACATTTCCTTGACAAATGAAGCTTGATATTACTTTGCCACAGTGAAGTATTTCAATGAGGCCGTCAAATTATTTTATGTAAAGTATAGACATGACAAAAAAAGGAAATATAATGTTAATATTGAGAAGAAACCAAATAGGTTCAGTGAACACTGGAAACAGACACATATATATATATATATAAAAAACCATAACGGACTCAATAATGTTGGTATTTATTGTCTGATAATGTTTTGCATCTGACTTTCACTCACAGACAAATAGAAATTCACTCAGTACTGTTTTAATGCACTGGCTAATGGCCAAACAAACAAGATGGGCACCTAATAAATGGGAGGAAGTGCAGGTTTGACATTTATATGAGGTAATATTTCCCTGAGACATAGATGTCAGATTACAATTTAGAACTGAGATGCAAGTCTTTATCAGCCCTTTAAAGCCCATAAAGCCTGCACACATCTGACAAATTAATTGTATTGATTTGGTGCATGTAACATCATCTGTAGACAGAGAACAATGGAACCCATTTCCATATCACTTTGCTTCAGCTAAAATGCGTTGTCAGTTGTCAGTCAGCACATTGGTTATAATCTAATAGTCAGGTGAAGGTGATGATTTTCAGAAATCGACTTCACTATGACAGTTAATTGGTTCTTTTTGCAGGCGACACACATAAGACATCAAAAGCTGGATTTAACCAGTATGAAGGGAAGTGAAACTTTCAGCACAGAACAAGAAACCCAATCAAACATTCAGTGTAAGTGCATATGTCAGAATGACATCATGGAAAAAATATCAGAATTACTTTATTCCTGGTAACAGGTCACACTGGGAAAAAAAAAAAAAAAAAGGCTTCTTCACAAGTAGCATATCCATTGTGTGGCATTTCTGAATATTTCTAATCTTGGATTTTACCGGAGTTAGCAATGTAGAGTTAGGAAGTAGATTGTGGGTATAAACCTGCCATTGGATGATTGTTTCAGTCGGCATTCACCTTTCATTCCACTATCTGTGTGCTGCTGCTTTCAAACCCCTGTCGCCAACAAGAAACAACAACGCCAATCCTCGAGTAGCGACCTACAAGCTGAAAATGAAAGTTTGGGCAAAGATTTGGATTATGAATTACAGGAGACCTGCTTGGTTCTTTTCAGGCTTGTTTTTTTTGCCATTTTAACATTGCTGCATGGGCTTACTGCCCAAGATTATTGTTATTGGTTTAAAGATTTGAAGAAATACAAACAAGCAACAAAGGTTTTTTCCCCTTATAGCAGAATGATATAAAGGGAGTACATGCAAGACTAGCAGTGAAAAGGTGAGCAGCATTGTCCTCCTCTTTTTTGGGGGATTTATAAGTTTACAGCCCGCATCACCCATGATCACGTACTGTTTGAAAATACAAGCACTTTTCAAAGTTTAGCAGCAAGATTATATTAGACTCAAATAACTGGATTGAAGCTCTGTGCTGCCATAGAAAAATGATGAAGTTTCCTTTATTTTCATCAGCTGGAAACGTGAATAAGTCAACTGGAGAGGATGTAGCTAAATGTAGTTTTATCACCTTGATAGCTGGAGCTAATACAACCTTCCATTGATATTTGGAGTCATATTGTTTTTACAGATGTAGGTAACAGTAACAGTCAATAGATGTTGTGTCCACTCACTGGGTCCTTAAATTTCCTGTGGCTCACTAACCATGAGTGCTGAAACCTCAGCTGTGTATGTCCCTTGTACAACAAGGAAAGTTGATACACTTTGCTTCTAATTCTACATGGCCAAACCCTCCACGTACAAAGCTACACAACAGTAACACAGAGGTCCTCAATATTCAGTCCTTAAACTTCATTTAGAGGTTTTAGCAACATTCTATAGCATTAAACATCCACATATTTAACTATAAAACAAGCTGTTTCTTTTGAATTTGCCTCTGCTTTACCTGCAATAATGAGTCAAAATGACTGCCGAAAAAATAGTCTATTGTTTCACATCACTTTCATCATTTTGTATCTTGATTACTTTGGCTTTGTGTGCAGCAAGAAAGACCCTCTCTGCTATCAAGATCCAAAAACGCAATACTGTCCTGGCCTCCCTTTAAAATAAAACATCATTTTAAAGATATTTTGTTTTCAAAATAACATTTCACAGATTGGCCTCAGCCATTATTCCACCCCCACATGTCTCAAATACAGCAGTAATTCCTTTGTCATCCACATCTGCCCATATTTTTTTTTTAGCCCTATCACCATATATCATTTTCATTGGAATTTCATCCTGAGCTGCTGCCCAGCATTTTGGCCAACATTTGCTGTTAAAGTGTGCTCCATAAATAAACTGTCAAGTGGTATGACTCTTCATCATCTCCTTATCCATTGTATTAACTGGATATCTCATCAAGTGCCAATTTCTGGCAGAGGGATTGAATTATATGGTCAATCAATATGCTTTTCCCAATCTTCACGTGGGTGCATGGATTGGTATTGAATTGGTAGAGAATTTGTCCAAGTGGTTTTAGTGACTTGTGATACTTGAAAGGTCTTTTTGTCATCACCATACTTAAATATCATGTTCACAGACCTTTTTACTCCCGGCCAGCTTGTGCTATTCTTGCTTTACATGAATCTAATTTAGTTTGAATCCCTTTTGGCCTCTTTTATGTCCTCCAAGACTTGTTGGTTTCAACATTGATTCTCTTGTTTCTTTATGTTTTTTGACAATGAATGCTTTGATTATCTTTGCGCCTTTGATCTTTTCCAATCTCTTTTGGTTGTTTTTTCTTTGACCTTGTGCTTTCAGCTTTTCCTTCTTCTTGGCAATCTCTTAAACTTCCATAGTGTCTTTTTTATTCACTGATTTCTTTTTTCACAGTGTGATACAACACTAAACCACAGTCCTTTAAATCAAAGCTAAGCCCTTCTATTCAATATTGTAAACACAACTAACTAAAATTCTAACTAACTTAGACCTCTTAGTTCATGAGAAAACTTTTTTAAAAGTTTGCCTGGATTTTCTGAGCATTTCTCAAACCATTAAGAGAATGTATGGCCTGTGTACCGTCTGCTCTGTAAACTGTAATTAGGGAAACTTCTGCCCTCTAGTGAAACCCCCAAGAGACACACTACGGCTGCTAAGGGACCTAACATGACACCCTCTTCTTGTGTCTGTGAGCGTATGTGTGTGAGCTTCAATCCAAGCATGAGGATGTGTGCACCCATGAGTGCATGCACTGTATGTGTAAACACTTAAAGGATCACGTTCCCGGCAACTTGTAATTAGATGAAGAGTAACCCACAGTACAACAGTGACTAATGTTCTCCAGAGCATCAATGGTAACAGAAACATCAATCACAAGGTACCAGAAGTAAATAAAATATATATATGTGGGTCTGGGATCCTGGTATCATGAGTTCATTATGAACTCTTAATGTTTAGTTATATTAGTTCAACCTAGTATAACAGCAAAGCGTATCTTAGACCCAACATTACACTAGAGGGCATCAATCTCAATGTCATGCCTTTGCCTCACAAAAAGGAAACAAAAACGCTTTAGGAGAACAAAAACACGTATAAACAGGTATTTTGATGAATACCCATTTTTGAACAGCAGTGCTTTGTAGAATTTGATGATTCAGCAGCACTGACAACAAGGAACATTGTTCTTATCAGGACCTGGAAGTTCATTTAAAATATGTACATATTTGATAAAAAAACAAACAATTAAAAGTCAACAAACATGGACCTTTGCGCATAGTTAATAAATCTTATTCTGGCATTAATTCATGTGAACCAGAGAATTTAACTGGGATGTATTCAAATATTCAACCACTCACCATTAACATAAACTCTTGAGTTATCGCTAAATCACATCACAAAATCACTTTAGTCCAAAGATATAGTTTGATTTAAAGCCTTCATTTTCAGGTTCTATATTGACATTTGTGATGTAACCATGTGCAACATACTGTTCCCCGGCCTTGAAGTTTCTCGAACATGTCAAACTCGTATAAACAGTCCAACCAAAGAAGCAGTATCGTTTTCTGTCCAAATTAAAGTAGGTCACAGGTTAGAGGAGAGCAGGAAGATCCTGAGTACTTCGTCTGCAGTTGCTTATTTTTCATTTCTGCATCCTACAGTCTTACAGGGTTACTGGTAACAAGCTGCAGGGGACGCTCTGCTCAAATTACACTTGCAGAAGCATATTATTTCCCAAAGTCCACTGTAAAGATCAGGTGGCGTTCGAGGCAACCAAACAGCTCGAGTAAGTAACCCTGACCCACATAGTTGCCTGTGATTGATAAGTGAACAATGAGGTTGTGTCCTAGGGTCTGCTAGATGAGACAAGAAAGAAGAGGTAAGGAGCACACCCTTTGACTCAATGGATGAATCAATTCTCAAAGTCTAAAATAGAGGCTAGAATTGATATCCTGTCTCAAAAAGTGGCCTGGACTTAAATCAACACAATGATCAATGTTCTGTGACTGTGGGTAGAAGATGACTTGAATGATTTAAGAAAGACAGTTTGCAATATGAGAAACCAGACAAAGTGTGTGTATGCGGGGGGGGAACCTACAGTAATGAATAATGTTATGGGGACCTAAATCATTTGAAGACTTGTCTTTCTCATGGGACAAAAGTTCCTATAATGTAAATCATGAAATTTTAAGCAGATGCCATGGTTTATGATTTGGGTTGGAGAAAGTTTCCAGGGAATGAATGCAAGTCAATGTAATGTCCTCTGATGGAGACACGACTGTGTGGGTAAGTGTGTGTGTGTGTGTGTGTGTGTGTGTGTGTGTGTGTGTGTGTGTGTGTGTGTGTGTGCCAGTCTGACCACATAATTTTTAGTGCGGATGACACAGCTTCTTCAAAACCTATTTATATAGCTCTTCATTTGAGGGCTTTGTATTGACAGGGGTAAGAGCTTCTCATCTGATGAAGTGTCTGGAGGGTCAGTGAAGTGCCACATCAGTCTGAGGATGTCAGACTCAAATATGTCAGTCACAAAACAAACATTGCACCACATTATGGGTGGAAATATGACGCCTCTAATCTGACCCTGGAAATACTATATCAGTTATACATCAGCTGCTCTGAAGACAACCGAGAGTCACAAGAGCAAACAAAGTAACACGTAGCCTTCATATTTTTGGACTTTTAATCAAAGCTACATTTGTCTATCCTGTTATTAAAAACACTTTTTTTCCAGTGCTTTTAATTTGGTAGTTTTCCATATTTCTCAAAATATATCTCAAATGGTCAGAGTTTGTATTTTAATATTTGTTAGATATATTTAGGATTTATATTACACAAAAATCCATGAAATGTGTAATTATATCTAATATTTAGAACCATACTCTCTCAATAATATTTTTTATTTTTTTTATTTTGAAGGCATATAGCTGCATAAAACCTCATTTTCATTTTGCCTCTTACCATTTCTTTTCTATCCTATCCATATAGTGTGGGAAAGCTATTTTATTTTCATATTTTTTGGGATCATTGGTGACAAGGAGGCTGTGAGGGTTTCTTTAAAGAATGATGACCAATGATCCCAAAAAATATAAAAATATAGAAATAAAATAGAACTTGGTTGAACACAGCTGCGGGTCATTTTGACCCGAGGACAACACAAGGGTTAAAAAACTCCATGTAATGTATTGTTATGGGAAAGCTAATAAAAGAAACGAAGAAGAACATTCATATCACTGTTTTCTATAAGAATCACTTTTCCTTATTTTCTGAGGTTTTGGTTTCTTGGTAAATTATCAGAAAAAAAGCCACATTGTTTCTCTTCATTAACTCATACTTAAGGTTTCTTGCATCTAATGAAATGTGAACTCTCTGTTCTGCTATGTAGTCACACATTAGCAGTGCATAATTACTGCTTATTAAAAGCCACAATAACCACATAGTTCCTACTAATTATATTGGTCTCCCTTTACTTTATGCATATACACATTGACAGAAGTGCAAGGTGCAAAGCAATGTTTTCCTGAAGTTAATCAGTCACCCCGTGGAGCTAGCTTGGCCAAATTATTAATAAGGATGATATTTACAGTGGTGTGAAAAAGTGTTTGCCCCCTTCCTGATTTCCAATTTTTTTGCATGTCTGTCACACTTAAATGTTTCAGATCATCAAACAAATTTAAATATTAGCCAAAGATAACACAAGTAAACACAAAATGCAGTTTTTAAATGAAGGTTTTTATTATTAAGGGAGAAAAAAAAAATCCAAACCCACATGGCCCTGTGTGAAAAAGTGTTTGTCCCCTCCTGTTAAAACATAACTTAACTGTGGTTTATCACACCTGAGTTCCATTTCTCTAGCCACACCCTGGCGTGATTACTGCCACACCTGTTCTCAATCAAGAAATCACTTAAATAGGACCTGCCTGACAAAGTGAAGTGGACCAAAAGATCCTCAAAAGCTAGACATCATGCCAAGATCCAAAGAAATTCAGGAACAAATGAGAAAGAAAGTAATTGAGATCTATCAGTCTGGAAAAGATTATAAAGCCATTTCTAAAGCTTTGGGACTCCAGCGAACCACAGTGAGAGCCATTATCCACAAATGGAGAAAACATGGAACAGTGGTGAACCTTCCCAGGAGTGGCCGGCTGACCAAAATTACCCCAAGAGCGCAGCGACGACTCATCCGAGAGGTCACAAAAGACCCCACAACAACATCCAAAGAACTGCAGGCCTCACTTGCCTCAGTTAAGGTCAATGTTCATGACTCCACCATAAGAAAGAGACTGGGCAAAAATGGCCTGCATGGCAGAGTTCCAAGACGAAAACCACCGCTGAGCAAAAAGAACATTAAGGCTCGTCTCATTTTTGCCAGAAAACATCTTGATGATCCCCAAGACTTTTGGGAAAATACTCTGTGGACTGACGAGACAAAAGTTGAACGTTTTGGAAGGTGTGTGTCCCGTTACATCTGGCGTAAAAGTAACACCGCATTTCAGAAAAAGAACATCATACCAACAGTAAAATATGGTGGTGGTAGTGTGATGGTCTGGGGCTGTTTTGCTGCTTCAGGACCTGGAAGACTTGCTGTGATAAATGGAACCATGAATTCTACTGTCTACCAAAAAAATCCTGAAAGAGAATGTCCGGCCATCTGTTCGTGACCTCAAGCTGAAGCGAACTTGGATTCTGCAGCAGGACAATGATCCAAAACACACCAGCAAGTCCACCTCTGAATGGCTGAAGAAAAACAAAATTAAGACTTTGGAGTGGCCTAGTCAAAGTCCTGACCTGAATCCTATTGAGATGCTGTGGCATGACCTTAAAAAGGCGGTTTGTGCTGGAAAACTCTCCGATGTGGCTGAATTACAACAACTCTGCAAAGATGAGTGGGTCAAAATTCCTCCACAGTGCTTGTTTGATGATCTGAAACATTTAAGTGTGACAAACATGCAAAAAAATAAGAAATCAGGAAGGGGGCAAACACTTTTTCACACCACTGTATATCCTGGCACTACTGCATGAAGTCAGTTACTGCTATAAAAATAAACACACACCTGACCTAACCAGAGCTGGGTCATGGAAACATAAAAAAAAGAGGAGAACTGCACAACCATTTGATTGACTGTTGTAGCGGTTGTCTTTAAGAATGTGAAAGAGTGAACTTCAAGAGCCTTTTTGGCAGCTCAGAGACATTTTTGCTGTTTGCTCTGAGAGAAGCTTCCTGCTGCATTGCATGCAGGTCTGAAAGTGAGCTGCAAATCACGCCAGCCTCTCTTTAATCTATTGCGAATTCCCTAAATCTAAATGTGAATGTCAATTGCCCATGTGCTCACCTTGACATTCATGCAGTGCTTCTTGGTCTGTAATAGAATATTAATATCTCTCCTATCCTGGAGAATTTCCAAACAATTGAACAGTAGGAAAAACTGATTTATTTCTGTGATTTGTAAGGTATATTACATACGTGAGGTTTAAATGGTGATGCTCCGTAAACATTAATTATGAAAACAAATTGGAATTTTATCAATGCAGTTGAATTAAAGTGACAAGGCTTTTAAAGTGCTCTCAGTGGCTGAGGTGATGGCAACAATTGACCAGGGTGCTGTGAGATGCCAACCAAAGGCAAAATAAATGAGGGGAGTGTGAATACAATTTTAATCAGTTTACACTGATTGTGGGTGTCCTTCACAGTTGTGTCACTGGATAATGTGGAGGAAATTTGCATTGCAAATCCTGGTGTCGAGTGTTTTTTCCTTAACTACAGAGGTCAATCATGTTTACTGTGCATGGTCTAAACAGCTCCCAGGCTCCTGGAAAAAAAAAAGATGGATTTTCAAGAAGAATCTAGCTCCAGGCTTTGGTTTGTCTTCTCATAGTGTACCATATGAATATATATACAGTGTGTGTGTGTGTATATATATATATATATATATATATATATATATAGCTAGCTAGCTCCAGGCTTTGGTTTGTCTTCTCATAGTGTACCATATGAATACATATATATATATATATATATACAGTGTATATATACTGTGTATATATATTCATATGGTACACTATGAGAAGACAAACCAAAGCCTGGAGCTAGATTCTTCTTGAAAATCCATCTTTTTATATATATATATATATATATATATACATATATATACTAGTGGAAAAACAATGGTGGATGAAACATGACAGGTTTTTAAAAGGCTTGATGCTACTCTTTCACCAATAATTAATTTGCACCATAAGGAATTGTTCCTGTGGTTTCAGTGTTTGATTGTGGATTATGTTAGATCATTGTGTGAGAGTGTGTCTGAGTCTGTGCATGCAAATAAATCTTGTTAAAAGCAACAGAAGGCATTGTGTCTGTGGTTGGCCTTTGTTCTGGTGGATTGTGCCAGCACATAATGTATTGTGGCATCCTAAACACATAAATAACATGGCATAAAATTAGCATCTTCTGCAAAGAGACCGTAATAAGAAAAAGAACAATAAACCCAATAAATGTACAGGGTAGAAGAAAACACTTCCACTGTGACTCAGAGTCCTCTGTTATTACAGTAAAAACCTCAGACTATTTTTTTGTGTCTAGTGTTTCGATAATAAAACCCATTCATTGCTTCTCAAACTTTTCTGTAGTAACACTGATTCAGTGTTGGTGAGGTGCTCCCTCCTTAAAAAAAAATCATGGAGAATATCACTTTTAATTAAAACAATATAAACTCCATGTGCCAATTTAAAATTTCCTCCGTTACTACTGTTGAGGCATCTTGAGTGACTAAAAGTTTGTCTTTGCTTTTATCATAGTGTTTTCTGTCAATCGTACACTTATAATCAATACCGAACTCAAAACTTAGAATGATAAACCCTTAAAAAGCAGTTTGAAATAGTCAACCGTGAAGTTATCATTAGCTTTGTGCTACAAGTGAAAGATGGAAGTTCCGCTTTCACATAAAAATTAAAAATATAGATCACTGTGAATTAGTCTAAATTTAAATTAAGTGCAAAGCAAGAGACAGATAGCAGTCACGTTACGTTAATCCCTCAACATGCTGCCACAGAAGCCTCTGATGGGCTCATTTAGCGATGTCTCTTTAAAGGCCTGCAGGATTTTAATTGCTGGATTTCTGACAGCACAAAGAGGTAGTTCAAAAAGAGCATAGTGGGCGTTAATCCTGCATGTCTGAGAAATTGAAAGAATTATTCCCAAATATGGATTTAATGGTGAGATAGCAACAGTCAGAAGAAAGCTCTGGCTTATAATTTTGAGAAAAGCAAGTTATTTTGATTTTTGGGTTGATACATAGAAAGAGAGAAAAAGAGACAAAGACAGATTTTGTCCCCAGTCACATGAGCACTTATTTGTGTACTAATATTTTAAATCATCTGACTGTGTTTTAGACAGACAGGTGGCTTTTAGGTATAACCTAGAAAACCGTGGCCTAAATCCCTGGCTTATCATCTTCCAGAGATTCACAGACTCATGCACACACACAAGCGAATAGCACACATAGCCGCACAGGAACATAGCTCATAAGATCAAAACGGCTGAATCTGATGCTTCTGGTGCAAGTTTCCACATAAAACTCTTTGGTGATTGCATGCGCTTAAAGGACATCCTTTACAGTTTTTCCTCTCACTTCAGCCCTTTGAAACCAGAGAGGCCAGAGAATTACGAGCACTGAACATTTTGTCTGAGTGTACTGCATTAATGTGACAGCTTCTTGGGATTCCGGGGGCTAGTTTGTGTCCTCTTTCTATCCATGGTGTGGTGGAATGTCTCTTCATAATTTTCCGTTTTCCTTTTGTTCTGAAAAACTCTCATGATGTTCATTCAGTGAAACTAACGACGCCCATATTTCACACACAGCACAATCAGCCTTTAAATCATCCACAGGGATCCTGCTCTGTATGCACCTGGTGTGAAAGATTTCTCTCTTAGGGATTTATTTCCAACCAGCAGTCAATATTGAATTGTTACGCTAAAATATACACATTCAGCCATGCTTGTTGACATTATATGGACCTGGTCTCTTTAATCAGCTGGCGCTATTGCCCATATGTATATTTGGAAAACAAGACAGTTGGGAATCTGAAAGGACTGTAGCTTCAGGCTAAAAACATCAGACAGGAAACTGATTGGACAGTTTAGATGGGTGACAAATTGTGTGCCAAGAGGAAGAATTTTGCATATAAGATCAAAACCTTTTAGTATTACAGAGAGAAATCCAACATTTTGCCCATGAGCAAGCACTAGGCAACAGTGGGGAGGAAAAACCTCCTTTTAACAGGAAGAAACCACCAGGGGCAACAGACTCTCTATCCATAGCAAAGATGATCTTATCACAGCTTTCTATACATTGAGGAGGTTTCATGGGGTTGTCTGAGTTGTAGTCAATTCAAAATGTCCAATGATCTTTGAATGGTTAGCCCCGTGTCCAAAGCAAAGCATGCCCAAATCATAAAGCTTCTGCACCTTTCTTCTATTTTAAGATACTGATTTCATGTTTGTATGCAGCCACCTGTGCTGCATGTCATTCCCAAACAATTCAGCCAGAGTTTCATCAGTCTGCAAAATATTTCCTCAGTACAGTTGTGGTGTGAAAAGTATCAGCCTCACAGATATATTTGCTTCATACAACCCTGATTTGTATATGGTAGACTCATGAACAGAGATGTTAACCACCTCCAATGGTTTCTTTGAGCCTTTAGCTGTTACTCTCAGCTTCTTTATTACCTCAACGCGCATTTTGCTTTGAGCCTTAGAAGTCTTAGCTGAGTACCTTTTAGAGTGGCCACAGTACCTAATTATCTCTATATAACTGTAGACTGACAAACATCTAAACACTATGAGATTACTTTGCAAATCACATATTCTTGATGGTTGGACTTCTGCATTCTTGTTCTTTGTGAGGCATGGTTTACAGACTCTCCTTGTCAAAAGTGAATTTAAATTGTTTGAGTATTGTCATAGCTCTGAGCTGGCGATAGCAGTAACCATTATTCTTTTGGATTATCCTTTCATCCATCACCTTT
The DNA here is from genome assembly GCF_022577435.1 of Embiotoca jacksoni. Lineage (NCBI taxonomy): Eukaryota > Metazoa > Chordata > Actinopteri > Embiotocidae > Embiotoca > Embiotoca jacksoni. Next base: position 7,630,294 of record NW_027185229.1, on the reverse strand, counting down.
TGTGAAAGTGATATATCAGAAATGCTCTGAGGCAATATCTTCAAATGTATTCTGTTGCATTTTTCTTTTTTTAATCATAGTCAAGAAGATAAATGACAATTTGTGCATTAACTATTAATTATCAAACATAAGTGTATATAATTTAAAAAAAAACAAAAACATGTTTACATTGCAGTTTATGTAGCAAACAAGAAGCAATTTGTTGATTTCTGAACTTCCACATGCTTCCAGTCCAAGCTGGTCCCATACTTGAGGCCTAAATGTCTCAAGACTCAAGTTGACATGAGACTTGAATGCAAACACTGAGAGGACCGGACTTGGTGACCCAATAATACAGAAAAATGCTCTACTGGGTGTAGTTGCATGCTTTGGAGCTTTGCCAAACAGTCATGAATAATTAATAACATAACTAGGATGTGTAACGTCTGAAACTACCAGCAGCAGTTATTTCCTCATGCCTGGCACCAAAAGATATCTTCCGTGACTGCCAACGTAAAGCCTTCAAGCACTGCACACCAATCTTTTTCCATCGCTGTAAATTCTACACGACTGTAGCTTTTTTTTTTTCCACTCAGTACTAACAGGACTTAATCAAGGTTAAGGTGCACACCGTTTGAATGTAAAACTTCAAACAGCATCAATCACAGGTCTTACTCTGTGCCTTGGGGCCTGTTCTAGATGAGCTCCCTCCGAGACTGAGGGAGACACGAGTAAGAACGTGGGCTCCACTCAGTCTGGATTCTCTTTGGGAGTCAGATCTGTATTCAACCTGTCTTGAATGCCAGCTTTGTCTGCTTATTTATAGGTGCTCTATTTATTCTCTGAGTTGGAAGACAATAAGTCGCAGAAAGCCTCGTGTTGCTCAGGGACATCAATTACTGTTGTATACAAGAGAAACTTCAGGTATTCAATCAGCCTGTAATCATGAAAAAGATTTAAGCATCAATTGTAAAAGTTCTCAATAGGAAATGCTTCAGGCAAAATAAAAAGGATATACAACAAAACTGAAGGAACAACCTCGAGGCTATGTCTGATTTTATGGGAACAATATTTAATGTGATGACACAATTTAAGAAAGAAAAAGTAAGAATAATTGAAGAGAAAATTAAGTCTGATGCTTTTTTTTTAATCTGTTGTCAGTCTGTTCTGTCTGAAGACAGCGAAGTTCTTCTTTTACTTCCCTTTTGCCAGTAGTCTACTAGATATGTGTTACATTACTATGTATTTATTCAATTAATCATCCCCTTCTGAAGAAAGTCAGATGTTAATAGCCTTCTTTGCATTCTCTCCCACAATGCTGGCTGCAGAGTTCCAACTCTGTCAGTCATTCTTTGCCAAATAAGATTTCTGATGACCTGGTGCAATCTAAACTCAGGGAAAGACTTGCACCCTTGAAGGTGCAGCAAGGCTTAAAGGATGTTCCCTCTTTCTCTCAATGCACCTTCACTCATATTGACTGATCGAAAGAAAAATGGGCTTCTCATTAAAAAGTAGATCAATAAAAGCATCCATTGGCTACCCAGCTCATCACTGGGGAATCAATGGTTATTTATGTAGTGTAGGGAAACTCCATCAGTGTTTAATGACAAGGATGAAGAGGAAAGATATTTTACTGATAAGCAAATTTTGAAGGCGTTATTGACCTGGTTTTTTTTTTCTTTTAAGTCCTCAATATTTCCAGCCATATCTGATTCTTTGTTAACATTGTAAAGGATTTTCTATTTAAAATCTAGCATGTTTTTATTTATTGATATATTTACACATCGTCTAGCCGCCTGAGCTAGTCATAGGTTTCCCTCTCGTCTACCCTCTGCTGCAAAGACCTGTCTCATTGCTGCTGTCTTTCCATCAGAACAAAGCAAGACATACAGTTCATACATTACTCATCACAGCTATAGACCCTCCAGACAGCCCTTTAGTAGAAGATTTCCCCTTGTAAACTTTAAGAACCAACATTGTGCACCCTGAGAGCTCCAACTCTCTGCTTTTTATTGCCTGTAGTCTTGAAATGAAAACTCTACTGTTTCTAGAGTTTATAGTATTTGAGAAGAACACTCAAATATTAAAGAATTTAAAAAAAAAAAAAGGTTTTTGCAGCACATCATAGCTGTATTTTAGATAACACTTCATATCGATACAGTTCAGAGAATGTATCTCTTACTGAATGGTTGCCAGGTTTTAAAGAGCACTCACTTTAGAAATAAAACAACCCCAGGGAGGCTTGTGAGCTGCTTGTTTTAGCGTTTCTCCAGGGTTAAGAGAAGAGGCATTTCTCATAAATGTGTAGGAACCACTTGGCAGAATTAACTTAAAGAAATTGTCAAAAATGCCATTTATCCCGCAGGAGGGTATACAACACGCCCTCTGAGTCTACAACCCTGCATACAACATTTATCAAAACTGTATTCCTGTGGCCGAAACCCACAAAGAGGTAGATAGTGTTCATGGAAAATGCAGCTCCTGTAGTAATCAATCTCTGTGCCTTCTCAACACTCCCAACACACTTAATGGAGCTGAAAGTTTAGTTTGACGTGAGAGAAGGCCCCCCCAACTTTTCAATTGCAGTGTTGATCCCCTCTTGGCCAGAGTTTTTAGATAATGAAAACTGTTTCCTTTAATCCTGTCCAGCTATGTTGGCTAGCTTGCCACCCAAGTTTGCATCACTTTCTGTTGGGGGAATCCAAGTTTTGTAAGGTTAATTTTAGTTGACTAGCTGTTCTGTCAGTCCGTTAGCATCCCATGCATTCTGACTAAATCTAACCAACTCAGTTTTGTGCATAAAGTTAATCAAACATTTACCAAAACAATGTCACATCATGAAACTGATCTATCGTGGTGTAGTCATCATAAACCCACTGTATGAAAGCAGTGAGTTTAAAATGCCTACTCAGGGAAATTGTAGATTTCCTCTGTATGAGCTCCACCCAGAGAGTCAGTTGGATAAGAAGTATGTTATTGAACTGGATTTGCTTTGCTTTCTGAGGTTTAAGACTTTCTTTGTGTCAGCAGCAAATGATTTTCAGTTGTGTTTTGTATTCTGTTCCTGTGATTAAGCCAAAATGAAAATGTCTCCAAAGTTGTCTTACTCAAATCTCCACATAGCTGCTGCCACATTCACATACCATGTAAAAGACAAAAATCCTGCAGCGATTCTCTTTCAAATGATAAAGAAAAATGCAGTGGCTTTGATATTCATGTTTACTCCCCTTCTTCTAGGGCACATTTCAATGCTATCAGTCTCTCAATGTTGATACATAGTGTTAAGCAGCTAGTCCAGGGAATTAACTGCTAAACCAGATTGTATTTTGAAGGAAATAGCTTTCTTGAGGGAATCATGGACACACATAAGGTGTCAAAATGAAGCATCTGCTGAAATCTTCTCTTGATAATATTATCACCAGCTCAGGAACCATGACAAATGACTAGAGGTTGCACAGTGACGTAAACAAAGAAACAATTCATTTACTTGAAACGAACACAAACCACAAGTGTCAAAATGAGGTGTGGCTGTCAGCAAGACAGCCGTGTCGGCATGCATGAGTGCAGCATAGGGAACAGACATTGCCCCTTTTTCTCTCCTGTGGAACAAGTGAGCACTAAATGTTCCCAATAAGCCACGACTCGGCTACATCTACTGTCTCCGCAACACAAAACACCAAGACAAGCAGCCAGGCTAGCAGCCAAACGAGGAGTCATCACACTAACAAGCTGCAAAATAAAGGTTAGTGCCACTAATTTGAAAAGAAGGCGTAATGTTGGTATAATCCCATGTAACATGTGCACCCAATTTATAATTTGTGAAAAAATTATAATATCTACAGTGTATAATAAAGTCGCCAGTAATTGTATTTAATAGCAATAATGAACTGCTGAATTTCCTTTTCACAATAATACTTTGTTATTGGGATAGTGCTTCTATTTGTTGTGGTAAAACTGTAAGAATTATAATATCATAGAGGGAAAAAAAGAATGCAACCAAGCAATCATATATGAACATAATGTTGTAAAAATGCTTTTAAAAATCAGAACTTTTCATGGAAGAAAAAAAAAATGCGCTGACCACTTTTATTAGACCTCTATAATATACTGTACAGGATGCATTTTTAGAGAGAAACAGTGAATGTAAATATAACTTTCTGACCAAATAATTTCCAAATACTGTATGTGATAGTATTCAGAGGCCAAATGCTGTATATAACAGCAACCCAATCAGTTACTGAGTGGGCTGCTATTGAGAGCATGTTTAACTGAATATTGAACAAAATGACTATCATGTTGGGCACGTCACATGTTTAGGGATTTAGCATGTAGACAAAGGCTAATCCAGTGTAATTACTTTGAGAGGTCCCAGTCAGATGGTGCTTCAGGCGGTGAACAATGTTAATCTGATACAATTAGAGACCTTTATATAAAAAGGTGGTTTTCACAATCTATCATTGTTCCTTTAATATTAGAGTCTAAAGTCATTTCTACAATCTCTATAAAAAAAAAAAAATTAAAAAAAGACCTGCTTACATAGAAGAGTATAATTAGATAGGCTAACAATGAGAAGGCATTTGGAGATTTCAGAGTGGAATGGGAGTCAAAGGCTCTGTGACTGAACATCAGCCAGTCTATTTGCGGCCCGGGAACAAAAGATGTGGCCCAGTTCCACATTAACCTTCTGTTTGGTAGGTTAGTGTTAGGTTCAGAACTATAACATAGCGCTGATAGGATAAGAATCAAACCCACAGTCAGACAAAAACAAAGCTTGGCACCAAATCTGAGTTTTACTTGCAGCAAGGGAAGTCCGTGCAGGGTCTTAGAGTTGTAAGCTCTTCACCTGGCATCAGCCAACTCCGAATCAGACTTCCCTCTTTGCTCCTTTTATTGTATACATGGGGTTACAAAACATCACGTGATTATATTCCTATAAGTATGTGCACATGTTGTATAACTTGAGTGCATAGGGGTTCAATGCTCTTCATACCTTATGGGTATGTTTTCTTTTAACCTATGTGCTCTACTAAATTAAAGCCAGTTCCTCCTCCTCCGGGATGATGTGTGCTGTCAGAAAGGAATTCGTTATCTATGCATGTAGTAGTGACCTTTCAACTGCTACCTACATAGACCAAAGGAAACTTTTGCACACATGGTAGTACTTAATTTACACACTGACAATGAGCTACTGTTTTTCCTATCATTCCCTCCTGTTTGTCATTTTGTAAATTCCTTAGATCATTGTGACATCAACATAACATCACTTGTTTTCACATTTTCAACGTATGCATCATTTTAGACCTTGGAATCATTTCACTCATTTTCAGGGGGATCTCGTTCATATTGCTGTAGGAGCATATAATTAAAGAATGTGTTTGCCACCATCTTCTGCATCATCATCCGTAGACAAGGAATAACACAACTTATGAGTACACAGAATATTATCAACACCACGAGTACAGGCATGAATATCTTCAGTAACATATGCCACCATGGGCCTGTAGTCAACCAGGAATATATATCCCAGCTCCCTATGCCAAGGTGGTCTTTGGTCATAACAGATTGCATTTGTTTCAGGACATTCATGGCTTTGGATATGTTGGTGTTAACCTCGTCAGGGATGTATGTACAACATGTAGTTCCTATTTTCACACAGACACCTCCCTCAGATGCAGTCAGGAGGTCCAATACCATCCTGTTTTGGAGCACCATGAGGCGGAGTGCCTTGATTTCTCGGTTTTGGCCTTCATTTACTTTTATAGACGCATTTGCCCACACTTGGAATCTATAGTCAACAGTCTCCAAGCGTAGCATCACTTTACCTACCCCTAACTGTGGGAAGAAAGCTAGGATTACTTTTGATGCGTCAGTCCAGAGTTTATGTTCTTTTGGTACGTCAGTTCCCCATATACCGTCATGAGGCTTAATTCCATTCTCAGTCATCCACTGGTCAGTTGATCGTTTACGACGAACATTGTTTACTGAGGTTTGTTCTTTGTCTACAATGAACGTGTGGTCTGTTACAAATATTGGGGTACATACTCCAATCCAATTAACAGGTAAGGTAATATATGCATTAGTGCCACACAGCCACCATCCTCCTTGTACTAAATAAGTACCATTGGATGGCCTTTTCTGGTGCACAGGTGCCCCTTGCCAGTCGCCATAATACGTATGTTGACATTGTTTGCTGGAATTTCCTAAGAAGACGGTGCCCTTTGTTTGCTCAAAGCACAGGGGAAATTTCGGGTTATCTTTCAGGAATACCTTCTGAGGAACAACAGGGCCTGTACTAGTACGGTTAAAATTCACCCAGAACATGGTGTCACATGTCCCATTCTTAAGTCCAGTGAACTCAAGCCATCCGGACTCACCTTCCTTTACCAGGGTGACATTGATGATTATGTCTTCATGTTGGTACCCCACCCCAGCGAAACTGGAAAAGCATTTAGCTTCTGTCCAGTTCATAGGTTTTGCATGTAAGGTCACTTGTGTAGATGAGTGTGGCATGTGGGAACATACGAAACAATCACTTTTATTATATGACCTGACGAGGACCTTCACATAGCTGTACCACATGTTGGTATCCCACGAATGTTTTGGGTTTTCGTCCATCCATGTCCATTTGTCTGGTTGCTGATCGGTCCATCTTTTCCTTCTTATCGTGCCTTCGTCATCTTGGCGGAGTGACAGGAGGCAGAGTCCTGTAAAAGTTGTTACCACAAGGGGGAGGACCCACCTGCATGCCATTGTTGACAGCATACTATGGGCGCGGATCAGTTGTTTTCTTCACTGGGTTGAGACCAGGGAGCCTAGAGCTACACCCACCCTTTGTAACCAGACTTCCACCGTTACCCGCTGTTGGCAGCAGTCAAGGGGGTCACTCTCTTGCAGTGGCTCAAATGTATCCAGGTGCCTCTCTCCGCGATCTTTACGGCCGTTGGTGTGATCAGGAGGACTTGGTATGGTCCAGTCCAGCGGGGGTTGGACCAACACTTCCTTTTGATGACCTTGATCAGTACCCAATCACCGGCTTTGACTGGATTTTCCTGTGGGGACACAACGTGGTCTGGCAGATTATTTGCACTCATTATTTCTTTTCCTTTCATCATTTTACACATCCAATCAGTTAATGTGTTTTCTTCTTGTTCTTTTTCTTCATCGTCATAAAATAATGGTAATTTGAACGGTCTACCATTAACTATTTCAAATGGAGTTAGTCCATTTTCAGTTGGGGTTATTCTCATGTACATTTTTACCAGATCTATACATTCTGGCCAGGTCCTTCCTGTTTGCTCCATAGTTTTTCGTAGCCTTAATTTCACCGTACCGTTTGCTCTTTCCACTAACCCTGCACTTTGTGGATGGTACGAGCAATGATTTTTTAATGTTATTCCTAAGTGTTGCGCTAGGTATGTTATCACATCATTTACAAAGTGTGAGCCATTATCACTGTATATTATTCTAGGAATGCCATGCTGTGGGATGATGTTTTTGCATATAGCTTTAGCTACTGTTATAGCATCTGCCTTTCTGCTTGGGATAATCTCCACCCATTTGGAGAATGGGCATATCAGAACCAAACAATATTGGAAGTTATTATTTTTATTTAATTCAATAAAATCCATGTGTATTATTTCAAACGGGTGTTCAGCTCTCAGGAATACACCGCGTTTTGGTCTGACGTTTCCTTGGGAGTTATGTTTACAGCAGATTAAGCATGATCTACAAAAATTTTTTGAGTATGAATTGAATCCTATTGTATAGAAATGTTGATGTATCCCTTCAACCATCCCTCCTGTTGAGACATGGCAAGGCCCATGACTCAAAATGGCTGCTGTTTTGTATAGGTTTCTTGGTAGTACAGGTTTGTTGTTTATGTGATATATGCCGTTTTGTATTTGTGCTCCATTTTTTAACCATAGCTGTTTTTCTGATGTTGGTGAATTTGCTTGCATATCTATTAAAATTTCATTAGATATTGGTTCGATTTCCTCATTTGGTTTCTGATGGACTATGGTGTATATGCCATATTGTCCTGTTGCTGCTTCTTTGGCTGTTTTATCGGCAAATGCATTGCCTTTGCTTACTCTGTCCGTTTTCTTTGTATGCGCTGCACATTTGCATACTGCTATTCTTTTTGGTAACAGGACTGCTTTAAGGAGTTCTTTTAATAATTCCGCATGCTCGACAGGTTTTCCTGTGGATGTGGTCATTCCTCTCCGTGACCATTGGGCTGCGAATAAATGTAGTGTAGAAAATGCATATTGACTATCAGTATATATAGTGACGCTCTGATCTTGTGCTATTTTGCATGCTTCTGTTAAGGCTATAACTTCAGCCGCCTGGGCTGAGAGGTTCGAGGCTAATTTTTTCGCCTGTGCAATCTCTTTGTCTGTGACCACAGCGAATCCTGTTTGTGTTTTTCCATCTGGTGACTTTGAGCTTGAACCATCAACATACAATGTCATACCTTCTATTAGGGGTATGTCGGTTAAGTCTGGTCTGGGTTTGCACATTTGTTCTGTCAAGGCTTTACAGTTGTGTGGTGTACCATCTTCTGGCGTGGGCATGAGTGTGGATGGATTTAATGTGGTGCATCGCTTCAGAGTTATGTGTGGCTGTGAAAGCAGTACCGATATTATAGCGAGATGTCTTGCTGGTGATAAGAATGTCATTTTAGTTTGTGTCATCAGAACATCCACCTCGTGTGTGACTAGCAGTGTCAATTGGTGAAACAACACCACTTCCGCGGAGCACTGTACGGCTTGTGCTGCTGCGCATACTGCTCTTACACACGGGGGTAGTGCACACGCCACTGGGTCCAATCTTTTAGAGTAGAAAGCTACTGGCTTCATTTTTCCTCCATATTCTTGTGTCAGTACTGATGTCATAAACGGGCCTTTGCAGTCCACTGTTTGTGTGAAAGGTTTATCATAGTCCGGCAGTCCCAGAACCGTGGCACTGGTTAATGCTTGTTTAAGGGCTACTAATGCTGTTTCTCCTTCCAGTGACCATTTAATCTTTTCAGAGAGGTTCATTGGACTTGCATAGATGAGATCTAGCAGGGGTTGAGTCTGCTCTGCGTAGTTTGGGATCCATAATCTACAGTAGTTACATAACCCTAGGAATTGCATCATTTGTCGTTTAGTTTGTGGTTTTGGTGTCTGCGTTATAGCTTGTTTCCTTTCTTCTTGTATGCGTCTTCCGTCACCACTGACCACATGACCTAAAAAGGTCACTTCCTCTTGCATCCACTGTAGTTTAGACAGTGATGCCTTATTTCCTGTTTGAGCGAGGTGTTTCAGCAATGCTATGGACGTGTGTATGCAGTGTTCCTTGGTGTCTGCTGCAATCAATATGTCATCGACATACACTATCACCTGTGAATGTTCAGGTGTAGGGAAATCTGCCAAGCAGTTCTGTATTGCCATTGAAAATATAGTGGGGCTATCACAGTACCCTTGTGGGAGCCTGGTGTACGTATATTTTCTTCCTTCTATTGTAAATCCGAACCACCCCTGTGAATCTTTGTCCACTGGGATAGAGAAAAATGCGTTGCTTAGATCTACTACCGTAAACACCTTTTTATCTGCTTTCAACTGATTCAATAATGTGTGTGGGTCTGGTACACATGGGGCCATACTCTCAACAGCTTCATTGACCGCTCTTAAATCTTGAATCATCCTCCAATTGTCTGAATCTGCCTTTCTAACTGGAAAAATAGGTGTATTACATGTAGCTTCGGGGGCTTCTATTAAGATTCCTGCTCTTATCATGTCTTTTATTACTGGTTTGATGCCTTTTTCGGCATCCGGTTTTAATGGGTATTGACGCACTCTTGGCCTATAATTTGTTTTGGCTTTAATTTTTACCGGTTTTACTGTAGTCATTAATCCTACATCTGTTTTCCCTTTTGACCAGAATGACGATGGGACTTGCGTCAATTCAGGATAGTTCTTTAGATCAGTTATATATCATTCAACTACATCGTCCTCATACGCGGACAGATGTACATGGGGTGACACAGCTACAACCCAGCTCAACACTTTCCTGTACATCGTCTCAGTTTCATTTACTTCCCACCCTTTTTCCGCTCTTTCCCAGGTCTGGGTTCTTTCTCCTTTGGTTATAAATGGGCCTATCTCTTTCCATTCGAACTTTTTAGGTTTGGTAATAGAGACGTGTGGTACGATTCCATAGTTTATGTATAGTTCTTGTGCTGGTTTTGACAACATGACGCTACACCCTGTTTTCCCCTTCCCATCAGTGTACATTGCTTTGAGTGTGATTCTCTGAGGTCCTAATTTTTGAACTTTCTCATTGTATGGTAGGTCTGGCCCTGGGGTGTGCTTGAACCTCAGTGTCACGTGCATCTGGTCTGCGTGTTGTTCTTGATACTGGCCTGTTTGTTTTTTCCTTGCAAACTTTAGGAGTTGTTCTCCAGTGTGAGTAGGGTCTGGTTGAGGCATGTCGAGGGACCAGTAGTACCAGTAGCTATGATTCTGCACCACTAGTGTGTCGACAGCCTCCCCTTTCCCCACTGCGACCATTCCTTTAGAGGTAGGAACTATAGATATTTTCATAGCTAAGAGTAAGTCTCTCCCTAACAGGTTGACTGGACACTCAGGACAGATTACCACTGAACTTCGGGTTTCCTCTCCTGATTGTGAGTCTCGTATCCATACCGGTTTGGATGTGCGATGACAGTTAAGCTGTCCATTTGCGGATTTCACAAAAATCCGTCCATTTGATGGTGTTAAACCAGGTACGTGTTGTTTTAAAACTGTTTTGTCTGCACCTGAATCACATAAAAATGTGATGGGTTTTCCGTTTACTTCTAATTCTCTTGTGGGTTTTTCATGATCTCCCGAGAAATTTAATAATACTTCTGTAAGATCTAGTATGGGTGTCTCGTCCACGCTACCTTGATCCTTTCCTCCCTTTTCCTTCTCTAGTCATCTATTGTGAAATGGGTTGTGTGGGGGTGACTGCTCGTATTCTTCGTCATGTTGGTCAGAGTTGTCTTCTGCTCTGCAGTCTCGTGCATAGTGTCCTTTTTTGCCACACCTCCAACAGCTGTCATCCCTGCCTCCGGGGTAGCGCAGTGGAGCCCATCCTCCTCTGCCTCTGCCTCTCCCCCTTCCTCCACGCCCCCTGCCTCTGGGCGGGCCGAGGAAAAAGACTTGTGATGGTTCCTCATAGTCTAATAAGTATGTGGCTGCTGTTTCTGCCGTCCTTTTCTTTTTCTTTTTTATAATACTTTGGGCGTGTTGAGCCCAGTTCATACACGGAATGAGTCCGTCTGTCGGGTGGTTGACATTGTGTTTTTTGATAAAGTCAGCTATGCTCTGGTGGAGGCCTGACATCAGCGCCTGTTTTAGTTGTTGTTGATATGGGCCATCTGGATTACCGTCGTCGTGTAGTCCGCTGTTCTGTCTGAACACTCCCTCCAGTCTTGTCCTGTATTCATGTACGTCCTCTCCTTCCTTTTGTCTACATTGTGCTATTTTAGCGTAGTCTGGTCTCCGTCGGAATACTTCGGTCATGCTGTCATACACGGGTTGTATCTGGGCATTTAGTTCTGCTGTACCGTAGCCTAGGACGTTACCATCCACTGCTTTCCCTGTGTACACTCTTCTTACTCTATTCCAATTATATGTGAGACATCTTTTAAACGTTTGTTCTACTTCTATGCCATTTAGGCGGTAGGAGTCTCTTAACTGTTTATGTCTCTCTATCCATCCCTCCACATCAGTGACATAGTCTCCTAAGCTTTTACATGCTTCCGCACATTCGCTCTCCGTCCATGGTCTGTATACGTCAATAGTTCGTTCTTGGTCACCGTTTATGCCGAAATGAGGGTTAGCCACCGCCATTAGGGGGTATGTTTCAGTGTTATATTTTGGTGGGGGGTCGGGTCCTGTGCCACAGCCTTCACATTCGTTGTTTTTTTGCGTTATGCCGTATTTTTCTTTATAGGCTGTCAACACTGGATACGTGCCAGTTGCCCTAGCTGTCTGACTTCTAGTTCTCCTAGGACTAGTTAGTCTAGCTGCAGTCGGGCCTATTTCGTTTATCACTTTTCGTTCCTCTTCTTCTTCCTGTTGTCTCTGGCGCTCCTCTCCTGCGTCTAATCTTTCCAACGCTCTAACTGCTCTCTCTGCTTCTTCTCTCCGCTGTCTATGTATATCAGACGGGGGTCCTGTCTCTTCATCCTGATTTACGACTGCCGTGGCTTGCAGCGTAGTACGCTTATCTCTCCCTGCTTCTTTCCTTTTTTTTACTTGCTCTAACCATTTTCTAGTTACACTTAACTGTTCTTCCTTTCGCCGCTTGTCTTTCCCTGTCTTTCCTGACACATTCAGTATCAATCCTTCTACTACTTTCTTACATTGCCCTTCCATTAATCTTCCGTCAAAATCAAACTTTTTCTTCCAGTTATCTAGGAATCTGGTGCTGCCTGGATATGCCCGTTCCATAAACTTGGAGTCTCCCTCTAAGGCAGGCTTTCTGTTTTCACTCCCCATTATGTCAATATTCTTTGTGTCCTTTACAGACTATGTGTCTTTTTCAGGACCTATTTTCCTTAATCCACTACTATGTGTACTTTAACAGACCACAGGATTACGTTTACACCGTTAGGTTTCCTCCTGTGCTGTTGTTTCCACTAGTGGCATTCACACACACACACACACATTCACTCGAGCTCTCTGTTAACCTCCCTTACGGCGGAGTGACCTAATTTACCTCCCTTACGGCGGAGTGACCTAATTTACCTCCCTTACGGCGGAGTGACCTACCGAATTGACCTCCCTTACGGCGGAGTCACCTAATTTACCTCCCTTACGGCGGAGTTACCTAATTGCGCATTCACGGTTATAGAGCCGTACTCTTTCCTTACTTTGGCGTTGTTTCTGTCTCCCTGGGTGATTCAGGATCCCGTCAATCGTCGTCCACCGAGGGGAGTTCAGACATTAAAGCACCGGCCTGGCCACGAATTCACGCCCCAGGTCTTTTTGCAGGCATCCTAGATGTCCTGGCTGTCGACAGACTCCGGTGTGTCCTCTCCCTCCTCACTGGGCGGCGATATCTTGGGATCCGGCTCGAAGGACCAAGTTGTATGTTAGGTTCAGAACTATAACATAGCGCTGATAGGATAAGAATCAAACCCACAGTCAGACAAAAACAAAGCTTGGCACCAAATCTGAGTTTTACTTGCAGCAAGGGAAGTCCGTGCAGGGTCTTAGAGTTGTAAGCTCTTCACCTGGCATCAGCCAACTCCGAATCAGACTTCCCTCTTTGCTCCTTTTATTGTATACATGGGGTTACAAAACATCACGTGATTATATTCCTATAAGTATGTGCACATGTTGTATAACTTGAGTGCATAGGGGTTCAATGCTCTTCATACCTTATGGGTATGTTTTCTTTTAACCTATGTGCTCTACTAAATTAAAGCCAGTTCCTCCTCCTCCGGGATGATGTGTGCTGTCAGAAAGGAATTCGTTATCTATGCATGTAGTAGTGACCTTTCAACTGCTACCTACATAGACCAAAGGAAACTTTTGCACACATGGTAGTACTTAATTTACACACTGACAATGAGCTACTGTTTTTCCTATCAGTTAGTGCAATCAGCAGCTGTGCAGATGGTGTACTGGAACACTGTCATGGAAACTTTTTCAACTAAGATGAACATTATTTTTTCTCTCTTTAGGCGAACAGACCCATACAATAACCTACATGCATTTTGTCTGACTCTGAATCAGTGTGGCATTATAATTAATAGATTTGTCTATGAGGATTATCTAAAGAGAGGATATTTTATAGAATATTTTCAAGTGGTATGTGGTAATATAAAAGTAAATACTATTCTGCACTTCATTCCTTTTATTCAGAATGTGCTGTAATGTGTTTCATGAGCAACTCTTACACATTTCATCATGTCTGCCTCTGTAGATACTGTCGGTTTTTGCATTTAAGATGTTTATCATCAGGAATTCCCAAACTGAGACCGATGGATTTTATTGCCATAAATTGTTGTTTTGAATTATGTAAAGTTTGTAAAAGACGTAAAAAAATATAATAAATCAATCTTTTTTTCCATCTTGGGGCGATGTAGAAACTGCAGGACATTTTCAAAAGCAGAGTAGAAGTAAAATAAAATTGCAATCCATAATCAGCTAATAAGATCAGCAAATAAATCACACATACTAAACACGTCAGACTCAAAACAGTACTGCCCTTGCCCAAATTATTATGTTTTAGAGCAATTATGACATGAAATAACTCTGCTCTCATAATTTTTACAGCTTGAGGTCACAGTAAAGACAGTCAGCCCATGAGACCAGTGAGCTTAATGACTGTTCCATTTAGTGCCGAGAATGACAGATTTTTTTTGTATTTACCTCCCTTAGTAATTAGGCAGGAAAATTAAATTGTGAAGACAATATTGACAGGACCAAGGTGACTTTGTTCATCCCATGTCCAAATTAATTAGCACAAAATAAACTTTACGTGAGAAAGAAAACAAAATATTTACTGCACCTCTGCTGGGACAGAGTGTTTTGGAAATAAGGATGGCTGTGAGGTCAAGCACAAAAGCAATCAAACTTCTAAAGGCTTTCACTTATTATTACAGCAAGTACAAGCATTCAGGGGTTCCAAATCAGTTTGCACTGGTAGGACAAAAAGAACAATATCCTGTGGTGTTTCTTGATTGAAACAGTTTGGGTCAAGAGTTGTAGCGTTGTTTTATACAGCAGACCATGTAATAGCTTGATTTCATGACCTGTGATTGCTATACTTTATATATCATTGTCCTGGGTTGTCTTCATGAATATATAAATCAATTTGACTGCAGCACAACTTCAAAACAGCACTAATTGTATATTAACAGTAGGTCCGATTACAATGATTCATTTCAGACGTTACTCCGCAGTTCCACAGCACATCTTATTATCTCTCAACTTATTTTGATTTTATGGCCTACAACTTTAATGGTATGTCTCTGTCGTACCGCTATCATCAACTTCTACCACCCACAGCACGTAGCTCTTCTCAGCAAAACAGTTCAGATACACCCACCATGTGCAACCTTACTGGCACCAAACAAAAGACAATTAAAGTTGGAAACAAGCTATTGAACATGGTGGAATATTTAGCAGCTAAAGAGAAAGATATTGCCCTCAGGAGCTAGTGAAGACCAAAATAGAACAAAAAGTAGAGTGAATATCAGAATATGCATTTAGCTGAAGTGCAGAAAAATATCTGCTGGATTCAATAGAGGTAACCAAATTTATGTGATACATGATGTTATGTTTGCAGCTTATTGTAGAGCCATCAGGAGATCAAAAAGCACGTTATTCAGATTTAAATCCAAAACAAGTCGGTACTTGGTAGTTTAACATGCTAGCTATTTTTTTTTTTTTTTTAAGAAAACCATAGTATTCATTATTCACTTTTGGTTTCTCCTGTTTTGTGGATATTGTTTTTAATAGCCAAGTCTTTAGAAGAATATTAATTGAGGGCTGATTATATTTTGCAAATCTTTTGAGGAATTTGAGAATTTGGTTTTTACATAGAGTAAAGAAGCTCTATAGCACCTTCATCCAATAAGACCCACCTGTTAAATTCAATGTGATTATCATGATCATCTCCACACACAGGGTTGGGAAGCTAACAGTTTTCACAGCTGAGATACGAATGGCTGTAATTTATATTAGATTATTTGATTAAGCAGGCTTATGTGAACCGAAACCCACATTTAAAGCATAAACTGAAACTCCTGAAAAGAGAAGCTTTGGAAATGAAGGTCAGGAAGTGTCACCGCTTCCATCCACATCAGAAGTGAGCTACCTCTGTCCCACAATTCATCAGCGCCTACCTTATCAAACACTCTGACAATAGCTCACAGAAACTGCTCACACAGACACACGCCTCCCCTCTTGACATGCTGCTCATGCATCAAATCATTTCAGCCACAGGCTGGATTCTGTCTTAATGAGCTCCTACACAGTGGTCCTGTCACTTCTGCAGTTATGTGACAATGCTGACTGATTTGCGACGACACAGAAATGGAAATCAGATCTATTTACTGATGAAAGTATAAAGATGGAAAGTATCTGAAAATAATAAATCAATGATATGGAGGAGGATGTTAGTGAGCATGAAGTTTCTCTATGATCGCAAGAACTGTATCTCACAACTCTGTCGTCATCTTATTTCTTCTCGCAACAAGACATTGGGAGTGATCTCAACATGATAAATGATTAATTAGATTTTTATGGAACAAGATGTCAACATGTATTCAGGATGACAGAATAAGTATGTTATTATAAATACAGGTATTTCCTTTCAGCACTTAACAACAGTACACTTTTACACTTCTAAAAAAAAGCTACATTTTAATTACACATCATTTGGTTGTTCTGGGAGATCTGTAGTTTTTATGAATTATTCATTGTCATGCTTGCTTTGAATAGTTAATAGCTAAGTTAAAATGCCGCCAGCTTTCATTAATTGTATGTAAACCAACTCACAGCATGGTTGAGCAGCTTTCCTCATATTTCCGTCCCTCCAATGTCACACCAACAGCCTGCATTCTGAGGACTCTTAAAGTGTGAACATACGTTGGTAGAGGACCTCTGGTTGCAATGAAATACAAACCACTTTAATTACAGACAAAAGTCACCTGAATGTATTTTAAACACAAAGTCATTGACATTGCGAGGCCCTAAAATGGCCAAGTGTAATTGCTTGAGTGGGTATTTTTACCCATGCTTTAACCAAGGCATGAGGAAGGACAATGTTGTGTGGCCTATTTGTGTCCAAACTATTTCAAAAATATCTGAAACTATCTGCTATTTCATTATAAACATTTCAACAACTATTGAGTTGATTGGCGGTAAATTTGGTACAGATATGCATGATGGCCAAATGGCTCTTCTTCATTAGTTGTATGTGTATATGGTAGGTAGGTAGGTATATGAGGTGTATTCAGGATGATTAGACTGTATCTACAATAGTAGCACAAAATGAACATAAAATACAAACTGTTAATCACATTTTTTGTATGATAATTAATTGTCAACTAAAATTTGGTTTGATATTTATGGTTCCAAGTTAAATATCTCAACCATTAGCCAAATCGGCATTTGGTGGAAACATTTAACAGCTTTAGTGATTTCTTATCTGTTACGTTTTAATTTTTCCAATACTTTGGTTTATGGACTAAACATCGGCAAAAACAATGACATTCCCATCAGCCTCAGCGACAAGCCTCCTTTATGTTAAGTGATAATGAGCAAATATCAACCTGCTCATACATTTAACTATGGTAGAACATGGTGGACTGACACAGATTACAGCAGCATGTAAGTGTTTTCTTTAAGAGCATGTTAGAATTGTATCTTATGCTATGGTCATGTCCTATTGGAGTAATTCTCATTGGGATTTATGACCTGTAAGCAATATTAGCATCAAAGTCATAGTAATGGCTGGGAAACTGTTCCTGAAGCTCCAATACAGCTGTTCTACCACTGGAAACAAAGCAAATATGGACAGCTCTCGTTAGACAAAGTCCAAATGGGTTACACAAAGTGCTCTCTTTAACACTGCTGGTTTGGCGTGACGTAAGCAGCATTATAGAAACTGTATCACCTACAGAAACATACCTACTTTCTAATCTGTTCAACATTCCTACAGAATCAGTTCAACAATATGTTCCATGGGGCTTAAAGATTAATGAAATGAGTAGCAGAAAGGTAGGTAGGTAGGTAGGTAGGTATATACTTTATTAATCCCCGAGGGGAAATTTTTTCGCCACAGCAGCATACATACAGAAGCAATAATAGAACAATAGAATAAAATAATAGAATAGAATATATAATAGAAAAGCAATAAAATAAAATAGCAGTAAATAGTAGTAAAAAATATAAATATAAAATATAAAATGCACAGCATATACAGTATATATACAGTACATTAAATATCTATATATATTATATACAACAAACCAATAAACACAGTCAATATATATATATATACATATATATATATATGTATATATATATACATATATATATATATGTATATATATATACATATAGTACAGTATATATCTATATATATAATATACACATAATATACAAGCAACCAAGAAACACAGTCATCAGTGTTATTGTACTGTGATGGATTTTGCCAGAGGTGAGTTATTGTAAAGTCTTATGGCAGTGGGCAGGAATGATTTCCTGTATCTGTCCTTGTGACAGCGGAGCTGGAGGAATCTTTTAGAGAAAGTGCTCCGCTGTCCCTGCAGCAGGTGGTGGAGAGGGTGGACAGGATTATCCAAGATGGACAATAGTTTGTTCAGCGTCCTCCTCTCCACCACCTTTTCCAGACTATCTAGTTTGTAGCCGATGATGGAGCCGGCCTTCTTAACCAGCTTGTTAAGTTTGTTGGTGTCACCGGCTCCAATGCTGCTCCCCCAGCAGACCCCAGCGAAGTACAATGCACTGGCCACAACAGACTGGTAAAACATCTCCAGCATCATGCTGGAGATGTTTTACCAGTGCAATGGAGCATTGAAGGATCGAAGTTTCCTCAAGAAAAAGAGTCGACTCATCACCTTCTTGTAGACAGCATTGATGTTGGTCTTCCATTTCAGTCTGTTGTCGATGGACACACCCAGGTACTTGTACTCCTCAACCATGTCCACCTCCTCTCCCAGAACTCTCAGCGGTTGTGGAGCCGTCGTCTTCCTCCTGAAGTCGACCACCATCTCTCTGGTCTTGGCCACGTTCAGGAGCAGGTGATTCCTTCCCGCCCACTCCACAAAGTCCTCCACTACTGCCCTGTACTCCTCCTCCCGTCCATCCCTTATACATCCTACCACTGCAGAGTCATCAGAGAACTTCTGCAGATGGCAGGACTCTGAGTTGTACTGGAAGTCAGTGGTGTATAAGGTGAACAGAAAGGGGGACAGAACAGTCCCCTGTGGAGCTCCAGTACCACTGACCACCGTATCAGACAGCACACTGCCCAGACGGACAAACTGTGGTCTGCCTATCAGGTAGTCATTGATCCAGGAGACGGTGGACGCGTCCACCCCCACCACCCTCAGCTTCTCACTCAGTAGCAGTGGTTGGATGGTGTTGAATGCACTGGAGAAATCAAAGAAAGTGAAAAGAAAGTGAAAGACTTGAAATTATCCATCCACTGATCCATTTTCAGAATGTAATTCATTGCACACACCTTGCGAAAAAGAGAAGCCTAATTTCTGTCTGGTGTTTTTTTTTTGGTGAAGTTTGGCTTTTAAAGCGAGAGAAGATCACATTTTATAGTTGTTGAATTGCACTAAGGTAAAGTTCCTCTGTGTTTCCAATTACAAATTTAAGACATAACATAATTTATCTGGATACCTAGTTATTGACATAAATTAATACTTTGTTGTATGAAAAGCACAACAAGCATCAGAAACAGATCATAGCTGACAATGATTCTGAAAACAGACACCACTCTATTTGATTGACAAAGTGCACAGTCAATTTCAATTTCTATGAATACCACCATGATAGCAGCCTCTGTCTATTTCACACAGGCTTTGTCCACTAATGGGATTTATAGGCTTGACCTTGGTCGCAAAGTGAAGGCTGGCCCCTTTCAGAAGTGTGGATGTTCCAGAGAAAGTGTTCTCATTTATCCATTACAGGCTATAATGCAGAATAGATGGACTGTCCAACGTGCTGAGGAAAAAAAGGATTGACTGGCTGTCTTGTTCAGTCAGCTCTGTGTCTAAAAACATCAGGTGTTATTTTATTTTATTTTTTTTATTTTTGTGGTGCAGTTGGGCGGCTTAGCTGAATACTTTTCCACCCATAAACCCAGCCAAGGGGAGAGTGGAAAAAGTGCATCACTGTATCTTGTACGTCTTGGCATACTAAATAGAACCACACAGGCTTTCTGAGATGCTCACAGCAGCACCCATCTGTTACAACAATGGGGTTGCACACAAGGAGGTAGCACACAGACATTCTGAAAGTGTTTCCCATGTCTATCGGTAGATTGGCTGACATTCTCTGCTCATGATAGATCCTATTGTTGTGGTATATCTTGTTATTTACTTTCACCTATTACCTCTTATTACCTGTGTGATGTTTCTGATCATGAGGTGCAATGTTGACCTTATGATGCTCTACACTGACATCATCCCCAGAGGTGTAAGGTTGAACTTTCTACACTGCACACTGTATGAAGTAGATATCTGGTTACAAACATAGGCAGTGTTGTGTTTGATACTGCAGGAGCTCCTTCATTCATATGGAGTCTGAGCGGAAACTTCAGGCCTGTGTTTGAGGCTGGCCATTGATCTTGAGGAAGCGCAGCAGCGTTAGAAACATGCTTATTAGCAGGACGACCCTCTCCTCCTACTACCCCAATGGTCAATAAGGCATGACCTGATTGAGCCCCCTGCCCCCTCCCCCCCCTTCCTTCTTTCATCACAGGTTGCTGTCCTAGATTGGTGGTCTGTTGCTATGGTAACTGGTGCATACATCTTCCATTATTTTGTATTGGTGCCACAGCAGTGGAGAACAAGTGTCTGGCTTACAGTATGTCTGAAAGCCATAAGTGCTCATTATTGGGTAAAACCAGTGTGAAACAGGTACATTCTCATGTGCTGTACTGCTCCTTCTACAAGTACCAGTTGAGCTTTCTCATCTTTCCAGAAGTTGTTGACTTTATGAATATGGAGTGAGGTTGTAGTGCTCCGTATTTAGGGCTGTATAGCAGGCAAGCACACTTGTAGCATTATGGTGGTACCACCTTGGAGAGTGACACCACTTACACTGGCTGTTTAATAGCCTGACGCACAGAGATTGAAGTCCCATTACGTTCTAATTATTTTAGACAATGCATTTATGTTAATATAATTTCTTGTTGGGAGATATTTTTTTGCCCTGACCAGTAAATGCTGAGTTAGAGATCCATCCCACAGACATCATTTTTACTTGAAAATGAAGCCGTTATAGTGGAATAATAAAGTCACAGGTGGGCCAGTGATTGTAAGTGTGTCAGACATGAGCAAAGCAACCCCTGCACCTTCAGCCTTAACCCTACAACCGTCTCTAACATGTCCACAGTGATAACTACAAGTTCAGGGCAAACCTTAAAATTAATTATATTTGACTGCTCACCTGTGCAACATTGACTTCATCCTCTGTCTTTGAGGTTGATGCCCGATATGATTGCCTGCCCTAAACAAGAGCCTTCAAGAGTCTTCTTGTGCCTTTACGTCTTGTGCATTTCCTCATAACTTGCAACAGAAATGACAATGACAATGTTAAACAGGTTCAAACTCATTGTGTTCCCGTGGTCCGCGCCACACTGCTAGCCTGCAGCTTTCTGAAACCAGACATTGCAAACTGAGTGTGCAATAGTAGTGCTCAAAAGTAGGGGCATTCAGACTTGAACCTGGTATGTAGCTATGAAAATGGTATCCAGCTACATTATGCCAACCCCCTTCAGCTTGCATTCAGTTTGTTTGCCACCTGGCTTGGATTTGTAATCACTGTGGATTTTATGTTCAATAATTAATGTAGCTGACACATCACATAACAATACAAAGTGAGGGAAGAAATCTCTCCACATTGCCATTTCATACCTCTGTTCTGTCATTCCAGAATCTGCTGTCACAGCGGACCGATAGTGACAGAAGCTCCGGGTCTTAATGCACAAACTTTACCGTACGTCGGATGTTTACTCTTCCCTTACCTGGAGGGTTGGTCAAATGGCTGTGATTGGCTGGATGGCCGTTCAATCAATCTAACTTGACCAATACAGTTTCACTTTCGTTTCATCAATGAGATCTTTAAACTTCATGCAGCGCAGTGTGGTTGACGAATGATTTAAGCACCTGCTGCAACGCGCTGGAAAGCGGAATTTGGTGGTGCAGCCCCGCCCACATCTACTACGTCACTATGGTTTGTTTAGGAAAAGTTGGGATTTCGAAGATGTCCTCTTTAGCTTGATGTATTTGCAACACAAGCAAACTGTGTTATTTCAGTCAGTATAATTTTGTGGTAATACCCTTTAAAATATCTAAACTTGAGAAATGTGTAGCTGCTCCATGCTAAATTTTTTTTTATAAAACCTAAAGCCAACACATATTACCAGATGCAACATCACTACCATATTCTGTATGATTTTAAATAAGGCTTAGGGAAATAAGACATTTAAATGCAATTATTACTCACGGTCCCATTGGTTTGCCTATAAACTCAGTTCTAGCCTAATAATATCTTCACAATTCCTACAGTGGCCCCGTTTCATCAGGTATTGTTTTGTAGAACTTCATACATGTACACAGGAACTTGAAAACGTGAAAAAGCAAAATGCAAATTGTAGCAAAAAATTGAGAAAATACCAAATTAAAATTCTAATCTAAATTAATCAATTGAAATAGCAGGCTTTTTAAGTGTTCTTTGATACATCCATGGTAGAAAACAGTAATGTAAGGTGTGCATGAGGAGTGATAGTGTGTAGATGTTGCAAGGTGTATTGAAGTCATGAGTGGAAAAGAGCTACTGCAGCAGTCTTCACGTGACTGTCAGTGTGCCTGAAAGAGAGAAGAGGGAGAAGGTGTGAGAAACAAAACCAGCCAAACCAAGGACACTGCAAAAGTAACAGGAACTCACTTTTATAGGCCGGGAAACCAGGTTCAGATGTCACCAGGAGGCACAAATCAGCACACTGCCGAACAATGAAATGCAACAATAGTGTACACTGGTGCATAATTACATCAGGGATTGTAAGATTACCGGCGTTAAGCTCTTCCTATTCTGCAAGACTATTACAAAACAGTTTAATATGTTGATGTACACACCTAATTAAAAAGCTATATGGAAAGTGTGTGTCGCTTGTAAAGGTTCTGTGTTTTTCTATTAGTGTATTGGCCTAAAATGTGACCATTGTTGTGAGCTCACTAACGCGACAGGAAGCAACATTTGTTCCACTTAATGGCAGTCGTTTTAGGCTCCACCCCTGCAGTCACTGGCTGTTCTTATTTGATTTAACATCAGTCAAAGTCAGCTGAAGTCAAAAACAAATGCACCTATTTACTACCTCAGGAAAAATTGTGTATGGGGGGATTGAATCATGTTTCTGTGAAAGTGCAGATGTAAAAATACCTGTGACACCTGCAGCTGTGATGCCTGCGAGTAATTTATTTTTTATTTTTTTTAGGACAGTGCCATTTTTCTGTCAGTTTTTTATTTTTTATTTTTTTTTAATATCTACAGATATAGTAATTTAACTAGCAACCTATGCAGCTATGTTAATCCTTGTTACAACCTTTTGGAATCTCCAAACGAATCTGAAATACAGACAGTGACTCACAGGTATAGGGTCTAGCAGAGTTTGGAAATTTAATTGTGTTGTGGGACTGAGTAATTTAGTTTCACTGTGTCACATTGACTCACACCTTGCGAAGTGTAGTAACAAAGGGTACTGGAGTTAACAGTGCAAAGGCTCTAAGTCCACTGAATAATGAAGTTTAATTCCAAGAGCCAATCAGCCCATTGTTACTTGCATTATAGGTGATATAGTTGTTGTTGTTGTTTTTTTGTTGTTGTTGTTGTTTTCTTTTTCTTTTTAATGAACACAGACAGAGTTCATTAAAAGAAACCTGTCCTTGTTATTACATAGCAGTGAAGCGAAACTTGTGCTAATAAAACATTTTCCATTTTGCCTGGCTGACTAATTAACCAGAGGGAGAAATCATCCAACGCAAGGCCAACTTTTACAACTCTTAGATCTTTACTTGAACACACACTTACACACACACACACACACACACACACACACACACACACACACACACACACACACACACACACACACACACACACACACACACACACACACACACACACACACACAGGCTGAAGGAGAAAGCAGGAGCTTCAGGGCCACAGCAGCTTTATGATGGAGCTGCCAAGGTCCTTTTAGCCAAATCACTGTTTTCTTAAGTGTAAATGTCAACAAAGGTCTTGAAGCTACAGCCACCACAACAAAACTGAAATTGCCACAGTATTAAGAAGACCCTCAAACCTCCCTGTTGGGTGAAAGGGTTCAAATCATCAACAGTCCAACCAGTCTACAAAAGAGGGTCAGAAGATGAATATACCACACATACATGCAGAAGGGCCTCAAGACACAGGTGTGGGAGGCTGGGATACAACAGGTCAATGTTACTTTGCAAAATGAGCAGTGCGTGCATTATTAAAAGCCGGAAGAAGATTGTATCATTGTGCAAAATGTCTGACGCGGATCATGTTTACATTGTAGTCATTATCAAGTGAGTGTGCATATGAAGATGCAAATAAATTGGATACCTAGATAAGATCTTATCCCAGGTTTCACAAGCTGTAATACACAAGCTGTTTCCCCCAAAGAAGCTACAATATGGTGTGCGCTTGCATTGTCTAGATGCTCAATCACTGTGCACCTCAGCAGACAGAAAGAGAAATGATGACAAATGACAGAATTATAATTTACACACCAAACTGACAATAGAGATGTGACACTGGTAATTTGGGGGATAAATTGGTTGTTGCTTGTCACTTTTGTTTTCCATAAGTGGTGATCAGATGCAGGACTCAAATCCAGCGGAGTGGTGAATGCAGTATTCAGGCAGGAACTACAGTGGGTTAATCCTCTACTGAGATAACTGAGGAAAGACAGAGTGGCAGAGAATTCATTGAGTGTAATGCCTACTCACACAGACACAATTTAATTTTTTTTTAAATGATGCATGCCGGGAGATGAATGGACAGGTTATAGTGTCTGTTCCATCTGATCATCGTATCTGTCAAAACCAGTCAATCAACACCTGTGAACTACTTGATGAAATGCATTTGGTTTGACACTCCTGTAAGGTGGCAAACCTTATGCAGCAAAGGTAATGTTTTTGATGAACAGCTTGTGATTGACAGACAGGCACACTCATGCAAGTTGAACAGACACCTGCTTGGTTGTTACAGCTCAAGTGTTTAAGCGGAGTCAGAGTCGACAAGTCTGATCTGCAGTGCACATGAAAACTTTTTTTTGATCAAACATAACCATAAAAAAGCTGTAACACAAAAATGGAATGCATCGCATTCCAAATTATTCAAGTCCAGGTAGTGTCAGAAAAAGATACTAATGCCCATTGCGAACAGGCACTGAGGAGAGATAAAGGAGACTGCATTGGCTCACAGAGAAGCTATTTTTGGAGGAATGGACAACCATATTTTTACAACTAATTCACTAAATAAATCAATAAAAAAGCCAGAATCTGCAACAAAATATTTGTTGATCACTGAAATTCTTTCTTTTGCACACACTGGCTGTAATGGGATTCATTCAATGGGATTTTAATATAAGAGACTGGGGTAAAATCCACAGTACATTTGAAATCAAAAGTTTAGCTGGAGCTAAAATGAGGCTTCAGCAGTCTGAATTAGTTGGTGCGAGATTGTATCTACCATGATTAGTGTTTAAATTGCCTCTGTGTTGATGTTATTCACTGCAACTTGGCAAGGAAATATAGATAGAGAAAAAAAAAGGCCCTTTAAAAGACACTTTTAGATTCAGATACATTTTTTTCTAACAAAATGAGAGCATTGGGTTCTATCACCCATCTCTTCAGGTGGAACCAGATCATTACAAACTGTAGGAATAATTGCAGTGACCTGTAACTGTCATCCAGAGTATCCTCACTGGGTAAAGGTGCAGCTAAAATTAGGCCAGCAGAGATGCAGCACAGACTGGACAGAACTGATAGATGTTTCATTAGATCAAAAGAGGCTGTTAAACACCTCTAAAATTAGACCAGCTTCAACCTGGGTTAAGAATAAAATGTTAAAAAAGGAAAATCTGAAATGGGTGATTTTATATTTTGCAAAGTTATTAGAAACAAAACTCTGTTAAATGCTGGAGGTGTGAAATTAAATTATTCTTTTTTTTTTTTTTTTTAAACCTTTTCGATAACCAGGAGAAATAAGGTTTAAAGGAATTGTAATGAAATTAATTCCACAGAAGAACAAGTTTTGATTAAGAATCACAGTTCAGTGAGACTTCCTCACAGCAAATGCAAGTGGGATTTACACAGCACCCCTCCCCCCCCCCCGCAACACCCACTTCCTACTTTGCATAATAATACATTCGTTTAGAGGTAAAATAAACAGTAATTCATCAAGCACAGCAAGTGCATCATAATAAACATATATATGCCTTTGCAGCTATGCAGTGCCATAATTACTGTCCCACCAGCAATTATTTCTGTCATTTACCCTCTACTTAATGCTTGTGAGAATATAACTCCTCAAGAGTAACATACTGGGACAGAGTTATGACAGACAACACCACTTATTATTCTCCTCACTTCCCTGTTAGCTTGCTGGTTGGGCAAAGGAAATCTGTGGCACTAACACTGGATCAAGAAATCAAGAATCAAACTGAAAGAGATGCTTGTCTACCTCTGTTCAGATCACTTCTTCGTTGGCTCCTGCCATCTGGTGGGAAGTAGCCTTGGCTCCTTTCAGATTTGGAGAGGCTTCAGAAGAATGTCAGCTTTACTGCCCTCTCGTTCTCTCCCTCTTGTTGTCTATATTAGGAAGTTAACCAAGACATCAGCATTACAGCTTTAATCCTGCAAAACATCTCCTCAGACACTCAGACACACATCCCCTTCCCTCCCCCTCCTCCCCACACACACCCCACACACACATACACTCCTTTATGAGGGCCCTTAGGGAAGGTGACAAAGAAGAAATCTGCTAAATTAAATCTAACTGAGATGAGGGGGTGTTGCTTGCTGCTATAGTTGCCCAGGATGATGCACAATGATCAGTGTCCAGTTGCTCAGTTGTCTGTTCTTAAAACAAGGAAAATCTATTTACAAAATTTTATCAACATTTGATCAAAATGTAATATTAACAATCAATGTTATTTGTCAAATGGACATAAACACAACTGCAGATATATGCTAATGTGTCCCCATATCTGTGTGATCTGTAAATAATCAAACAATATTTTAACCAATATTTTATGTAAGTTTCCTATACATCCACAGCCTCAACAAACGAGGGCTGACTTGTAAAGAGAACATTAAATCTAGTGGTTTCTTTCATTTTAATAGCAGAAATGTACAAATAAAAGCTGTAAACTGAAATACTGGGAAGTTATACAAAACATACAAAAAGCATTCATTTTAAATTTATTAATTGCAGTCATCAAATAAATATGTAAAAACAAGAAATAATTGAATTTCATGTTCTGACCCTGCTTCCCCATAATTAGTGTTTTTTGTTTTCCTTAGAAGGAACTCTCCATTTTAGTGACATCTTGGTCCTTTCTGTTCATGTCCGGCTTAATGGACAGAACAAGCTCCATTTCCTGGCCAGGGGAGGAAATGGGTATTTTGTTGATCTTGGCAAAGCTCTGGCTGATTTCCATAAAGGTTTTATTTTTGGTTTCAGGGAGGATGATGTAGAGGTAGATAGATCCCAAGATGCAGACCACCACAAACACCAGGAAGGCAAAGGACTGCAGCTTCTCCTACACAAACATAAAATACACAGGGGTTTTTGAAATTAGACAGACCAAATTTAATCAATTTCTTTGGCAAACATTTTCTAAAACAATTGCTTCTAAAATGAAAGTTTTGTCAGAAATCATGATCACTGGTACCCACAATGCATTATTCCTAAATCTAACATGATGCTTAGCTTTTTATAAATTAGTTTTTGGATTCTTTAGCCTCATCATTTAAATCATTTGATGAATATTTCTCCCCCTCTTCCACAGAGCCATGTTCTGCCATTTCTCAGCTTTGCTAAACTGTTGCCAACTCCAGAGAGACATCATTTGTGGCATCTGTTTTGTCATCTGTCTGTGTCATGCTGAGGACATGCTGAGGTGAACATCCCACAGATTTTGCCTGTGAATGGTCTGATAGGCTCTTGTATGAGCGTATGTGCAAGTCATATTTCCAACTCAGATTTTTTGAACAGTATATTTACGTGTTTGCATGCATACGTGTGATGCAGTACGCAAAGTGTGGAAGCTAACCTTGTCCAGTGTGCCATGCCAATAATAGAGATTAGTGACAGATTTAAAAATACACACTGACTGATTACCCAGAGGGAGATTTAGATATGGAGGGAGGGTTATGTGTTTGTTTGTGTGTGTGTGTGTGTGTGTGTGTGTGTGTGTGTGTGTGTGTGTGTGTGTGTGTGTGTGTGTGTGTGTGTGTGTGTGTGTGTGTGTGTGTGTGTGTGTGTGTGTGTGTTTGTTAGTGAGAGAGAGTGAGAGAGATTTTGTGTGGGGCAGAGAAACTTGACTGACCCTCACCAGCGTGTCAAGCTCTAATCTCTTGCTCATAACGGGACGGACCTCAAATGCAGAGCTTTCTACCTGGCATTAGAATTGCAGTGTGCAAACAACCATGACCTCAATGAAGAACTACTTACTGTTTTGATTTCAGCAGTTATATCACCGCTGCTGGTCGTTTCTGACACTGTTTCTCTCTGTTGAGTGTATTTCATAATAGCGGCAAACAAACAGAGCATCATGCAAATGCCCTGACCCAGTTTCCATGTCGCCTCTGTGACATAATGCTCATCTGCAAAATTAGCACGTTGCTCAGAAAACACTGCCTTTCTCACGCAGTTGTCAGAGAAGATGAGTCTTTGATACAAACAAGGCATTTTTCCTCCACTTTGTATGTCATTAATCGAATATTTTCTACCTCTGTGGATTGCGGAGAATGAGACAGTCCTGCCTTTGACTCTTGGATAATCCTTTGATCTGCTGCGGTCGATCAGTCAAGTGTAGTTTGGTGCACACACAAAGAATTAGGCATGCACACAAAGAGCCATCCTGTGCTGCAGACACACACATTAATCATATGTTGATATTTCATGCGTAAATACCCAAAGTGACATGATATAAAGACCATAGTTGGCACCTTCAGTGATGGGGAACCATGAGTTGAGATGGGACAAGATGAAAATGGACAGGAAATAACAGTGTGAGACCAGTTGGACAGAATGGAATGATGGAATGGGATTGGACAAAACAGGAGTGGACAGAATGTAAGGGATGAGACAGAATCAAACGGGAAAGGAGGAGATGTGACAGGCAGAAAATAGAATAGCAAAAACTAGGACAGAATAATGAAAGACAAGATATGACAGACTAGGCCAGTGCAAGACAGGACAGGCAGGATTTGAGTGGACTGGACATAACAGTCTAGCACAGGGAAGTATAGACTTAGGATGGAACAGGACAGGACAGAACTGGGAGAAAGGACAAAAAGCAGCAGGTTAGGACAGAACAGGCCATTGTAAAACAAGACAGATTCGACAAGACAGGACAGAACAAGATGGGACAGGACAGAAAAAACAAAAGAGGACAGAACTTCATGGGATAGGACAAAACAGATATAGCTAGGACAGGAAAGAAAGGGACAGGACACAATAGTGTAGAACATTGCACAACAGGACAGTTCTTAGATGAGAGACAAAATCACGCAAAACAGAACTGCACAGAACGGGGCAATCTAGGAAGGAGCAAGGCAGGACAAGAGAGGTTAGGACAGGTCGGTGCAGAAAAAAAACCCAGAATAGGACAGAAAGGGACAGCACAGAACAGGATAAGACAAGTCAGACAGAAAAGGACAGGAAGGATAGAGCAGGAAAGGACGGTCTATAATGGAACGCTCTGAGACAGGATGGGACAGAAAAGGCCACGAAAGGACATGACATAACAAGAAAGGGCAGGATGAGACAGTCTGGTACAGAGTCTTGCAAAACAAAGGGGGAGACAGAAGGACAGACTAAAATTGGAAAAGGTTGGACATTTTAGGGCAAAACAGGTGCACGATGAGTGGATAAGACTCGGACAGTACAGGACGAGACAGTACAAGACAAGAAGAGAGATGATAGGACAGAACAGTGTTGGACAGGATAGCCTAACCTAGAACAGTCCTAGATGGGATCGGATGAGATGGGACAGGATAGTACCAGATGTTATAGAATAGGATAGGATGGAATGAGACAGAAGACTCAGGTATTCGGGAACAGGAGAGCTAAGAACAGCACAAAACAGGACGGGCTAAGGGTAAATGAGAGGAGAATGCTTAAATATTCACCGTGGACTTAAATCAGCTGACTACATAAAAAATACGTCCTGGTCCAGTGAGTGTCCATGCTCAGAAATATACTGTCACGGTCACTGGTTTCTGGGGGAACAGCGAGTCATCATTGGTGGTATGGGTGTGAGCTGTGTGCTGTTGAGGTAAAGGGAGATTATTTGCATGTGTGGACTTTTATAGATTGTGTTGTGCACGCTCAAGGACAGTGTCTGCAATCCATGACAGACAGACGACCCCTGCAAATGTCCAAACTGAGCTGTTAAGTGATTTTATGGATTACTACACAGTGTATCAATGCCTTTACACCGGTGTAGTGTGGCAATGGGGAGACAAATAATCATTTAGCAGCACAGTTATGGATCATAACTCTAACCCTAACTCATTACCAAGGCGAACACAAATGCATACAAACTAGTACTAATGCATGTGACTGAGTGTGATGGGTCATCAATTCAAACAGATGCCACACATAAATACAGTAGCTTGTTGTTGCTGCCCCTTTTAACTTAATTAAGGCACATTTGTAGCTCTGTTAAATTGCAAGATTCTTTCATAACATATGATTTGTGGCAGCAGATCAATCTTTGAAAAGAAATGCACCACGTTTGCTTGGTTAGTGTTTTTATTGCAATTCATAGAATGCGCAGAACAATCCTGTTTTTCCATTATTTCCAGTCTATTTTTTTCCAAATGTGTATTTGTGTCTGGAGACTGAAAATTAGTATGATAAAGATAATAGAGAAAGGGGCAAAAGACCTTTGTCAAAACTTTGTATACGACTGTCAGTGTGTAAAACCGCAAAGGGTTACCGATAGTGTGTCAACAAACTGCTTGATATTCTGCACAGCGCTACATTAACTGTATCGTATCAAAATCTGCCTTAACAACAGTGAGGTCAGCTGCACCGCTGTTGGTTAACATTTGGTGATGGGAAAAATGTAAGAGGTTACTGAAATGAAATTGTGTTTCTGACTATTGCAACAATGTTCAACTTTAAATAAAAATAAATTATGAATTGAACTGAATAAAAAAATGTATACACATATGATAGTCTTGCTTAACTTTGATTTCCTTTAATGAGTTTACCTGAAATGATGACTGCTCCTTTAAAAGTGTTTAATATTTAAGTAGAGCGATCAGAATTTTTTTTTTTAAATGAGACACTGGGATTCCCATGCAACCCCAGAGCATAATAATGTTAAGCACTGAATTCCAAGATAATGTTATCCTTCATATTGTGAGGCAATACATCATTAAATCAACCTGATTCCAACTCAAACTATTAATGCCAGAGGCTCAGACAATTAGAACCATTACAAAGCAATCAACCAAAATAAACACACACAAACAAACAAAAAGTACTATAGGGAAATACAAAAACACCATACAATGACAAAAAAACAACAACTACATACTATTCAATACTTTTCTTATTCTGTTCACTCTGAGCTATACAGTGCATCCGGAAAGTATTCACAGTGCTTCACTTTTTACACATTTTGTTATGTTACAGCCTTATTCCAAAATGGATTAAATTCATTTTTTCCCTCAAAATTCTACACACAATATCCCATAATGACAAAGTGAAAATATTTTTTTTTTAATTTTTGCAAATCTATTGAAAATAAAGAACGGAAATATAACACGTACATAAGTATTCACAGCCTTTGCTCAATATTTTGTTGAAGCAGCTTTGGCAGAAATTACAGCCTCAAGTCTTCTTATTTCACGTTGTCATTATGGGGTATTGTGTGTAGAATTTTGAGGGAAAAAATGAATTTAATCCATTTTGGAATAAGGCTGTAATATAACAAAATGTGGAAAAAGTGAAGCGCTGTGAATACTTTCTGGATGCACTGTATGTCTGTTTACACTCATTTGCTCTGGTCCTCATTAACAGTAGTGTGTTGGTCCACTTTCATCTATAACACGCTGCCAGTTAAAGGAAACACTTTGCAGATACTCAGGGAAGGAGAGATGATGTGACACTTTGCGGTGCATTTTCCTGACCCTAAAGTTAAGGTAAACCTGACTTCCAGCTCTGTGTGAGTCATTCTCCATTTTTAGCACCTCTTAATGCCGTAAAAGCATTTTTTAAATTTCAGAAGAAGCCTTAAGTCTGTCCAGAACACATTTTCACATTTGTGAAACCTTTATTCTGTTTGGAAAAAAAAAATGCTGCAGAGGGACATTGCACTGCTTTTTATACATCTAGACCACATTAGACCTGGTCCAGATTTATAACCACTGTGCTTAGACAAGTCAAACCTGGACTTTATCACAGAGGCTAAAGATTATTCAAAACATTATTGATTTATAAAACCTTCAGTCTATTTGTCATAATGCAGCAAAAAAATTACACTGCTTTTTACACATCTCGCCTGAATGTAAAGCCACTAGTCTACACTTAGACCGACTCTTAGACACTTTAAAAGACAGTTTCTGATTTGTAAAACCTTAACTCTATTTGTGAAAATTAAAAAAGGGGACATTACACAGCTTTTTTTTACATCTAGACCACATTGGTCCAGATATAAAACCACTATACTTAGACATGTCAAGCCAGGACTAGAATATCATAAACTGTGTAACTCAGAGCTCTCATTAATTTCCCTTAACCAGTAAGTGCCAAATTGGAAGCTACAAAGCAGAAGCTGACTTTATACATTGTTTGTTACAATTACGGCTGGTTTTTAATAGTTGTAACACATCCTGTCATAGAAGCATTGCAGATTCAAATAGTACCACCTAAACACATCCATAACACTACTGACTGAGACAGCAGCAGTCAAAGCCTGAACAATAACCATATAGCCACAGCTTCACCCATCACAGCAGACAGAGCACCTGCAGATCTACTCACAACAAGAAGCTGAATTCTTTCAGAGATCAGCCTTTTAAAATGAACGGGCACTAAATCCAACACACAGTATCACCTATCATCTCTGCAGAGTGTTTTCTCGAACTGGAAGCATGTTATAGCTGAAATGGACCAATGTAGTGTTCATGTGGACCAGCGCTACTGAGTGCAGACAGACATATGGTTCAGAGTGTACAGAAGAAGAAATGCATTGCGAGGAAATGCAAAAGTAGTCCTTAAAAAAATTATTGCCGCGATCCTTCGGGGGGAAAGGATGGGAAATGACAAAAAACACAAAGAACCAAAGATGCCAAAATTGACTACAAAAAAATCTAAACTGATTGGGAGACCTTAAGAAGCCACAGAATGACTAACATTGAACACAACATTGCATGCAAAACAACTTAAAAGACTTAAACTGATCAGAAACACACCAAATGATTAAAAAAAACTTGTTTTAATCTGAATATCAATGTAGGCTTCCAGATACTTACAAATAGCAGTTATTAACTGATATAATTTCATAATAGAATATTTAAAGATTCTTTATTTTTATCCCCCATTCATAAATGTTGTAGTACACCAACCACAGAAGCCCACATGACATCACAGTACAGCGGTCTGTTGTCTAAAAAAGGTTCAGCGCAGGTTTTAGGTCAGGCCATTTACAAACTGGTAAGTCACTGCTGTGATCTGGATGCCTGGTATGTGCCTCGGAGTAAGTGGGCCCAGCAAAACCCAACCAACAAAACCAACACTGCAATCTTTGTGGCATTGGCTGTCTGAAAGTATCCCTCTGTTGCTTTTCGTCTCCCACACCGTCCTCGGCTCGGTCAGCCTCATCTCCTGATTTCTTCTCTTTGCCTTTCCAAATCCATCCCTATAGGTCTCCTGTTGCAATGCTGACTCTATTCTGCATGCCTCTTACCTGTCTAAATACATATTCAGCTCTACATCTACTTGCCCTTCCTATTACTGACATTTATTGCCTCTTTGTATATTCATCAAAATGAAAAAGTTATCAATTTTATCATCACATCATATTTCCTCTCTTTGTTTTCCTATTGTTGATGACACAGCTAAGCAGACGTGCTCATAAATCTATATGTGTAAATATATCTATCAGGTAGGCAGAAAGACAGACAGACAATAGATAGATGGATGGATGGATGGATGGATGGATGGATGGATGGATGGATGGACGGACGGACAGACGGATAGATCATTGTGAGTTTATGTTTAGGAAAGTTTGTTTTATTTTTTGGTTTCTTTCTAAAATCAATATGACTAAAGCAAAAATTAACAACTTCCTCCTCAAAGAATCCACCATCTGAATGTTTAATATGCCCTTTACAGCTATTTTCATTCTAGGTTCACTCTTCGCCTCTAACACTTGACACTCTGGTGCAGCTGACTGAAAGGACAAAATTAGGTTTATCTGGAGGGGTTGCTGACAAAACAGGCAGAAAACATTTGACAGAAGGTCAAAACAATGTTACTACAATGTCCACTATGCCTCGAGCAAAGGTTCACTCTGATCTCCAACTTCTGGGCTGACTTTTGTCAAACTCTTTCTCTTTCGCACTGTGAATATGTCCTTAGAGTTACAGACAACCTTGTGTGTGTGTGTGTGTGTGTGTGTGTGTGTGTGTGTTTGTGTGTGTGTGTGTGTGCGTGTGTTTTATAATGCATTTTAATTGTTAAAAGAGAGTAAAAGGTTGCAGTTGCAGCTATAGCAGCAGGGGCAGCACATTTTCTTTACAGTGCACAATGTGTGGACATATAGCCAGGAGCTAGAAGTAATTAGGTTGATAATAATTTACATTCAACTGTTTTGTAGCTGTAGAATGAGAATGTAATTACTGTAATTTATGGCTATTTAGCGTTTTACATTGCATATACAGTATACAGCAGTTATTTAAAGACAAGAGCTGTGATGTGCACGTGTGGATTAATAGAAATGTATTGTTCACCCCATAAAGCAGAGATAGTTACTGTAACACAAAGCAATTTGCATTTCTTTGTGTAGCTCCGTCACATATGGTTTATTGATGAATACAGCGCTGTGACAAAATATTACGTTTCTGAATCCCTGCTCCTGTTTTGAGAACGAGGTAATGACTGAAACGGCCGGAGCTCATGTTGTTTATAGTTATCCTCAGCCGAGTGTGACCATAACTGAGTCCTGGTCTCCATACTACTGATGTATGCCTGGAGCTACATGCTTGCATCCAACTGACACAGTTGGAGGTCAGATTCAGTCCAGAGTTACACTACTGGGATGTTCACCTTTACACAGAATTTTTAGGCATGGAGGTGTGTTTGAAAAATGTAATACAGAACTAAACATATTGACATATTAATCTGCATGCTTTATGGATTGTATATTAGTAGTCTGGGCACTAATTAACTCAATTACTCAGTGAATGACAAGTAGAAGTGAAGATTCACTGTAATTAACTGTCCAGCCTGTCAGAGCTTTTAAGTATTAATTTGGATGTTTCCCAGCATTCAGTTAAAGTCATCTAATGTTTGTTAGGAGGTATTCTAGGAAAAATAAAAAGCTTTTCAACAAAGCAATTTATTCCACTTAAGATGCAATTATATAAAGGTATGCAATAAAGAATTCTGTAATGTGAAGTAAATTGCTTGTGTACCTTATATAGTCAGTCAATCATAAATCCAATAAAACAAAAAAAATATGATCTTTTAGAGTGCACTGCTTTGAAATCACATTAAAAAAAAAAACTCTCTCCAATAAAATGTCTCTGAAAGCCTTGAAATAAACTTCTCTCCCTGCACTTTGATATTTCTATTCATAGTAAATTTATATTTGTTAATCAATAAAAACAAGGAGTGGAGATGTAATTTACTTCAAATTACACTAAACTGAGCACACTGTAGATTTTCAGAGGAATGAACTTCAGTGCACATATCTATATTTTTCCATCTCATTCAGATTGAAATGTCAAATGCCAATAGAGTCAAATGAGAGACAATCAGAACATTATTACCAAGGGCAAAGTTCTGTCTATAAAAAGAAGGGTGGAAGTATGTCCTCGGCACAGAGTGCAATAACTGTATATGGCAGACAGATCTTCTCTCACTCGAGAAAATGTAAAGCCAAGATGTGTGAAGGTAATACTTTTGAAATAATTTTGGATTAATGGTTTCATATAAGTCATTGATTTCAAAATTCGCCAGATAGATAGATAGTCACATTGTGTCTTTTATGAACAAAATTATATCATACATAATATAATTAATATATTTCACAATGGTCTGCCTATGCATGTGTCTCACTGCCTTAAGGAATAGTTCAACACTTTTGGTAATACAATCATTATATTATTTAGAGTTAAAGGAAAAAAATGATGTTACAGTAGAAACTGGTATTTGATCTGCAGAAAAATATTGCAGCACAGCTGTAAAGAGACATTCAACTAGAATAAAAAAAACAAAAAACAGGTTGTTCTTTTAGAAATCATGAGCACAGCCCTCTAAGTGGCCACGAAAAAATATATGAACAAGTTCTAAAAGTCAAAATTAATGGAACATGTCCATCATTCTTGGGGTAAACTGTGCCTGAGGTTACTCTGCTAGGGGCAACTGTGTGAATTTAAGATGAACTGATTTTATACATCCACTATATGACCCTGGAAGTGGTTGGTTAAAAGCAACTATAAAAAGTACCACAAAAAGGACCTCTAAGAGAAGGTTTGTCATGGTGTGATTGCACAAAGAGCGCCTCTCTATTAAGCAGGTTTTGGAAAACAAATATTGTCGATTGACCACACTTAGGGTATTTTGTCTTAAAGTTACCAATACAGGATTTGTGACTAGGAAAAGAAGTTGCACCAGAAGACCCAGAAAAATTTTGTAGCAGACTGGACATTGTGAGCAAAATAAAATCAGTAGATGAGAATTACCAGATACAACTCAGTTCACAGACCATTCAGAATTGGATCAGCAGGATGGAGAGTGATACAGAGAAAACAAGCTCAAAGAAAGAAATGCCAATGATGATTTCAAACAGAATGCACTGAGGTTACGGTAAACCGTGGAGATGGGAACGTCAAAGTCTGCAGTATTTTTAATTGCAATGGTATAGGTGAAATTATATTAACTGAGGGAGTTATATTAACTGTGAAACCTAAGGTGTATAGAGGGATTTTGGATGCAAACTTAAAGAAATTATCTCTTGATAAACTAAAAGCTTTGCTGGCTGAAACATAGAGGAAACACTTACCACAAAAACTGGGTGACTCAATAGCTGGACATTGACAAGAACAAGGTAAAGGATGCAAACTAAAACATTGTAAATATAGTGAAGCCACTATTGGGTGTCAAAATACTTTTTTGGCATTCAATATCTGAAAAACTTTGATTTGAGGAATGTTTTGCTTAACACGTGCTGAAAAACAAGATAAACTATGCTAATTAATGACCTTTACAGGTGTTTGCAGGCATATTTTTAAACCTAATATTCACACTTTAAAATAGTATCATTGTTCCGATCTAAGTCTGGAGAAAACAGGCATATTACCTCAAATTAAAACTACTTTTTATTTGTATTTTTTAAATGCATATGAAATCAGTGTATGTACTAGGAAGAGTACAGAGGAAAAAAGCCTTTAGACAAACATCAGCTGGCAACGAAACAGATAATCTACTCTTGACACGTTTCATTTAAAACGCAGAGCTCACACACCAAACTGATTTTATTTGTGACCTCGGAAAATGCTTTTGTTAAAGAGTGAAAGGAAAGGAGCATGGGACTGATGAACAAGTACTTGGGAAATAAAATGAGGAACCATATTTCTATAGATGTGACCTATTCAATAATTCAATTATAACCCATATGCTTATCAATGGTGGCTTTGAGTTTATTAACACTTCATATTGTCATAAATGTCATATTGTAGTGTATAGAGAAAGATTTGTCATATCATCTTTCAAGGTATATAACCCTTTTTTCACATTTCTTTTAAAGATGAATGCAAAGATTTGATGTGCAAAGATAAAACACATCAATGAAAGATGACTAAATATAGCTTCAAAGTACATCAGAGCCTGTTGGATCCATCTTGGGTAATTGTGATGAAGAACATACTTTCTTAGAACACCTGTCAAGACATTAAAGACTGCTACAAAAGATCATAGACAGTGGAGACTCAAGATGGAGAGGGAGAGTCAGTAAGTTCAGAAAACATATCTAAGCTGTCATATACGCTTTGTCTCCCGAACAAAACTCCTTTCTTCCTCTCTCTTTTTTCAACCCAATAAAAACCTTCAGTAATGACCAAATACACATAATCAGGCACATTATCGATTTAGCTAATTTTGTCTGCAGATTACATGTATTTTCCAGGCTGTATGTTTCCAGTAATTCCCTTACTTAAATGTGTACAAAGTAATTCTCACCCTGTTAACAGCTCAGTGCCAGCTAAAATGGGACATTTTCATAATTTCTCTCATAAAGCAGCATTTCAGTCAAGTCCCTTAATAGGTTCTAGGAGTGGGAGTATTGACAGTTTGCCATGGAACATGTATTAAAAAATTATTTTTAGATATGGTCGTGTATTCTATAAATAACATTAAGGAACCTAAGGAAACCACACTAAGTATATAAAAGACATGATATACAGAAATTGTTCATGAAATATATATCTCAGCAAGAGGTATTTGTCAATTAAAATGGGATTAAATTACAGTGGGAACACTGGACTTTATTTTTCAGTCTTTACACACTGAGGGAGTATAAAAAAAAAAGCGTCTCTTCGATCTTGCATCATGAGTAAACACATCAACTAATCCCACCACGTGGAAGAGGACCAGACGTCACAACTCCTAAAGACAATGTTGATAGTTTGTGACAAGATCATCATCACTGGATGATGTTGAATCCGTCATTTTTCTGTTCTGAAGAATGAGCCAATGCAAATCTATAAAAAAAAAAAAAAGTAACATCTGTAGCATATTTGCATCACTTTCGTTGTCAATAGTTGCGATGCAAAATATTCGTAGGCAAGTATTTAGCATTTTGCGTCATTTACTCATCACATCCCTGGTGTGTAAACCCTTAGTGCAAGACTTTTACATAAAAATGGTTATCCTTTAAAAAAGCCCTTGCCAAACGCTACTGGTTCTGATGCTCAAAACAATTTATTCACCATCTTTCAGAGACACTGCAGTGACACAGTAGGTAACTATGGAGTCTGAGACGTAAGCACGTGTCGACAGTGTTTTTATAATTACTCTCACTGGCATAAAGGGGAGACAAAAGATCTGCACTGCAGGTTTAGGTGTAGGAAACAAAACCCAAAATTATGAGGATTGAAACTAATGTGGTTTTCATGGCTCCATACATCAATAAGTTGTTTCCTGCCAGTAGAAGCAAACTGTGATAGTACTGCGGTGTGTGTGCAGTAAAGTTTCTAATAAAAGTATGACCCAGATTACAGAGTTTCAGAGTTTTTAATCTGACTGTCACATTTTAATTCAATAACTCAATAAAACATACAAATCTTCAGATTAGGAGGGAAAGTAAAAATCCCCAAATAATGACTTCTATCAGCAGGTTACATCGACTTTGTAGCTTATATCACCTTCGCTGAGCTGTCACACAGGTGCAGTAAGAGTGTGGAACAGCACACATCTCCTGTTACTGCACACAACTCCAGGAGATCCTGGGAATCACAGTCCTCCAGTCCAGCGAGAGCCCTCTGAAATCCTCAGTCTGTCAGCCAGGTTTGACAGAGATACTGTATGTGCAGGCCACTCTGAGAGTTCGGTGTGCCAGAAAACAATGCAATGGCACACCGGTGGTGTCTGCTGTATATTACCCCCCCGCAGCCCCTTGGCCTGATTTCACCATCAGAGCCAAAGTGACAGAGTGCAGTTAGTAACTGTGTGGGAGGTGTTTCAGCTCCTGTTGGGAGAACTGTGGCCACTCCTGTCTTGCAGGATGTTTATATTCCAAGCACAAAGAGGAATTCAACACTTCCGCTCAGTAGTTAACCCTCTGGGCCTTTGAGTGAGAGGCTAAATCGAAATTGTACCAGCCCCCCCCCCCCCCCCCCCCCCCCCCACACACACACACACACACACAGCATGATGTAAACCATTCAAACTGTATGAAATGAAATATGTTTGAAATGGGTGTAATAACAGACAAATTATTGCATATCAGGGCTGCTGTTCTGATGTGTTATTCTTGGCAGCTATTAGTTCACCCTCGCCTGCACTGCCTTACTGCTTTTCTAAACCCCTGGTGCTGATCTGAGATCTAACCTTGGTGTTGGATGTCCTTATTCAGCATTTTGAGAAAACACAAAATAATGTGCTGTTGCTGAAGACACCTCTGCTCATGGCATTGGCCTTGACCAGAAAATTGCAGAGTGTCTCAGTCCAGCAGTTTGTCCCAGAGCTATACGAGGTGTTCATGCGAGCTAAGCCTGCTTTAGTGCTGAAAGTGATGAGTTCATTTTGTCTCGGCATGTTAATAGAGCTGATGGCCCAACACTAATCTCCATGTCCTTCTTAACAGGAATATAAATGAAAATTGCAATTGTCCAGAGTGTTTGCTTTAGTCTCAGAAATTATGATCCAGTATTACCAAGGCCAAGCTTATTTCCTGAAAGTGACTCACCCACTGTTTTGTGGAACATTGTTGGTTTTGCTTATAACTGTACAAAGGAAATGTCCACGAGTCATATCTTATTCTACACAGGGCACTGCTACATTACAGGCCTTGTTAAAGTGCATGTCGATTCAAGATATTTGACTCCTCCGACTCAGAGCAGATTACCTGAGTTGTCCACTGTAATATCTTTGGGGGTTGTGTCTCGACAGTCAGGTTATACTGTGAATTAATGCAGAATTTGTATTTACAGATACTGAGGTAACTTGTAAATACAACAAAATTCAATAATGGCAGAGTTTGTCTACTAGATACTGTGAAATCTATGAAGTGATAAGACAACAAGTAAAGTAGAAAGTTATTTGGATGAAACCGTTTTCTAAATCATAAGATAAGAAGACCGAACCACAGGCCGATCGCATGATGAACAGGAGGTCTGTTTGAGTCCTGCAGAGTGAGTAGGAAAACTGTGCACAACATCAAAAATGTCTTCCTGTCAGTGATACAAACAAACTTGGTAGCAACTACAGTGCTACTCTAAAATAATATCTGACTAATACATATCAATCTTTTGTTGTTAGCTTTGCTGGTTATTGTAGTTAGTGCCAAGTACACCAACACAACAAATAATCATTCCTTGATTAACAGTTTTTTAAATCAATATCTTTTTATCAAAACTTGTATTTATAAAGTTATTTATTCATTGTTATGGTTATATGTGTCTTCATTTTGTATAGTTTTCAATGTCATGTAAATTAATGCTTCTTGGCACATTTTCTGTTTCTTCTTGTAGATCAAAAAGTGCAAACAAATATTAAATACAGTTAAATACTTTGTGGAAAAATATTAAGTATTCTTTTTGCTTTAAACAACTCCTGGCATTAGTCAAAACCCTGTATTCAATGATACCATAATACTAGCAAAACACAGTTACATGGATGAAAAGGTTAAAAGTAAGACCAGTACCAATACCAAGAAATGCAATCGAAAAATATTAATTTGATTTCACCTCTCAGTTGCTAAAATCTGTGTGTGTCATTGCTTTGCAGCCCATGTATCTGTGTGAAAACTAGGACATTTGGGGTTACTATATCATGGTTTTAATCATCTTAAATGCAACCTAAACTACTGTATCAGACTAATAAAAAAAAAACAGCCAATCCATCAAGCGTGCAAAGCAGCTATTGAATAACTAACAACATCTACAGTTTGCAGAGTGAAAAACACTCAAGTTAAACATAAGAACAAGACTTAGGGTCTGTGAGAGATAAAAAAAAAAAAAATAAATAAAAAAAAAACAGGCTATGAGATCAATAAAGGAGCAAGAGAGGTACAGAGGGGTAAAATGAGAGGAGGCAGTGATGTGGAGCTGCCTGGAGCAACTGTGCGGTTTTAGGAGTTGAAAGAGGACCCTGCAGTTTTCAAGAAAACATTCCAGTTTCAGACATTAACAGGCTCTTCGGTCTCAAACACTTGTATTTGTTTATCCCTCCACTCTGAAGAAGCACATGCATCATCCTGAAAGACGCCATCTCTTGGGTTCCATATGAAGCACTTCACAGATGATCGTAATTCATAACAAACAAGGATCAAGGGACTCATATGACCTTTTCAGTAGTTTAACACTGGAGGAATTGCATTAAAGGATTGTACTGCAGAGGACCAAAGTGTGGCCAGACACTTCCCTTGTTAGCCTCTGTGCACTACCTTTTACCGTTCTGTTTATTTTCTTGTAGAGGGTGTCTTTTAACTTCTTTTGAACAGCTAAAAACACAATAGTGGGATTTTCAGTCTTTATTCTTTATTCTAAAGGTATCTGTACTGACTAGAAAGGCACCTGAATATCTCTTCATTTAAATCCTTAAGACCTAAAAAAAATGTTTTTGTCAAAACCCAATTCAGTCAGTAACAGCTCAACAACTGTGAGGCCACAATGAACAACCCTTGACTCTATGGATGAAAGACACTTGGAATAATTTTTAAATACAACAAATATCTCTGTCCACATCATTAAGATCTGAATAACAGCAAAAAAAAAACAAAAAAAAAAACAAGAAAAATGTACCTCAATGAATTAGGGCTGTGAATAAACAAGTCAATAAACACTGATACTGTTAAACATATTGTAAAAATTCTCAGCGACAGCTTTACCCAATTTGAATCAATAGGAATGAAGAATAACAATATCAGGCATTCCCTCCCCTCCTGAATGGGTTGTGTTTTGATAACGGATAACGATTGATACGGTCTCGGTATAGGGACCACCAGGATGGAATAGTTTGTGTAAAAACAAAACATCAGTTACCCTTTTTAATTTTTAATTTTGTTAGCCTCACACAACTACAGCTCCTATACAGCTTTGAAAATGTATCTGTCTCTACAGCTATCCATTCACCATTCCTGTCAGGTCTCACGTTTCACCTGTAACACCTTGTTAACAAATGCCCAGCAGTGAAAGCAGCATGTCAGCAGCACGGCAGCAGTTAATGTCCACACTAGATCGGTTCCACCACAGTGATGCCAGACACTCAAAGGCATTTTCACCGAGCTCACCA
The DNA here is from genome assembly GCF_022577435.1 of Embiotoca jacksoni. Classification (NCBI taxonomy): domain Eukaryota; kingdom Metazoa; phylum Chordata; class Actinopteri; family Embiotocidae; genus Embiotoca; species Embiotoca jacksoni. The sequence continues at coordinate 7,587,059 of NW_027185229.1, read as the reverse complement.
CCAATACAAACTAATGTAAATCAGTCTGCGGAACAAGGGTCACAGCGACATCTCAACATAATAGCCGATGGCAATTAGGCGATGATGTGGCTTGTGTAGACAGCTGCACTGAATGACTTAAGGGACGAGCAAACGTGTCCGATGGAGACAAGGTTCATTATCTGTAAATGAGAATTTTTTTTTTTTTAAATGGGTAAAATCAAAGCTGCAGAGATGTCCTGTTTTATAGTATCCAGTATGGCCAAGCTCTAAATACACTTTGTCTTGACGTTTATCCATTACGCAGCTCAACAGCCTCTTTCATTAGACATCTAAAACTCCTGCTAAGTGCACTCTTCTTTCAAACTCCCCACCTCCTGTTTGTAATGTAATATTCATGACATCATCTGGTTTGTTGTTTAACTTTTGAAATCACGTCCCAAGCCAGAGTTTAATCATCAAACTGTTTTCACAGGATTAGCAGTACTTCTCATCAAAATTCAATGTAACGTGTAAAGTGGGTGAAGTGTCCCTTTATAGTTCATTTTACTGCCGTTATTATTGAGTTATGAAGTGAAAATGTGACACATTACACATTAACAAGGGATATATAAACTGTGCCAAAGTCCTGTTTGAGCAATAAAAGCAAATGCCTGGTGGAACATCCTGAGAAGCTTAACTGCTCTACCTCACAGCTGTGACAGTCGACGCAGCGATCACAGTGGCTTCTGGTAATGGAAGAGGGACCAGAGTTTTAATTTCTTTGCCTTATTTAGGTATTCTGCACGAGATCTGAGTGCACCTGGAAGACGGCTCCTTTCCAAAATGTCGTAAAGTGACATACATTGGTGTATCATGGGTTACAGTTGTTTGTTTTTCTATCAGCGTCCTCCCTGTATCTTTAACAGTTCAGCTAACAAGGATGACTCACTCCTCTCATAAGTGTCTGTCAGAGCTTGTTTGTGCTGGAGCACTTATACTCCAAAAGGAAGAAAAGAAAAAAGCGTGTTCACTTGATGATTGAAAAAAATGCATTTAGGAGGCATTACTTGCCCACTGTGAGGCCAGTCATTAGAGCTCAGCCACTGCATCTAATTGGAACATGAAATACATGTTACATGAGAGGCCTATAGAAACATTCAATAACAAGTATATTGACTAATGCGAGTCCAGAGGGGACTGTGGTTTGCGCTCTGTGTCACTGAGGTCATCAACTCCTGTCTCTCTCAGCTCAGTTACAACTTTGGAAGTCGTGTGCACTGTATGCTTTGAATACAAGTGGTTATGTCATATAAACACTGTTTCCAGGCAACAGCAACATGGATGGCATCTAGAAGCCACAGAGGCTAAACATTTAGCAAGCTCACAGGGAAATAATGTAATGCGGGAAATGCAAAGGCAAAAGATGAGGCTGCTAGGAAGATTGATATTTTCCTCAGACGTAGGCTATTATCTAAGTTATGAAGAACAACCCTGCATGACTAAAAATACAATTAATTAGCCTAGCATCCAACGAACAACAACATCCATGACCTCTGCCTTTTTCATAAGTGTCAGCAAACACGTAACAACTTGTCAAAATAGCCAATTTTGAGTTGTGAGGTTGTGGATACCACGAGGGGCTGTGACACAGTAAATGCGACCTCATTTGAACACAGCATTTGTTGCTAGAAAATAAGGGTGCGGTGGAATAGTCAAACAGAATGACCTCCTAAATCCTTTCCTAACCACTTGACCTCGATGCTGTATGTCAAGGAAAGATGTAAAGGAGAATTCATTAGGACTAAGGAAAAGACACCCACGGTGTTAAGAGAATCCAACTCCATTTACACTAGGCAACGTAATTGTACAACTGCGGGTGTTAATGAAGTCTTCCTGGTGAGACTAAGAAGATGGACTACAAAATGAATATCTTAGACACTTGGTCCTGTGCGATCTTGCCATGTTGTCTCATGCAGGCTGTACAAACGTGGACAACCTCCCATGAAGTCCTAAAACACAAGAATCAGCTCCAAATAAATGGCCTATCTCAGTCATGTCAAATCTGATGTGTGTGTAGCTGATACAATATTTTTAACAGCATAGTTTATTTATGATTCCCTAAAAAAATGAAAATTCTTTCCATGTGTAATGGTAATTTATAAAGCAATTCAACGTGTGTTTATTGTTACTCCGCTACCTATTTCCATATTAGGCTACCTTATTGATCAAAGAGGTCTCATTAGTCATGGGAGCGCATCAATTTGCACAATAATGCACCGCAAATATCCTTCTCTGAAACCGTGAAATGGATATCTTTCTGTCATAAAACACTTGACAGGAAGACAGGAAATACAATTATCCTGACAGCTTGACACTCAGCCTCAATATGAGGACGGACGCTGTGTAACAGTAATTTAACTGCAGCTTATAAACTGTGACTCTGTGTGGCAGCTGAACTGTCTGAGGTGAAGGAGAGCAGCTACACATTGTCATTTAGCCTACAATTAAATCCTGATCAATTTGCTCTCCATGTCGGGCATATTTATAAATGAAGTTAACTCATGTGTAAATGCGTGCAAATCTCTTTCTCTGGAGACGCTTATATGGATACTGCTGCTGTATGAAGCTGCAGGTATTTCATAAATTCAGAGGAAAGACTCATTTCTGGAATCAACAAACTACACCTCAGCTCCTGTTAGTCTAAACTCAGTTTACATCCATCATTGGTATGTCTCACTAATTGAACCTGTTACAGAATCTTCATTGCAGTACAGATGTTTTTATATGGACATTATGATTTGTGATAGATATAAAGTTGTAGAGCAACATCAAAAAAGCAAAACTCAACATGCATGAAAGGTGTTTAGTGATTTTGGAGAGGTTTGTGTGTGCGCTTCTGACAACTAGGCACATGAGCTGAGCCCTCTCTGTGATATTTATGGACCAATGTTGGTGCTGAAACGTGGAAAGGAAAACCTCCTCTGTAACATTTATAGTTGTATTTTGGACTTTGAGGTGGTTGCACACACTCACCTACCTGTTTGCTCATATTTACATGAATTCTAATTAGGCTATATGACTGAATGAAAACAAGTGTTCAAAGCAATTTGGAAGGCAGCACAGATCTCAGTCTTAAATGCTTTGAAAGAAACCCTTGTTTCAAGTCCTTGTGTTGTCAAGTGCAGTTTTTCTTCGATAGGGTTTCTTCTGTTTTCCTGGGACACAGTAAAGACTCTGGACTACGTTTTACTGGACTTTGTAACCCCAATTATCTCTTACTAAAGTTCTAAGTTTACCTCACACCTGCCTTTGCGTCGCCCGTTTGGATCCAATCCCCTCCGATTAAATGCGACAAATCCCTTGACAACATGGCGTGGCAGGCAGCCACTACAGAGATTAATGAGGAGCCAACAACAATGGACTGTTTAGGTTGAAGTGATAATCACGGCTCGAGTACGTTGGGTTTAGCTGACAATCTGCCAATGATTTATTGTGTGTAGTTGAAGAAGAGTTACTTCTGTATTCTGAAGTACCTCCTCTGATGTTGTAAACCTGACCCAACCTTAAATACAGTGTGTACACATGTGTGGTGTGCATTTAGATGCTGTAACTCACTTGAATGATTGGGAACAGGAGGCCCACTGCAAAGTTTGCCAGCCAGTTCACAGTGCCAGCGATCATGAAAGCGGCAGATCGGTAGGACTGTTCAAACAGTTCCCCAGTCAGAACAAAGGGGATGCCACCTGACAGAGAAAAAGAAAAACATTGACCCTCCATTACTTACAACAAAGCTTTTGCTTTTACTGTGGGTTGAACACACAAAGTAAAAATAAGGACTGAGATCTTTGTTTTTGTTTTCTTCAGTGCCGTCTGACCACTTAGTGTAATGAATTGTTTACCAACCGTGGAAGTGCAAGTCGGTCACTACTATACCGTCCTCATGTTCCTGTTTCCATAACACACACTTCATTTTACCAGAAAAACTCATCGTGACCTGAGCTCATGTTACCATTCAACTTTGAAGATGCCATCAGGTATTTATTTGACTGAATTAAAATCTTGGTTGTATCCATTTGAGTCTGACTAATAGGATGAAAATGAGCAGTTTTAAAACTTTCGTTGACCATTGAATCAACATGTGTACTTCAACTTAATACAGAATAATAACATTGCACACTTATTTTGAGCCTCATTAAGTTATATGAATGTGTTTCAGTAATTCCTAACACAGTCACAGTTGAACTCTTTTAATATGATGACCCCACTGCTCAAATTCAGGACTTCCTCTGGCCTATCCTCCAGTACAAGGTCCAACACACATTTGCAAACCTCCAGGAGCAGATGTTGATATTTGGATGCTTTGAGTGGTGATGATGTCAGGAGGCTGAAATCGAAACACTTGGCCCCCTGATTTAAAATCTAAAAGGTACTCTTCCTGTCAGATAACTGCAAACTCACAAGAGAGCATCGAGAGACAATGGAAAACCCTATTGTCCTAATTTAGGAGTAAGTTTAAAGTAAAATACTTTGCTATCAGAGAATAGGTCTGTCCGAAACACAGAATTTTGGTGGATCAACAGGCAGCGGATGTTACAGTATCAGAATGAACCCTTGGACCTACGTGAAACCCATGAAAGCTGGGTGTACCATATTCAGGTTTTAAAAGGATCCAGAACTCTAAATGATCCATTCAGGAATGTGTTGAATAAGATCTGAAACACTAGGCACGGGAAACAATACTTAAAAAAATGTACTCTTCTGAACAACAACTTCTATTATTTTCTTTGAACTGCAACATCAACGCAGTTGAGTTCAGAAACAGCAGAAATAAAGGATGAGATTCTGGGGGATGAAAAGAATGCAGAGGGAAATTTTGAGGATTTTGAAGCTATAGTTTTAAATAAGTAAGACATTATTAAAGCTCCTTGATCAAGTGTGGCTTTAAGCCCAATGACTTGATGTTTGTCACATTGCACGTTTTCTACCTTTGCCTATGCAAAGAAAGAAAAGAATACAACTCTTTTGTTCTCATGAAAAACAAAAATACAAAATTCTTATATTTCTCTTGACTGCAAACATTTTTTTGTTGTTGAAGAGTTTATATACTAACAGTATACAACCCAGTATCACAGCAAAAAGTGAAATAGACATGCCAATCTCCGAGATGATAACATGTCTAGGCGTGAATATTTCATGCCTTGCCGTGATACTGGGTTGCAACATTGCTAGGCATAGGAACAAAAATAATTCTTGTGTCAAGGACTAGGCATTTATTAGAGAATAACAGCCAACTTAAATCACTCTAGCTGAAAAAAAAAGTCTAACCAGTGCTATCTTAATGACACAACAACACAGGTCGGACTCTGTGAAAAGAAAAAAGAATGCAGTTATACTGTTTTTTTTAAACACACAAAATACATATCGACAGGATTTAAAAAATAGCTCTGCCTCCCTTAATTATGAATGCAACAAGAATGCCACAGCTAAAAATGTAATGGACAGTGAACCATATTCATCAGAGAGAACTCCAAGCCAACCACCTTCTCCAGCAGTGAGTCTTAAGGCGGATGGAGGTGGCAGAGAAACTATGGCTCCAGATGATTTGTAGCAGGCGTGCAGCATTTACAGTATATTACACAACAAAACATGATTAAGGGGCCATGCTGCATCAAACCAAATATGCAGCATGGCATTTGCAGCAAATATGTCCTGCTCACACATGAACGGGCATATTTTAGAGGCATTGCTCTACACAGACAACAAGATAAGGTGATGGTAAAGAGGCACAAACAAAAGTAAATATTATGATTCACAGTGCAGACACTCTCAATAATATTATTATAAATTATGTGTTATCTGGACTATGTGTTATCTGGCTCCTTTTGAATAAGCTGCAGCTGGACAGGGTATTGGTAAGGGGGTGCAGATCGTGGTCTGTGTAGGGCACGGCATGCAGTCAGATGGTGCTTGTAAACAATTTCAGCAAATTGGCTGAACACATAGCAGCATATCTTAGTTTCCCCAACAATGAGTCTTGCTAAATTAAGATATACAGACCAGGTTGAGTTTATAACCTCATTGGTGTTGGTTTGACTTATGACAGCAGTTCTGTTGCTTTCTGAAATACCCACAAAAACATCAGTTTAAGTGACACAATTCCAATATCCTTCTAAATCAGTGGATAATGCATTTATTCCTCGCAGCAGGCTTTTTGTTGTCACATAATTGCTTCTCAGAAGACAGTTAATGAACAGAAATCACAGGAGCATTTCCATTTTGAGCTGAATGAAGGGAGGCATGGCTTGCATTGGCTCTTACCATCCTTTTAGATTTAATTGCTTCTGATAATAAACCCCGTCATTATCCGAGCAAGAAGTTGTTTAATGAACGGGACTAGCTGATTAAAAGTGACCATGTGTGAGTTCAGGCATGCACACAGTTGACCAGATTGCGCACAAACATGCATATTAAAGACTAATCACTTGCCTTGATCCCCTTGTGCATTAAAGCAGGGAATGAGTAGTAAGGACACAGCCGTTCTTCTCTCCTTCTGATTACTTGAATTGTATTTCAGGGAAGCTGAACTAACAGACATATTTTTGGTCTTTATCTAAAATGCCAAAAGAGAGAAAAAAAATATAAAGTAGCATTTTCACTTTAGTGGTAGCACATTGCAGCCTGAGATTTAACAACAAAATCAAAAAAATATCAATGCTTTAAATCTTTAAAGGACAGATGGAGTTATCGTTGACACAGTCCTGCTTTAATAATATATATTTTTTTTACATTGTGCTTACAATTGCTACTGGCTACAAAGCTGCATGCCAAGAGGAATCATAATGTGAGGTAACTATCTGTGAGATTATAGCTGGATAGTTCTGCTTCTCCCAACAGTGAAGATTTAAACTAACAGAAAAAGTCCACTATAAATGCAATACATTACAAATGACACAAGCAGGACAACCAAGCAATGGAAAAGGACAGAGGGAAGGACACATCTGCTTCACACATGATGCAGGGAGGGTATGTGTGTGTGTGTGTGTGTGTGTGTGTGTGTGTGTGTGTGAGTGTTCAGCTTAAATCTGTTCACAGATAATCCGCACAGTACAAAACAGTGTTTTCCAGACAGTTGTGCCCCAACTAACATGTGAAGCTTGTGTGCGTGTAAAAAAGGGTGAAAGGCAGAAAAGAGTTTTTGTGAAAAGTAAAATGGTGGATGGAAAAATATGAGCTCAAATATAGTAGTCCAGTAAATACTGATACATTGGACCTCCTTTAGCTGTAGAGATAACTGTTAGCTGCATCCTGTATTTGTCATATTTCCCACAAATATGATCAATCCATAATGGTGATTGGGTATTTTCAGTTTTAAAACTTAAATGAGTTAAGCGGGCTAATTAAGTGAACTTGTCGCCACAGCATGTTCTGGTCTGAGAAGTCTGAGGTTGAGCCCAGGGAATGCACAGTAATTGGGTCATTTAGGTTATTTGGCCAGCATTTATTGTGCGGAGGGCCTCTGTGGAGACAGCATGTGTCATTAAACAATGTGGGATAAAAGTGTGCAGGTTTCCCCTTCCAGCCAAACACCACAACACCCACTTACTGATTAGTGGACATTCAAGCTGTGAGCAAATGATTAGTTTAACAAATAACCTGCTTTGATTAAATATTCCCTATTACACCAAATGCACCCTATATCCTCTGTGTTGTAGTGTTGCCTAAATATTAGTCTTTACTCTGCATACCATCCATCTAAAAGACCTGTGGCTGTGTGTAAATGGTGGCCTGTTTGCATTAGATTAATTTCTACCAGCATATGGGTACGCAAAATATTTGTATTTATGCTGTATGGATTTACATGTCTCAAATTTTCTAATGCACTACAACAGGTGGACATTTTAATATTAAAATCTGTTTATGCTGTATGTGGAGTACACACCGAGCAGGTGGGCAATTTATGCCTAAAGTCCTCCATTCTGACACAAACACATTCAAGATCACAGCTATAAAAATATTCAACAAATGTTTTGCTGTTACAAAGCTCCCCTACCTCCTACTGTACATCACAAACATCCAAAAGTATAGAGAGTTCAAAAGTAAACATACAACCGTGAGCCTCGCAATCAGTGTTGAAAATTGGTTTGCTAAGCAGTTCAATTTGAAATCAGTCCTGGGAAATCATCCTGTCTTTTTTTTTTAAAGAAATATGTCGCAAACATTGTTTTAAATGAACTTAACTTAAACTGTTTGGTACGGACTAATAGACAACTATACTTATGATTAATTAAGTAAAGAGATAATTACTGGGCACAGAGAATAAAAGGCACAATTACAAAAGATCTAAATCACAGCACTAAAAGACAAAATGGCACAAAGCTGATCAGACAGAAAATACAAATTTGTTTCTGGTTTGGATAGGTGACAAGAAATACTGCACTGCCTTCTGTTTCAGCTTGACCTCCTGAGACATCACATTTTTGGTGGGTTGGTCACACTACCAGTGCCAGGGCCTTGATCTGTTGTGCCTCAGGCAGAGAGCTGCAGATGAGAGGACAGCGATGAGAAGGCAGCACCAGAGGCCAATGTTGTTGTTTTTTCACTCGCAGTTGGTTCTGACAGAGGCTTTAACCAGCTCATCTGTATAGTCTATCAGTGTAGCGGCAATCCTGCTTGATTCTGGTGAGAAGGTTAAGATCATGCTGTTTCTTTTAATATGCCATAAAGTGGTTATAATGAAAAAAAACCAACACATTTTTATTAATCTGGCCAACAATGATAAATGACTTCTGTTTCTTTCCCTCGGTATGGAGGATTTTCTAGTAGCATTACCTTTGCCCTTGTACTGACTCATGTGGTCTGCTCCACTGCTCACAGATGTATGCTTGTGATATTATCGAACAAAAGCTTGCGCACTATAAATATACACTAATTATATAATAGGATAATCATGTCACACCAGCAGAACACTGCCCTCCCACACAAGCCCATGAAACATCCATGTCACAAAAACAGCAGCATGAGCATAGTGCAAAAACACGTGGACACTAATGCAGGAAAATCCACATGCAATGTGCATGCATACTGACACAGTGCGTGTGTAATGTTTGGTTTATAGTAGCTATTCAGCAACACGCAAAAATGGTTGAAAGCTATGGGTCATAATTAATGTAAGCGAGCAGTTTTGGGATTACATTTTTGCATAGTTCCTCTCCACTCAAAACTGTTTTTCTTCTTGTTCATACAGTGGATTTTTTTACTTTCACAGCACAGAATGATGTATGTGCAGAGTTTAAAACTAAGTGTCTTATTTTCGTTGCCGGATCCAGGCACATTGGCATTTAGGTGCATTGCAAGGGCTTTTTTCCGTGCTTGCGTCAGTTTGCAATTTTCATGGGTCAATGTGAACCTGACTGCGCTGAGATGGGTGTAACAGCACAACAAGGGTGTGGTGGTAAAGATGCGCCAGTACAACACAATTTTGGTGTCAATTTTGGGGTAAAGTTGCATACCTGTGGCTCAGCCAGCTCACACCAGGTCTAAGTGCAGTGCAACCAGCAGAGGGCTATTTTCATGGGTTTCGTGGGCAAGAGCACAAATGAACAGACCAATCAAAAATGCCATAAATAGATTTGGTGAATGTCTTACGTATTTAGTCACACTTAAATAATGAAAACAAGATTTTGTAATACAATCTTCCGATTCAGCTATGCATGTGAAAAATTAAACTGACTCTTGTCTGTTGAATTGGATGTGAATCAGGCAGTTGGTACATGTCTTGATGCAGTATCTAGTCTCAGCCATACAATATATAAGGCTTGTGGTTGACTACAAATGAATTGCAATTAAATTACAAACAAATTAAGGTTTTTGTCTTATATCATTGAACCGCTTTTTACAATAGGCAGTGGTTCTCATAATACCCATCATTTATGTTTTTCACCTTTTCCCAAGCCACTTTGACATCATCAGCCCATGGAGGCCGATTTGTAGTTCCATAAATCTGGTGATTATGAGTCTGAACCTCCCAGACAAGTATGGCAGCTTCCTCCTGCATAAAGTTTGGCTGGTCTGCTCCTTCTTCAGCAATTACGAAGTGACAGTTCACTGCGCCACAGCGGTTTTAAAGGGTGAGAGGAACTAATTTGATTGGGTAGGAAAAAACACATCACAAATTACAATTCATAGTAGAGTATTTATCTCAAAACATGGTTGAAGGGGATTTTGAAACATATCACAGAGGGTAAAAAAAAACAAAAAAAATTAAAGGAAACCATAATTTTTCATTTTGATGTGACAAAAAAATGATAAGAAGTGCAAGATCTAAACTGATACACAATGACAATGACAAATGGGCCTTGAAGATAAATCCTGTGGTTGCCTGTGTTTGTGTCACGTCATACGGAATCAACTATTATTAAATAAATAACAAAATCTCCTATGGATTGTAAATGTCAGCTCATTATCTTTCCAATTATCTCAAATGTTTTATAAAAAAAAAAAGAAAGAAAAGAAAGAAAAGTAGTTCTACACATGACTTTTGTAGATGTTTGTCACTGAGCTCAGATTTAAATATTTTAAATATATCCCATTAAAATGTGACGCAAATACAGTATATCGATGGTACTGAGTAGGAATCTGTGTGTTTTAAGAGTCCGTAAGATGTCCATAATCATCAGTTCTCTTAATGCTAGAGAAAAACATGTCCTTTAACCAATAGAGTCATAGAAGTCCTGTTTATTCTTGCTTTTAAGTACGACCCACAGGAGTGCTTCCTAAATCAGCGCCCCTGGATAGGTTGAGGCACAAAGACGACTTGGTTTGGGTTTTAATTAAAAGATAATGGTTCGGGTTAAAATTATGATTTTAACTGTGTTGTGCATTAAAGTTAGATCTTCCATTAAAGTTATGAAACCTTCACCTTCATGACAACAGTAAATGTGGGTCCAATAAAACTGTCACTGTACTCAAACGCAGATACCAATCTTTGCCACCAATGTCCGCTCAGATCAAACCATCCACGCCATCCTAACCCCTCCTAAGAAGGAAAAATTCACATTATATAGACTTCATCTGAACTGTGACTTCCCTGGTAAAAGACATTATTATCTATATGACCACTCGAGGTTGATTAACTTCAAAACGTAATTGTGTGTCGTAACAAGCTGCTTGCTTTTTCTTGGCCGATTCTTTTCTATTGATCTGCACCCACATCACGAGACTGTCCTGCTGGTGTTTCAGACACATACAGTAGTTGCACTCCTATGGTCATGTTGAGATATCAGTCTGCTTTAATTGCCTGGCTTCACCCACAACTTCAGCCTTCGCTGTAATTATAGTCAGGAAACCCTGTTTGCTCTAAAAGGTGGGCCAATCAGTGACCAGTGGGAATGGCTTTGTGCAATGACATTGAAGTCAAACTGTTTCAAAATGTAGATCCAGCAATGGCAGCAGTAGTACAGGAGACAAAGCCATAAAAACAGCTGTGGCAACACTGGCAAATATTAAAGAATTAAAGCCGGGTAAAGAACAATTTTCTTTTCTTCATTAAATACTGGTTTTCACAGCAAGATATGGAAATATTCTATCTAGCAGATGTTTCAAATATTGCAGGGAGAAATAGTTCAAAGGAAACAACAAGAGGCAGCTGGTTTGGAATAAGGACACAAGCAACTGTGGTTTTTACAAAATCTTTGTTTTCGTCAATCGAGGTGCAGCTCAGGTCTAAGTGCGCTGGTAGGGCATGCGTTTTCATGAGCTGATGGTAACCCCAACATGATTTCATTTCAGAATTGACAACAAAATTACAATCCATGAGCTCATCTTTACCGACACCCCTTGTCCTGCCAGTTTTTTACTGTGATGTTGTGTAAAAGCTCAACACGAGGGCATATTCCTCATTTAACTTTCCAACAAAAGAAAATCTGGTCATGTAGAGGCAGTGATGTATCCCGAGGTGAAGGTGTCTCAACCGAACTGATCACAGTGAATGTTTTGGGACCTCAAGAAAAGTAAATAAATTCCTGTGGATGACAAGCTCCTGGTAGAAGATCAATATTTCAGTCCAACAAACAAAACATCATCTACTGCTTTATAGTGAGTCCATGGATGAAATATTATTTATGTAGTTCTCACAGGAGATATCAGCATCAGGATGCACAAAAATATTAGTGAGAAACTAGGTAAGGAATGAAAACTATTAAGACTGGGTGACAGTCAAATCAGGGACAACTGGGAGATTTATGATTATAATTTGTGTTTTTATGTTAAAAACACTTAAAACTTGTTCTGACGAGGTTCATTTATTTGATTTATGTTTTTATTCATAGGTCAAAATGATAGAGTATTCAAATAATATACTGAACTGCAAGAAAAATGTATATCTGAGTATACATCCAAGTATGTATCTTTGTACTGTAGAGATTCAATGAACAACAGGACATTAAACAAATGAGGTAGTAAACACAAAAATGATGGATACAGCCACACATGAATTAACCAGGTGTGCAATGATGAGTTCACTCTCAAGGACTCATAATCTATCAGCCTTTACTTCTCTTCTTTATTTCTTATGATCTTCTTATCAAAATGTTCTGTAAAGTTGGCTATCAAACGTCATTAAGTTTAAGCTTGTGTTCAGTTTATGCAATGGAGAGTTTGCTCCTGTCATCTCTGTCGCTGTTTATTATTGTTTTTGCTTCTTAAAAGAAGCACATGCCACTCTTGTCACAAAGATATCTCCTCTCACCCCTGGGATCTCTCAATACCCACTAACTCTCAAAATAACATGTCTTGTGCCCCAACATGATTATTGTCCCATTCCCAGGTAAGAGGTGATTCATCTTGTTCAGTGGTCGCCTGTCTTATCTGCGATGACCTGTCTGTCAGCACTTTGTAGCCATCTCTTTGTCTTTCTCCAGCTGTATGGTCTTTCAAGGCAAGTACGGTGTCCAGCTACTATGAGACCAAAAGAATCTGTTCAACCACAAAAAATCCATCCCTTGTTCAAAAAAATGATCTTTCATTTCTTTCACAGGTGATTCATGTGCATTGTGGATGAACTGCTGAGACTTGAGAGTTTTGGAAATGATGGAGTCATCTTACTTTTATGTTATAATTCGCTTGGGAATTATAACATAAAAGTAAGATGACTTTTATTTTTAACATTGACATTTTTAATGGCTTGGCATTAAAAAAAATTAAAATCGTAATACAATTTAAGTTTACACCGCAACGAGCATTCAATTCCTCATAGTCTGAACTGGCACACAATTTAAAGAGTGATGCATATTTGCTCTAACTTTTAGTTTTACAATTTAATTTACAAGTAATTGAAAATCTTCATTACGTCCACAACACTGATCATTTGCAACACAGCAGCTGTGATTTCATTTACTGGCCCTCACAGCTCCAATGATATGCGTATTAAAAACTTTCCACCACCCACCATGATTAGAAAAAGGATTACACATGGATTGTCTGTGATGTTTTAGCTAGATATGAGTGCCATAAAACATTGCTGTCATTCACTCGCAGATGAGTGAGTGCTGTACAACTTGGTGAGATAAAAGTGTACGCACATAAATCTTTAGTTCTGCTCTAAGGAGGTAGTTTTCTTAATTAGAGTACTGGTGGATTATGGTGCCTAATTCTTTGTTGGACCTTTGCCACTGTTAAAAAGGATATTTTTTATAGGAAAGCCATTTCAAAGAAAGCATATCACTTTGTCTTTAAGGGCGGGGGTAACAAAATTGAAAGCCTTGGTTTAGGTCTTAAATCTGGCAGAGCCACAGAAGTTCATTTGAGTTGGGTCTGAAAGGCGCAGGTATGGATCAGGTTAACTTATGTTAATATGTGTTTAGTCTTGTTACCATGACGACGAACGCCTGGTACGCCTGTCACTGATACTTTCTAACCATCATATATGTCGTTTTGGTAAATGACCTTTTCTCCTTTAGGTTTGATGATGTTTCAGTCCTCCAGAGGGCACTGAAAACAATGTGATTTTTGGAGTCATTGGAAATACACCTATTTTGTGGTTTTGGTATGAGGACTCATCCTTTCAGTACTGATTGTGATATTAGCAACATTATACAGCCATACTTTTAGCACCATGTTGACATTTTATTCACACTTTTCCTGCAGTAAAATCACATACTGGTAAAAAAAAAAAAAAAAAAAAAAAAACCTTGACACATCTGACAAATAGTTTGCTGTTATGTGATTACAAAGTAGCAGTAAATAATATGCTTGAATACCTGTTCTTGAATTAATTGATAAATACCAATCAACTGTCAAAAGCAAATGAAGTTCTTTAGCACTGGTGTCCAAATATTTCATTTGAATTAGGAGACAAATATTTTGATAGAAAATGTATTCAGCAGGCGCAAACAGAAAACGAATGTTTGTACCTCGTGATCTGCCCATGAACAGTACGTATTCATTGTCTTTACACCATTTACATTTGGACAATGAAGGGTTCAGTGTGATTTGACAGGAAGCAACAATAATTTCCCTTTTATCACTGAAAAATGTGCATCATGAATGTCTCATTCCATAATCAAGTCAAGGCAGCTTCTGACTATTGAGAACAAAAGCATATCTTTTGAATTTTATCTCACAAACAAAAATCTGAAACAGGTCAGGCTTATTTGCTTGCTTTTTTTGTGAATAAATGTTTGACTCCTGACTCGATCCTGCAATAGAAACGATAATGAAGAAAAAACATTGTTGATGTTCATTCTTGAACATCATCTTGATGTTGAAAAAAACTGTGCCCTGTACTTTGACGTCAGTCCATTAGGTGCTTAATAGGTCTGAAGGCTACAGATATAAATACAGCTTGAAGCTAATTTCTGGGAAGACCAATATGCAAATGATAATACCAGATGTTTTCTTGCTCTGCTCTGGATTCTATTTGTGCAAGGCATGAAAGCAAGAGTTGCTATTTAAATTAATGGTTTTGGTTATCAGTTTCTCAGAATTTTGCTACAGCATCTGCTATAATCCAACGTCTAAATAATCCAAAATACAAATGCAGAAAAAAGAAGCTTGTAGCTGTGTGTAAATTATTATTATTGACTCTGTCACGTGTTCTTTAATGTTTCTAAACTCACTTTAAATGAATGGTGGGTGCAAAGAATTGATGCATGAGAACATTTATTAGAACTGTTTTGAGCTGAGAATGAACTTTAAACATGCTAAAAGGGCCTCTACGATGGAGGCTGTTTTCTGTCTCCTCTACAAATGATCTCAGCAACACTAAAGGGGTTTAATCTAAGAGGAGCGATTCCGGGATCACATAGGAAGAGGCAAGAAAAGAGGTGCGAGCAGGGCTCTGAAGGTCATTATGTTTCACTCAAAATGTTCCCAGATGTCATCATAAAATAGCTTTATGAAAATTCACAGCCATGTAAAGACAGGAAAGCAATATGTTTTTGTTTCTTTCCACCAAGGTTGCAAAAGGCTTTCTCTCAGCATTTTGTGTTTATAGCAATTTATTGCAGTGGGTAGAAAAAATGTGAAGTTTGTGCGTGACAATCTTTTGTTTTGTTCCAAATTTCTTTTACAATGTTTACTGTGAACATGCCATAGTAATAACTGTTGAATAATATCAGCTACCATCAATTTAAAAAATGAGGATTTTCTTAAAATAATGAGCTCAAGGAGTGGCAGCAAGTTTTAACTGACATGGCTGACTCCACTGTCAGGTCCTTACAAACCCTTTCCTAGCATCTTCTTTTCTAAATACCAATGGTGTCATCTCCTTAAAGTTAGAAAAGTTTACTATAGCAACACGTTCTCATTTGGCTGCAAGGCTTGTTCGATTTCAGCCTCCACTGATCCCTCGCCCATGTTCTCCTGCTGAGGAAAAGGTCTCTCATTTTTTAGATTGCAAATTTCATCTGTAGTGTGTTCACTGCCAAAGAGGGATTGAGGGAGACAAGGAAAAATTAAGCGAGGAGAGAAGAGTTTAGACCATACAAACAGTGATGAGTGGGAGAATGTTAGCTTTTGCACTGCTTATTTCTCAGCAGTATATAATCTATGAAATGAAAAAGAGAAACCGCAAGGATTTCCTCAAGTTTCAAAACAAACCCGTCAAAATAACATATAATATACAGTAGGCATGTGGTGTGACAGCATGAGTGAGCTGTTTATTTTCATCCTAAACAACAGTCAATTCACTGTTTACATATGGAGTGAGTCACTGGGATTACATTAATTCATTCATTATGCAGGTGTTAAATGAGCACACTAAAAATAAGACATTTCCAGAACTTCATCCATATTAGATTTGCACTGTTGACTGAGGAGGAGAAAACTGTGGCCCGAGTAGGATTTCCCAAACTCTCTAACCAAGTTGTTTTTTTTAACCTGATAAATGTCACCTGTGTACAAGGCGTGTGCTCCGGCATGAAATGTAAAAATAATCATATAAAGCTACCTGTGTCACTCAGTTTGGGGCCAAGTATTCTTCATAAAAATGTACCAAAGAGTAAAAAGAAGAATTTCACACAGTGGACATTCAAGTGTCTGCTGTCAGATATCAAAAACATTGTCTGTGGTTAGAGGACCGCCTTGTTCTAATTGCAAAAGAACAACCCCCCAGGACAGCAATATACTATGCAGTCTATGATTAATGTGAGAGACAGTCAAGGGGACAGCCATCACAGATATTAGGTGAGAAAAAATAAGTTCCTGAGGCCGCTGTCGGAGTAAGAAAGTTTCGCTAGTGACAAATATAATGTGGAAGTTCCTCGTCCAAAATATGCCAAAAAATATATCCCAACTGAGAAATTCTCTTTATGTTCTCTCCTTCCAGGGGGTTCAGAGCAGTGGGTCAGATACAGTTCAATGACACTACAGCTGAGCTGCTCATTTGTTTTGTTACACTCTAAAAGGTCTTTACACACTGGGGGCGTTTTTTTTCGTGCGATTAATTCGCATGGCAATATATTTTATCGAAGTGTTTTTGTCATGAGTACTTTCCCACAAAACGCAAATATTACACAGTTAAATAGCGTTTGGTTTTTTTCTGAAGAAGGTCCATTTTTCAGAGCTTACACAGCACAAGTGAAGGAATCAACTAATTGTGTGGAAAAGTAACGGACATGACATCACAACTCCAAAGACAATGTTGACTGTGTGCGTCTCCAGCGAGCCGGTGTTATCCGACAAAGGGCGCAAAAATTACAAAATAAACAATCTCACAGACAACGTATGGACCAGCATCGAACAACTAGGCTGTCAGGACAGCTAGTAGTTTATATAGTTTATGTAGCAGAGTTGGTAGTAACCAGGCAACAGTGTCACAGCCGGTTTGTCTCACAAACCAAAATCTCCTCTTCTTTTGCAAGGTCAAGAGGAGCAGGACAAGATAGTCATCACTGTATGAAGATGACTCAATCATTTTTTATGAAGGAACTGACAAAAATATATTCAAACTACTGTCCACAACATTTAACAGCTGATGCAAATTCTCATCAATGATGGTATGAATAGTTTTTATGCAAACTATTAGCAGGCAGGTATTGCACACTCTGGTTTAATTTACTTATCACACCCCTGGTGGTTTAAAGGCCTTTCAAAAAGAATAAGGTGAAATAATAAGGGTTGGTCTGTTGCTAAATCAAAAGATTTACTGTAATTTGTGGCATTAGTTTTGGTTAAATACTTGCTTATAACAATTGATTATTAGAGATATGATATCTTATTCTAACCACACAGCTATGTTGAAAAAACGGGCCAGATTAGTTAATGCTGCTTTGACTGGCTCTCTGGAGTGTCTGGCAGACCACTGAGCTGGCACTCGGTCCATTAACACTGATAATTCTGCTGCACTGTGGGTTTTGCATGCTTGTACATGGTTCAAACTCATTTTGGCTCAGACTGAAACATCTTAACAACAGTTGAGTACATTGATAAAATCTTGCACAGCCATTCTTGTTCCCCAGTCAACCCAGTCTCACATCAAAATGTGTGATAGCGACGTTGGTAAACAGAGAAAAATGTATTTGTTTCACAATAACGGCTCACAAATTGAGATACCTTCATTTTTTTGGTCTACTCTTTTCCATTGGCCTTCATCTATGCATGTACGTCATGTGACCATCCAACAAAGCCATGAAAATGTCCTACCTGAGAAATTCTTATTGTCTCTTCTGTCCTCAAAATCCCCGTCTCCACCTTCCCTGGTCATGCTGACCTCAAACATTGCAACGCCCAGCCAGTCATACAGTAATTATGACTTGCAAAGTTACAAGTTTACATGGATTCAACGTAGGTATGACCTGTTTTTCCAGGGTCACTGTGCAATATTCAAATTATGCAGCTTTCTGTCACAAAATGACATAAATACAAGTTATGAATGCAAGGAATAGAGAGACTACGTTCCTTTTCTATAAGCTCAAATTCTACGTATCATATACAGTGGGTACAGAAAGTATTCAGACCCCTTTACATTTTTCACTCTTTGTTTCATTGCAGCCATTTGCTAAAATCAAAAAAGTTCATTTTATTTCTCATTAATGTACACTAAGCACCCCATGTTGACAGAAAAAAACAGAAATGTAGAAATTTGTGCAAATTTATTAAAAAAGAAAAACTGAAATATCACATGGTCATAAGTATTCAGACCCTTTGCTGTGACACTCATATTTAACTCACATGTTGTCCATTTCTTCTGATCCTCCTTGAGATGGTTCTACTCCTTCATTGGAGTCCAGCTGTGTTTAATTAAACTGATTGGACTTGATTAGGAAAGGCACACACCTGTCTATATAAGACCTTACAGCTCACAGTGCATGTCAGAGCAAATGAGAATCATGAGGTCGAAGGAACTGTCCAAGGAGCTCAGAGACAGAATTGTGGCAAGGCACAGATCTGGCCAAGGTTACAAAATAATTTCTGCAGCACTCAAGGTTCCTAAGAGCACAGTGGCCTCCATAATCCTTAAATGGAAGAAGTTTGGGACGACCAGAACTCTTCCTAGACCTGGCCGTCCAGCCAAACTGAGCAATCGTGGGAGAAGAGCCTTGGTGAGAGAGGTAAAGAAGAACCCAAAGATCACTGTGGCTGAGCTCCAGAGATGCAGTAGGGAGATGGGAGAAAGTTCCACAAAGTCAACTATCACTGCAGCCCTCCACCAGTCGGGGATTTATGGCAGAGTGGCCCGACGGAAGCCTCTCCTCAGTGCAAGACATATGAAAGCCCGCATAGAGTTTGCCAAAAAACACATGAAGGACTCCCAGACTATGATAAATAAGATTCTCCGGTCTGATGAGACCAAGATTGAACTTTTGGGCGTTAATTCTAAGCGGTATGTGTGGAGAAAACCAGGCACTGCTCATCACCTGCCCAATACAATCCCAACAGTGAAACATGGTGGTGGCAGCATCATGCTATGGGGGTGTTTTTCAGCTGCAGGGACAGGACGACTGGTTGCAATTGAAGGAAATGCGGCCAAGTACAGAGATATCCTGGAAGAAAACCTCTTCCAGAGTGCTCTGGACCTCAGACTGGGCCGAAGGTTCACCTTCCAACAAGACAATGACCCTGAGCACACAGCTAAAATAATAAAGGAGTGGCTTCGGAACAACTCTGTGACCATTCTTGACTGGCCCAGCCAGAGCCCTGACCTAAACCCAATTGAGCATCTCTGGAGAGACCTGAAAATGGCTGTCCACCAACATTCACCATCCAACCTGACGGAACTGGAGAGGATCTGCAAGGAAGAATGGCAGAGGATCCCCAAATCCAGGTGTGAAAAGCTTGTTGCATCATTCCCAAGAAGACTCATGGCTGTACTAGCTCAAAAGGGTGCTTCTACTCAATACTGAGCAAAGGGTCTGAATACTTATGACCATGTGATATTTCAGTTTTTCTTTTTGAATAAATTTGCACAAATTTCTACATTTCTGTTTTTTTCTGTCAACATGGGGTGCTGAGTGTACAATAATGAGAAATAAAATGAACTTTTTTGATTTTAACAAATGGCTGCAATGAAACAAAGAGTGAAAAATTTAAAGGGGTCTGAATACTTTCCGTACCCACTGTAGGTTAAGTTTGCAGGATTTGTTACTATGGTGATCTACCAAGGTGAAATGAGAGGTTACATTGAGGACGCTGGCTTTAGTCTCAACATACCTCACTAACCCACTAATTAAAGTACACCCCTCTGATTCTGGTTTATTTGTTGTTAAAATGATTGCTGCTGTAATAACTTCCCCTTCTGCAGCTGCTGTGTTGCTTAAAAAACTATGTAATGTGCACAAGGGTTGAAATTTAAATTGAATCTGAATAATTCAGGCTGTGGAGCAACAAGTGGATAAACATGTAACTGAGTCACCGCTATCACTGAGAGCTATGGGACCATAAAGCACTCAAGCTGCACTGAATATCCTGAGAAGAAACGAGCTGACAATAATGCAACCTTGAATGAGATGAGTGCCGTATAGTTACACTGCATGCAGAATAAATCAAAGGGACCTCAGTTTTGAAACAATCATAATTTCTGGAATAATTTGCATATGAAAGTTAGACTTAGAACCACAGTGTAAACATCAAATACTCTGAAGCAGCAGTTTTGCATGTTTTCGACTGTTGAGATAAATGGAAAGGATATTAATGACTGTGAATTTACATAATGCCACAGAAACATTATATACAGTACAAACCCTCATGTCCAAAATGTTAATAAAATGACAAAAAATAAAAAAAAATAACCTCAGTCATTGATGTAAAACTGAACACATGTTATCATCATCCTGCATTTGTTTTCACCACATCTTTGCTGAGAAAAAAAATTATGTGGTTTGATTTATAATCATTTTATAAAAAAGGATGCTACCTCCACTTACAGAGACAGCAGTACCATGGTCCCAAACTAATGAACACAACACCTTTGGGGATGTGTCTGTTTCCACTGTCTCACGATGGAACAGTCACCACCTGCTCACTGGAGTTGCTGTTAACTTTTTAACAGACCAGCCCCAGTGTTGCAGGAAATATAATTTCACATGTCAATATTTATTGACTTACTTCTGTCGTGTGATACCTTCTACACCAGCATCTCCAGCTGTTTTATTATATACAACGCATATAAAAAAAAAAAAGGCCAGCAGAGATCCCATTCTTCTTGCAGAATGCAGAAACGGAGTGGTGATGTGACTCAGTCGTGTATTGTCCTGTTAGTTTGCTATATGTGGTCTTATTAGTTTTCATATATGGGCAGCAGAGTTACATGGGTGGTGGAACATCTCGGGGAGAGTTGTTTGGTTTGACAAGGGGGCATAGAGATAGGGGGCAACACTCAGCAGTGTTGCCCCCTATCTCCAGTTAATGAGATAACAGACTCAGCCTCACAGAAGCAGAAAAGAAAATCACTGAATTGTTTTCGACTATAGAAATGGTTTTAAACAGCAACTAGTTCAGTGTGGAATATAAAGTATACAAGTCAGCTTCTACAGCAATACTCATCGTTGATTTATCAGAAAACATAAAACCAGGGAACGGAACATGGCAAGAATTTCTCTGTAACTATAATCTAACAGTATTCATGCCTGAAAAAAAATCAGGTCTGCTCTCCATACAGGAGCATATACAGTGATTCCCAGATACAGCCTCTAGCAATGAAAGGACCCAATTAACCTTGACTAGATGTATCTGCTCCAAGGGTGCTCCTCACCAGCTCCGGTGTTTGGCAGAAGAATTGATTTGCGTCATAGAGTTGAGTCGGTCCTCCCCTAAAACATATCTGTACAGGTAGTACAAACAGCTTAAAGGAGCAGTATGTAGGATCTAGCAGAATCTAGTGCAGGGGTCTCCAACTACAAGATTGCAGGAGGAAAAAGGTTGAAGACCCTTGATCTAGTGCATGTAAGAGAATCTATGGTGGCAGTGAAACTCATGAAAATCACAAAGGGCCCTCTCTGGAGCCAGCGTCTGGTTCGTGTGTTCTGGGCTACTGTAAAAACACAGCAGTGCAACATGGGGGGATCTGTGAAAAAGCCCAAACAGGGAGGAGCTGATGTGTGGTGAGATCGGTCAAACATGGGACATTCACCCAGGAGACTGCTGTTCATGTGAAAAAAAATTTTATCTACGTTTACATATTTTAACTTACAAATGTAGGTTAATTGTAAAGCTTTTACAGTAACTTAAGTAAATCCAATTAGTGTAACAAGGCTAATTTATTCTAATGCAACACTACAGATGACAGTATAATAATGAAGGACAATGTCACCCAATGCAGTGGTAGTTTGATGTCTTTTTCATTGCTTTTGGACTACAGGGAACTAAGCACTACATTATCCTTTTCATTTTTCAACATGGATTTTTATCAGATTTTATTTGCTCCCATGCTGCCATAGATGCATGCAGTGCTGGATTTCGTAGGATTTATTATCACTATCATTTCACCCAAACACCAAAGAGCCTACTGAGAAAGTGCCTCCTGTAACTCAAAACATGTTCCAAAGGGGGAAATTGCAGCTGAAAAAAAACTATTTTTTTTAATGGATTTTGTAACAAATTTCACTAGACTGCAGCTTTATTTTTTATTTTTCTTGGCCTTCCACCTTGTGTCATTTGACATGGCATGTGTTCAGGAGTGAACTCTTACAATATTTCTCTGTTGTTTTACACACATCTTATCTTAGAAGGCTGGCATACTGTTTAAAAGTTAAATACTAAGCCAAATAAAGTCTACTATGGCTTTAGCATAATATTGAATATTGATAATGATAGTAAATCAGAGGCCACCAAACAGTCATCAGAAACTTCCACATCCATGCTTTAAACCAGCACAGGGCAACGACTTGCAGTAAATTACACATTTTCGTCTCTAAATTTTAATCAAATCAGCCATATTTAAGGCCACAAGAAAGAAATTAAAACTGATGTCAAATTGGCTGTTTTTTTCTTTTGGCAAGTCTTTCTGCAACATCAGCAAAACCAACAAAGACCCACTATGTTGATCTGTTTCTGAGGTTAATACAGGCTCTCTAAAAATGTCCTACCACTTTCCAAGTACTGTACCAACACCACTGGTGTGCCATTCCTGATGCGAGTGTGTTGCAGTGTTGTGCTGACACTGTGCAAGTTTGACAACTGCACTATGGCTCATGACAGCCATATCCACCCCTTATTTGTCGAGAACCATAGAAACGACTAAAGGAAATACTGTCCAGGAGGACTCTATACTGAGTGGGCACGGATAGGAATGTAGAGCACAATGCCAAGAAATAGCAGAGTACAATCAGATGCATCTTTCATGATGGTTTCTTACAAACAAAAATATTCTTTGAATACAACAAAACAAAAAGATCAGGTTTGATTTTGTGATTACAGACAGTGAGAACCTTCATGGGACACACTGCACCTGTTTTATCATCACAGTTTGTATTTCAATTGCAAATTAAATAATAAGTCTGGCTTAATGTTATGTACTCTTGGTATTTTCTGCCCCAGATGGGCAGCAGGCATCAAGGCAACAGGAGCCTATTTCAGGCAGCAGAAACATGAGAAGTGTAGGAAAAACAGTATCATCTAAATCTGGCACTGAGGGCAGGTTGGAAAAGGGAAACATACTGGATATTTTTTAACAAGTAGTCAAACCAGGAAATTACAGTAGGTAACAAGAATGGGTAGAGGCAATATTCATCATCTTGCAAAAATACAGAAAAATAGGTTGTCTATAATTGGGAATGAAGGAAAAGCTCTGTGGGCAGGTGACTCATTAAAAATGGTTTTAGATTTCTCACAGAGGGGGAAAACCAGCTGTCGGGAACCTATATACTGTATGACTTCATCTGAACTATTTAAAAGATGTACGAGAGGTTCAAAGAAAGAGGCAAAGAAAGATTCAAGAAAAAAAGTAAAAGATTAAAAAGTTTCAAAAAGAAAGAAAGAAAATGTACATTAAAAAAATAATTAAAATAAAATCAATAAGATTCCAAGGAAATTGAAAGATTCCACATAAATACATATACATATTGAAGAAAAAAAAATGATCAAGGAAAGATTCAAGAAAAAAGAAAGGTTCACAGAAAGAGAGAAAGAAAAAACTTCAAAAGATTTGATGAATATTTTAGTGGGAAAAAAAAAGGACAAATATGCTGAAGTTATACACTTAAGTCAAAAACAAAAAACATTACCCATTTTGCTATTGAGAAAAACAATCTTTGTGTTTTTGTCGAACTGGGAAATATCTGGGTCATGGTTGCCATAGTGAATTGACTTAAGAGGAATTGTAGCTCCTCATTTACCCACTCAAGGGCTCAAAGCGCTACTGGGGCCAACTCTCTTGTACATTTCCTTTTGTTCCCCTCCCAGTCTTTCACTATTTCAAAGCAGTGTGAGAATTCATGTGTGTCAATAAGTCATAAATCATCACTAGGCAGTGAAACAATCTCTTCCCTTAATGATAAGTGTGCCTGAGCAGGGCATCGAATGACTAGAGGAATTCTAACAGAGGGTAGCAGCAGCACTGTCTTTTTTACAGAACTTGGTCTGAAAAAGCAAATGTTTATACACCCACTGTTTGTAATAATTGTGAGGCGGTCTCCATTTTTCCATATTTTCTGCTACTCCACTGGTCTCAACTCATTCTGATGCAGCTGAGGCAGTATTCTGAGCGAACTCCTCCCTGGAGGCATTATTATTCTTAGAGAATATGTATGTGCGTTGACAACAATAGCCTCACCTTGAAAGTCAACCTCCCACCAAGACACACTGTGCACACTCACACTCTCTACTGGGCATTTGCGGTGTCATTCCATATACAATATACACGGTGTGGCTTCTATTTAGTATGCTAATATATGACAACAACTTCCACTGTGATGATTACTGACACTCTCGCGGCCTGATTATTCTAGACCAGTGTTGGGAAAGTCACATTCATTATTCAACACCTACTTCACTGAAATATAAAGCATGAATTAGCTAATTTGCTAAAAATCTGCAGGGTATTTACTCAGATTACTTCCAGTGCATTTTTAAGTGAAGTGGGAATGAATAATAAACAGAGAGGGAAAAATCCAAACAGAGAAATTGAGAAAATCTTAGACGGTAAATATGTATATCAGTAGTTTTACCTGGTCCAGAGCAAAATGATGCAATCACAGCCAGTATGCAGATGTAACTGAGGTAGGGCATCCATGATACAATATCCTGGGAGGACACAGGGGGAGAGATCATATTGCAGGGGACATAATTATTATTTTTAAGCTACACGTATTGTGTAATATTTACTTTTTTGAAATGTGGAAGTTCTGCTGATGAGCACTTACTGTTCAAAGTTCTGAAAATATGGAACGATGCCCAAAATGTGTCTTAATATGTGTGGTGATAACAGCTGTGTTTCCACAGAATAGAAATCCTGATGGTCATTTTTTCACTGCATGGAGTAACTGGAGCACACAGCATCTATGTGCACACTCACATACTGTATGTCTAGCAGCAAGAAGAGGAAGTATGGCTTACCTGGAAATTGAGGAAAACTGTGAGTAGGCTGAAGAACACGGCCATGGAAGTGAAACCAAATATGAGGAGGGGCTTCCTACCGATTCGTTCAACCACCAACCCCTAGATAAAGCACAAAAACAGTATAAAACTCTGGGGCTTTCTGTACAATTAAATTATGATGATAGACCTATTTCCATCCAAGCTATAATCATGGCTCCAGGAATGTCAATTCATCAACTAATCAGCCTGCCAATTGGTCCAGACTTAAATCAACCAAATGGATTGCGATAACTTTGTTTGTTTTAAATGTCTTTACTACTTTAGATTGAATTCAAAAGAATGAGTTCTAAAAATGAGCGCTTGGCATCTTTCTTAGGTCAAAATTCAATTTTCACAGCAGATGTTTTGACTTGTATAAGAAGGGGAAACATACATGTAATCAATACGAACAAAAATGAGTTAATTCCATTTTAGGGGTACAAGTTGCCCCATGTATAATCCATCATATCTACAATAAAGTTGCCCTACACACTATTTTGCAAAGGTACTTTTGCTGCATCCATCCAAGGTAATTGCGATTAGTTAAAAGAAATTCAGACACACCACGGTGACTTTTTTGACTACACCAGCATAACATATGGCTGCAGCCAGAGTGGAGACAGGTGTGACTATGCGAGACTATTTTGTACATACTGTACATAGTGACATAAAGATTTACTCATACTCAACACTTAACGTGGCTCATCAATAATTCGGAGTCCAGTTTTTGCTCTTCACCCTAGTGTCTTTCCAGGTTATGAATGAAGCATTGAGTATGAGATGAAAGCCTGACCAAAGCACTACCATAGCCTCAGAGATTTAAAGTATTTATGGCACCTATCTCACCTAACCAGTGGGATTTCATGAGGTTCCAGGATAGGGTCACTAGTATTTGTACAGTATGTATCCCTGTAGCGAGGGGTTTCTGAGCAGAGAAGGTAAGATGTGTGTTTGTGTGTAGTATGTACACAAGGAAACCCTCTCAAAAAGAACATTCCGCTGTTTCAAAGTCTAAATCGACTGTTATCCTCTTCGTTTGAGCAGTTTCCTGTCGGTATACTCCATAATGCACAAGATTTAGATTTGGATTGCCTACAAAAGCACACGAATTCACTTAATAAGTACACATAACCCACTGGTCCCTAGGCACAAGACAATCCTCTCTGAGACAGTACCCATTCTACATCCACACACAGACAGACTCACTGGTATGCCCGCTGCTCATTAAGGTCTCTGAAGTCTCTGAATGTGTGTGTGAGAGAGGCTGAATATTTATGAGCTTGCATGTGTGTGTGTGTGTGTGTGTGTGTGTGTGTATGTGTGTGTGTGTGTGTGTGTGTGTGTGTGTGCGTGTGCGTGTGCGTGTGTGTGTGTGTGTGTGTGAGAATGAGCCTGTGTGACAAACAGATGTTTGTCTATTGTAGGAGAGTGTAACATGATGAGACCTGTGAGACAGTTATTGTGTGAATATCTGATTGTTTCATTTAGTCCTCTGTGTGCATGAAGCATTTTGACCATTTGATTCCTGCTCTCGTGTATTTAGTAATCATCGTTACAAATTTGGCTGCATGTCACTGTAATTCCTAGATTGGACGAGCACGTGCTGAAAAATATCTGATTACAGCACTCTTTTGCTAATGAAAATTTACCAGTAACACTGCAGGCAAGTAGGTCATATCACTTCCTGACAAAGAAAATCACTTTAATAACTTGTAATTACAAATTATGATCATATGTTTCCAGGGCTGGTCTATTTTGTGAAATATAAATTACGCAATGAGCTACTGACAAATGGATTAAATGACAGCTCGGATATAATAATACACCCAGGACAATATCCCACTTCTTGGCAGACTCGACAGAGGTCAGACTGGTAACTTCAGCCTTCACGGTTGGCAGGATTCAAATGTCGGGTCACTATTCATCACATCAGGAAGCAGATGAGCCATTAAAGACAACTGGCCACAGCTTAAGGCATCACCGGCCCTTCATCTCCACTGCAATCACTACAACACCAGGATATGACTGAGGAAAACACACACTGACACTGATGCTGTGGCTGGTTTTACACCAACGACAATCAACATCTAAATTACTTTGGAGGAAGAGAATATTACAGGTATTAAAATGTTTGTCTCTTATGCCAACAGTCAACAGGATTTAGGCTGCTGTTCTGCTTCCTTTATTCCTGCAGTAAGGAGGAGTATTGAAGATATTAGAGCATGTTTTACTGCTGTCATAATTTGGAGATCATTATATTCATATTGCATGGAAATAATAACAGGTTTGTAGTCAAAACGGTATGTTAATATATCAATCCATCCATGTCTGTCACAGAATCTTCTGATGAAAGCAAATTCATATGTTAACTGACTTTTGTATATGACTGTGCTTTAAAGTGCTTCTTCGCCACCAGAAGGTCATTTTTTTGTATTCCGTGCTAATTCATTTTTGTTTAGACGTCTAATCGCCAGAGTGTGATGACACAGCCGGATGTGTGTGAAGTAATGTGGAGTGCCACATAATCCTCACATAATTGATTGCGAAAATCACCAAATGAACTCACAGGTACTTATATATTTTGTCAGTCACAACAGTTAATGAAGCAGGCTGCTGTTTGTAATTGATTATAATGATACCATCAACTATTAACTTTATACTGTACGAGTCTTTTGTAGCCATTAATTAACTAAGTATTCTGTTTAGCCTTTTAGCTCCAAGTGATTTTCCTATTTGGCCCAAAGGTATCCGAAGGTGTTCATTCACAGCTGAAAAAATATAGTAATCCAACAAAAGTCTGGAGTGACTCTTCCATCCTATTTATCACAGTTCTAAGGCACACTGACAACAATCCTAACTACACTTTCCAGTGTTCATTTATTTTTCTCTTCTGGAAGAAATGCATGGTTACAACACAAAGCAAAATCAAAAGGACCCTGATGGCTTCGTGAAATTTTAACACCCCCCCCCCCCCCCCCCCCCACTATCTTGGTGGCAGTGGGAGACTTTCTGACACTTTCTGCCTCAATTTTATTGTTTTATACAACTACATGAACTACATGAGAGGATATATAAAACAATTGCTCCCTCACCTTTCTCCTTCAAGCACCACATGTATAAATATGATGAATATGTTCCTGTACACTGGCAAAGGAAATACAAAAAAAATACAAGAGCTAAAGAAAATCTCTGAGTGGAGTAGAACCACCCCCGACCTTCTCCCTACCTAACCCCCTTTGTACTTTGTCATATGACCTTTTTTAACCCACTGCGTCACAGCACATAAAACACAAGTATCTTGTTTTTATTTTTCAGATTCCAATGGCAGGGACACAACCGCAGTATTTGACAACCTGGGAAGGTTAAACAGTCAGTTGCTAAACACACCATGAAAGCCCTAAATGTGAGCAAGCACATGCAACACCATCTATAGTAAGTAAGGCCCTGTCTCCACAAAGGTGGTTTTTGCTGGGAAAAAACACCTTTGTGGAGACTCTTCTGAAAACGCCCAGTTTGTAGCGATCATGAGTGCTTCAGAAGCAAAGCTTTTTTTCAGCTGAGATTACTTGTTTGCTGTGATACAGAAAACTGGAACAGAAGTACGGTTAATTTCTGTGTTGAAAGTACATAATTTTACCAATAATTTGTGTTATCAACAAATACTGGTTGTGAAAATGTCAGCACAGAGTAGAGTACTTGCTCTGGCCCTTACTCTGGATGAAGGAAACGCTAAGGCTTGTAGAAAAAGAGGATAGACCTGCCAGTCAGTGTGGCTTCATGAGATTTTGTGTGCAAGGAAACTACCTAGCAAGTACCATCGCTTTGGTTCAAGAGATGAAGTTGGATGGTGCTCTGTTCAAGAAGTACTTTCATATGAGTAGGACAAAGCTTGAAGTGCTGCTCCTGAAAATTGGACCTTCATTTCAAGAGAAGACACAAATTACTGACTGGCCATCAGCTCGGAGGAACGTTTTTCTGTTTGTCTGAGGTATATGAACAAGTGAAAATGATATGACGTTAGGTCTTTATTGCATTTATCCTGCACCTTCTTCACCGTGATTGGACGACTGGGTAAAAAGTGACAGTTGAACATTTTTCAACTCTCGTGACCAGAAATAAAAAACACAGCGTTCAGTTGAAAGAAAAATAATCTCATCATGCTGCTGGTGTTTGAAAAACAGTGCTCAGGGAAAAACACCCTGGTGGCCACACAGTCTAAATCAGAATCACTTTCTGTGTAAAGTGTACAGTGAATTGTACAACTCTGTACTATACAACTATTGCTGTGTTACATAACAATGGTTCTTGTCTATAATCATACAATGAATCTTAATTTTGCCATTGAGAAGTACCAGTGAAGGTGGTGTGCTGTGGGTTTTACCAGATGCCTGCATACTCCCAAAACTCATCAACACCAAACTGCAGAATGCAAAATAAAACACTAATCTTTGCTCACAGATTTTCAGTGTTTACAGACAGATTTTGTTGGTGACCTGCCCCTGCGCATACTGATATTTTTTATTATGGCTATTTCTTTCCCCTCTTGATCTGGAATATGGAAATTGTATGTATGTATGATATGCCAGAAATAATTTTTTGTGTGTTGGCAGCTTTGGACAGTGGGACGGTAATGTTGGTAAAATAAAGATACAGCAACAGCCAAATGCACCCCGCGGTGCATTCATCTGTCATATTAAGAGGCACATACCACCGGATTTGAGGATTAAATCCCACCTTTGAAATGCTTGACCCTTAAATCACATTTTAAAGCTCGGGGTAGACTTTGATTTAAATATCATAAATATTTGAAGTTCCTGAAACCGCAAATCCAATTGATCTTTCTCATCGGGTGTCAAACTATACCTGATTGCGAACATGAAGATCATACAAATGTCTAATGGCAATAAAATATTAATACAGGTCTGTAAAGCTCTTGAGTTTGCCCTTTCAGATAGATTACGCTTTCCCAAAGAAACTACTATCTTTTAAGTGTTTGCAGCTGCCTGACAGGGGGTGAGATACTGTTACAAAGTAAAGCTCAAGTGTTTATGGTTTGAACATCTTGTCTGTTGCATAACAAGTGGAGCATTAGCATGAACAAAAATAAGCAAAAGTCAGCTGAAGTTAGTCCTATACAGTATATGGTATCTGTCATACTGAAGGATGAGAAATTTAGTTGTACAGCTGACAGATGTGTGAGCTTAACTTTGATTCTGACTACTTAGCGCATGTAAGAAAAACAGCCACATTAGAAGGGTGTTGGCCAGTAAAGGCGGTTGTTGGGTGAGCTCGCTGTGCCTGATGGGGAGATGCTGCAGTGCTGGAGGGAATACTGGTATCTGGAGAGTACATGGTCATGTTTGAAGTCAGTCACCTGGAAGCTAAATCACTCAGTGGGGTCTTCTCATTGCTGCAGGTCAAATATTATCTTTGATGGTTTCACGCTGACAGTAATAATAGAAATAGATAGCAGCCCACACAGGCTATTAACACACCTAATAAATAAATGAGTGCATTTCCTACTGCATAAGTATTCTTGTAAGAAAAGTAACACTTGATACACAGAAATTCATACTGATGCATGGATGCATTATTAAACAGCTGAACTATTTTAATACAATTTTTTTTAAAAGTGCCTCAGAGTATAGTTCTTCAACAAAAGGGAAATTTGCTTCAGGTTGTTCATTTTCATATTTCCTCTTCATTTGAGCAGCACAGAGGAATTAAAAAGGGGTAAATACATTTGAGATATAACACATGGCCATCACGTTGTTTTTTCTAATTTACTGGTGCTTCACTGATGCTTGAAGAGAGAACAATAATACTTTTTTAAGAGCTTATTTTTCTCATTCTCTGCCGCCACTTATCTGGAATTGTGATATAGGCAGCAGCCTATAATTAGCCCCGGTGTCCCAGTCTCTGGCCACTTTCTGTAGTTTAAGCCATCCCAGGGCCTTCCCAGGTCAGAGAAGGTCATATAATCCCTCCTGTCTGGGTTTTCCCTGTGGTCTTCTCTCAGTCTGATGTTCTCAGAATATCCTCCTTGTAAGGCATCCAGGTGACCTCCTGGTCAGAAGCCTGAACCACCTTAGCTGGATCTTGTCAATGGAAAGAAGCAGCTGTTCTACTATGATTTCCCTCATGGTGCTCCTCTCTCTGTCCTTGAATATGAGTCCAGACTCAATGGACGAAACACATATTGTATGCCTGTATCCACGACCTCATTCTTTCGGTCACTTCCCAGAACTCGTGAGTCGTGACCATAGATGATCGAACAGTGATGTAGATCGAATAGTAAATTGAGATCTTTGCATTGCAGCTCAGCTCTCTCTTCACGACAGACCGGTGCAGTGTCAGAATCACCTGTCTATCTCCAACTCCTGTCCACCACCACCCATGAACAAGACCCCAAAGTCCTTCAACAATCGCCCCACTATCGCAGTGAAAGAGTTTTTGTGTCACAATGATTTGGGAGCTTTGTTGGGCCTCCTTTGGCATATTTGGCCCAGGTAATGGGCCAAAGCAGCCTGGTATTGCTAGACCCAAATTCCCTGCATGAATATAGGGTTTTGGCCAATAGAGAATAATATAGAATAATTTACAGTTGTTGCATCCTACTGGGCGGAGACCTCTGACTGCTTTTGAAACTATTCAAGCAGCTTTTAACCCTTTGGCATTGGTTGCACTGAAGCTTTACCACTGCTGCAACTACATCAAGAAAAAAAACAATAACGCTTAATCTCAACTTCATCTCTGGTTATTGGTCTCTGATTTGTCCACCCTTCAAACATGAATGCAAAGAGCGTTTCCAGATTACAATCACAGCAAAGAAAAATGAAGCTGTGAGCAATAGCCGGGCTAGGGTCGTACAGTAGAAATTCCTTGTAATGATCCTTGTATTGATAAATGCTCTAATTGGTGCATTTCCCTGTTAAAACAACAACAAATCACCAACTGAATACAGTAAAATATTTTTTAATTCTTTAAAACGAAAACTCATATTTAATCAACTAGCAGATTAATTTAAACCTGCTGTGATCCATATCTTTATAATAACAGTGGGTAAGATGTGTAATGTAAATAGGTCCTCCATGATGAGAAACCCACTGATTATTATCCTCTACAGAGATTTACTTTGTCTTTCAGTATTATTTTGCTTTTAGTACCTGCAAATTTACTGTTCTGGTTCAGAAGCAAGCTGCTGTTGTTTTCAGTGACAAGGCCACGATGAACCCTCTGTACACAACCTGCGTAGCACTAAACAGCAGACAGTCAAGGTCAGCGACTGGCTGGTGAGAAGACATAATTTAAGCAAATGTAATCAAATACCATTAAAAGACATCACCAACTTTACCCTAACACTGCCGTCTAAATGAGCAGCACACTTGTTACTTATTCAATAGAAACTGGATCAATAGCAAACCGTCATCAATAGGTCATTGTTCCTCGAGCAACAGTTAAAAAGGATTTGAAGTGAACACAGGAAAAATACTGACTCCTCTTCTCTGTCAAAGCTGCAACTAACAATAGTCTCAAACCACTCAGCCTCTAATAAGTAGAAGTCATTTCAAGAAGTTTGTTGCTTGGGAGCAGAAGAAACGATGAAGATGAATACAGTAAATTAACTAAAAACACTTCAACTTTACCCAATATGCCTCATCACAAATTTCCTCTGGCAAGCGAAATGTAATCTCAGATTTTCTGACACATTTACAGTTAAACAGAGGATTATACTGTGGAGGGTAAAAAAACGTGCAGGTTGCAGCAGGACTTATATCTTGGGTACATACTGCTGCTTAAAGTCAGGATATACTGTTGCCTGAAATGTGACTCGTTTGGATTGTCTGCAAGGTGATCTCATTAGTGGCTTTTATATGATTATGTGTTTCACCACTGGTCTTTTTTTAATCCCCAGTTACACGTTTGTGCATGCTGTGTACATTTATTATTGCATGAAAATCATCATATAATTTCAAATGCCACCGTAACTCCTCGATGAGTTGCCAGCAGAGACACCCCAACCAACAAATTACTACATTAAGCTGTTTGGTTTAAAGCACTTTCTGCTTCATCATTAAGCAACAGATCTGCCAGAGCAGGAATGTACTGCTGACAGCCAAGCTTTTATCATGACAACTGAGTTGACAATGTCTGAGCAACTTGCAGTTGCAAGGTTCCTCGAGCCCAAGCAGCTTTGGCCAAGAGCATTAGAATCACGCGGGTAATAAGTATATTGAAATAAAAGAGTCAGCGTGTGAGAGGATCATTTGGGTCCCATTAGCAAAAACCCTCTAAAATGGCCAGATTACCTTGACACCTTTCTGTGGAAAATATTTACTGTAGGAGATGAGGGAAAATATTGTACACATCACCCACCACGCTATGGATTTTCACATTCATATTTCAATGGCAGTGACTGCCTATTTAAAGCACTAGATCCTCTGCATAATAATTTACGGTGGAGAAATATTTTAAATTAAAACTTTGAAGGATTTTTTTAAAACTATCAGCACTATAAATATCTATATGGCAAATAGACAGATGTACATTTTACTGCGAAGTCTCTTCTTTTTGACCATTGTCAATTAGAATACCAACATCAACCTACTTTTAAAATTCCCCTGTACATGACTGTCAAAAGCACCAATACAGTTCAACCAAACTGAATTGTGGTTGTTCATTATTTATCCACCAAAGCAGATATGTTTTGCTGACTTAATGTAACGACTCAAGTATAGCCACACTTACCGAGATGATGGCGGCCAGAGTCTCTATAGCCCCGGTGCTCAGTGTGATGTAGGGGAGTAAATTCTCTGCAAAGCCTGCTTCTCGAAGGATCCCATTGGTGTAGTACCAGATCTACAAGAAATAATTACATCAAATACAACTGGTCTTTCATATGTTTTACATGAACGACATCCAATTTTACATACAGTACCATTCACTGTGGATATCCAAGGCAGAACTAAAGGAAGTGAATTTAAGATTAAAGAGAAGTATTTGCTGTAGATTAAACAAATCATGAGATTTGACAAGGTGAAACAATAAAAAGTTGAAAACAGTTGCAGGAATATTTATTATCTGTCCTCGTAGTTTCAACACTAAAGAATTTCATCACAGCAAAACAAGCTGCTGAAAAAAACAGCACATCATTGTCAGACTGTGGTGTTTATAGGAGTCATTCCCCTCCTCCAAAATAAAGACCTCCAGAGTAATGTCAATTAGATTACCATCTTCTTGAAATGAAAATGTATGTAAATGAAGTCATTTTCATATCTATTATAATTCAGATGAGCTTTGTGATTTCCAGGTTTACGGCAGATTACTAAAAGGTTGATGGACCATCAACCTATCAAATACAAAGAGCTGTTAATGACAACCTGAGCTCAACCATCATTAATATATATTCGTTATTTTTTTATTTCCATCCTAACAAACACTTAATTTTTATTCGTATTGCTTGCAAACACTTTATAGTCAAATATAAATTTGAATCTCCATTCGGGATCTTACCTTTCTGAGGCACTTAAACACAAATCAGTGCCTTTTAAAGGTCACTATTAACTGTTTTAATTTGAAGCTTTTGCCACTTGTTTCCATTGCTGTTCTTTTGTCATTACGCTGTTATTTTCTTTATTTTAAACAGTGGATGGCGAGCTATTCTTGCTATCTATCAGCCTATGACAGACAAGTCACATCATTGGAAAACAGTTATTATCACCCAAGTGCATTGCAGCAAATCAGGTAAAAGATTATTAAAACTGTCAACTGGCCAACAACAAGACAATGTGTACACAAGACACAGTGAGTCACAGTGTCTTCTGCACACACACACAAGTCCTCGTGAGTCACTCAATTAGGAGTAAGAAACCAGCTGCACAAAAGCTCTCATTTTGTTGTTGAACCTTTCCTTTAACCTTTTATTTAAACAATGCCATATCTACTATTGCAAATTGTGATTTTAAAACACTACCTTTTCAAAACAAAATAGATTAATTTCAAGGGAGATCGCACATATGGGGTCACACCTGCGAATGTTCACATCCCAGTGGAGAATTGTTGCAATACGTTGTCACACCTGATCCACTGCAAAACAGGCCTGTGACGGTATGTTTTTTTTCTTCCTTATAGGTGTCTGATTGGACAGCACACCTGAGCAGTTCCACAGGAGACCAACAATCCTGTCTTTTTTTTTTTTTTTTTGTCAAACCCACGTGCCTGCTGATTTTTAAAGATCTTGAAATGCTCGCATTGAAATATGTTAAACTTACCAAAAAAAATCTATGAAATGTTAATGTCTTATTTGGACATAATTTAATGCACCAGAGGTAGGAGTTACTGTTTGGTAACACATTCACCATAACAACTGTATCAGGTAACAATATGCAGATGGTTGGTTTTCAATTTGTTTTGCTGCCCCCAAGTGGCTAAAACAAATCAAATAATGCTTTAAGCATGTACTTTTTGCCTGAGGTAGTACTTCCTAAAATTAGGGAACCTGGAAAACATCACAATCATCTGGGACTGTGCTGTAGAAGAAGTGCCTTGGCACTTAATTTTACAAAATAAATAAATAAACAAAGGTCCAAAACGGGTCAAGAGGCAACTCGTGGTCCGAGAGAGCCTCTATAAAGGGTCTCTGGCTGGCATACACAATGTTTGCACTTGAAATGGTTTTGAAAGAAGGAACGTTTATAAAGAAATGTTCACACAAATCTTGCATTATTGATTATTTCAATCAGATTAAATGATTTTAACTATCTAGATAGTCAATTTTTTTTTAAATAAAAAATGTGTTTTAAATGCAACTAAAAAATACCGTTATTTAGTATGTAGAGGACAATTACACTGAAAATCTGAAGAAAATAAGATCTGCATCTTACTGCATTGAGGCCACAAAGCTGATAGCAGGCCATGGTGATGATGATAGTGATGAGCTGCCAGCGAACAGCTGGGCTCCTCAGCAGCTGTAACACAGAGACGGTGTGTAGGTTGTCCTGAGCTCGAGCCTCCGCGTGGACCTCTTCCAGCTCCTGGGACACATCTGTCTTCCCCAAAAACCTCTGGAAGGCTGACACACAAACAAGCACAGCTTTAAAAATACAGATAGTGAGAAAACCTTAATAAACACCCAACATACTGAGATAAAGATGCTGAGGATTAGGCCCAAAGCAAATAAGAATATCTCCTCAAAAATGGAGCAGTTTGTTCAAATACAAATATTGAATCAGACTATAAACATCCAAACATGTTTCTCAGCAGCTTTATCACATGTATTTACAAGTGGTAAACTGGGTCCCATACCTTTACAGTCTGTATTTTAACCTTAAAATATACCCAATTCTTTGGTTCTTTTGCCTCCACAAAGTGAGCATCATGGGTAACATTATAAATTATAATGATATAGTCTAACAGCCATGGTAATATGTTATTGGTGTGGATACCACAGTACAGACCGGAGTCTCAGGTGTAAATAATTCAAACTGGTGGCTAGCCTACAACATGGTTGTTGTGGTGTCCATATTTGGAGAAATATTTGAAAAACTGACTTTCTGGCAGTAATTCATATTTCAGTAAGGTTATTTGAACTTGTGCTACTTCTTTTCACACTTTGATCCTTTCTCCTGTAAAGGTAAATCCCAGAGGCTATAGGCAGCTCACATGGGTACAGGTTAAATACACAACCCAGAACAGCAAATCTCTGCAAACAGGCAGGGACTAAAACAGGTCATTAGGATGTGGCAGTTCAATGGCAAGACAAGATACAGTAAAGCCTGGTCTACGGTCTCCGGGGTTGCATGGGGACAGTGTGGGTGTGTCTGTGTGTGTTCAGTTTGTGGGTGCACACACAACCACTCAAGCTTTAGCACGCTGCACAGGATTTTGATACTCTATATTGGGATTCTTATAGGTACAGTTCTTCCACGTAAAACGTAACAGAGCGAGAAAACATTCTGTACCCACAAGTAGATTTTTCACATATACAGTATATGATCACAAACACGGCCTAATTTTAGTGCAGGGTATATACAATCTACACACACAAGCCGATATAACCAAACTAAAACATGACTTAATATAACCCTTAAAAAGTAGATTTGAATGCAGAGAATCATGATATGATAAGATTTCAGGGGCTTTGGTAAAATATTTACACTCCACTAATGGCCATCTGTATGCAGTTTTGAGGTTGCGTCATCATTTCTAAATGTAAAATGCCATTAGTTGTGTGAAACAGGTACCTCTCACAACTGTTGTGATGCAGACAGAAATTTTACTGTAAATCATCTCTTAAAATGTCATCCAACAGGAAATATTTTCAACTCTAAAGTGTTATGTATTAATGATGACCAAGTCACGCCACCAATGAAGCAGGTACAGGTGCAAAATGTTTTGCTAAACTTTTTTTTATTATTATTTAAATTACAGACACCTAAGAATAATGAAAATGTCTAAAGAAACCATTATTGAAAAAAATAAACCAACACAAAAAAGAGTTGTTTTAATGCCATTTCCGCTTTGGTGATCTTCTCTTTCTTGAGTGACTGCCCCTGTGAAACTTTACCCCAACATAATTATTATCTAGATTGCTGCATGTAAATGAGTATTTAATTGTCTTACCCTGCTGATAGAAAATATGGAAACCTGGTTTAATCAGGAATCATGCTGGGGCTGTCCATGTCAGTCACATGACATGATATGATATTGATGTTTGTAAGAGTATGGCAGGATGTCCAACAGTGTCATTGTCACTGTGAAGACGTCCTATGTTATTTTCCCTGACGGAGGATGATGGCGGTGTCACCTGACACACAGAGCCACAAGGTTGAGGGATGTGGCACAACAAAAAACCCTCGATGAACCACACAGCCTGACTGATTCTCTAATGTTACACTGGAAATAAAACCTTCATCAAGAGATGTGTGAAAAGTCAAAATATTCAAAGATGATCTGAAGTAAAAGTGTTTTACGGTGGAGGCATGAATGAATTTAAAGGATAAAGATGATGTTATTTAAAAATTTTGATTATTGTCAACATGACCCATTACAGTCCTGAAGCCAACCTGAGTTCAGTTTTCAATTATGGTTTCCCAACATTGTCTGTGGTTCATAGTTCCTAACCCTGTTCTTATGTATATTCTAAATTTGTAAAAAAAAAAATGCTTTCTTCTACAACACTGAATATTCAGCTGCGTATTGCAATTTTTAGCAAAATCACGCAAACAAAGGGAAGTCATTCATTTCGTAGGCACTATTTTTAGCTGCGGATTCACATTCTGATATGACCAAAATCATACAGAAACTGAAAGCCAGCGATGTAATAACCCTGCTGGAATCGTCCCACCCACTAATACAAGTCAGATACCTGTAACCTTGGCAGCCTGACTTCAATCTCCCTAAAAATAACAATACAGCGAAAAGCAAAAAATAAATAAACACGCACATACTACAATGCATTATGAATTAGATTGGTGCATTGTGAAGGTGACAGCTCATGTCATATTTCCCAATTTATGCTTCTAGTCTTGGCAGGTTAGAAAGTAAATGTATGCTGTGTAACAATGGGTGAGCTTCGAGCTGAAAAAGGAGATACACTCAGACTGAACACTGTGGAGTCAAGGCAATCATAAATTAAGAGCAGTTATGCAATCGCGCTGACAGCCCTTAGTGTACAGACTTATCTCATCTTCAACCTCTTTGACCTTTAAATGGCGGGCAGGCCGGCTGCAAATACATGACATGACAAGAGACAAGATAGGGTGCAAGAGAACATGCTGTTCCCTTCTGGAACAGGGTGATGATAACAGGACACTACAGGGCCAGCCCTCAAGATTTGTGTGCATTGGCAACAACTCCCCCCACTGCAGCGCTGTAACACAAGCCAACAACACGACCCGCGGCACTGTGTCAAGACTCATGCCAGCAAAATGTTGGCTGGCAGTAACAGGGAAGATGTGAAGGGAGTTCGGACAGGGAGTCCTTCAACCAACCATTCTTCTCTTCCTTCAGGAGTTAATCATGCAGCCAGTCATTGTCACCACTTGTCTATTTCTGGGATAAATAACAGACATGAGCATATTCCAGCACAGTTTAGCAGATAAATAGATTCAGAGATCAGCATGACTTTTACATTGCAAACAGAATATATTTGTTATAGTTGTTGATATACTGTTACTTTCCTCGAATTGCTCACTTCTGTTTTTGCCTTTTTGTAAGTAAAGAAGAGAGATTAAAGAAACATATTTCCTTGATTCCAATTTGCTCAAACAACTCAAGGTTGGAATTATTAACACAACCGCAATAAACACAAAAGCAATAAACACAGACAGATAGCAAAATGAGAAAGTGAGCTAAAAATACAAGTGCTCCATCCAGACAAGAATAAAAAATTGTCCTTGAAAGGTTGAATATTAACTGTACACGGCAAAATTAGATTGTGTTTTCAACAAGACACAATTACAGAGATTTGTCATTTAAAGAACAGTGATCACCAAAAGTGAAACCTTCTTCCTAATATGTAAGACGTATCTGCATGTCTGAACTTTCCAACAGCACACAAACTAAATGCAATAAAAAATACATTTTGTTGAGCTTCACTGTCACTTTAAACCTCAGTGCAATTCAAATTGTTCCATATGTGCTCCTTGGAACAAATCCTGTGGTGGCATCATGTATTATCTTTAATATATGAGGGTTCTATTAGATACTGCTGAGAGTTTATTATGTTAAAACTAACACAAGGGACAAGGGAACAGATGCCACAATAATATAGTCGAGCCAAATATTGTACACTGGTGGCAATTTCATCAACTATAATCAACTGTCATGTAATGAGACACTGAATGTTTTCTTTCTTTGATAATGCACTGTTGTTATTTGCAAACAAGCCAATAATTCATGTATACTCATGTGTTTCACATGGATTTGTATTATTTTTGTTACTGCCTGAAAGTTACTGTACAGACAAAAGTAGTAAAACAAACCAGATAAATAGATTATTTTCAAAAATATGCTCATCATAAATACAGTTTTATCTAAAGTCCTTCAGCAATTGCGCAACAATGACTTCAGAAGAAACAAACAAAATGTTCAATGTTACAAAGAACCAAAGCATCCAAACCTCCAGAGAGCACCCATCTTTAATGGACATAGACATCAAAGAGCACAAACCATCCCAGAGACAACATGATCAAAGTCGTGCCTGACGTCTCATCCTTCTACATGCTTCGTTAACACATGCAGTTTGAGCTCTACCCACATGCTGCTTCTTTTCACAGAGTCACAACATTGGAGCATCTCACAAGATCGCATTAAAATGTTGGTTAGACAAAAGGATTCATGCAGAGTACTGTATATACTATTAGAGTATATAAATTGTATTTATGTTAGGAGAGAGTTTCAAGGCTTCCTGTCTTTTAAAAACTTCTACTATTGTGCATGCTGGTTCGCTGTCATGGCTCCCTGCCCTCCATTTTAAACACATTTTACAGTAAATTAATGAGGTGGCTGTGTTCTAGAGAGAGAATATGATTCAGTGTTTGAGGCTATATGTAAGGATTGCATTTTGTATTTAAAAGGTGTACAGCAAGCCAGTTTTTGATTTTCACAGTTTATCTTCATACATTGACCAGTATTAATGGTATACAGTGCATCCGGAAAGTATTCACAGCGCTTCACTTTTTCCACATTTTGTTATATTACAGCCTTATTCCGAAATGGATTAAATTCATTTTTTCAGAAAAATTTCTGCAGCATTGAAGGTCCCAATGAGCACAGTGGCCTCCATCATCCGTAAATGGAAGAAGTTTGAAACCACCAGGACTCTTCCTAGAGTTGGCCGCCCGGCCAAACTGAGCGATTGGGGGAGAAGGGCCTTAGTCAGGGAGGTGACCAAGAACCCGATGGTCACTCTGACAGAGCTCCAACATTGCTCTGTGAAGAGAGGAGAACCTTCCAGAAGGACAACCATCTCTGCAGCACTCCACCAATCAGGCCTGTATGGTAGAGTGGCCAGACGGAAGCCACTCCTCAGTAAAAGGCACATGACAACCCACCTGGAGTTTACCAAAAGGCATCTGAAGGACTATCAGACCATGAGAAACTAAATTCTCTGGTCTGATGAAACAAAGATTGAACTCTTTGGCCTGAATGCCAAGTGTCATGTTTGGAGGAAACCAGGCACCGCTCATCACCTGGCCAACACCATCTCTACGGTGAAGCATGGTGGTGGCAGCATCATACTGTGGGGATGTTTTTCAGCGGCAGGAACTGGGAGACTAGTCAGGATGGAGGGAAAGATGAATGCAGCAATGTACAGAGACATCCTTGATGAAAACCTTCTCCAGAGCGCTCTGGACCTCAGACTGGGGCGAAGGTTCATGTTCCAACAGGACAACGACCCGAAGCACACAGCCAAGATAACAAAGGAATGGCTTCGGGACAACTCTGTGAATGTCTTTGAGAGGCCCAGGCAGAGCCCAGACTTGAACCCGATTGAACATCTCTGGAGAGATCTGAAAATGGCTGTGCACCGACGCTCCCAATCCAACCTGATGGAGCTTGAGAGGTCCTGCAAAGAAGAATGGGAGAAACTGCCCAAGAATAGCTGTGCCAAGCTTATAGCATCATACTCAAAAAGACTTGAGGCTGTAATTTCTGCCAAAGGTGCTTCAACAAAGTATTGAGCAAAGGCTGTGAATACTTATGTACGTGTTATATTTTCGTTCTTTATTTTTAATAGATTTGCAAAAATTTTAAACAAACTATTTTGACTTTGTCATTATGGGATATTGCGTGTAGAATTTTGAGGAAAAAAATGAATTTAATCCATTTGGAATAAGGCTGTAACATAACAAAATGTGTAAAAAGTGAAGCGCTGTGAATACTTTCCGGATGCACTGTAAGTGTTTGTAGCGAGTCAGATTTCCTTTATTGCTCACAGACATGTACAAATTGTGTAGCTCTTCTTTCACAGTTTTACACATTGAAACTTTGGTGTGAGAAGTCATGACTAAAATTGTAAAATCCTGTAAAAACCTAAAATCCCAGCAATGGGAAAGTCATCATGAGTCTCTGGTCTGTGAAGAACTCTCTCAATCCCCTGCTGATGCACTATGGTAATCTGTGCAGTGGTAATGTGACAGCATGTACCCCTGCAGAATCACTTTTCCAAGTGTCAGAAGTATGTGGATTTGTGGTGATTGTTGTAATTACCAGAGAGCTGTTTTTCAAACTAGCACAAATGTATTCTGAGACATCAGAGCCCAGAGTGTGGCAGCCAGCGTGAAATCTGAGGACTAGCATGTGTTTCTGTTGTGTATGCAGTACCTCTTTCTGCTGCAGCCTCATCCCTCCTCTC
Source organism: Embiotoca jacksoni (assembly GCF_022577435.1). Taxonomy (NCBI): domain Eukaryota; kingdom Metazoa; phylum Chordata; class Actinopteri; family Embiotocidae; genus Embiotoca; species Embiotoca jacksoni. The sequence goes on along the minus strand of NW_027185229.1, from coordinate 7,544,233 downwards.
CATCAGCAGGAAGCGAGGACTCTCGGGAAGAAAGGGCAGCACACACAGCTGCAGTAGTGCCGGTAATGCCAGGAAGGAAAACAGGTATTTCCACCTGGACTCCTGCAGTTGAAACATAAACAAAATAACTACATCAAAGCTTCAGATACGGAAGCATGACACAGCATATAAACATTGGACAAAACAGATGGATTATATAATGCTCCGTTGAATGAGTGGATGCACAAAATCCTTTCTTTAGGAATTTGTGGAAAAAAATGTGTTTATCATTTAAAATATTTCATTGCATATCCTCCCTGAAGAATGTGAAGGCTTAGTGTACAACTTATGGTCTCATGCTTAATGCAAAAGTCAATGTTACAAGGAATCAATGCATACTGAGAATGTGTGAATCTCAACTAAAATTAATTCTGCAAAGTTTCTAAACCCCAAAAAAATCCAACTACATAATCAGAGAAGTAGAACATAGAAAAATCCTTGTGATTCAAACATCTTCAAGAGGCAAGGAACTGTGCCTTTTATACTGTATCAGAATGACTGTATATTTTGGAGTGCATTCATTGGGATGCTATCAGTCATCTGCTGTGTCAGTTGCAAAACAGTGATTTCTTCCCAAAATGCCTCACAGAGTACAAATGTATCAAATGTAGATTTATAAAAGCAGATATTGAACATCGTATTTTCAATAGCTCACTTTTCAAAACATACGTAACAATAACAAAGAGCCCCTGAAAATACAGGTTCCCATCTTTTTACTCCAAAAATGTTTCCATTTCCTCAGATAGATTTGATTTCATTCAAAAGTGAATGCATCACAAGAATCCACCAAACCCAGTTGTCATCACTCCCATGGACTTCGGATTTAAAATAAGAACAGTGTGAGGAGTCTGTGTTAATGAAGGATCACTGACTTGTCATCACACACACCACTAACAGTGCATCACACTGACTTGTATGCACATGCATACAAAACATTGTCTGTCTGTGTAAGATGATGGAATGTATAGTCTTGTATAGTCTTGCTGTAAGGACTTTAATGTGTTAAGTGCCATGAAATAACCTATGTTGTGATTTGGCGCTATATAAATAAAGTTGAATTGAATTGAATTGAATTGAATTGAATTGAATTGAATTGCATTGCATTGCATTGCATTGCATTGCATTGAATTGAATTGAATTGAATTGAATTGAATTGAATTGAATTGAATTGAATTGAATTGAATTGAATTGAATTGAATTGAATTGAATTGAATAATGCATAGGGAGGGGAGGGAAAGGGTGAGTGTTTATGGGGTGGTTATGCAGAGACTTGGACGGAGATGACCTTTGGACAGAAAATGTCAGCTCTCAACTTATAGGAAGTGTGTTGGGGATTCAGTTCCCTAACCTTTATAGGTGAGGAAAAGCGACTACAAAACTCTTTAACTAATGAAATGATCTTTTCTTAATGACTCCAGTGTATTCAGTGTAAAGCTCTGAATTATTTCATACAGTAAGTTACAGTCCTTATCCACCATAATGTCAGCAGACTGGAGGAAAGTATCAATGTGCTATACTGTATCCAACAATGTGGGAAAACCAATAGTTCAACAGTGTAATTGCTGGGGTGAAGGCATATTTCTTCATTTTAGTAAAGGCTTTATGTTTACATTTAACGCAATGAGAAGAATCCAAAGTTTTACAGAATCTACTCCCACAAACTGGAGACAGGGATTACTGCTGTTTTTATGTTAAGGTATTTCTTTGTCTCCATAACTCATCCCTCGTGAGTTGAATATTTCCCCTATGTTGTACTCACTCATTAAAGATGTGTGAATTTCATAGATTTCTATATACTTACAAGAAACTTAATTAGTCATAGAAGGAAAAATATTTACATTTAACAATCACTGAAAGTGAGGAGGGAAAGGAAGAAGAGGAAGCAGACTGAATGAGTGAATCACTACTTTATGTTGTGCAGCGCTCAGTTATGCTCCTCATTATTGGCATTCGGTGACATTTCTTAAAATATGAAAAGATGTGTGCCTTTTCTTCTCTGCTTACATTGGTAACGGTCCAACTCCTCTCAAGGATCCTGTACACCAAATCGTGGGTGGGCTGTTTATATGTAAACATGCTGCACAAACCAAAGGTCTGCCGAGTGGTGGATGAGCTTATCCCAGCTGGAGATGAGAGTGGCTGACTGGATTAAATGTTTCACAGCCTGCGCTGAACGATTTCTGTAGTTATTATTAATTATAAGCATCTCATTGGATGTAATGGAAACTGCTAATGCCGACTGCACTCACAAACTAAAAAAATTCTATTCAACAGGTATGTCAAGTATATAAAAGAAGAACCATCTTAACTAAATGCTGCAGTGACCCCACTTGCCTCCATACTCCTTACATCTCTGTAATGTAATGTAATCGCTGTCTGTTTTGTCATTTCTTTCAGCAACCAGTATTTTCATGATTCCTTCTGCAATCGTCCCTGAATCCACATATCATTGATTTTTACTGTTGTTTCATACCTAATGGGCTCATTTTCATGAATAATTTCATTTGAGAAATTGCTTTCTGGTTTCCAACCGCCTCTCTGCTGTGAACCATGAGCCACTTCATGACAGTTTCTGTTAAGCATCAAAACACCAGCAAGTGGGGGGCCTGTCACTATCCCACACTCATATCAAATATTCACACACACACACACACACACACACACACACACACACACATGTAGTCACCAGTATAAACTAAACACACCCCTTTTGGCGTCTACCAGCTGTCAATTTTAAGTAGGGCAAGTTTCAACCCCGCTCTCCCCCTTCTTGGGCCCTTATCCCATCACCTGACTGATAAAACATATCATAGCTCAGAAAGCCCGGCTTTTACCTGGAGCAACAGTTGCTTCCAGCAAACAAATAAAGCAGAGAGGTTGTTTATAGCTGTATTCCAAGAGCCATGTAACTTTTCCTTTCAATTATTTTCAGGGAGAACACAGAGGTTGGAGGCAGTACATTGTCATGTTGTGATTGAACAAACACAGAGGTTGATGCATTCTTTGTTGTCTGGATCTGAGAATTTAGCATTTCATGAAGCCTCTGTTGAATCCTCACTCTCTGGCTTTATGAAGCTAAAAAAAAAAAGGGGGTTGGTCTGAACAGGTAACTTCTCAGATAGAGATAATGGAAATGTCAAGTGGACCACATCTTTGATATATCCATTTGTAAAAGCTAACATTTTCTGTGCTAAATCAGTCTCAATTACTTCACCTAACCAGTCAGTTACCCAGATGAGAAATGTACATGTTCTGTGGCAATCTATGTTAAATTCGGTGCCTCAACAGTTAATTGCAAATCATAAAAACCCGCAGCAGGTGGTGAGATTAAGACTGTCACTCACCGTTTGCTGGTTTAAGACTAACGCAGGAAGGATTACAGTGTGTATTACAGGAAGAAACCTGGGCATGATCGGATACTAATATAAATCTGTTTTACTCAGAGAGTCAGTGAGTAAATAAGAACATGTGGCACACCAAATGAGTTGAAATTGGAAAGTATCCACCCACATATATATCCAGTGTTTTTCCCTTTAAACTCATTTTTGACAGTGTTTGCTTCCAGTTCCATTACACATTACTTGGAACATAAACATATCTCCGGAGTTATTTTATGTCCATTTATGAGAAAAAGTTAGCAACACTTCCACACTGAATTCTCACAAAACGAGACCCTGGTTGATAAAAAAAAATCTCACGTCAACAGCATCACATCTCCCAGGATCAGAAGAAAAGCCCATCATCCCTCTGCCGGGAGCTGTTTGGGATGAATGTCACCTTCTCTGTGAGCCTATTTTCCTGATGGTCTGTCAGAAGAGCAAATTGACAGTTGGCCCTTGCAGGTGCCTCATTCTTTAACTAAGAAGGCACTTAAAAGCGCAGACACCCATCAAGGCTAATATTTCACTCTTCTATGATGTGCAAATCTGCAACTGCAACCACTATATACTGTATATCTGGATATATATCCAAAACTATTGGGGTGATTTCAAAATACGGCAAGCTGAAGCATCACATCTCAACTGTTGTGCCAGTTTTGGAATAACTGCTTCCTGTATTAAGTTTAACCGAGTATCGCAGACAACAAGCAAATTGTGTAATACACACACGAGGCGTATTACTGTCACATGGGAAAAAACAGCCACATGGAAACCCACATGGTTAGAGTCTGGAAACAAAAACCTTGGTTAGGATTAATGGATAAGTACATGGTTAGGGTTATAAAAAAAATTAAAAAAAATTAATAAAACAAGACCTGCCTCTGGTAACGTATGTATTATTCTTAAATCTAGACAATGTCAGTTCATGAAAATCTGGCGAGTAGTTTTTTTGTAATCCTGCAGATAAACAGACAAACCACACAAAAAAACATAATCTCCTTGGTGGAGGCCAATTTTTCCGCCACATTCCTAGAACTGGGCATACTGGGACTCACACCTACAGAAAAGGCTAATTAGGAGTATCTTTAAGGGAATAAACCTCTGGCCACGGGCTATTTTAAGTAATACATTACAATGATATTCAACTACTGAAACAGTATATGTCCAGAAAGAATTAATACACTGAATTGTCTGTCATTTTTCAGTAATACATTTACTCAATGTGTTGCCAAGAGTTAGAAAATATAAGCACTCTTATAAATATCCATTAAATATGTAGCCACCACCAGCAGTCCAACCAGGTCTCATCCCGTAGCATCAAATGCTGCATTTTGACACATAATGCACACACAACACAGTACAACTACATCACTCCACTGTTTGGCACCCACTCCAACAACCATTTAACATAAAATGCACTTTGCCATAATCAATTCTTCCATCTATTTACACAACCTTCTGAAGCCAAAGATGTGTGTTTGAGAAAAGGGCTCACTTGGGCCACTGAATGCTTAGCTGCGTTTGGCAGGCTTCAGCATCTCATGGATGCTCAGCGACAGTCTGGCTAAAAGCCTGTTCATGCTGTAATGCCCAAATAAGCATGTTTCTCTACTGGGAGAAGGTCAGTGACTAACCATGAAGGTTAGATTTATCATCATTTGTCAAAGCTCATCACCACTTTACACCCCTCAACAAGTGACATCTTATACCAGCTCCCATTAACAGATGCCTCCACTGAGAGGAAGCCTATTTGAGTCTCATAACCAAAGGCCAGCACAGACCATGGCAAGGCATTATCATCAGATATGTCACATGTCTGTGATTCTCTCGTGAAATGACAAGGAAAGACACAAGGAGGGTGACATGGAATACATAACAGCTGCTGTATGAAGACACACAACTTCATATGATATTTATAAAGGTGGTCTGTGGGTTAAAATGACAGATGGGACAAATCAATACTTATGAATTAAGAATAAGTCCCTGCTTTGACAGGAGCTTGGACACGACAGCAATATGTAAATGTCAGTGCAAAGTAATAGTGGAAGGTAATGGGTGGGGGAGCTTGATCAAACCAAGAACAAGGAGGTTTGCATAGCTGCATACATCAAAATCCACATAGAAATGATTTCTCCGTTTATTTTACTTTAGCAAAAGTAAAAACACCCAATAACTATTGAAAGAATGAATTTGGTTTGGAAAATTGTGTACTTTCTGGCTTTACGGTTGCAGTCACTTTTTAATGCAAAGCAAGAAATGTGGCAAAGAATCGTATCATATTTTTCTGTTCCACTGAGTTACATCGAAAGGCCAAAATGGAAAAGACACAAAAAGATAACAGAAAACAGATGAATCACAACAACGCTCATGCCTTTAGTAAGGATGGGCACGGGTCCATTGAAATTATGTAAAAGAGCTTCCGTCGAAATTCAATGGCTTGGATGTTTGCGGCTCTTATATCATCTTTGTTGGAATGAAAAGAAATGCACTGCTGGAAAATGTGCATTATGCACATAGGGTACGGTGCAAAACATAAGCCCCAAGAAAAACAGATACTGTATATCCATGATTGAAGATGTGTTTTGACACAAATTGCCCTGAAAATGATCAAATATGCCAAGTAGCTCATTCCTACTGATGTCTGCTCTGTTCTGCTGAGTTCGTGCTGCTGCTCTCCGTGCCTTAATCTTCCATGTAGGCACATTCTTTGACAAATGTCGTCCTGACTGAACTATGACAACAAGTACAAGGCTTTAGTGTGTGAATCAGTCTCTGCTGAATGGTATCATGTACAAAAGCATTGCAAAATGGAATTTATATCATATAAATTGTCAGAGAAAGCCAAAGAGGTTTGCTGATCTCTGAACACTCAGCCCTCCACACAGACCCTCTCACACTTAGCACACCGAGCTCCATGGGGTCTTCTACATTTGGGGATGACATTTTCCTTGATAATGAATTGGCAGTGCTTTTAAATATTTTGATCTTTTATCTCGAACATAACCTGCTCAAAACAGACAGCGCCTGCCTGTGTGTTTTCAGTTTCTGTTCACTGGTGTACCTTCCCCTGGGACCCTCCAGTAACACACATATAACATAGGCCAGTATGTCAATAGTTATGTTCACAAAGCAGCTGGATGTTTACAAGAACGCATGGTTAAAAAAGCGAGTATATCAACAGCCTAACACTCTATATTGATTCATCGCTGGAACTCTGTGTATGCACAGAGCTGGAAGTGCATTTTGCAAGAGTTATGAAGCTGTGCTTATACAGGGTTCTCTTTTATTAATGTGAATCATTCTACTGAGTGCATGTGCCTGATTTTTATCCCTGCTTTGCTACTCATGTGGCCCCCCCATTAATTACCTGTTTGCCCCTCTAACTAGGCTTACAGTGTTTTATGAATAACAGGGTGCCGCACCACCAAGGTTCTTCAACACTATCAGAGCATTTGACATTATACGCTATTACTATGCCCAGCTGTGATTATTTATAGTGTGTGTATGATAAATGTATCACCTGCAAACCATTTCCAGCAGTGATATGGTTCTATCTGTCTTATTTCAATTAAGTATCAACAGAGACACCTTGTTTATCCATAGAGATTATCTATTTCAACCTTCTCACTTTATGCACACCGGTGCATCTTCACAACAGGGATCCATTCGTCATCTATTCAGTTGATGTGCTAGTTATCTGCCAGATTTTCCGTTTATCTTTTTGGGCTCAAAACAGATATTAGCCGAACGCACACATGCCTTGGAAGCCATGTGTAATGTGTACAGAAAGCCAATAGTATAAAATGCTCGAGTCCTGGCACTTTCAGATCGCTGCTTACTTTTGGCGTAGCATTAAACAAAATCAATGATTGTTTTCTCTAAATTGCTCCCCCAAATTTCTAGCATTCAATCATTTCTTTTGGCAGTTGTGTCTGTTTAGAAAGTTTGAGGGTCATGGTTGTAAAAAAAAATGCATAACAAAACTATAAAAAATGAATACTTGATAAACTGAGGAGTTCAGATGGCTTTTAATGTCCGATTCTTTTAAGACGAAGTTAAAATGAATTAATATGAGCGAAAAATTCAGACACTTTTTTTTTTTTTTTTTTTTTTCCCAGTTAAAGGCAGATAAGATTTGCCACCATAAATTGAAGTAGGGATAGTTGATGTGAACTCTCTAAACCATAATAAAATTAATCAGGAGAAAATTTCAAGTGTCTCGAATGGCCATCTTCTTCTCTGCAGCATTATGTTTTGTGGCCACTTAATAACTGTAAACCTACAGTACCCACTACCTGCCTGCTTTGAATCTAATGCTGTCTGCCTGTTGTTACACGCGACAGGAAGAGGTACACACATTAACATAACATTAAGTCACTGTGTGTAGTGCATGGTTTAAAAATCCATTTCCATTTAAATTCCTGACAAATAGCAGGATACGTTTTATGTCTCTTAATTTGTCATCAAATCAAGTTGTTAATGGTACGACAAATTCATTACTGTTCATTGAGAGTCACGCTGGTCCAACACCTCCTCCATTAACCTTTTATTATAAAACAACTGTCAAGTAATAGAGAGAAAAATGTACAGCGTTTACAGAAGCTGAATGCCTCTGTAATTATCTGTTCCTCTTAACTGTTGAATAATGTAAAGGTGATACATAAAAGTGTGCCGGTACATTAATCACAGCAACACCTGTTTCTGCATACAGAGTGATATAAAACGGCATTAGACTGTGCAGCATCTGGAATTGTCTGTGCAATTCTTTGCAAAAGATAAAATACTTCAAAGCCATAAAAAACTGCAGTACTATACAGTATAACCTGTTTTCTTACAGGTTTATCCCTGCTTTGGAGTGAAAGATGAAAAATCATGTCGAAGGCATCTCAAATGTATTGATATTTTCACTCAATGGAAGAAAGACTGATGACATCCCGAGGCACATCAGTCGTCTCATTCTATTTTCACTTAGCAGAACAAAGTGAGATGAGTATCTCTGTGAAAACAGATGTCTACATGTATTTAATTTAAGGACATTTTGCTGGTAGTCTGTATAAAATTCAATATCTAATTCAGATGACCTACAGCACTCACACTTACTGAATGCTTGCAGAAATGCCTTTCGATGCACATCCAATATGATTGCTGGATACTGGCTCCAATGCACACTGAGACTTTATTAAAGTCAAGAGGTAAAAAACAATTAACTCTCCTCAGACATGTCAACAAATCTTCTCCACAAACAGTGAAGTAAAACCTGTGGGGGTTTCTCTCCTGGTTGTGTCTTGCATCATTTTCTCAACCCATGCTCCACTATGGTGTCCCAGTTTACATTTTCTGGCACGTGTGTGTTAAAAAAAGAAAGCAACATGTTTACTTCATTCCTTCAGGAACCTACTTCCTGCAAGTTTAACATAAAACATAAACCTTCATATTTTCATGGTTTATAGCCTCCAACGGCACTGACTTGACCCAGCAGCTCAGGCAGACCCAGCACTTGTCCTGTGAACACCCCCAAACAGATCAGGATGGAGTTGAACTGGCCGATGAAACCTCTGATATGTCTCGGGGAAATTTCTCCCAGGTACATGGGGAGGGCACTCAGAGCTATACCTGTCACAAAAAAATATAATATATCAACATCTGGAAAGGACACACAGACAGATTTATGTTTGCATGGCCTAAACACTCCTCTCACCAGTGGAAAAAAATATTTTACTGTTCAATGACTTGAAACTGTGGGGCATTGTCATGGATACTTCATTAGATGGTCTGTACATCTGAAGTGGTCGGCACTAAAAGAACATTAAATCCTTAAACTGTTTCAGCTCAAATCAATTTCCACAGTTTGCAAATTGTAAACAAGTGATTGTGCTCTTTGGTGAGCGTGTCTAGTAATTTCAGTAAGCAGCAACTCATTGATGTTGATGCAGAGGTACTCTAGCCCTTTTTCCATAACACAACAAGCTATGTTCAATGTTAAGTGGATGCAATGAATCGGATGTTACCAAAACTGAGGAGTACCTCAGTATTAAGGCCTCACAATCTCTTGAGGACCTGGGCACCACTTGTCAGACATGGAAAATAAGTGTGTTTTACTTGCATGTTTCACATATCTGATAAGAAGTCATTGTCTTATTGTAATTTGATCTCCCTAAAACGGGTGTCCTCAAGCAACATAGCCCACAATGTCAGGGATAAATGAGCACTGATGTTCGGCTCCTCCTCTGTGACTGCAGACGAGCACTCAGAAGAAAAAGTAATCAAAGTCTTGATTCTTATAGGACACCACCAGTAAATTCATATTTGACGAGTAAACTATCAACGATCTCTCTCAATTCCCACAGCTTTTTATTTTCCCTCAGGGGGAGGGAGTAACACCAAAAGCCCAGATTAATCTTGTTGATTTCCACCTTTATTATATATATTTTTTTCCAGGAGGAAATAGCTTTAGCTGAACAAACCTCTTGAGAAATTAATCTATAAACCTTCATCATATTTGAAGAAATACATAAGAAAGGAGCATTCTTTTAATACAATATACAAATTATTTCTCTGAGGCAGCGTTCAGTAACTCAGGTATACAGTGTGTGTATTTGTTTGGAGGATCGACTGTTCAAGGTTTATCGTGGAATCGCTTTTATTATATGGTTAAACAAAATAAGCTTTATGTTATTGTTGTAAACTGCCTGATTGGTGGTGAGTATAAAAACACATACTTCTTCAGCGTGGTAGAGTAAACACTTACCAGAGTCCACCCCCATAATTAGCCGGCCGATGATGAGCATCTCGAATGATCTTGACATCTCACCAAAGGACAGCAGAAGAGCAGCAATTACAGCAAAGCTGTTATTCACCAGCAGGGTTCTCTTTCTAAATACAATAAGAGAATATGGTGAGAAAATGCTGCATTTAAAAACCATGTATACACATAAAAAAGACATCTTATACAAATCCTAATTAATTTAAATTCATTTTATTAATGATGTATGTATAATGATTTACTTTTGATACAAAATAAATCTGACATGTGTCAAAACATTTCAGCCAAGGTTTTGCAGGCTTTTAAAAAGAGTTATTGAGTGGCTTTTGTGGCTTTAAGAGGATAAAGGAAAGAGTGGACGTGTAGAATCTTTAAGGCCATCCGAGCAGACAAATCAGCTTTCCATGGGTGGATGCTTGTGCCAAACCAACAAAAAGCAACTAATAAAGGATCAATTCTTATTTGTTCTGGCAATTTTTTTTGAAGCTTTAAGGTGAAAACAATGAAATCGAGAATAGTAACAAATGTTTATATATGTAAATCCATCCTCCCGTAAAACACGGCCGTCTGTCATCTGTGCGAACAGCTTAACGCGACCTATGTTTGTATCGTGCAACCTCTTGTGTCATAGTAACTGTGACAGAAGCAAAGGAGGAAGTCAGGCAAAGTAGTATAAAGAGTCACAAGGAGGGCATGGTCGGGTTGGAAGGATGGATCAAATACAGCACTTTTACCCCAGAGACCGCTGTATGTGTCCTATGTGAAGAGTCAACATAAAATTATGATAACTTACATATTTAAATTAACTTATATTTACTACTATGTTACGACTTAACTTACATCACAAACTTAACACAACTAACTAACATACTTATTTTTACCCAAACATAATCTGTTTCTGATGCTAATTACGTAGTTTTGGTGCCCAAAGCTAACCAAACTACAAACATTTCAACAATAATACATATTTATTATTGTTACCGTGATGGTACTCAACAACGATCATAGCCTATATGATATTTTTGGTAAATGGGCTATTCTGTCACTTAGGTATGAGGACTTGTTGGTCTCATAGAGGGCGCTGAAAATACTCATATGTCATTGGAAATTTCACATGAGGATCTGTTGAAAAATGTGCCTGAAAACCTAAACCATTTGATTATCACCATCTATTATGGTGTTACATTATATCAACCTAATCACGCGTGTGGTTGGATTGTAGCCCGCTCCTCAAAGAAGACAGACTCTTGTACGGGTTTTTGAGAGGATCTGAAGGCCAGACTGGATTTGATCTCTCCTCCATAAGTGATACTTCAAAGAGACTCAAACTAATGGTGATCTCAAGCCGCTTTCATCCACTTGTTACATAAAACAATCTGGTTCATTACAAGGATGTTGCCCTCAGATGACCGACAAACTGGGACAACTGCATGATAACTAATTATATAGTTTCACCTCAGTATTGGAAAAAAACACACAAAAAAACAGGGCAGGGCAGGGTCAATGTAAAGTCTTCCATCTAAGTGCTGTTACCATGTGTGCCCTGTGCTTCACAACAAGAACAAATATTGCTGTTGAAGTCTGGCTGTCATATTTACAGTTTGCACGGGATTTTTCCTTGGCTTACTCTGAATATGACAAGAAACCGCGGATAACCTGGTAAGTATCAAGGACCCCTTCGAACCCTTTCACTCCAAAACCAAACTTAAATTGGCCCTTGAAACCAACAAAGGTATGACATGTATCTTATTTATTGACTGAACATCTCCTCAATCCTTATGGTCCAAAGTTATTACAAGAAATGCTGAACCGAGGCTACTTTAAAGCTGATCTTTACAGTGATTCTTATTATTTTTATCTACCATTATTTACCCATAGGTTTAAACTGCACTGTGTTTAAGGATGGACGTGGATTTATTCATTATCAGTTCTGTACGATTGCATAGTAGAGATTTACTCTTTTCTGTACAGATGAAACTGAAAATCCTGACAGAGTTTATGTAAAGTCAAGAAAGAAGACAGGATAGTTGAAGCCATTTAAGGGGATTTTTTTTTTTTTGGAGCTGTTGGTGTGGTTTCTGAAATGATTCTAAAATCACTTTTGAAGTAATGTATTTGGCCATAAATGTATAGTAATGTCTTCTTATCCTCTCTTCATTCTCAAAATGATTTCTTAGATGAAATATACATCATTAAAGAGGGAAACATTTACAATGGCTTCACTGGCAAACTTTTAATGAATCACTTGGTCATTCTTTGAAGTACTTTTCTTTTCCATTCCTCGATGAGTCTTCATCTACTAATATGTATTCAACCCTTCTCCCTGACATCTGAATTTCAACCTTTCCAAGACTCTGGGCCAAACTACCAGCTGGCCCACAGATGTCTTGCAGAGACTATGGAGGGAGAATGAATAACATGTTCCTGCCTAATCAACACAGTGATGATCGCCACTTGAGAAATCCAAGGTGAATCTTGAGGGCATCTTAATTTTCTCAAATGACTGAACAAAAGCTTCATAAGTCTTTCCTTGCTCTGAGAGTGACACCCTCATCATTAGTGGATAATAGATTCTTTTGAAAGTATATAATTTCAGAGCACTGGGGTTATTTTGTCAGTGCCTGAGTTTGTCCCTGGAGGAGTAGGAGGAAACACAGCTCTGCAGTCCTGCACCAAAGAACCCAGCTGAGCTGAAACCTGAGAAACTCATCACACTGTCTGCAAAGATTGGATCTCATAGTGCAGAATAAATTGTATAAGCTAACACCGCTCAGTCAGAAGCAAATCACTATTTCTCCAGCTCCTCCTCACATTAATGCCCTTGGAGTCTATATATGAGTAACTGTTCCTTTGTCTATCAGTCAGAGAAAAATATCCCAAAACACAAGACTACACGATGACTCTAAATGGAGGCTGAGACGAGCACCGAGTATAAATCAACTTCATTACTGCCGGTACTTTACAGGACTGTCTGTCTCGCTCACTGAGCCATCAGGTAAATTAGGAGAAAACAAGCCAGGCTTAGTCTTGAGTATTCAACCCGGTATCACAGCAAAGATGCCCATCCACAACAGTAAAACGTGAGATAGCAACGCTTTGCGATAGCTAGGCATGAAAATTACACGTTTTCCTCTAGGGGATGAAAATGAAACCTACAGCATGCTTACAATATGTGATTTACAGGGAAATGAAAACTTTAGCAAAAACACATGGTCGGGTTTACAAAAAAAAACACATGGTTGGGGTTAGGAAAAGAACATGGTTAGGGTTTGGATAACTAAAGAAAAAGATCACCTCCTTGATTTGAACCTCAACTGATGCCAAGTGTTTAAAAGTACACTATAGGACAAATGTTGGTACAGAATATGGCTATATTGTACCAAGTTAAGCATCGATCTAAGTTTAAATTTGGAAAGAAAAAAACGTGCTTTGCTATTGTCAGCAACATTAGCAAACAAACTTAAAACTACTATCAGATTTTAATTCAAATGTTCCTAAACTGTAAGAAATATGTAAAATTGCAATCAGAAAAGATACATTTAGCTATAAGAACAACACAGAGTCCTGCAGTAGATGGTGTGACCCTGACAGAGCCCTGATCTTAACATTATAGACTGCCTGGGATTACATGAAGACACACTGAGAGACAGAATTTCCTGCCCCTCCAAGGCTGCCTGCATAGGGGAAACACTGTTCATGATACTCGGCTAAGCCCAAAGTTAATAGGCTCCCAGATCAAATCCCCAGGGCTGTACAATTGCGGGAAAGATACATTATTCGAAGCACATATGATTCCACTCACCTTCCCAGTACTTTGAGTATTATAGAGACAGATAGCGCTCCAAAAAGGCCTCCAATAGAAAATATGGACACTGTGACGGACCAGAGGATGGTGGCTGTCTCTGCTGAAATAGGCTCCCCATATCTCTCAATCCACGTCTTATTGTAGAAAGCTTTAATGTACTGCAGATTAAAGACCAACAGAGAGAAAGACATCTTTCAAACAGATGGTAACAATCAAATGTAAAAACAGCTCTTAAAACTGAAAATGCAAGAACCTGGAACCTAGCCATCGCAAAGCGTTGCTATCTCACGTTTTACTGTTGTGGACGGGCATCTTTGTTGTGATACCAGGTTGAAAACTCAGACAAGGCCTGGCTTGTTTTCTCCTAACCTGGAACCTGGACATTTGCTTTTCATGCTGCTTTATGACCCAGATTTTGACATAAAAAAATGGTTGTCAAGAAAGGAGTACCCAATCATATGAGGTATTCTTACTCATTTAGGTGTATAGATATGTAGGATGATTTACAATGTAAATGTGTCTGTTTAATGTAGTGTTAATATGTTGCATAGTTTTATATTTGTCTGTAAAAAAAAAAAAAAAGGCACTCAATCACAGAGAAAGCCATTTTTGGTGTGTATGTGTGTGAAATACATAATTATCAATGGACTTAATGTGTTTAATTGCATTCACTCAAAATTTCTAAATGTGGTCTGGTAACCCCAGAAAATAAACAACATTATGTCAAAGTATTGATTGTGGTGCATGCTACAATAAACCAGTGAGTACAGTTTTTGAAATTATTGGCATTTGTGTGAAAGCATTAAGTTTTGACTGTGTTCTCGTCATGGATGATGGCATCTGGAAAAGCATAAAAAACAAAACGGCTTTGACTTTCATGTCATAGCTGCAACTCCCTTGAACAATTATACAGCCAGAGAACATTAAAACAGGCAACTTTCCTGACGGTGCTGAAAAGAGTAATGGCATTGGTCCCATAGTGACTTCAGGGTCTGCTGTGATTCAGCTGTCATGCGGCTGTAATTACAAGCATTATGCATAACAGTTCCGAGTGCCAGTTTTGTTTTCACATGAGAATAAAAAGTTACCCTTGATGTGACTTCAGAGCTACGGAAATATATCAGTGTGTATATATATTTGTTTTATGCGGTAAAAAGAAAGGAAGAAGAGGGTCACAGGTTACACTGGTTTCCACAGGGCTTTCATCACCCTTCTCCCTATTTTCATTGCAGACCAGCCAACTTACATGGAAAAGATCAATAATTACCAAGTATATTAACTACTTAATCATTTCCTGCAAGCAGACACTAAGCTCAGTCAGTAATGTGTTCACCTAAAACTTCCTCTTAACATTTTTTCTTGAACAGCATCCTTTCCTCTAAACACAATCAGTGTAACTTGGTAGTTACCAGACAAATCAGGTTATGTGAAATCAGTTTAACTGTATTTATGTGCACTGGCTACTGTGCAGGTAGGCTGCGGGTCAGTGAACAGCTTTCTTCTTTCTTCTGCCCTTATCATATATGTAAGATTTGAAATACATAAATGAAACAAGTCAAAGAAAAAACAGTGAAATGCAATGCACACTATTTGTATTTCCTTTTTATATACATATTTACTGTCATATTCATTATATTTTCTTAGTTTAATATAAAAACACAACAAAAAAATATATACTGAGGAGTGGTGTTACTGTAGAGAAAACATACACTGTCCATGTCAAAATGAAAATCAACTGTCTAATCACTATTGGGGGCGTGACCATGGGCGTGGCTTAGCGCCACTGACCTTACAGGTGGCCTGTAAATGGACAGGAGAGGTTGTCACTGCTTGTCTTGATCTTTCCTTTTATGACACTGCACTACTATCACAGCCGTTCTTCCCGTGTAATCCATGCACATGTGAGCTTGTAAAAAAGCTGATTAGAAAGCCAGTAAAGGCCAAGAAAATTTGTTTTGCTGAAAAGATGTTTAGCTGGGGAAATTGAATTTCTGCAGAAAAGACACTCAGTGTAACCACTGATGGCTAAATTCCCATCACCTTGCCATTTATTGGAACTATAATGAAAAATTAGTGAAGAGTAAGTGTCTATTGTTCCTGCTTTTTATGTAGGAGGCAAGAAAAGACGCTTGTACTCTCATTATATATTTAAGGCCTGATTTCTAAACAGCTAAATTTTTGTTAAAATTCAATGGACATACAATTTTAATTCTAATTTAACTGCCAATATTTTGAGATGGTTCACTGCATGCTACAAGTAGACCACCTGATTTGAATATGATCAGCCCATTAATTGTAATGTATCAGTTGTCATCATTCCCATAAGTATGCTTCCAACTGGGCCAACTGCACCCACTATGCACTCTAGTGGCCATAGTAATTCAACCCATACTCATCCCAGGTGTTGCTTAGTGAAAGCCCACTGGTGTCTCAGACAAACACA
Organism: Embiotoca jacksoni; assembly: GCF_022577435.1. Taxonomy (NCBI): domain Eukaryota; kingdom Metazoa; phylum Chordata; class Actinopteri; family Embiotocidae; genus Embiotoca; species Embiotoca jacksoni. Next base: position 7,527,803 of record NW_027185229.1, on the reverse strand, counting down.
CAAAGTGCCTTAGGTTAAGGCAAGAAACCACATGGTTTGGTTTACTAGAAGATAATGGTATGTGTTAAACTAAGTATGCTCCTTGAATAAAGTAATGTATGTTAACTTATTTGCGTTACCTCAAATGAATCCACGTTGACTTGATTTGTGAGGTAATAAAACACCTGTCACCTGGGTGAAAGTCCTATGTTCAATCCATTCAACCACACCTGACTTCCTTCTTTGTGTGTTTCTCTGTGACGCCAGCGGCTTTGAGAAAACAGTATTAGCCTTTTTGACGTCACGCTACAAAGTATAAAGAGTTACTCAACACTTTCACCCTGGAGAACGCTGTTCTTGTCCCACGTAAAAACAAAACTCAACGTCAGCTTATGTCCATAAATTAACTTATGTGCATATATCTCGTAAATTGTGTAAATTTTGTAAGTACCCTCTTTAAACCTAAACCACAAACTTTCCCTAAATAAAACCAAACTTTGGCCATGTCACAATGGTAACCACATGTTTATTGTTGATACCATTACAACGGGTCTGGTACACCTGCCACTGGTACTCTTTAACGATCATATATGTTGTTGGTTATATTAATAACTGCCTCCTGAGCTGAGTAGGAGGTGGAGGAGGGGCCTAAAAGCCATATCTGTTCTCCTGTTCACACCTGATAACTCATTCAGAGGGCTGATCACATCTGAAGCATGTGTGTGGACCTGCTGTGCATGAGGAAAACTGAGTGTTGGTTTATAGATTTCATATGATGGAGAGCTTACTGTTTTAGTGGACTGTAAAACAGCATGAGTAATGTGTGTATTTTTCCTGTCTATTCTGTAACAGACAGGAAAAATACACACATTACTCATGCTGTTATTTACATTGTAAGAAACTTTGGCATTATGGTGTATTCTGTTATACATTTACAAATGAGCTCATGTTGGGAGCACACAGGAGGCTCCTTGAAGATCATAACTGTCTGGCATAAATGGAAAACATACATAAAAGAGTAAAAATGCTTGTTACAACTGGCTCAATCACAGCAACATTAGGGATTAGCAAAAATTGGATAAACCAACTATCACATTTGGGAGAGAGGGAGAGAGTGGAAGGAGACATTTTAAAACCTTGTCAGGTGCCATTGATTGGTCAGGAGAATTGTGTTGGTTAGACTTCCTAAAAGTCACCATTAAAGCAAGCAGATATACAGACACACCAGTGGCCCTAACACCTTTTCCTCAAAAAAGCCTGCCTTAACTAGGCATTTAATTTTTCAGCAACAAACATCGATGTAAATGTTGCAGGAACACCACCCTGATCCCTGAGGGGGCATCTGCCCACATGTTATCCAATCAATCAATAATGATGTTTTATTTTAACAGAAAACAAACCCAAGCTGTACTTTTGTTTCACACACAAAAACCAAAAGGTACAAACTGCCTTAAATAGGACTGTGCTTACAGACAATGGGATCACAAAAACTGAAATTACAATTCCTGGTGTTAAATGAATTTGTCCCAATAAACACCATAAAGTGTCTGAGGAAAGTAATGTATCTACACACAAAGCGGCAAAAACAAGCTCTCTCCACGCAAACAAGCATTTAACAAAGTAAGTAGCAAGTACATTTCATTTCAGCTAGGCAATTTAATTGCCATCAATCATCATAAGATGCATACAACGAAAAGGACAAGCTAGCAACAACACAAAGTTTTAAAACTACTCAAGTATGAACTATTGCACTACTCAAGGATGCAAATAACTGAATTGCAGAGTAGCAGGGACATAACACAACAATTCAGGCACAATGGCAGCAACATTAAGGAAGAAGAAAATCTGTATAAAGCAAATATGAATATGAAATGTGAATTTAAAAGAACAAAAAGAGAGTGGGGAGACTACACAGACACACCAGTGGATGTAACATGCATGGTGATTTATTTTGTATGAATTCAGGAAAGACAGCAGGGCAGTTGTGGGCCTGTACAGAGGTAGAGAGAAGTCAACCCTACATTCATGATCAGCTTGTGTTCCCACAGCTAGCAGTGCCTCTCCATTCACATAAACTAGAGAATAAGCTGTGTCTGCAGAAGAACAGTATCTGGGAGGAGCTATTCAGAAATGACCCCGGCTATGGATTAGTGAGTCCTGCAAATTGGGATTTTGTGCAAACGAGTTTTAAGGTGGATTCAGTTTTTACTAAGTGAGTTGAAAGGATGTGTCATTGGGATACTTTAACTTCTCCAGGCTTTTTCTTTGAGTGCATCCGTATGTCCAACATGTTATTTTCTTTTTTCAATCTCAAACAACTCCATTACTTCTATGTATTGAAGTAATTTTAGGCCAAATTGTTAATATGAAGACTAGATTAAAAGCACAAACGAATAGGTAGGTGGCACAGCAAAGAGTGAACTATTTGAAATGTTACAGCTGATACCTACTAGAAAGTGTAGAGTGGGATATAGCTCTTTAATTGTAATCAGGGTCTAATAAAGCCAAACCAAAGAGATTTTATATTGAAAGCAACGCAGACTCCGTTTTAACTGCCCATGAAGTCAGTTGTTGCCCAGAAATTTAGGGGATATCTGGGAAGTCATTCACGTACAGTGTTTACACACAAGAAAGCACTTGGGTGCAGCTACAGCAGGTACTACAAAAGAGGAATGGGTGGATTTTGCAGGAATACGAGCCTATCATAGGCTCTTTTTCAGAAATAATGAAAGGCGAGGAAGACACAGCAGAAGGAAAATGGACACTTAGTGGGGACACTAGGGACATTGTTTTTCACTGAGGACACATTAAAACAGCAGATCTTGTGATGCCTTCCTTGTGATTCTGACCAGGTGGCAGAATTTTTTATTTTTTTTGCACTAGTATTTTTCTGTCACTTTCCTATAAGAGTCGAGGTTATCCTCCTCTACTGCACTATAAATGTGTATATAGCATTAAAGCACACTAGTATTGTTCCTGAAGAGCGTGCAATCATCAATTAGACACAGAGGTCAGGGCTGCCAGGTTTCCTCGCTTTCCCTTTTCCTCGTGGAATTCACCTCACCAATCATGATTGCTGTCTGTGTTGCTCAAGTCATTGAGACAAGATCTAATTAAAAGAAGAACCCCACTGTTATCTGACTGCATTGGATGTCTCATGACTCCTGTAAAAGATTTTTATTTTAAACCTTTTGTGCCACGCACAAGAACACAAGAATTAACACATGAAAGCAGCTGCATAACAAGCTGTATGGCAAAGACAGTTGCTTGTCATATTTCTTTCTCAGTGCTGTAATGTACTCATGGAAGCACAATACCTTGCAATGTTACATTAACTCACACATGACCTTTGACCATTTAAACCTCAGTCAATGAATAAACTGTAAAACATGGAAGTGTTCCATCACAGTAAATATTATGGTAAAGTGAAAGAATAATTTTCCTTTTAATTTCCTGCCTATATTTCACAGGTTTAAATGCTTCAAATAACAATTTTCTATTTGACATTGTTACCTCACTGCTTTTTTTTTTTCTATCTGCTTTTATTCCAGTATGTCAGATCAGGTCAAACAAAAATGTGGGGATTTAAAAGAACTTTACTTTACTTTGAGACTGCCCAGGTTGTCAAACAGTAAAAAGAAAAAGAAAAAAGAAAAGAACAATGCAAAAAAGAAAACTTAAAGGCCAAAACATATTTTTAATCCTTTGAGTGGTGGAGTCCCACATGAACAAAACATTCTCTGCCAAGGTTCTGCCAGTTTCCTTCACTTACTAATCGTGATTATTTTGTGCCTATTAACATTTGCCAAGAAAGCATTGCTATGTCACAAAAGATTTGAACCCATTGTTCTTCGATTGGATATGACAAATGTGTTGCAGAAATAAAGTTGCTTTAAAGCAATGCTCACCAAGCAGCACAACTATGTCAATCCACTGTGCACACATAATCCCAGCATGTAACCAGTAGTTAGTGTTACATGCTGCAAAATAATGTGTTAAAGCCAAAGCAGAGCCAAGGCTACAGCCACAATCCCAGTTACAGTCATTATCAATCAGTCCAGACAGTGGTTGGTGCAGAGCTGAGTAGCAGCTCCTCTCATTATCTTTGAAACAGTGCTGGTGGTTACAACCAGTGGCAGTCTTCCCAGGAAAAAGGGACATAATTGAATATTTACTTCAGTGTTTTTCAGTAATGCACTCTCTGCACTTTCTACAATGCTTCCTGTATGGACAGCCACAGAGCTGAAGGTTTGTAATGTCTGAATACTAATTAAATGACCTGTGAGTCATCTAATTACCACTGAACAAACACAAGGCCAGATTGGAAATGATGACCTCTGAAAGAAATACGGCTTCTCATATAAAAGTGGCACCACTTAACTGAACTGGAACACAGAAGCTATTTGAAATTGCAATTTTAGATTCACCACCAAAAGGGGATTTACAGACTGTGAAAATGTCTGGTCTCGTCCAAGCAATACTAAATACATGTGTGTCTCTGATGACTCTTTTGGCTAAAGGCCCTATGTTGTCGGCTAATATTTAATTAAAACAAAAACGTCAATGAAGCATATTTGCACAAAAAGAAAACTTTGAAAAAATAAGGATGCAAAAGTTCTTCTGTATCGATGTTCGAATTAAAGTTCTATGGAACAACAAAGTGTTGTGATGACTGAATTACTTCTGGTTATAGAATATGAACTAACAATTTCTAAGCAATAGGTGGACCATTTAATTTGAACTGAACTAGTATACAATATGCATATGTAGTGTTGTAGCTTTACATGTGTTTCTTTTCACAGTAAGTTGAGGCTCATTATTTCCTACTGTGTGTGCTAAAAGAGAAAGAGTGAAGCCAATAGGACAGTTCCCTTCATACATTGTGGTATTCAAACAGAAGATTATTTATGGCAAAAAAAGATTAAGTGTGTCACAATATTTAGATTGTTAGACATAGGATGCCAAAAGTACCAGGATGTCCTTTTACATCCGGTCGTATTTTGCAGTATGCAGGCTAGCATGCTACTTGAGCTGTTCTGACCTACAATCCTTTGCGCAGTGGAAGATACGTCACATCTACTGAGCTGCCGCCACCAATTGTATTCATACTACATGCAACAGTAGATACTTTTTAAGGGTAGCTGTAGTCCATAGTAAAAGTAAAAAGAAATTGTATGTGATTTGGAACGGACAAAGTTTTTCTCTCTCCTTGTGTCACTCCATGTGCCCACCAGAGGTGACTTCTTGTCCTGTCTCTCCCTCTTTCCGTCCTCATCTTGGTCTCCTTCCTGCCACACCCACCTCACCTGCTCCCTGATCCCCAATCAGCTCACCCTTCACACTAGCCACATATATTCCCTGCTTGGCTTAACTTGGTGCCTGATTGTACAGTCAGTTTGTCAGTACGTCAGGTTCTCCAGCACATCCTGTTTGTACCTGTGCTTGTTCCCTTGTGTTTTTCCACACATCTGTTCCCTCGTGTTTTGTACTGATCTGTTCCCTCGTGTTTTGAACTCATCTGTTTCCTCAGGTTTAGGACTTTGCTTTTCCTTAGTGTTTTCCTGTGTCCTGGATTTTGTTGTGTCTCAATCCTCATTGTAAGTCATGGTCTTTTTGTTTGCATTTTAGTTTGAAGTTGTGCTTTTGGGTCCTTCCTCTAGTTCAGTTGTGATAAATATTCTTATTTAAACCAAGTCCCAATTACCATTCAAATGAACGCTTATTGATTTCTAGTGTGCTAACACATGTAGAAAACATGAGAAATCAATGGTGGTTCCCCCTCCAAAAAGGCTTACGAGACAACCTTTGACTCACCAGAGCAGGAGCATTGACCACAGAGAGGTTGTAGCCGTAAAGGAAAGATGAGCCCAGGGCACCGAAGAAGGCTGCGCTCAATAGGCACCCTGTTATTGGTTGCTGGAGAGAGGGCAAACAGAACACAGAGATTCATATTAGTCATACAAACACAGGCCTAATTATTGGTTATCGCATATCAATGTCAAAATCAGAACAAACCAAGGGAACTCAACAGAGGACGTTTTAGATAGGTCCAGGTATCCAGGCTGGGAAACTGGGTTATTAAATTCACTTTACACTAGAGAAGGTCACTGCTTAAACGACAAATACTAACAAAACAGTGACAAGTTCAATGTGTGTGCAAGCTCTGTTTGACACAGGTTGAGTGCAGGAATAAAGCAAAACCAGTAGCTGAAATGTTAAAAGCAGCTGTTACAGAAGATATTTAATGTACCAGGGGGATACATTATGATAATCTGAACAGAATGAATGAAATTGCCAGGACATAGTTTTATTATTAGATTGAAAGGATGATGGGAAATAGTGAATACATTTTAACAAGACTGAAAGAGTGAAGGCCCACAAGCAGCTGATTGAAGCCCATTATACAAAAGAGAAGAGAACAAAAAACATAAAGTAGATTTTGCCACTCAAAGACCTTCACCACTTGAGGGGTTAAAATCGTAAAGTTTGTTCAAAGGCTGGCACAAGAGGAAAGGCCACAGAGTCATTAAATGCAAACCATTGTTTCCCCTGGGAGAGTGAGCGTGCTTCACAGATTTTATGGCACAATTACATTGTGACATATCCCATGTGCAAAGTTGACATTTAGGCCAGAAGATGGTGTCGAGTATTAATTGAATGAGTCATACTCTCTGGAGCACAAATGAGTTGCGACTTTTATTTTCGTTTGTCTGCATGGTTTTAATATGTCAAATGTTAAGGTTGAAATATTGGGCTCACTGTCAGAGCAGAGGAAGGGGTTAAGGAAGGACCAGAAATATTGGGACACATCCTCTGGGGACTATGAATATCCCAAATACCAGGGCAACCCAGGCTGTCATTGTTTTACAGTGTCTTGCGCTGGGCCCGAGTTAGATAGACATTAATGACCATTCCTGGGTGGAGTTCACCATAAACAGAGATCTACAGTAGTACAGTGAAAAATGGTCGTCACTTTAAAACAGTGTGAGACACGATGGATGATTTGGAATAACCAATGACAACCTGCAGCAGAATTCAGTGTCAGAATTTTGTAGCATTTAGCTCAAAGCACCACTGTGCCTGAGTAGAGCCTCATATGCTCACGAGTTTCAAGCATTGACTTATTTTAATGAAAAATAATAAAAAGTCAAAACAATACTGATGAGCTCGTTGAGTTTTTCTTTTTGAAGTAGAATTATAAATGACTGTAGTCATTATAAACCACCTCCCAAGACACAGATCTGAGTTCAGATTCAACACTCCCCTGTGTGTGCCTCATCCATTACTGGGTCAAGTCTGAAGAACTTTTGTATATACAGCGTCAACACTATACTGTGCACCAACAGGCCACAGGCGAGAGCAGCAACCTGAAGGCACAGCCAGGACATCTAGTACATGCAGGAATGAGATGAAGCAGGGCTAATACGAGGAAGAGTTATAAAAAGGGAGATTAAGTCTGTAGGAGGAGAAAATGAAGGCAAAGTTAACGTTCGGAGCTCCTGATGATAAGCACAGAATGTTTTCTGCTAAAATGTAGTGAGGCAGAAATAAGGTACAATTAATTCAACGCATCTCCCTTTTCATTTTTTTTATTTTTGTATCTGTGATCGGATGATCAGCTTCTATCAGTGATGAGAAATCATATCTAAAGTCTAAAGAAAATAAATCAGGCACATGCGGTGGTAAGCCAACTCTGTAAGGGGGGCTAGCTTAACTTGGATGGCACATTTAAACTGACTTTGGCTGTTAAATTACTTCCCAAAAAAGAGGTCAAAATAAAAGGAACCACATTCAGTGAAAGGAGATTAACAGTTTGCAGTGACGATCAGAGAAACAACAAATATTACTGAGAGACTAAATGTGAAGCTGGAAAAAAACAAGGCTACTGTAAGGTATTATTGTTTTTTATTAACAGGGTTTCTACAGTATATTAACTTTTAACTGTGCAAACTTGGAAGCAACCAACTAACAGCTGAGAAATAAGTACTACGCATAGGGTGTGTTAAATCTGTTATTTCTGGCTCCACAGTAGATCTTCATTCCTCTTTTAAAGGTGATAGCTCGCTGGGAACAGCATGCTTGCAAGAGGAGCTTGTAATATATGACGCATGCAGCTCTGGCAGAGCTCCTGTGGAGTACCTCTTTTTCATTTACATATGTTACCAGAAATGCAACAGCATCCCCTTCACCACACTTCCTTTGCATGGTTATAAATTCTCAAAAGTGAGCTTACAGTTTATTCAGACTTTGAAAAAAGACATGATAGAGTGCATCAAGAGACTACAATATCGCAAAGACTGTGGAGTCGTTGGGCTTCTTAAAGGTGCCAATCTCAAAGGTGTTCACTGAAGAATATAAAAAATTAAAATAAAAAAATAAAAAGAATCTTGAAGTGTGCAGGAACCAATCCTTCAGAAATACATGTAGGAAGCTACTGGGATGGTATCGTATTGGCAAATTGATAAAATGATGCATTCAAACCCACTGTGCAGTATGACAATTACTTTTTAAGCACAGCACTGTGTAACATCAGATGACGAACCAGCGCACATTTCCCACCTTCTAAGGCTCACACCATGAAGAAAATAATAATAATAATAATAATAATAATAATAATAATAATAATAATAATAATAATAATAATACTTGTGTGGAATTCTGTACACACTGAGTGGAGAATGACAATCAGCTAGAGCTAAACTCAACCTATAATGCTGTAATTTCCTGCTTGGTTACTGTACAATTGAACTTTAACTTTTTTAATGTACAAACTTCTGTATTTCACATGCACACTTTCATTAACAGGACGGAGGGATATAAAAATATAACATGGTCTCCTCCACTCAAAGTTGAATCTGTCCACAGACTACTACACCATGTAATCTTTCATGTGCTCAGGCTAGAAATCGCTCTGCAGTTTCTGTGCACAGTGAAGCAATCTTTGTGCACAAATTTCCACATGATTGTTTTTTCTGCTACCATGTGACTGTTGGTGGGAGTGGGGGGAAAGGGTGTTACACAGATAACAGAGAAATACACGCTGTCACTTTTCTAGGAACATAAAACATCTCATAAATTCATGCACAGCAGAAACATTAGTAGGATAGAATTATGCAGGTTAAAAGCTAAGAAAGAGAAAATTCTATTCATATTTACATTTAATCCAATATTGCAAAACCATGGTAAAGAACAGATATTCATTATATGGCTTATAAAGCAGATGTCAATGAATGACACTAAAAATAGTTTTAACGAAGTCAGTCATCAAGTCAACTACAATGTATTTATATTAAACAAAATCACTTCACAACTTCTCCGCAAAGGTGCTTCACCATTTGTACAGCATGTAACAGCCTCTGTCCTTGGACTCTCCCTTATAAAATACATTCAGATACATGTGATTTCAATACCTGACAAAAAAGAATTGAAAAATCTAAACTAATTAATTAATAACTAATTAAGTTATTTTATGTTTAATGTAATGTTTGGAGATTGGATTAGTTTATTAAAGCTCCTTTGAGGGGAGGATACATCACACTCACATTCGTCTGAGGTGGCTGGTTGTGAATACAAGTATAAAAAGAAATACAGGTACGAAGGTACCATATATCTGCTATACAACTGTTTTTAGTGAGATTTACATAGAAATATTACACACATGTCCACTGGGACCGAGCAGGCACAGTTACAAAGTTCAGGAGCGTATACTGTGGAATGGTTTATTGTGTACTAGTGGGACGTGGTCAATAAAACTGGCAAAGGAAAGGCGGCTAGATCAGAGCTAATGTTTGTCCCTGGTGGTGAGGGAGTAGGATGAATGAGTGGTCTGCATTTCATCTTTTAAGTTGTCATTAATAGACAATTATAGACCGCCATAACCAGAATATTGAAAATGTTTCTTATAAGGGATATTTTCTGTGTGTGGCGTATAAAGACATCTTTTTGGACTAAATGGTTGAATTATAGTTTTTGCCTCTACGCTTGTATTACACATTTTATATTGTGGTAAATCAGCAAATTTTCTTGTGATGATGATGTGCTTTTTTTTGTCATTAATTCTGTTTTAGCGCATCACTGAAATCTAATTTTGATGTGATTTTAGCACAAATAGGGGTGAGGGTTCACATTCAGCAGATCAAAGCCACCGAAAGCAGCAGCAGGATTTCGGATAACAGGATAGATGCCAAGATAATGAAGGTCGTGTACATATTTACTGAAGTGCAATATTGTCAAGAATACAAACCAATATATTACACAACTGACAAATAACAAGAACAGCCCTGACTTACATAGTGCTACCAGGGTAGTACTGTCCATCCCTCAGACTGGTCAAATTTATTACCTCAAAAAGGATATAATTTCCTATCATTTGGCATGTGTCAAAAATATGTACAGGGCCATAAGGAACTTAATCACTAACCTTTCCAGAGTTCTTCTGAGAGTTGCTGCTCTTGGGATCTGCCTTCATATCCTCCTGTTTGTCCATGTTCAAGTTTCAGCAACCTTAAATTAGAAGGTCATATTTATTATATGAGACATCCAAGAAACGTTTCACAACAAGCATGGGGAAGTAAAATTCATAAAAACTACTGAGTGAAACATCTGCTGAAAAGGAAATGGCAGCACCTCTGTGTGCTGACATACAGTTCAAAAGCTGGTATAAAAACACACAGGATTTTAGATCAGAACTTTGTCACAAGTTCAGGATTAATACACAGGAAGAACCCCTTAAGTGCTAACATTCAAGTTAGTTTTCTAGCATCCAAAAACTTTGTCTTATGTGAAATCTCACCCAGACAGCAGTGTGAAGTGTGTGATTTTTACCGAGTTTTTCAACAACAAGAAAATAAACAATGGTTTGGATTTGTACTGCACTACAGTGTTGGATTCCACAAAGGCGGCCAAGTGCACTACATAACTGGACAAAGACTGAGTCTGCCACCTAGTGGGTAGAAAAGCAGCAACACTGGATGGAGAAAAGTCTCATAATTAGTGTCAGTATAAACCACAGGCAAGGTTTCAACCAATGCTGTTGTTACAGGGCATTGGACTGTCCAATGTATTTTAGATTAAAAGCCCTTTGTGAGGAAAAAAAGACAACTGAACTTTTATGATTCGTAACAAAAAGACAACAGCATCCAGAAATAAACATATCACATGCTGCTGATAGAAGTCAGTGTTGCATAGTACTGCAGGGTTCCTCTCCTATTGCAAAGTTAATTACATGTAATGGCATTCAGTCGCCTTCTGGAAGGTAAATGAGTCCCTGATTGGATATGAATGAAAACCAGCATGAATCTGAGTGGTGAGGAGCAGAATTAACAGCCATGGAGTGATTCTTAAGAAGACGCATTACAGATCAAAAAATTATAACCTAACCTAGTCTGGATTACTGTTAACTAGTGATTTGATTAAACCAATACTTTATTTTTTTTTCATAACTTCCGCGTACTGATGTGGATGCTAATGTTGTTAAAGTACTAAATACCATTCATTTTAATAACAGTTCAAAGTCTATGATTTTTATATTACTGTGTAAATGCAAAGATTTTAGAGATTATTTGCAGTCTAAAAAACTGTAAAGGCTGCAGTCTAATCTGAGCATTTAAGAAACTTATACAGGTTGTTTTAAAAATTTGCACTCACCTTGACAGCTCCATCATCACCATACAACTGTGAGAATTCATCAGTCGTTGTACATAGAAAATCTTACATCATGTTCCAGTTACAGCGAGAAATACCAGCTGCACAAATTGTGCGATGGAGTTAAAAACTCAAAAAAACTAGAATTTAAAATTACAGTTAGGATCTGTTAAAAAAACTAAAATACAGTAAGGCATGAGACATAATACATTATGAGCCTGAGAAGTTGCTGATGCATGAGAGTCAATTTAGCATCCTATTTACATTATTTGTAACGACATGTGCTTAGCATTTTGACTGGAGTGGCTCTATCTGTAATCACTACCTACAGCAGATTCAGCTCATTCAAGAGCATGAAGATGAGTCAGCTGTTTTTGCTGTTTGTTTAACGCTCACTAGAGAGCATTTTCAGTTCATTACCAGGAGTCATTGATTTCAGGGACCTGTTTACTTTGACGCAAACTCTCAGGCTGGAACAGAGTTTCTTTGAAACCATTAACTGTCGTGTTTCTTGATGTCCTGAGGATATTCTGCACACCATCACATGTTCTGCTCACTTCTGATATCCATCAAGCAGCAAACAGGCAAGAATAAATCCTCATAGTGAACCGTGAGGGTTAGGATTGATGTGATAGTGAGAGAATCGACACCAGAACTCTATTACGTGGATATTCCACGATCTAACAAACAAAATGTTTCAAAAAAAGCAAGCAGTTTCAAATACTTTCTTTGCATTACAATAGACCAAAATGTGACAAAAACATGATACACACACATCCACTGTGTGTTACAAAATAACAATAAATCTAATGAGCAAGTGCCAACTTCATTTAACTGTTATAATAAAGATTAAAAGGCAGCAACTAAAAATAGTTAGAAGCAGTACTAACAGACCACACTTTTGAGCATCATTGTAAAATAAAATCTCAAAAACCCACTGTGATTCCACAAGTGAGGAATATCCCTGAGTGAAAAGTATCACTATGGGCATGCTCACCCGTAGTCAGGCCGTGCGTGTCCAAAGAAGATTACTGCCGGAACATTTAACATAACTGTGAAAATAACCCTTAGAAATGATTAACTTAAAAGACTCGCCTCCCTCCCTGTGCATGACTGCCTTTCTTATGTTATCAGTTTGAGGTCAGCTTCACTGCATACAGGAGAAAAATGAATAACAGGTGTGTTAGTTGGTAGTTGTAAAGAAAAACAAGGCATTACCTGAGCCGTCTACTGTCCTGCTATAATCACAATTTTATTAAACATAACCAGTTACACTAATGAGACCATAGTGGCAACAATTAATCACATGAAATTAATTTGCAAAAAACAACATGTCACAGAGCACTGGAGTGGATTTAATTTTTCTATTTAATCATTTATTGATTAATATTTTCAGCAAGTGATCGGCAGTCTAATCCTATTTTAAAAAAAGAAAAAAAAACTGTATGAGGAACAACACAGGCTGTTTTATAGCCCTGAAAGTATTTGTGGCTGCACATTATAACAAATACATAACACATGATATTAAATAGTGACTAAACTTCCTTAGAAAACACTGCTGTAACATTATACTGTGGAATTGTAATGGAGTTTAAAATGCAAGTTCAATCAGGTCTTTAAGTTTCATGTGTAAAATCACCTGAAACTAAGAATTGTTATGTTTTCATTACCTTAGAGGAGCACATCATGCTGCACCGCCATTTTTCTACAGTAGCCCAGAATGGACAAACCACTGACTCTACAGACGGCCTTTTGCATCTTCAGCTCTCTTACAGCTTGGAAGGGGTGTGGTTGAGGCAAAGGGTCAATCAGTCAATCAGCGACCTCACCACTAGAGCCCACTAGAGCCCACTAAATCCCATGCACTATGCCTTTAAAATTTGAAATGCCATGTAATTCCCCCCTGGAGCTGGATTTAGACACGTGGTTTAAATGCTTCCAGAATGAAAACATGATTACAATGATAGTGACGATCTAAGTGTCTCAGATAAGGCCTACATGCAGGACTTTGAAAATAATATTGTACTCTCCTCATAGTCTTGGGGATAAAAAATGTCTCCCTTCTACATATACTATAAAAACAATGCAACACAAACCTCATGTTAAAATTCCCAACATAAATGTAGCAAGACAAAATGGTCTTTAAGCCCAAAAAAAAGAAGAAAAAATTTAAACTATCCTCAGGCAGCTATTTCACTGATCAATGGCTGCTTTATTCTCCCTTGGCCTGACTATAATTACATTTAGGAAACTGCTGCTTGGCAGCTAGCTATATTACAAACATGTGAGCTACATTTCTGCCATCTGAAAACTGCATGAAATATCACCTTCAGCATCATAAACAGACAAACCCAAAAACATGGTTTAAGTTCGGTAGCTGCTGCACATGGATAGAGGATTGAGCAACTCTGAGTGTGTGTTATTTGGTTTGTGGACTATCCTCAGGAAAAATAAGGGTTCAGGAGCTGCCGTGGGAAAAAGATACGGCCAAGTAATGAAACTCTGGGTTGTAAGCTGAATACCTCCTTTGGGACGTCTTTTGTCAGCCCTGGAGTCTAGGTAACAGAGGTATTGGGTTTCCCCATGTGAGGACAGACCTTTCAAAAGGAAAAATATCCACAGGCACACTGCATCAAACTACTGACAATAGTTGGGATGACAAAAATCTTTAATTTTTTTTCCCCTTTATTTATAATTTACAACATGTGTGTAATTAATTAATTTAATGTGATTTATTTCTATACAGGACTTTTCCAAAATCTGCCTCTGTATTCTATACTTCTCTGTTTAAATGTGCTCAGTGACAGACTAATAACAAATCTGAGATTATATTGTATAGTGTTGCATATGCACTATACCACTAGTCCACTCTATAAGTATCAATGCCTTTGTGTCATGTGTCCTCATGTCCTGTGATAAATAAGTAAATAGTTAAAGCCACCAAAGGGTGAATCTGCCAACATTAAAAGTTATTTTTTAATTTGTTTTATCTCAGAGCCCTTTTTTTGTGCACAGCTCCTAAACTGATGTCAGCAGCTGTGTTAAACATTGACTTTGCCATGTCACCACACGCAACAATTTGTACTGTTATGACTGCCCGCAAACTACTTGCAAGAATGTATGAAATAGTTAGAAGCTGTCGAATTTGCATTGCATTACAGAACCATTTCTTGTGTTAAAAAAAATCAGTTAAAAAAGGAAAACTTACCAATCTCATGACTCTCGCCATCCAAAATCCAGCTCCTCCTGCAGATTCCACAAACAAAAGCAACTGTAAGCACATAATTAAAAAGACACCATCATCACATGAGAACTAGCAGGCTAACTTAATTTTGTTTTGCAAATGGACATCAACCAAAAGGGACTAGAGACACAGTGTAGAGTGATGGCAGCAACCTTCTTTTCAGTTGGGTCAATAACCTATCTGGTGAAGTTACATAATGTATTATAGTATAATAAATGACTAAGGTTTTATTGCCCATTGGACATTTTTTTTAAAAGTAATTACATGAATGTTCATGTTCCACTTGCCTTTTTTTATTTCCCCTCGCAGGTTGCTCTGAAAAACACGGCCACGCTGCTTTTTATCTCAACACAAAAACTGGTGGGTTTCAGTGAAATTGTTCAATTCTCCTCTGCTTCTCTTAAAAGAAGCACTTCAGTGCTAATATGCTGTGCAGTCAACCAATAGACGGTTAGTCACATGACCCACCTGTGGCGCTAGAGGGAAAGAAGAATAAATCCTGCATTAACCTTCAGCACTTTCTTCACCGGCTCAAGCAGCAAACTGTGTTTAAATATTGTGAGAGAAATACAACCCCTCTGACTATTTCTTTTAGTTATTTTCCACATCTATCCATCTACCTATTCTCTGGAGCAACAGTGTGCATACAGGAAAGAGTCTGGACCTGTCAGTTCTGAAGTCAATCTAAAGAACCACAGGAAACTTTCACTTTAACCATGTTTAAGATTATTTACATTAATTGAATTCAACTTATTTATATAGCGCCACATCACCTTAGTGATCTTACAAAAAAAATGCTGTTAAAATGAACCCAATTTGGGTTATTTTGGCAACCCAGTGCTGGGCCAAAAAGGGACCGACCCAGCCATGCGTTATTATAAATCACTAGGGTTGAGTTAAGTATTTAACCATCATGTTGGGTTATATTTTCAATGCAAAAATGGGTAAAATAATTACTTTGTTGAAAGAAAAAAAGCTATCACAAAATGGGTTAAAAAAATACAACCCAAATTCCGGGTTGTCCATTACACTTAATAAATTACATTTCAGTTCACTGCTGACTTAAAAGATGCATCAATAAAATTAAATTGTTATGAAATTATGAAACAAGCACATCATGTCCCAGCTATTTCTTTATTGCCTTAAGCAAACAATATAATCATAACTAATTTAACGATCCAATACATTTAATTAAAACATGAACAAAATGGTATTGAAATATGTCAAATTAATGTCATATACATGTTACTCACACCAAACCTTCTTTTGTAAAACAACTGCACTTTCAATGCAAAATTCATAACAAAAAGCAAGGTTTTCTTTTCAGGGATTAAATTGTCATCAGTTAAAAAAAAAAAAAGTTTTTAATTTTTTATAAACCATAAGGACTGACACTGATGCATTGATGGGCTCCCCAGCATCAGAACATGTGGACACTGTTGTCTCTGGTCAGGTCGTCCACCATGTGAGATCCAGTCTGAGAAAAAGAAGAAGATTCTTAACAGTTGTTTCAAAAGGTTAAACACCAAACCACTCTCCACTTGACATAAATGACAAGGCAGTAATGGGCTATTGTTATTGTACAAAACTGAGTAAATCTGTTTTAAAAGGAAAAAAATAACCCCGCTTTTTTGGATTTCATAATTTTTATGACAGTTTATTGACTTACCTTTTCCTTTGACATGCTGTGGCAAAGCGTCTGCAAGTACTAGACAGGTTGCAGTTGGCATTATAATGGCAGACTGCAAAAGTGACGAGTCGCCTCTCCAATCCAACGTCAGGTCAAACCAACCCAACATGTGACCTACAGCATCAACCCAGCATTTGGGTTATTAAAATAACCCAGCATTTTATAGGGCACTTTGTAAGGTTGATGCCGGTTGACACCTATTATAAAAAGAAAACCAACAACTCAACATTTACCACTTGAGCAGCAGCTGGAAGGTTAACCTAACTTTTAATAGGAAGAAACCTCTGACCAGGTTCAGTGGTGGGAGGGCACCTGCAGTCTCCACCGGTTGGAGTAAGGGGAGAGCAGAGAGGAAAAAGATAAGCATAGAAAGATAATAAAGAATAAAAACATGGCAGGTTAGTGCAACACGAGACAAAGAGATACCAGCAGAACAAACACAAAGAAAAAATGGGAGCAAGGACAAAGTTAATGATATGCAAAAGTGTCACAGAGAGTGAAAGAGAGAGTAGAATAAAAATAAGAAGATCCTTCGATCATGGAAAGTCTCCAAGGAGGCTTGGCCTGTACCAAGATAACCAAGTAATGATCCAGGGTCATCAGAGCCATCCCTAACTATATAGCTTCATCAACAAAGAAAGTTTTAAACCTAATCTTAAAAGTAGAGAGCAGTTGCATTCTTGGAGTGTGAGCAGGAGTAGCTGTAGCCGCTTCCCCCCCAAAGCTTCAAATACTGAACCAACCCGCCCACAGTCCCTGTGATACAGGATGAATTTTAAGTTTTTAATAGACCACATGAGACAGCAACTATCAGCTCAACAACACGCATGAAATTTAGATTCACAAAAAAGAATGATTTACTGTAATTCTGACACAAAGAAACTCTTTGCAGACTGAACCTTTTTAGTGTGCTTATAACGTATTACAATATGTAGCGTCACTACAAATTCAATGTCAGTAAAAGGCTTCTCATAATCAGGCTACATGAGGATTAAGTCATTAGCATCTATATTGTGCTTTCACTGTAATATACACAGAATAAGAGTAACTTGTGTCCCCTGTAATGGGTATGATCAGGTCTCTGCACATAACTTATCAGAAAGGTTTACTAAAGCATTAATTAATTAAACTAATAAAGCTTTACCATCTACTTCTCCCACTTTTTACACCCCACTCAGGGCAACTACTGGTGAACATATACAATTCAGTTCCTGAATAACATGAAATGTGACCATTCTTACTGGAAAACCTGGATATAAAAAGATGTTTGACAAGCAGGATTTGAGGATAAAAGGGCAAATGCATAAAAAGTTTTTTTTATTATTATTAATGAATCACTTCCACTTTGGAAGTGGATGCATAAAGACATAGAAAATAAAATTAATTGAGACAAGCAAAGTGGGCCCAAACAAAACACAGCAACAACACCGAACCTTTTACTGAGCAGACAGCATTTTGATTGTATACATACTTTTTTCTTTCAGTTCCCATTATTGCTCCCCAGTCCAACAGGAAGAGTTGTGAATCACAAAAAGTAGGAAATCGAGGACAAAGGAAAAAGCAAACACACTCGCCCCCTTCAAACCTAGAAAATAAAAAGTGACAGGCAGCTGCAGTTAGGACCAGTTACTGCTCATTTCAGGAATGTAACCAAAAGGTTTCATTTCTTTCAAACATGATTTTGGTTCTTCCCTTAAGCTGGGATCCATTGACCCCAACCACAGACAAGGATTTCAGTTTAAACTGAAGTCACTTACGGAATGATGAGCTTACAAATATTTTCCTGGATCCATAATGCTCAAAGAGGTGTAAAAGCACTGATTACATTGTATACTTCAACATTTTGTCTCTGTGTAAGTTCAGGTTAAAAGAGACAAAGACAGAGATCATTTTTTTACGGGAGATTTTCCCAACCATAACCATTTACAATTCAGATGTTTACAGAACACCATTTAGAGAGTGAAAGTACAGTTTAGGAAAAAAAAAAAAGAAAAAAGGAAAGCTTGAACTCTGGAGTAGTCCTTGTCCCTGCAGATGTGGATGTTTGACTGCCTGCAGCTCAGTATTTAATTGTCCACTGCTTGATGGTGGCATCATGGGAGGCGGTGACTAGAGTGTGCTCATCTATCCAGGCCAGGCCACTGACATGGTGCAACCGGTGCGCGTCTGTGGACATCAAAGTATTTAACAATTTTGTTACACAGATGTCTTGAAAAAGAGGTGTTCCATTACAAGACAAACATCCGAGGTTCAGTTTGCTCATCAATCAATACTTGCTGAGCTGCTCAGTTTTAATTTAAAATTCTTCATGAAATTGAGCCTGTTTTTTGATAACATCCATTATTTGCACCTGTATATTTGACCAACCTGCCAGTTTGATCCTCTGGTCTGCATCACCAACCGTCCAGATATACACCAACATGTCCATCCCACCAGTTGCAAAGTGCTCATTATCAGGTGACCAGGCCAAAGTCACGGGTTTGGCATGGTGTCCATAAAACTCATTTTTGACCTGACAAGAAAATAAATAAAAAATTGAAAAATTCAAATTAATACAAAACAGCTATAAGAGGTAGACACTGAATATTCCACAGAGAGGATGTGCAGGACAGGCGATTTTTACCGAGTAGCCGTCGGCCACAGTAAACGCTGTGGCTGCCTTCTTCTCATCAATGACAGCCAGATAAGCTCCATCATTAGAGTAGGCCATGTCTGTGATGGGCCCCTTAGCTTCAAGAGTTTGACCCTCGTCCTTCAGAGTGTTACCCTGAATTGAGTACAGGTAGATTTTCCCATCCTAAAAGGAAAACAAAAATTCTAAGATTTATCATTGTTACTTACGAAGACATACTGATGGTACTTTGTACTCAAAAGAATTTTCCAAAATTGGAGCTAAGCCAAATAAACTCATGTGTGCCAAGTTCATCTGTGTTCTTAGATGCCCACTTACGGCTCCCCCGACTGCAGCGGTGGTGCCTCCAGGATGGATAACTCCAACCTCTGCTTCATAGCCAAGATTGTCCAATGTGAAGACTTTCTTCTTATCCTTCAGCAAGACAATCTAGGAAAAGCAATGAATAAGGAGTGTCAGTTCTCAAAAATTAATCATCAAGATATGAGTAGACTTTATACTTGAATCAGTGTTGCTGTGATGATTAATATAAAGATATTACCTGGCCAATGCACACAGCCAGAGACAGCCCTCCCACTGCTACTGACACACTTTTAGGCTGGAAATCCATCTTCACCATATCAGAGGCACTGAAAAACAACAGTTAGGGTTATTTATATGAAATGGGGGGAAAACAACCACTAAAACATTTTGACATGGGGCAATTGTGGATTTCTGAAAGCCAATATTGAAAAAAATAAGATAAAACAAAACATAAAGTACATACAGCATTTGTAAATGTTCAATGACTGCTCCATCAAAACCTAATCTCCTTATAACTAGAAAACTACTTTACCCATATTTGACTTCCAGTATCATCACCAGACCAAATGCTAAACAACATAATCACCACCATGTTCATATCATAATTACTACCCACATAGCATCATGTGATGAACCCACCTGTACTCCTTCTTGCTGAGGTTGGTGTAGCGCAGAGTGTCATCCATGCTGCACGTCACCAACTCGTTGGCATCGTCCGTCACCATCTTGCTCACCTGGTTGCTGTGGCCCTTCCCAGAGAAACAATCATTCTCTCCAGTTTCTGCATCCCAGTAATGTGAGGCAAATATTAAGGAAAGAAATAACTGCAGAC
Source organism: Embiotoca jacksoni (assembly GCF_022577435.1). Lineage (NCBI taxonomy): Eukaryota > Metazoa > Chordata > Actinopteri > Embiotocidae > Embiotoca > Embiotoca jacksoni. Next base: position 7,507,480 of record NW_027185229.1, on the reverse strand, counting down.
ATGAATAATTACTGTGGCAGAAAAGTGATGACAAAGTGCATACGGCAAGATATAAATACACATAGTGGAGTGGAGCCCACAAGACAAATGAGCATGGAGCTACCCGCTCTCTATAAACAGAAGACTGCAGAATCTGCAGGGAATAGGACAGCCATTAACAGTGAACTATCTTCTTGTGAAACAATCCCATCAAACATGTTTCACAACTCTGTTCTCGTGTCTAAAGTTGCTAATCGGATCGTAAACAACATCACCAACAGCCATATGTAAAAAGAAGTCTTGGCCCTGATATCTGCTGGCTAAACCAGAACCCCTGAAATATTGGCTGTTACCCTCAGGAGGTTAAATCAGCCTGAGACTGACAGCCAATGAGTTTCAAGATTTTGGGCTACTTTAACTGCCTGCACACTTTAATACATGAAATAAAACATTATCCGAGAAAATATTTAAGTTTAACAATTGCTCCCTAAAGTTGTTTAACACGGGCAGTTTGTTCACAGTTGGAAAAACACTGCAAGAATAAGGCTCTCAACATTTACCTTTTAATTCTGTTGGTTCAAGTTTTCAGCTATTGATTAAACAAAAAACACAAGCACAGCCCATTTTATGTGTACATGTTCAAAAGGAAAGGATATTGATGTGTCCATCGTGACTCCCCGAGTAGATGTATGTTCGCCCTTCATTTTTTTGAACCGTCAGACACTGGATGGATTTGCTGTGACCCTGGAGGATGAACAAGTTCATGTTTATTAGAATATATGTGTTTAAGACCAGTTTTGCACAATGTTACCTCCCAATCATGGATCACAACTGTTTTCAGAAATTACAATTTGAAAATATATCCAGGGTTGAGGGTGAACCAATTTTAAATGTTAAAGTTTTAAATACACGCTCCTTAATCACACACTTGCAAATCACAGAATGTATTTGCACATTTTGGACGGTTACCTCGGTATTCATTTATGCTTATTTACATTTCACAAATTACAATACCTGTTGCATCCAGTGATGTTGTCTACTTTACCAAAACTTTTTCAACATAAAAGGTTAAAAGCAGCCTTGTCCCCTTCTTAAAGAACAAAATAAAAAAATAATACAAAAAAAATAATCAATTGTAGCACAAAGTTTTATTACCATCAAGAAGCTATTGATAATATTCAGAAGTAAAATCCTTAAACTCTTGAGTCTGACCTTGACTGTGCGTATGGGCCGGTCGGGGTTGTTCTTGTCCAGGTAGTTGATGTATCCTGACAAGGAGATGCTGAGAAGGTGGTCTTTCTGCCACAGGCAGCCCAGCTGCTGGTCTGTCACATCAGAGCCCATGTTGAAGGTGGTGACAGCTGTACCTGCGCCGACATCCCACAGCTTCACGGTCTTGTCCCCTGAGGCAGAGATCAGTTGGGAGCTGTCAGGGCTCCAGCTGACCTGTAGGATATGACGCAAATGGGTTGAAAGAAAAATATATAAGTGTATTATGCAGGTAACTTAAGTTGCAAATTTTGGGCGTAAAGGGTGTATAATGAATCTTTAGGTGACCCATTAATGCCCATTCAACAAGAGAAACACTAAGTCCATTAGTACGTAAACAAATTAATCGATTGAAACATCTAAGCAGTAATTTGAGGACAGAAAGCGGTCATTTCAGGGCACATAATCCCTCATTTGAATAGGGATGTCAAGTCTGCTTTTGTGCCCAAAGACTCTGGGCAGACTGCATGTGAACTCACTAGCCTGCTGAAAGCCCACACATCTCAGTTCCTGTTATGTTTCAAAGATGTTGAACACAAGTGATGATCAGTTCAGAAAACACAGACAAAGATAAGTTGAGTGATGTAGAGTTATAAAAAAAAATTATTATTTTTTTTTTTTTTAAAGGAGAACACTTACAGCATAGATTCCTCCTTTGTGGGCCTTCTCTCCACCCAGTGAGCCAACACGTTCACCAGTCGCTCCATCATAGATACAAATCTGTGGAAATTATACTTGTCAAGAAGACGAGAACAAAGTTCTGTACTCAAATAAGGTTTGTGTGATTTTCTTTTTCTATACAAGTCTGCATCTTTAGGTGAAGCCATCCCTTAAAGATTTTCCTATTGTCACATGTCCACACCTGGTAATCCAATATTTACCTGGCCATCAGCGCCAGCTGTTACAAACCGACCTCCATCAGGAGAGAAACGAACGCAGTTGACAAACTGGCTGTGGTCCTTTAGTCATCACCGTGGAGACAGGAGAGAAGAAAGTAGTGGGAAATTATCCATAAATAGAGGTTTCTGCACATTAGTATACAGTCCGTAGCATCTTTTCTTTTACAGTACACAAGAAACCTGAGTAAGATCCTGTGCAATATCACCAAAATGTTAAATCATTCAAAAATTCACAATTTTAACTGTTATCTTATTGTGACCATTTTAAATTAAAGTGGAGGGTACATGCTCTCATTTATTATTAAAATCAAATAGGTTAAACAGTACACTGAAAACACAGGTCGCATACTTTCATACTTCTAATATATTTAAATAAAACATGACATGACTGGCAGGCGGAACAAATGAATGTGTTTATCACTCTCAGTCATCCTTATGACAGACAGAAGCTCGCAGTCCTTCCTCATTTCAGACCATAATGGCTGACCAAGGCCTCAGTTTGATTAAAAAAAAAGGGGCATTGGGAGACATTGCAAAAATATGTAATAATAAACCAGCATAAGACCAGAAAATAGCATAAGGAAATAGCGATGGATGTCCCGGGCCAACTCTTAAGAACATTATTATCAAAATAGTTTGTGGCTGCTTTCCCTAAACAACCTTGTTCCTGATAAGAAAATTACATGAGGAGGGCTCTGTGGAATGTCAATAAACTGCTGCTCATCCTGAACTCTGCAGCCTTCACTACTAACAACATCCAGTCCCAGGAGTTGATATGCAGAGGAAGGTATTTAAACAACAGGATATAGGCTGAGGAGGAATTTAGTGATGCTTCTTCACTTCAAAAAGCTGTGCAACAAGTTAACAATATTTTTCTTTCAAAACTGTAATTCAATTTAAAATGTGATTATTTACAACAAAACAAAACAATTTACTTTAATCCAAGAAGATTTATACTAACCATTCTAGAAATAATACATAATCAACACTTCCTGCTTAAAAATGTTTTAAACATTTGATTTTTCTGTGAATGTGACTCACACTCGCCAAGAATTTATGGGAGAAGTGGATTATGTAATATGGAAACAGGCAAACAAGGCAACACTGTCACAAACCACCAGGGTGTGACAGATTTGAAATTCCCAACGGGTGTTAAAAGGCAACCAGTTCAAAATCTGGTTGAAAACGTCTTAAAGCTAAAGCCATGCTTGCACGTGCAGCCAACTCAAACAGGCTCTAGTTACTTTGTTTAAACAGAAATATTCCATTTTTTTGAAAAAGCTGCTTAAAAGGCTGAGGTTAGAAAAATTAAAAAGCAAATTTGAACCTTTGCAACTCACCCGTAATGTGAATTTGAACTTGAAGGGAGGCCCTTCGAAGAAGGAACCACAGGTATCATCACTGGCAGTGGCCAGGCGGTAAGGGCGCTTCTGCCTTATGTCTACACTGTTGATTAATTTTGCATGGCCAGACACCTCTCCCACTGATGAGCCAGAGTCCCACAAGAACACCGCCCCAAACCTACAATCAGGTGAAGACGCAGACAATTGTTACACATTTGTGGGATTGTGAAGCCTGATGAGTTTTTCTTGTATATTAACAAGGACAAAAGCAGAGCTTAGACAACACACTGCTTCAACTTGCAGTCAAACACACTAAAATACTCACCCTCTTTTTTCTTTTTTTTTTCATTTACCACTTCCCGACACGTTAGGTTGACAGCACAAATAGTTATTTCTTCATATTTTAGACAAAAGGCATGACAACGATCATGACAACGATCAAGCCAGTCAACACTAAATACTTTATCGTTGTACATAAAAGCTATTAAATATCTAAAGCAAAAAAGTACATCTGAGCCAAGTGGGAATTAATCAGTGAGACTGCTTGAAGTGAGAAGAGTATCTCATGAGACTGAGTGATCATGTCATTGTTAAATGAGGTTTGGTCTCATTTAACACTTAACTTTAAACTATTAAATAGTTGTATACAGTCTAACGTTAAAAAAAAAAAAAAAAAAAAAAAAAAAAAACACGTACTTCTCTCGCCCATCCCCAACAACAGCGATCCTCTTGCTGTCCTCTGTCCATGCAATGTCCTTGATCTTTCCTGAAATAGGGGTGTACTCGTACTTCAGCAGGTGCTCCTTCTGGGTGGTGTCCCAGATACGGATCTTTCCTGATGCATCTAAGAATTTAAAACAATGATTTCACTATTATTAACATTACTGTGGTAACTATGTGCACACATACGTCCACACATACGTCCACATGTGTTCATGCGTGTCTTTTACCTCCAGATGCGATGTAGAATCCACTGGGGGCATACTTGGCAACAGTAACTGGATGGGCATGTTCAGTGTAAATCTCTGCGATAGCCGGGTTCTTTAAAACACAGAAAACATGAGATATCAGCAGGTCTGACAAATGGCACATATGTGGTTCATTCCCAAATCAATACAAGGTCAAGGGAAAACTGCCAATCATTCCCATTGGCTATAACTTTTATTAATTTACAAGGTTGTGGCTTCTAAGCTTTACGTAGGTTTCTGATTGTGTTCAAGTGATACCCATTTTATTGATTACTCAGTTCAACCACCAACTAAAAATCTACAAGCTAACATGAAAGTCAAAACTTCTTCTGCATATTATCAGTTGAAAACATTCACTTCCTTCCTGGTTAAAGGACAATTGAAATGTATTTATTTTTGCTGACATCCAGTGTTTGAGGCTCTCTCTATGCTGCTGTAATCCATGTTCGATACAAACTGACATCACCCTCAGGTGTGGTTAAAGGTGGAAAAGAAGCTGTACTCTATTTTGGTGTGCAGTATGTTATGTAGTGGGAAGGGCACAGACAGTGCTGAAATTAGATTAAACCAGCATTATGCGAGTCACATTTTGGAGTGTACCCAGAAGGGCAGTAAACAGAACTTTTAACCACAAGCACAAAGAAATTAAGCTTTTGAGTTTGGTGTTAAATAGTCTTTAAAACTTGACTCACTACATTCCGCGATTAACTGCAATTATTTAGTAAAATGTCATCATGACTAACATGAATAATGGCCAAAACAAGACCCAGGTTTGTTAAAATAAATGAAAGAAAACAATAATAAGCAACATTTGTGAATGCAACTTAAAAAAAAAAAAAAAAAAATTTTAAAAATCAAATTACTTCAATGTTTCTGATGATGACACACTTTCCATTGGTGTAGAGAAAGTTGTTGCCCTTGGGGTCACCACCAATCACTTTTGCAACTCCCCTCTCCATCTGTGGGAGACTGGCAAAGACATGTTCTAAAAAGAGAAGACACGAAAAGAAAGATGAGAGGCAGACAGATCACGTAAAACACAACCACAGATACATGGCCCAGCCTATCCGTATTGGTCAGGTCAGTGGGTTTTTTTTTCCTCCCCTTAAAGGAAACAACTTAAAATGCTAGCGTGTTTAGCCATTCCAACAAAACACCTGAAAACCAATCAGATAAAAGGGCATGTCTCTTGGGCTTAAATTGTCTTCTAACATATGAATGGACAATATGGACAAAGTGAGACATCACAATATTTTTGACCAAATATCTCAGATGCATAAGAACAGATAAAATGCATGAGAACCGATAAAATGCATACAATTAAACACAAATAGAGTCAAACTGTAAAATAAGCAATATGCATTTTAAAGGCGCAGTAGTTCAAGTTCAGGTAGGTTCAAGAGAGCTTCAAGAGGAGCTAGTTAAAAGGCTGATGTAAAGAGATGTTTTGTGCTTTCTTTTGAAAGTATTAACTGAGCTCACTTCCCTGATATCTAACTGGTGGTTTGTTCCACAGCTTTGGAGCGTAGCTGACAAAAGCTGAATCCCCAATTTTCTTTCGGCTGTTGCTGATAACCTCCAATAAATCAGAAGCAGGTGATCTCGGTGTTCTTGAAGGCTCATAGTTAACCAGAGCTTTGGAGATGTAACTCGGTCCGAGCCCATTAAGAGCTTTGTAGGTGAGGACGAGGACCTTAAAGTCAATCCTGTGTCTTACAAGGCCGCCAGTGCAGAGCAGCCTGAACTGGACTGATGTGTTCTCTCCTCTTGGTTCTGGTTAATACTCCTGCAGATGAGCTGAAGTCTATCTGTTGTTTTCTTTGGGAGGCCAGTAAAAAGTGCATTACAGTAGTCCAGTCAGCTAGAAATGAAGGCATGAATCAACTTTTCGGCATCTGTCTGATTTATAAACGGCCACACCTTGGCTATGTTTCTAAGGTGGACAAAATATGTTTTCATCACTTTGTTAATGTGGGTCTGAAAACTTAGATCTGAGTCTAAGATTACACCAAGACATGTTACGTCTGATCTTATCCACAGAGTTAGTTGCCCCAGATCATTTCCTACGATTTCTCTTTTTGCTTTGGGGCTGACTAAGAGGATCCTCGTTTAATTTAAGGAAATTATTGCTCATCTGCATAACAATAAAAACAAACATTGTGCTCTCTAATGATGTTTCCCAGTGGCAGGCATGTAAAGTGGAAATAGTACAGGACCAAGGCGATCAAAGACAATATCTTGTCTCATATGAAAATGCATAATAATAACAACAACAACATAAATGTATTGGGGCCTTTCTTCTGTGCTCTTGTAAATTTTTTGACAACATTAACATGTGAAGGGATTGTGGTACGATGATCCCAGGTTTATTGTTAATCTTTAATTGCCGATATCATGGATTTGGTTGGTATCTTATTCCAAGTATAATATATACAAAAATTTAAAAAAAAGATCAACCACTTATCGATATAGACAGGTACATATAATTATGTATTTATTGTGCATTAATTAAGAATGTGAGTACCAACAACATTGATACTAACAAGACGCTTGTAAGGAGGTTGGTGCGCTTGAAATTGGGCTTCCGCATTGCCTCATATAACACAATTGTATTTTCGACGATATTAGTTTCTTGCAGCACCGACTAAGCAAGAAATTTACAGTTAAAAATCTCAACAGCCACACATTTCTGCGATCTCCTTCCGCGGCAGAAGTCCGTCCCTGCCAGACAGTCTGTCTGTCTGTCTGGACATGTCATAACAATGCGATGTGGGCACAACTATTTCCTCTGGCTGACGTTAGCTCAACCAGCGACCGCTGACTTCAAAGAACAGCTTTTGACGGGCTGCTTTTCGTGCCAGAGCACCCTCACAGCAAACCGTGCTTCTCAGACACAGCTCCGTGCTAAACCAGGCACAATATTGCCCAAACAGAGATTTTGTCTTTCAATTTCGGGATGAAGTGTCAAAATCATGCAGCTATGGGCGAGGCTAGCTAGCTGCGGGCTACCAGGATGGCTAGCCGGATCGCCTGACAAAGTCTCGCCCAAAATAAATCGTTTCGTCGTATTTTCTCCCAGCCGCTGACATTAAAAACACAGACTTACTCTGATCGACTGGCATGTTTCCCTGTTGGCCTCTTGCTTCGCGTTACTCTTGTAAATGAATGAAAGAGTGGAGACAGAGAAGCTCCTCGGGCTGAGCACTACACTCCCTGGTCACACAAACACGGAAGCGGGTGCAGCGCTCGTTCTGCCTGGCTGTGCCCATATATGGTAAACTCAGACACCACGCTGCGACTGTCAGCCAGTAGCCGCGCGCTGGAGGCGTTGGGATAAATTCCACCTGTATTTGGTCTGTCAGGCTAAAGGGCCAGCCGAAATCTCCACCAATCAAAATGACCAGATTCGGGAGTTCGCGGTGGTGAAAGACGTAATCACGCCAAGTAAAATACCACAATGTGAAAATACTCCACTGCAAGTTAAAGTCCTGCATTTAAAAACTCCCTTTAGTCAAACTATGTAAGTATTAACAGCAAAATGTAGTTATCTAAAGGTAAAGTCCACACTATGTAGTAATGCTCCAGTCAGTGTTTTACTATTACATATGATGTTTTCAAAGTAATATTACTGTTGAATGAATGTATATTTTAGTGCTGTAGTTGTTTAAGGTTGTGCATATTTTAACTACTTTATGTCATGTTTGTAAATTTGATCTACAGTAATGCATCATACTACATGGGATTATAATGTGTTTGTACTGTTTCTATTCTGTAAGAACCATGCAGCTCTAAAAAGTCAACAAACTTAGAAAAACAATGCATTTTCCAGTGAATCCAAGTAAAATAGTTTATTTGGCTTAAAAAGTAATTTAGTGTATTTTTCTCTGCACATAAAAGAACATCTAATATGAAAAACTGTCATCTTAAAAAAAAAATTGTCATAAAAAATGACTGAAGTACAATATTTGACCATGAGATTTAGTGGAGTAGAAGTATAAAGCTGCATAAAATGGAAATACTCAAGTACAAATTCTTCAAATTCAAATTAAGTACTGAACTTGTTTAAAATATAATTTTTGACATTCCACCCCTGGGGGTTAACACCAGTTTGTGCTTCTTGTGTGCTACATCCAGGTTCACAGGGCTTTTTTCATATTCTAAAAAATACGTGCCCCATCTGATGTGCAGAATGTAAGGACTGCCTGAGAGGCCTAAATCAGGGCAACAATAACTCATAATCTCATGCTCTGCTTTGGCTCCAGAGAATTATGATAGTATGAATAACTAAATGATTTTCCCAAGAAGGTGAACAGGGACGATTTAATGCGTGTCAGAGGGTAACCTGCTCTAGAGTGTCGTGATGGTGATTTTAAAATCCTCCGTCATCCTGTCTGTCACTAGACAGCGTCGCCTGCCTGGAATAGGACTGGGAACCCCCTGTTCTATTTAGGATCCACCTATTTCAGAGTGCGGACCTCTGTGACAGCAAATGTAATATTGCAACACTATAGAATTGAAAACAATAAAGTCAAAGGCAACGATTTGTAGAGAACGATTTGTAACGATGAAATGTAAAAATGTGTGTCCTCAGCACAGGGACAGAGGAACTGTTCGACATTTAGGGCCCCCTGAGGTCAACTCAACAACAACTCTGACACACAAAACAGCTGTAATCCCAGGCAAGTATCTTCCCCTTAGACAAATCACGTGTGCTACCTTTGCATATTGTGCCTTTTGTTTACTTTTGTTCTCGTTCCCCTTCAGATAACAAAACAAACAGTCACCTTGCTGTCATTGTACTCCCCATCATCTCTTCCCTCTCTCAGAACTGTTTCTGGGTTGCAGTCTAAGAAAATACATGTTTCAGACTGAGACATGTAAACTGAGGACCCTGGCTTATGCTCTTGCGTTGGCTGCCTGTCATCGGATCTGCCGACATTTTTTTTGGAGCAAGTGTCCCTGTGGACGAGGCAATTTGCGTTGATTTACCTATCATACAGTAACTCTGCTGTCCAGCAGGGAGCAGTGTAGTTCTGTAGTTATTGCTGCTCCACCTCTGCACCACCGAAGTAGTAGTATTTGCTGCGTGCTGTGACGATGGCGGCCGCTTTGAGAGGAAGCTTAGTAACATTGGTCAAGGTGAGTGTAAAGATGCTGTTACAAAGCCTATTATGTAAATAAATAGTAGTAAAGACGATGCTGTGTTTTTAAATAGTATTTTGTTAAACTCAAACACCATGTTAGTATCAACTGTCAAAGAAACTGACAACGACTGGTGCCGTCTGTGTCTTAAGCTAACCATGAGCCTCCTTCATGGTCACATATCGTCCTAAGAATTGCTTTGATTTTACAGTTGTCAGTAAATACTTGTCAAACAAGCCAATCCCACGTGTTAAAAACCGTATATCTTGGATGGCTCAAATAGTTTAGCCTCTTAGCCTGGGCCAGTTAACCCTGACATGGTAACCTTCCTGTCCTCAGTGAGCCACTGATTACTTGCAGACCTAACCACAAGCTAACAAGGGACAGCTCGGATAAGAAGTCTGTCTCTTAAGATAATACTATTTAGGTTTAGTTCCATCTCCAGCTTTCTTGGTAAATGTCAAAAGATGTGCAGTTGCTTAGATGATCTCCTTTTTTGTTCTGTTAAAACTAAAGGTAAGATGTCATTTTGACAGATGACAGCAGAAATGTTTATTTCAAGCTCCCATTTTGCCTGGTGGTCGATGGCTGATGATCATTCAGGATCATCTTTAAACACATTTACTCAAATACCATAAATCACACCAATTTCTTCCCACCTCACTTTTATTTAAAAATTAGGATAATTGCAACAGTTTCCCAAGAGTCAAAGGTAGCATCAGATAAATCATATAATTAATCTTTAATCCTAAAAAGAGGTTTTTTTTTTTACTCTCTATAATATATATATATATATATATATATATATATATATATATATTTATTTTTTTTTTTAAGTAGAATAAAAATCTTCATTTAGACAGGTGCAACATTTTCCTAATTTTAACTTGAAGCTTTAATTTCAGCTCTAAAATGCACAAAGAACACTGCCTTCCTCTCATTTCCTCAGTACTGAAGACACTGCCATTTTGTCTGTGGAAAACTCTTGGAAGTGCTCCCATTTCATAGGCGTCTGACCAAAGATCACAAGTAAACAAAAGAGTTGGCAATCATCAGTATACCCAAAGGTGTTGAAGGGATAGCTTCTACGATGAGGACAATATTAGAGAGTATGCAAACTTACAGCATATCATCTCATGATATATTATATTGTGCTTGTTGTAACGATGTCTATCTTCCTGTCCTTTTAGGGCCTCGGCGGCCCCCGGTGGCAGCAGCTGGCGTCTCGACCACTGAGTGTGTCTGCTGGTCTCTGTAATGCAGAAACCCCACCGGCTCGTGCCGATGCTACCTTCAAGGTCACGATGGTACCAGGGGATGGAGTGGGACCTGAGCTGATGACTGCTGTCAAAGACGTCTTTAAGGTACATTTTACGAGGACAGAGAAGAAATCAAAAGCTTTGAGAATCCAGGAACAAAGTTTGGCTTTAAGATGGTCACTCTTTAAGCTCACAGGCAGTGTTTTGTTTCTATGTAAAATGGTGGTTAAGGTTGACTTCTTTTTGCCTTCTCCTCAGGCAGGTGATGTCCCAGTAGAGTTTGAGGAGTTCCACCTGAGTGAAGTCCAGAACATGGCCAGTGAGGAAAAACTGGAGGAATTGTTGACCTCTATGAAGACCAACAAAGTGGCCATTAAAGGTAGCCTTATTTGTCCTGTGGTTCTTCTCTTAGAGTTCATCTCCATTTTAAATTAGATTATGTTGTTATTACAACATAATCTAATTTAAAAGACCTGCAGTGAAGTTCTTTGGCTTAGGTAAAGTATGTTAGGTTGTAAAAAGCAATGAATGGCTCTAACATCTGTTATTGTGACATGTTTGGTTTTCTAGGAAAGATTCACACTCCCATGGAGTTCAAAGGGGAGCTGGCTTCATATGAAATGAGACTGAGGTAAGTAAATTATACAACACACAAACAATTCTGTATTTGTACCCGTTTTAGAATAACTCTACATCTCTTTCCATTCCTCAGGCGTAAACTGGACCTGTTTGCAAATGTGGTTCATGTGAACAGCCTGCCAGGCTACAGCACTCGCCACAACAACCTGGACCTGGTCATCATCCGCGAACAGACTGAGGGGGAGTACAGCTCCCTGGAGCACGAGGTAAACAGGGCTCCACCGCACTGCAGTCAGCCGATGAATATACTCACTCCAATTGGGAATTGTTTTTTGTTTTTTTTCATTGAAGAGGTTTGAATGATTTTTGTCCAGCATTAAACTGGGTACACCCTCTTCTTGCTGTTCAGAGTGTGACGGGTGTGATCGAATGTCTGAAGATCATCACCCGAGAGAAGTCACGGCGCATCGCTAAGTTCGCCTTCGATTATGCCACCAAGAAGGGCCGAAACAAGGTCACAGCTGTTCACAAAGCCAACATCATGTCAGTAAATAGAACAACCTCCCTCTTTGTCTTCCACATATTTTGAAATCATCGTTAATTGTGTTTATTTGGGTCATTGTTTACAGCAACCCTTGTCTTCATCCTGTCTTATCACAGGAAATTAGCTGATGGCCTGTTTCTGCAGAGCTGTGCGGAGGTGGCAGAGCTGTACCCTAAAATCAAATATGAGACCATAATCATTGATAACTGTTGCATGCAGGTATATACAGCCTCACCATTCATTCCCCTGACTTTATTATTGATGATTAATTATGTAAAATAAAATGCATATAATTTTTTTTAATATGTACATTTACATTTATTACTTGGAATTTTGTAGCTAGGCTTGATTTTAAAAAAAGAAGAAGAAAAAAGAAAATATTGTACTTTGATTTTTCTGCAATAATTGATCATCATCATTTTTAATGTGTGTTTACTGACTGGCTGAACACTGCTGATTATGTTTTAGTCTCACTGTCAACCTCTCTTTGTCTGTCTTACTTGCTGCAGTTGGTCCAGAACCCGTACCAGTTTGATGTGCTGGTGATGCCCAACCTGTACGGCAACATTATCGATAACCTGGCAGCAGGGCTGGTTGGAGGAGCAGGAGTGGTTCCTGGAGAAAGCTACAGTGCAGAGTATGCTGTTTTTGAGACTGTGAGTTTCCAATAACCTCTTCTCCATCTGTTTCAAAGCTTTGCCCGGCTGTCGTTCTCAAGGTTTAGAGTTACTCATTCTTGTTTAGAGAATGAAAGAGGAAAACTACAGAAAGTAGCATTACATATTAAGGTGGTATTACTATTAATGGACTATTGGTTAATCAATTATTTTATTTTATTCATCCCCTGTATCTCGTTTCTGTTTCAGGGTGCACGTCACCCCTTTGCACAAGCTGTAGGAAGGAACATTGCCAACCCCACAGCCATGCTGCTCAGTGCTGCTAACATGCTCAGGCACCTCAAGTGAGTCAACTGCTGAAGCCTTGTAGAAACAAGTACATCACATTTTACACAAATACCAGATCGTGTGTCCTGATCCACCATAAACCTCAGAGTTTTGAAAACAGCCTCAAGTGGCTGTTTGTCTTCACATGGATACATGTCCAAGACAGTTCCGGCCAACTCTTTATTGTTCCTGTGTTGTGTTGCAGCCTGGAATACCACTCTCAAATGGTGACAGATGCTGTCAAGAGGGTCATCAAACACGGCAAGGTAAGTGTGTGTTAGTTCTACCTCCTCTCTGCCTCCTGGTGCATGCAAGCACTGAATCTGCGACTTCCATGACATAAAAATGCCCAAAACCCCTAACAGAATTAACACTCAAAGAGATAGCTTTTCTGTGCCTCATAATACTAACAGAGTAAAATGATAACCGATGGATATGTCAAGCCAACGGGACTCCTGTCATTCTGTGTTTCTGATTGAACACGCTCTATCTTGGTTTTGTGGGTCAGTAACTGCAATGTCACATACACAAAGTGTCAGAATGTAGCAGGCACTTCAGAAAATAAAAAATACAATATAAATTGAATGAGTGCTTTTGCAGTGTTCATTCCTAAGCAGCCAATCCTAGAGCTCCGTCATTTAGATCAGTCAAATAGCAGCTATGGTGCCAGTTCTTGACCTATAAATACCCCTATTTAACAACCTGCATATTTTACTATAGTGTGTTAGAGAGCCTTTGATTTCCTACATTTGAAATAGCGATATGTAAACATGGTGCTTGGCTCCTTTCTTTCATTTCTCCTCTTGCTTAATTTTGTCTGTCTTGTACGTGTCCCATGTTTTTTGTTTGCTAGAACTGGACTAACTGTCTACTGCATCCGCTCCTTGCTGACAAACAAACACTGACACAACTGACTAACCTTTAACCCCCAGACGGCTGTCAACCGCCCTCAAAGTGGACGATTTATCACTTGATGATCATTATTTAGGAATGTTTGTGAATTGAGAGCAGTTTTCCAGCTTGTTGTCTGAATACCCCTCCCTTTCCTTCTTCCCTCTGCTGTAATTCCCTCCTCTTCTTGTACCCCATTATCCTCTCTCTCTCTCTCTCTCTCTCTCTGTGTGTGTGTGTGTGTGTGTGTGTGTGTGTGTGTGTGCGCGCGCGTGCGTGCATGCGTGCGTGCGTGTGGTCCCAGGTACGGACACGAGACCTCGGCGGGTACTGTACCACTGGCGACTTTGTGCATGCCATTGTGGAAAACCTGCATCACCGACCTGTTTGAACTGGATGCATGTTGAGACTCAACTCCCCTCACAACATCAAATGGAAACTGTGTCACACAGTATTGACCAACACCCTTAGTGACATTGTAATCTTAATGGTTTTTCGTGGGTTTGCTAAAAGATCCAGTGGAATCAGTGACTAAAAAACTGTACAGCTCACATGGCTTCCTCAAGAATTTCAATCATGTAGCTCAACCTCATGTTTCCTCTCGCCATGGATGCCCCTCCTCCCTCATAGTGACTGACCACCCATCTGCATTTCTTTTTTTGCCTTTTCAGTTTTTTTACTTCACTGATAAAGGTCATCTGTTCACTTGGTTTTTTGTATCCATCCCTTTTCACGTGTTGCTACTTTTTTGGTGTATTTCTCTGAATGTTTCAGCCATGTTTGCTGTCAAAACTGCCTCCTTCCTATTACACATTATTAGTAGAGCAGCCAGACTATGTCATCAACAGTTTCTATCAACTAATCTACTTTGGCATCACATTTCAGCACCAACTTTGCAATTTGTTTCAAATTTCCTCAATTCTCAGAGCTGAAAAACCCTGAATGTAACTGTAACTCAGTATACAGTATAACACTGCTACACCATGTGTTACTAATACTATAACAACTCCTACTTACAAATGTCTTTTATTTTTTATAAAACTCTCATTGCAGGGCTGTAAATGTTGAAATTGCTGAGTCACTGAATGGTATAATGCAAAATCCACATTTCTTTCATTGAATGTGAAACAACTTTCTGGTGCTACACTACAAATAACTGTAATGATCATTCTACAGTTTCTTGGTATTCACATATAATGGTCACAGTGTCCATATATCAAGTCCTCTGTTCATTGTCAGTGCAGCTTTGCCGGACTAGACTGAGGTATGAATTGAGTTACTGTAGTGAACTGATGAAAGTCATCACAGTGTCACATTGTTGTAATGATGCTTTTAGAACTTAAAGCACTGCTCTATCTATGACCCTTTCATCTGTTGTGCTTTTTGTACTCTTTTACATCAGTTTAGAAATGATTTCACATGTGACAACTTGTTCAGCAAAAACAAATAAAAACAAAGTACATTTGTGTTGTGACCTTTGGTAGACATGCGAAGTGCCGTGTCATGTCCTTTGAATACCAGATTAAGTCACCGTTTGACTTTTTCACCTTTCAACAGAATCATATAAGAAAAGACATGCTGGACAACAACAATGTGTTCTCATACGTTATTAACAAGCAGATTTCTGTGCATTAAAATACTAGATCTGGTTTACACATGAACAAAGCTGATACTTGTCGTGAGCATACAGTATCTCGCTGCTTACACTATATGTTCTTTCATCGAGTACAGTTTTCAAAGGCTCTCTAACATGTAGGAAACGATACTGAATGTGGACATGTGTTGCTGCAGCTGTGCATATAGTAACACGCTGTCCTTATGTTTGCAACAGGTGCGCACTGGAGACCTGGGGGGCTATGCAACAAGTGACGAGTTCACCCGGGCTGTCATTGCTAGCCTGGCACCCTAAGCGTTGTATTTGTGAATCTGTCAGCTGCTGAGATGCACGCACATTTTTATTTATTTATTTTTTTTAATAAATTTACCTTCTGTCATACAGACAGTACACACACAGTACAATGTATTCCAGCAAGAGCCCACGCACATTTTCCTCCTTAAGCAAAGTAAAAGGCAGATGAAACGCACACACGCTATGTCCACAAACTCTGGTTTGCAGTTAAGAAAACATTTAATATGACATTTAAAGCAGAAAAAAAATGGTTTTAACATGTCATATCTTTTAATCAGCGTACTAGTAAACCAAATACATATCTGCCATTCACATTCTTTTCTCTAGCAACAACCTGTAATTTCTGCTTGATGGGTTTATGTCGGGACATTAACCAGCAGTCAAAACAGAATGTATGTATACTTCAATATTATTTATTTACTTAAAGTATTTGCATATTGCTTCTTCATTTATGATGAGATATGAATAATAAAAGAGAAATTACTTCTTGTGTACTAAATCTTTGCATGAATGTTAATCGAAGACTAATGCAGTATTTAGTGTTATTAAAAGTTTAGCGTGGCTGCTGGTGGCTCGGTCTGCACACATCACTTCAACGCCTGAGGAGCTCAGATCCTAACGCCCTCCATTTGTCCAATCATATGCAAGTCAGAATGAGAATTGATCAAATTTAAGAATATCAGAGTCTGTCTGTCTTTGATAGACACATGATGGACTGCTGAATTGTGTATGACAATACAGCACATGCACATACAGATCTCCAGGTCCATGGAGCACAAAACTGAATAAATGCACCGTGTTCGTACTAGTCTCACTCTAGTCCCCACTTCTAATGGAATTAGGCTGCAGCTAATGATTTTTCTTATTGATGAATATTTGATTTATCCAATCTCAAAATGAATGAAAAATGTATTTCACTTTTTTTTCAGAATCTATGTTGACTTAAACAAATTGCTGGTTTTGTCAGGAAAAAAAATCCAACTGTTAGACCATAATCAATCAGCAAATATTCACTTTTGACAAGCTACAAGTATTTTCTTAACTCAAAAAGAACCTAATGAATGAACAAATTGTTATTAAAGAATGTTTTGCCCACTGAACACTTCCAATTACCCAAGATTTAATATTTGATTATTTGTTTTGCAAAACATGCATTTAAAATTTTTCAAACAGAATAACTTGTAATACTAACTGAGGACAACTAATTATAGGTTACAGCTAAAATGATTGTCAATCATCTGAACTTTTTATTTTCAACCCTTTATTTCTTCTTGTTAATGCAGTGTGTAGTGTAAGGCCTAGTTAGATGATCTAACTAAGCAGTACCTTTAATAAATGTACAATATTAAAGTACAGCTGCACAAGTTAAGGTCCTGCACTCAAAGGTAAAAGCATTCATAATGCAGCACAGACCTAGACTGGCATACCCGGACCCAAGTTTACTGTGTGAATATATACACCGGACCCACAAAGGGTCCCTGTACCTGTAAAGGGCAGCGATGCGCACCGCTGCAGTGTGTGGATGGTGAAAAGTGAGGCTCGGCCAGCAGGGGTCGCTGCGGGCTATGGAGAGGCAGAGTGGAGAAGAGACGGGGTCTGGCCTGGGAATTTGCTGCTCGCTTCCCATTCTTCCTATGCAGACAGACACACAACATGGCGGACTAGAATAGTCGGCCGACGCGCCCGGATACAGCGGAGAAACTGTGGGATTTAACATCCAGGAAGGCAAACAAAGTACCTAACGACGAGACGATAAGAAAGGGCGAGCTACAGATTTTTTTTGGGAGGGCGACTTCTTTACTTGGATTTAGCAGATAAATAGACCTCGAAGTGTTGGCTGTGTGTGTGTCCCAGACCGTGCTTCCCTCCTCTGCTATCACCCAGGTCCCCCCACCCCGCTCACACTCTCGGTTCCTGGGGTGTGGAGACAGGGACCGGGGCTGAAAAAACGTGGAAGAGAAAGAGAGGATTAATTCCTGCTTGGCCTGGATTTTCTCTTCTTCCCCCACCCCGAGTTTCCTCTGGGCGCTACAGGAGTTGTGGTGAGTTTTCTTGTTTTTGTTGCGCAGAGCTGAATCACACTTGTTACAACGTCGCTGGAGAAGCATGTTTCCTCTCGCTGTAACATTGTGTCACCCACAAACAAGCACTTTGTCCCCGCAGGTTTAGCCTCACAGGCGGCGTTACATGATGCCAGCGTGAAGTAGTGTTGAACAGTTGCAACCCTCCTTGTAACGCTGCAACATTTCAGAAGTAGCTCGGAGGCAGGGAGGGAAATTTTGGCGAAGGGGGCTCTCAAGAAAAAAGAAAAAAAAAAGAGGGGGGGGATGTTCAGGAGGACAACATTTAAGAAGTCAAAAGTAGGTTTGTTGTGGCAGCACAGATGCTGCTGCGCTGGCACTGGAACAAAGAGAGGGGGGTCTAGTCAGGTCTGTGCTGCCTCACTGGAAAGTACACTTTATTGATCAATGCTTTGTTATTACACGTTCAGAGAGGGAGGGGAGCTGGGGGGGAGGGGTGTGTGTGTGTGTGGGGGTGGAGGGGTTCATGCGACCCACAACTGGAATTAGGTCGCCCTAACGTTAACATGTATGCTCTGTCAAATCACAGCGCCTGCTTTGTGTTTCTTCTGCTGCTGCTGCTCCTCTGAAACGGAACGTCTCCTGCGTGCAGTCGCCTTTACAAACTCTCCCAAAGTTTTTTTGGGGGTTGTAATGATTAATATTCTCCTCTCCCTCTGAGTGTTGGGTGTAACCAAGCATACCATTTCAGTCCTGTGGGTCTTGGGATTTTTTTTTTATTTATTTATTTTTTTTATCATGTATTACTTTGCTTTCACTTGGACAGTAAATTATGATTTCTCAGCTCATTGGTTGTTTTTTTGCAAAGGGCCAGATTACCTTGAGAAATAGTGGGAATTAGATTTAGAAAATCGGTGAACACAACAGTCAACAATCAACTCCATGAAAGGAGTTTGAAGACAGAGCAAAGA
Organism: Embiotoca jacksoni; assembly: GCF_022577435.1. Classification (NCBI taxonomy): domain Eukaryota; kingdom Metazoa; phylum Chordata; class Actinopteri; family Embiotocidae; genus Embiotoca; species Embiotoca jacksoni. The sequence goes on along the minus strand of NW_027185229.1, from coordinate 7,488,762 downwards.
TGCATCAGGAGGCTGAGGATGGCATGGCGGAGCCTGGCTTGCCATGTCTGAGATAGCCTGGAGCTCCACTCATAGCACCTGGTCCAGTTCACTGATGTGCACCACACCTCGCCCTGCGCGCCTCCTCACAGCATGCTTCACTGAGGTCGTCATGTCATGTAGCACTATCCAAGTGCAAAACTCAAGCTGCACCACCTACATCCTAATGTGACTCCTCTTTCAGGCTTACCTTTGACCTCTGTCAGGCCTGAACATGTCTACCTAAAAAAAAAAAAAACTGTCAAACCATCTTTGGTTGTCATAGCAGCGCCATCTCATCAAAGTCAGACCGTGTAAAGGCGAAAGAAAAGTGTGCTTTAGCGATACGACAGAGAAAGTCAGAGCTGTTATCATTCTTGCTCGTTCTCCATATTTTCTACAACCTATTTTAAGAAATATGAAGTTATTTCTGTCTTCAGGAAGCTGAAAGGTTTTTTAGCAGAGGAGCTTGAGTGATCCTCACACCACACTTTTTGTTTTTTCATGATTGGCCAAGTTTCTAAAAATAAGGATAAGTATAGCTTGAAATTGCCTCATGGGAACTTTTGCATGATGTTTTGATGGGTGGATGTTTAACAAACAAACAAAATCACCTCTGTGTTGTGAGATTTCACAATTTCAGAGCCTCTGACACAATATCATGAGTTGGCTCTTTTGGGTGGGGCTAGAGGTATATTTGTGTTTCCACCTGTGGACCTACGCCATGTTTTTCTGTGGAAGAGCACTGTAATTCAGCCTCTGACGGGATAAACACTGCTGCATTTAGAGGATTCTGAAGCATTATGGAGCCTGATTGCAGCTACATGTTATGTCAGTTCAGCCTTAATGACATTTATTTTGCAACGCAGGAAATAAACCTGTGTGACTCGTAATGACTCATAAATCCAGTATCTTGCCTGACGACAAGGACTTCCTCCAGTCAGCTTTACTTTGTCCTTCTGCAGATGCCGAGTAGTAATTATGTAACCCCCCTCAAACTATTGAATAAATCTTTGTTTTACATCCTTTTGATGTGTGATGATTGATGTTTCTGGCTCACCACAGGAATTGAGATAATAGGCTGTGTCTTTTCATTTGACTTCAAGGTGTGAACTTGTATTTAAGGAGTTCTTTTTAATCTTGTAAACTCACGTGGGATCCAGGTCAGTCAAAATCTGCTTGCCACCTCCGTATTTCGTCATTAGAGTTTATTTTAGCCTGGAACTGTTTGTCTTTTGCCATAATGTGGGATAATGGCACTTAATGGAGTTGTGGATGGAGGGCAATTGGGTTTGGCACACACGGCATGTTAACACTCCTCCACGTAAAGGATCCCACCAGGCTGCCCCTCTCTATCATTACTCGAATGACATAAATTCTTTGATTATTATACAGTACGGCTGTTAATGTGGCCACCATTCATTACCTAGTGCACTCAAAATCCTTTTTTTCAGGTTTTGTTTAGGAAAAAGAAGAACTGAGCAAAATGTCAAATTTAGTCATGTTGTGTTTATCGTCTTTTATTTCAGTTTTTTTAATTTAATTTTTAAACAATGCCTCCACAGTTGAGGCCAAACTCAGATTAGATTCAAAACCAGTTGAGAGCTGTAGTTATAAATATTTATATTTGCCTTCGGCATCGGCCTGCCGCCAAGACCTCTGTTGCTCTGCTGTGAAAAAGATGTCCATAAGAGCTTGTAAGAGAGTTTGAGAAGTCTTTAAATACTGCACCTAAAAATTCACGTAGAAGAAAAGGGATGCACGGTCACAGCGTCGCTCTGAAGTCAAGCCTCTGAGGATTGTCTTGTCATCTTAGGCGGGTTTCTTATCTTTTAGAGGAAAAGGAGGGGATGAGTGCAGTAGGATGGTCACTTCAGATATCGAGCTGTCACTTTGGGTAACGTTGTAATAGAACCTGTGATACTGAAGCAAAGCTAGAAAGTGTGGCAGGAGCTTTGAGCAGCATCACTTAATCTGCCTTTAGGGCAGTGCTCGACATTGTTTCAAATTTGTTGGTATTAGTAGTGGTGGATAATAATGAAGTACATGTAATCAAGTAAATGTTAAGTAAGCATGGCACCCTTTACTCCACTACACTGTTAGTTATTAAATTTTAGCAGATTAGGCTATACTATATATTCTAAATGCTTTTATTGTCTCCCTTTTTTGTTTCTTTGGTTTGTGTTTAGTATTTGGACAAGTACATAATGGGTTGTCTTCTAGTAAAGTAAAATCAATCTGAAAACATGTGATGTGCTTGTATAATAAACGTTGTTCCAGATTGAGCAGCCCAACAGGGTTAATAATTACGTGCAACTAGACCAACAACTAATTACGCAGTGTTAAATCAGTAATAATCATTTAGTAACTACATAAAAAGTGGTATAACAATGACGGGGACCATTTTCTTTACTGACCACTTTTACTTTTTACACTTTTTTGCATTAGTGTCTGTCTGTTTGGATGTGATCATCTCTGGCAGCAGATGGGAATAGAAGGGACTCAAACTTTCACTGTAATCCCTCATTTAAAGGAGCAGTATGTGGGACTTAGTGGCTTCTAGCTATGAGGTTGCAGATTGCAGCCAACTGATCCCCTCGTCCCCTCTGTCAGAGAATCTATGTTGTCTATGAAACTCCTAAAAATAAGAAAAGCCCTCTTTAGAGACAGTGTTTGGTTCTGTCTGTCATGGGCTACATTAAAAACACGGCGGTGCAACATGGAAGAGAGCCGGCGTCCATATGAAGGTCTTATTCTAAGGTAATGAAAACACAAACATTCTTAGTTGCAGGTGATTATACACTAATGAAAACATAATTCAAAAAAACTGAAAAATATATAAATAAATAAAAAAAACACGTTAAAACAGCATGAGATGAGAGAGAGCAGCAGGAGGTCTCCGCACAGGCATACCCTAAGTATATAACGATACAGGGCTGCTATTTGTAACTGAACTAATATTTACAGTGTAATATTGTTACTGTTACACTTGCATACAGAAGCAGAGTGCGCCGTTCACTAGTGGATGATAGTGCTGATGTATGAGTGTTGGTACTAATTCCACTAATACCTCTTTCATTTAACCCTTGTTTAAGAAAAGAATCCAAAAATCTTAAATATTTTATGTTTTCTAAACAGAAGCAGCTTTAAAAGGATGTCCAGCCTTCGCTGCATGCTGGATCCAGAGATCAGTTTTGGTGTTTTAAGTTTCAAAGGGCAGAAGTGTTGGTGAATCGAGTTTCATTGTGGCCCTTGAGCTGCCCGTTTGGCCTCACACCATACTTCAAGGTCACAGTGGTTTTTGTGGAGAGGCCATGCTTTGCGCCTCCACATCCTCTCTGTGTCCAATGTGGGAAAGCTTGAGAGGCCCCTGGCATGCTCTGTGAGAAACCCCACAACCAAACAGACACAGAGCAGAGCTTCACTGACTCACCGCTTTCACTCATTGAAACAAGCGAGTTCTCTTGGTCCCACCAGCCTGATGGAACCAAATCATCATTACAGGCTTAATAACAGACACAGCGGTCACTCTTGCCCTTATGATTAGCCAGAATAGTAATCCCATGCTTCTCCCCAGCTTTTCATCAACTCACCAGCTCATGAATGAAGCCAACAGGAACACAAACCACATCAGCAGGGAGTAGTATCCCTCAGAAAGGGAAGTCCAGAGGATTGTGGCTGTTGTATGTGGCACTGGGGACATATAATCTGTGGTCTGTTCCAAAGCAAGAGTCCTAGCGGCTGAGTTAGGCCTACTTCAGCCTCCCATGAAGACAAGCATTCACAGTTTTCTTGTTGCCCCAGACCCCCCTCTCCCTCTTCTCCTCTCTCCCCCTCTCTCCCCCTCTCCCTCTCTCCCCCTCCCTCTGAAGACATAGAAACAGTATTAATATGCCATGAATGGAGACAGACAGACAAGCATTATCCAGCGCTACAGCAAGCAGTGAAGCAGGATGCCTTGTAAGAAAGCCAGAGGAAAATATTTCTCTGCATGAATGGTGAAGTCCCCTTGACCACCACGGCTGGTGTCGTATCAGTAAACCCTGTAGGCTCGGTGTCGGCTGGGTTTCCAAATCACTCGCTTGCTTCGGGTTATCCTCGTGGAATTTTAAATACAATTTGTTGACTTGTGACTTGTGTTTTTTCGAACAATAATCCTAAAAATAGAGGATTCACTCTGCTGTAGTAGTTGTTACAGTCTTTGGCAACATTTGTAACCCTGTACAATCCTCACCTAAAAATCCATCTGAAGAGAATTTCATAGATTCATGTTGGTGCAGTTGGAAAAGACCAGTATTACTGCACCTGAGGTCACAGGTACTTGTACATGTCTGAAATCCACAGTGTTGAGTGGGAACTCGCCATATTAAATGACTACCTTTCATTGATCTAGCGTCTTGGCCTTTGGTTGTCATGGAGATGTAATTGGACTTCCTTTATATTCTACCTATAAGTGTTCCTTTCACTGTGAATGAAATGGCATGGGAACAGCCCAGCCCTTTCACAAGTGAGTGATGCTATGAGTTCTGCGTTTGGCCACAGGCAGAGCAGCAACTGTCTTCATTGGTTAGTTGGGCTCACGACTTTCATGCTCAGCGAGCATTGAGCTCTGCACAGCGGTGCTGACTTTGACAATCAATATGGAAAGATTTTGAAGTTCAATATGTTGTCTTATATGACTAGATTGTTGCCCATGTACTGTATAACATGCTTCTGGTCTCTGTGCGTGAATTTCTCCTTTCCTTTTATTTGTTTATTTTATGTATCACTATCAAACAAGATGTACAGGTTTCTTTATTCCAAGGGGGCGTTTGCCTGTTTCACATGCAATCAGATAAAAGAGGTTCAAACTGAAGGGGGAAAAAATGCCACAGATGCTTGATAAACATCTGTAACAACAGCTAAAGTGGTACTGCACAACTTTTCTAAGGAGAAATAACTCAGAAGTTAAACTCATAAGCACTAAAACGCACTATTGCGCAGATTAATGTAGAGTAGGTTTTTTTCTTTCACAGATTTACGCCCGGCGCAAAATGCAATGCAAATGTTTTTCCCAGTGTCAGATTGAAGCAGTTGGAATTGTCCCGTCTAGTTCCCATGTTGTTTAAATAGCAAATGTACTTGTGCCCATCTGAGTGCCGATGGGCGTGTTGGTCATAAAGTGAGGTGTAATAGGACACATTGTTTGTGCTTTGCTATTTTGAGGCAGCAGGAAGTAATTGAGGAACAAAAATCTGTTCTTAAGTCAGTGGTGCAGTATTTTACTGTTATTCTAAGAGGGCAATATTAAGATAGTAGTATGTACCTACATAGTCAGGTGCACAATTTACATACACTCTGCTTATGACACACACATGGAGATGCAGAAGCGCACCAACATGCATAATATTAAGATTATGATGTGAAAAATCTTTATTGTGTTCATCAATCTGCTCAATTTGTGCACGTACAGATCTGTTTCCTCTGCAGTGAAGCGTTCTTTCCTTCTCGTGATAAATCTGCTGTTAGGATAGCAGTACACCAAGGAACAAGCACATCTGGCTTTTAAGAGCAATGGGGACACTGATTGGTTTAATTTAATGCCACCCCTTTGAACCATGCATCTTATTTGTACTCAGGTTATTGGTCTTTAAACTAATAAAAGTAGATTTGGACACGCCCTAAATGCAGTTGTGCTTTGATCATTAAAGCTGAGCTCCTGGTCTGGTATGAATAGTAGCTAAGGGTGGCTAATGTTAGCTGGCTAATGCTGACCAGAAAATATCTAATATTTGTTTGGAAAATATCAGAATAATTACATAAGCCAGTCCAAGAAAAAAAATCAAGTACCAAGTTACACCAGTGTCATTTGAGCCAGGGCGGTGTGCTCTCTAAGGAAGCTTGTAGTACAAAGGGGAAATAAAAGGTGTCCCTGCAAGAAATTTTACTTCCATCTTAACTTAATATATTTCTGTTGGGTGATTTTTTTTTCTTTATATATTCCCAGCAGACTATTGATTTTTGAGTTGCATGTCATAGCCTTAAGAAAGCTGTCACAGTTTTGCACTTAGTGCGAGTCCTTTACAGCAGTCACTGTTGGGATGAGCTGTCCTATAGTTAAGTGCTCTGCCTTGTCTAAGAAAATACTCACATGGCTGCACAACACAAGCACAAAGTCAGGAGAGCGTGAGCTGCATGACTACCTTTTGAGTACCGTATTTTTCGGACTATAAGGCGCACCGGATTATAAGGCGCACTGTGAATTAACGTGTCTATGTTCACACATAAGCCGCACTGGATTATAAGGCGCATTAAGCAAAACAACACAGTCCGGTAAATCAAACTCCGGGCGCGGGCTGCCTCACATGAATGCACTTTTAGTTTAGACATTACATTCCTGTTACAGGGCCGATCAGGTAGTGACACAGCGTACCGTAATGCTCCGAATATCTATTGAGCGGAGCGGCTTTGTTGCTTACCAAAGTCGTACTTACACATTTCGACAGATTTTTGAGTGCATTGTACCACATAAAATCGATCAATAAGCACAACAAGTAACCATACATAAGGCGCGCTGGATTATAAGGCGCACTGTCAATTTTTGAGAAAATTTAAGGATTTTAAGTGCGCCTTATAGTCCAAAAAATACGGTACATTCATTCCCTAATAGATGGGCATGAACATGTTTCCTCCGCAGGGAATATAGCATGATGAAACTGTTGGAAAGAAATTTACTCTCCTTCTTAGTATTTGGCTGTATTGCATAAAGAGAAGGAGGCTCGATCAAAAGACACAAGTTTGAGGACAAAACTGCTTAATCAATTAAATCTGCTTGTGAAACCTGAGATTAAATCAGCAAAAAGAGGTAGTGACTAGTGAGTAGTCGGAAGAAGCTCATCTTGTGCTGTCAACAACAGGAAAGAAACAAAATGTGTATCAACCATAGTTGGAATGTTATTAGAGCTCGGTCAGCACACCAAACAAGTGGTTTAATTAAACCTTAATGGATTCATGTAAGTACACAAACAACGACTTCATTGAACACTCATAGTTTCTTTGTCTCCTACATTCACATTTAAGTGTGAGTTACACTGATCCATCACCTAGAGTATATTTTTAATAGAAAGCTCTGACTGCACTGAACCTAAAAGTGGCACAAATCTAAGCACTTTTGCCCAGTACCTATTAAATGAATGATGTCCTCAACCAACACACAAGTCTGTTGAAAAAAGAATCGCATGCATTTACACATACACACACGAAGACGACTACTTCTCAAGAGGCCAAAACACATTAGGATGCATCCGTGGGGAGTTGTACTCTTGGCGCTACACAGTTTCTAGATAAAACCCTCTCAGGCTCCTGCAGCATCTGTGAAGTGAAGATTCGCAACAGGACTGGCTTATATCACTTACACTAACACAGTGACACGTCATGCAGCCTCACTGGATGGCACACACAAAACAATGAGTCATGCTTCATTAAGTAAAGGTGACTAAAAGAAGCTTGTTGATGTAAACATACCCATTAATAACCAAAGTCTCTCATCAAATGAATCCTGATACTCAACGCTGTATAATGCCATTTCTCACAGAACAGTACAGTCACTGAGCGTGTCTATTATAGCTGAGTCACTCCTGTTAATAAGTGCTGAGGAGGAGGATAGTAGAGGTAGGAGTTTAGGGTTGTGATGTGTTTTTTGGATTGACAAAGGATTTGTTTTATGTCTACGACCAGACAGGAGACAAAGGAAGCAACATGCACTTTGATTTATGGCTTAACTGAAATCTGTCCAAACTGTGGATACAGTGGAGACGCAATGCGGTGCTGTGACCACACTTGTCGCACACTGGCCAAGTTAAAAATCTGATGTTAACAGTAACAGTACTGAGCCAGAATGACAAAGCGCCTGTGTCTCAGCAGTAAACTGTGAAAAGTATTAAGGGTGTATAAAAGCTCTTTGGGTTGTTATTGACATAATTAGACCTTCAGCTAATGAATTACTCAGTCAAGAGAAAATGAATGTTTTTAAAATGATTTAGATAATTAGCTTTTTTTTTTTTTTTTTTTTTTTTAGCACAAATTAAGCTCAAATTGGATTTGCTGGTTTCCTCAGTCATATGGAGGTGGAAACTAAATATCTTTGGGTATTGGAATAGAAAATGGTTGTACTCTCCAGGATGGAAAATGTGAAGCTAAAGTGCAATACAACTGAGGGCCAGTAGGAGCTGGCTCCAAAAGAATATATGGCCCCAAAAAAACCCTCATTCAAAAATTATTTGGATTTTTTTCCCTCGTGAAAAATATAAAGTCAAAACATATTTTCCACAAATCATTATGGTGTCATTCACTAAACTTCTGATCGACTGTTCTGATGGTCCTGGTGAAAATAATTAAATCATTAATTAGATATCAGGCCTCAAATAAGTATGTTTGAGGGCGTGTCTAGTTTGAATTACATATGTAAAGTGTAGTCTGGTTTCCACTATAGGTGGGTGGACATGGTGTTCTCAGTTCAAATTCACCCTTCACTCCTCCCCAGCTTTTCCACATATGATACTTCTGGCTCCAAAAAAACGAAGACTGTGACAGCAAAACCGCCAGACTCAATGCTTCAAAACGACAGTTCATAAACCAATGGGTGACGTCACTTGGTTTTGAACATTAGCCTGACAAAATAAGGGAAACTGTCTGTAATGTATATTTATCAAAATTTTTGACATCTTATATACAGTTGATTAAGAAAAAATTAAGAAAAAAAACCCATAAATTAATCAATAACAATGATGTCTTGACAACCCTGATGCAAGAATTTCCTGAAATTCAGAAACAGGTCTTGAAATTGGGCAGATAATCATCCTGTCGCTATCTCTTTGGAAAAAAAAAAAGAGACGGGAATGTTGCCAAAATGATGGTGTCTAAAAAAATTATTTTCAACAAAACAAAATGTGATTACTGTTTAAAATACTTTTTATTTTTGATTGAAGTAATACTTTTTTTTGATGGGTTGGAATTGTTCTCAGGAAGCAGACAATTGTTGGTTAAATGGATGTAAGGATGGGTGATGGTGAGAGAGGGAGAGCAACAATTGGATTTGTAGGTTAATGGCATACTCATTGACCACATAACTTGCTCATCATGCCCCATTTCTGGCTGCAGTCACAGCCAAACAGTCCTGTGCTACAACCAAAATGTAAGTACTGCAATGAATGAGCTCAGTTCAAAAGCAGAAGATTGGTAACTGGCACTATTAGAGCTTTTAGCACCCAATTTATCCTCTGCCCACTGATGCAATAATCTGTGGTGTCAGGCCTCGGTTTGTGTGTGGTAGCGCTGCAGTGTTTGGCTTAGTCCAGTGGTGAAGTATCTTTATAAGCAGAGGCAGACGGGCTGGATTATTCCAGGGTCAAGACCATGGGATTAGGTCCAGGGATTATCACAGTTTAGTCAGACTCTGTGATTATACACAAGACTGACAGTCAGGCAGACCAACCACTCGGCATCCGTCATGCTTTCTCCAAGTCTGCCTATCCTCTGCTCTCCTCTCACTCAGCCACATATCAGTGTGGGTGAACTGTGTCCTCATTGGTGAGTCACTGTCACAGCAGGAATTTAAGTGTGACACTAATTCTGTTTTAGTCATGCTTTGGGTGACGAAGCCTCAGTGTCAGGAAAATGATGGTGTGGTATAACCCTGTTGAGAGGAAAAACAAACATAAATGTGGATGTGATATGGTTGAAATGAATATAATATTAAGATTTTTCAGTTATTACTGTCAGGCAAATGCGGGCAAAAATGGGCTTCAAAATAATCCTGCTGGTCTTTAGTGCAGTGAACTTTGTTCTTCTGTGTCAAACTGCTAAAAGTGTAAAGTAAAAACTTGAGTAACTAATTTAATTACTGTTTAACTGCAGTTGTCTTGGAATCATTCATTTGGACAGTTGAATTTTTACATAATATTACATTTCAGCACAATGTGACCCTACGAAAGTTAACAAACTATGATAATAAATTATTGACATTTTTGCAAAAATGCTGCAAAACCAAAGTGATTTTAGCAGTTGTGCCTCGCCGTGACTTTGACTTACTACTAAATGTGTTGTGTTTGTCTCTGTTGGTTTCCAGGACCACGCTGTGCGAATGAGTGATTGATGCCAACTTCGCTTCTTCAGGTAAACAAGATTTAACACACACAAGCCAACATCACAACAAAATTTCATTTTTATTTGAAATTCCTTACGATGATTGAACATGTAGGATTAGGATAGAAGATAAAAAAAATATATACCTGATACATACACTCTCAATCTCTAATTTGAAAAAATTGGATTGAGTAGATTTTATTACTGATTTCACTGAAGTTGTAGGTTGTTTCTGACGAATATTTTTTGGTCTCTTTGTGGTGCCACTGTAGGGCAGAATGGGTGTGTGTCCCCTGCTCCTGCTGCTCGGTGTAGCCCTCGGGGCCTCAGCCCAGGATCATATCCCCATCACAAGTACGAACCATGTCCACTGCTTTTACGGTACCCACCTTTTCAGGCTGAATGTTTCACAATGAAAAATGACCCTCTCTTGCCTTCTTCTTTCTAAGGTCCTCCAAATATCACTACCAAACCCACAGACCCTCCTAACGCACCCTCCCTCAACTTCACAGTCGCACATGGCCCAGCCCCCGCGGGCCCACCCACCACGCTCCCCTCTGCCGTCATCCCAGTGACGGCAATAACTGCAACAATGATGACAGCAGCAGCCGCTGCCGCCGCCGCTGCCACCACCACCACCACCACAAGCCCAGCTGGTGATGAAGATGCACAAGCCCCTGGTCCCAACGCCACGGTGCAAGTGTTACCTGTCCCTCCTCCCCCACCTCCAGCCCCAACCAATGCCCCTCAGGCACCGCCAAGCACCGAGCCTCCCCCTCCTCCCACCCCGGCGGGCGGAGTTAACGAGACCACAGCCTCAACTCCAGACAACCCATTTCCAAAGACTGATATCGACGAGGATATATTCAAGTCCACCACAGAACCAGAACCAGGGATCCCCCCAGACCCCACACCACATGGTGAGTGTTGGCACGTGTGTGGACCACTTTGTCCTTTTTGTCTTACGTAAAGACCTCACAAGGAAAGATTTAGTGTTAAGATACTTAAAGGATAATTCCCAATTATTGCAGTTTAAGTCTTATTTCTTGTATTTTTTGCCATCATTCCTGTCCGTAGTAATAACGACGTACTCAAGAGATGAATGCTGACATACGGGAACAAGAAGACATCCCTAAAAACACGTTAGGCAAGTTAAATTAGGCTCTATGGCTACATCAGCCTAAAAAAAAAGTTAATGTATGCCTATAACAGAGGCAGCGGTCCCAGTTTACAAACAATATTGGATTGAGGATATCTTGCAAACATAAAGTTACCAACTGGCACTCGTTACCGTGAATTCTGTGCACAGATTTGGATGTCTGTTTTTGAGCTGCTCTGCATTCTGGATTTTGGTCAAAACCTGCCAGTGTTCATTCCATTAAAACTTTTTTTTGTTCCTTACAAGTTACAGCAGACTTGTTGCACTTTCCACCACCATTCCACATGTATTTGTTATTTTTCATTATTTCCTACCTACACAGTACCTACGGTACCTTTGGTTCCATAGAAAAACATGTACTGTCACATTTCCAGAATCTTGGCATCGAGTTCGCATCGAAATACATCCCTAATCTGAGGCACCTCCTCGGATTGGATTTTGCTCTCTTGTTAGGTTTGATTTTATCTCTCGCAAAGCTGCAGTTGCTGCCAAGAAGAAAACTGACCAACTGTTTTTTTTTCTCATGGCTTTGTGTACTCTGCTTCAGGTTTATATTTTTCAACTTTTTTCAAGTTGTTGCTCACAGACGGATCATCAACTGTGTCAGAGAGGGTTTTCCAGTTTTTGGCACACTATGATGATGCATAGAGGTTCATGTGAGTTTGTTCCTCCAGAGTTGTGTTTGAGATCCCAGTGAATTCTTTATTCCTTTTAAGTGCATTCAGGCCTGTCTTTAGACACTCCTGCTTGTCATCAGATCACCGACAACACGTTTTAATGTTTTGTGCGAATAGAGCCTACTTTAAGTAAAGTAAAAGTTGACAATTGGGATATGACACTTCATGAGAATAAGGCCTTGAATAAAAAAAAAACACCACAGATGAATGGTTTACTCTAAAAACGCATAAGAGTGCTAAAGCATTGATGTCCCTTTTAGCTGGGTGCTATTCAGGTGGTACAGCTATAGCAATAGCTAAAAAGAGCTCTGGTCAAAAGGCAACCTTTAATATTTCAAGATAGTTGAACACATTTCTGCTTTTAGACTCCATTGTAGCAGCGCTGGAAATATCCTGACGTGACATACCTGCATTTGACCAATCATCCACAAGAATCGGAATACCACCAGACTAGATGACCCAGACCCTGCCGAATGCTTCGTCTCTATTTAAAAACAAACAGGTCTTCTTCTTTGGTGTTCGGCCGGAGTTAAGCTCAGGTATATAGTGGAAAAGGAAGTTAGCAGTTATAGTGTAGGTGAGAGACATGCGCATTGTTTTAAGGAAGCATCTTCTCGTAATAGACATTGACACTGTGCACGTAACTTCTTTATTTTATTTAATACAAGCTTGTATGTTGAGCATCAAATCGACTCCAACATTTTAAACCCGAGGTCTTATTTTTTTAGCATCTTTGTGCCTGTGTACTGACCATCCCAGTGATGTGCTTGATAGTGTAACCTGACTCCCCCACCATTTTCTTTTACATTAATTATTCATATTACGTGATTATAGAGAAATAAAATCATTATCAAATGCTACTGACTGATTTGGAAAGATGGTTTTATTATAGATTGTAATAACAAAAGGTATGTTTTGAGTCATCCTGCAAGAATGGATAATATTTTGGTCGAAAACCACAACCACCAAGTTGTAGAGGTTCAGATAAGCTTGCATTGCTGCTCAACATAAATGCAACAGATGTGGCAGCGCTGCATTCAATGGTACGTCTCTTGTATAACATGATCACTCCGGGTTCATGGGTGTTATGTAATTGCTCTATTGTGTCCCTCTGGGTGTCTGTGAGCCTCGTGTGGAAAGCCTTGAGCAGTTCTAAATGAGCATTAGGTCAGTCGAGGATGTGTCACTTCCACATGATACCCACAGCTTGTTGTGCTCTGGCTCTGTTCAATGTACACATTGTCCCGGGGAGAACGCTGAAAAGCCCTGGGAATTGTGCGTGAAAATGCAACCCAACTGGGCTGCGTTCCAAAATACTTCCCCCCAGAAAGTGAACACAGAGCATGAAGTCAAACGATGCATTCTTTGCAGCATATTTTGTCCGCAACGTTAAGAATTCTCTTGAATTTTGAGTCACTCCATGGAACAGCTGAGTTTGTCTTTCCATTGTCACCACCACCACCACCACCATCATCGCCGTGTAGTTTTCTAGAAAAATCTTTTCTTTTGTTGTGCCCTAATGTGTCTTACTGACCAGTCATCAGCACACAAACGGCCGCCAGTTTTTTTTGTACACCAAATTCCCTTTGTTGTTCAGGCAAATCTCATGTCTTTTGTTCCAACTGTAGCAGTGAAAGGTCACCGGGAAGACCACAGGGTTGCCTTCAACCAGTAACTCGTGCACGTGGTGGAAACATATACAAATTGGTCAGCCATTATAATCTACAGGAGGCATCGTAAGGAATATATAACTGGACCTGTGTAATGTCTGATTTGTAACAGTAAGCCTTGGTGACCACAATCCATTTCCACTAGTCAGTATCCAGCTGGTCCACATGCTTTCTTGTTTTTGACATGTCGAAAGCATTTAACATTTACACTCTTAATAATTCATATTAAATTCACAGGCAGCGTACTAAATGTTTCAGTGTTTTATACCATCCCTCTGTCTGCTGTCAGCATGGGTGTAGCCAGTGATAGAAGCTGAGGGATGACCCTCTCAGTTAAACTGTGATTTATCTGCTCACTCTAAGGGGCAACCTGTTGCACTCTCCATTTGTGTTTTATTTTTTTTAAGCCAATAAAATATTAACATGGATGGCCGTAATGGAAGAGACAAACACAGGCTTTTGTTGAAAGAGGTCACCTTATAATCCTAAACTATCTGAAACTTTGTCCTGTATGAATGTCAATGAACACTACATGTATATTACAGTATTCTTTAAGTTGTGAGGTGTTAAGTATGTTAATTTATTAGTTTGGTCGACTGAAACTAAAATACAGTGATTTTGGTAATTGGTTAATTAAATAAATAGTTTAATAGTTTCTTTTGTTGAGTTTATTACGAAGATGGTAGAGTATGACTGATCCTTGGTTTTTGGGGCCAATTCTGATATCGATATACTGGGTGATACTCAAAAAATATATCTATATTTTCTATATACCATCTCAACACCCATTTATTGTAATAATCCCTCAAATGTGGTTATTGAACAATTTAGACAAGTCCTGTGACAAAGATATGTAATGGAAACAGGATATTTTAGGGTTTATTGTCCCCTCTGATGTCAGTGCACCAAATCAGTGAACTTCACTGAGAATTTAATAATAGTAAATACATATATTCAAAACCAACAGAAAGAGAGCAAATTTACCTTAGGAACCTTTTCCGCATTATGTTCTGCAAAAAAAAAAGGTTTTCATTTCGGCGCATATCAGCCAACCGGTACTGATTTATCCATGAGTCAATGAGCCAATATTGCCCAATTATACTGGGGGCAATGTATCAGTCAGGCTCTATAAAATTGTTGCCTCCTGGAAAGAAGAGGGAACAACTAACTGATTCCGTCTGAAGTAGCTTAATACACCTTTCAGCCCCTTTAAAACTCACTTTCTACCACAGTATACTGTACGTTTGTGAATATTAAACATTTTAATTAGAGTCTGGCTCTGTTTATTTGTTTGAGGGTGGACAGACTTTCCTACCTTTTAACTTAGCCAGGCTACATGTTTCCCTCAATTTCCAGTCTTTGTTCTAAGCTAATCTAACCAGCTGCCAGCCGCAGCTTCGTATTACTTTATTGGCATGAGTGTGGCATTAATCTTCAAATATCTGCCCATCAAGAACACAACAACTATTAGTTACATCCCTAAATGCTATTATTTCAAATAAGTTAGTATCAGCTTGTTGGTAAAGTCAGTCAAATCACATATTTTGTATCTTAAAAACACACAATATTGCATTCACATTTACATTTAACACAGCATCCCAAGCTTTTGTGGTATAGTGTAAACATAATCATTTGGTAATCACAATGGAGTTTAGCATAATATTGAGGCACCATTTTTTATTTTTATTTTTCTTTAAGTCAAATGTGTGTTACAAATAATTTATTCTGCCTTTTCTTTGTATCCTGGATATAGGCGACAGCCAGTCTGATGACATGCCAATCATAGCCGTGATGGTGGCCCTGTCGTCCCTGCTGGTCATCATCTTCATCATCATCATCCTCTACATGCTCAGGTTGGTGAAACACTGTGGATTTTCTTCAGACACAAAGACTTGTTGTGAGGGCCTAAGGTGCTGCTGTTACCATGGCAATGGCTGATTGGCATTCTGCTGTGAGACGCTGTGTGTTTACTTGTTCGTGTGTGTATTAATGCACTTTGATCTTTGTTGATTGACAGGTTTAAGAAGTACAAGCAGGCAGGGAGCCATTCAAACTCCTTCAGGCTGACCAATGGCAGATCAGATGATACAGGTAAAACACACACACGTGCATTATTGTGTGCGCTTTGGATTTGTCAGCAGATGCATTCTTGCTAAACACCTGATGTATTTGCTCTTGGTCGTATTGGCAAACAGCCAGCTTGACCAGACTTGTGACTGAGTTTTTACTGATAAGCCTTGATTGATCTCTCTTTCCTAACTGATAACATTTCACTGGTTGGCAGGAAGCTTTTGTTCACTGTGATTACCTAATCAACAGAGCTGCAGTTAGCTCCCTCCTGTTTCAATGTTGTCTCACATCGCCCTCTGCTGGGCATTGTAAGAGGAGACAGTGAAGGATGAAGTCAGTGTTACATGATGTAAGACCGTTCCACTCCCATGTTCTTACCCTGTATCCCGTGTCTTTATCTCCACCTGTCTCACCCCTCCCGTTCCTTCCCCCGTCTCCTCACTCTCGCCTCCTCCCTTCCTGCTGGTTGGTGCAGAACTCCAGAGCGTGCCACTATTGGCTCGCTCCCCCAGCACAAACAGGAAGTACCCACCTCTTCCCGTCGACAAACTCGAGGAAGAAATGAACCGTCGCATGGCTGATGACAACAAGCTCTTCAGAGAGGAGTTTAATGTACGGCACACTCAAGCAAACACCCGCTGATAACATACTGAGCCCAAGGTTAATCTTCGACCTGCAGCTCTGAGGCCTAAATTACAGATTCAGAACAAGGGATGCTTGTACATCAGGGGGTGTTAGTTGCCAGGTGGTACTTGAAAAGACTGAAGAAGATAGACGAAACAGAAATTAGTCAATTAAAAAATACATCCAGGTATTTTTATGGAGAAGGAAAATACCTCTCCAAAAAGGATTACAGGTTGGCGTGATGATTTACTTGTAAATCCATAGTCTCAATTAACAGTGAGTTGCCGGCTACAGTAAACTCGGTATATAGAGGATGATATATATATAAAATCAGCTCAAAATTTATGGATATAGGTGAAATGATTACCTAAGACTAATAAATACGAAGTACAAATAATTAGCTAGAAACAAGAACCAACAGGTGAAACGGCTAAAATGACTTGATGAAAGACAGCAGTTGCCACTGATAATGGTAGTAGCACAAATGTGAACTTGATCACATGGCTATAAGCATTGAGTTTTAGGAGACTTTTTTTTTTTTTTTTACACTTTTTTTTTAAATCATTATTCAGCATTCAGTATTGGGACATGCTGAGTGGTGCTGATGAAGGAATTAATGCTAAATAAAGGGATGTGGGGGCACAGCTGACAAAAAAAGTTAATTCATTAGTTTTACTGTTTGCAATAATTTGCCGGCATAGTGCTAAATGGGAGGTGAATAAATCAGTGTAAAACTTTTTGGATTAAAGCCTAAACATCCACAGAGTTAAGGAGCTTCCAGGATGTTCTGAGAACACACACCAAATATTTGACACAGTAAGCAAAAACATGAAGCCAGCAGAAAATTATCTGTACGGTCACATATCTTGAGACTGATTCACAGCTGTCTGTTCTTCTCTTATCTGAATGTATTTTTTCTTTTGTTTAGGCACTGCCAGTCTGCCCCATCCAGGCATCATGTGACGCTGCTTCCAAGGAAGAGAATAAAGAAAAGAACAGATATGTCAACATCCTGCCATGTAAGTGACGACTGAAGGCAGACAAACAGACTTCTTATCTGCTAATTTAAGCATTCAGAAACATTTATCTGCAAAATCATATTTCACATCAGACAGCTGGCAGTTAAGGACATTTTACAAGACATAATCGAGTGTCGGACTACATGAACGGGATTGGGAAAAATTGTAATGCACCATGTGTATCTTCATTGTGGTCTGTGCTCCTCTTCTCCGTTTGCTGATCCTGAACATGTCTCCTGCTCTCTTTCCCAGATGATCACTCCAGAGTGCATCTGACATCTCTGGAAGGAGTCCCCGACTCCGACTTCATTAACGCCTCCTTCATAAATGTTCGTATATTTGCAACATGTTTTTTTACATAAGAAACAATTCTGCTCCACATATGATCGACTCATCCCAATGTCTCTCTTTGATCTCTTGTTTTTGCAGGGTTACCAAGAGAAGAATAAGTTTATCGCAGCTCAAGGTGAGGTCGGCACCTAACCGCATCGGAGCAGAAACAAACGGTGCTGTTATTGACTAATAAACATGGTTATTAATCGTTTGGATGGCTGTATCTGTCTCAATATTTCAGGGCCAAAGGAGGAAACTGTAAATGACTACTGGCGGATGATCTGGGAGCAGAACACAGCCACCATTGTCATGGTGACCAATCTGAAGGAGAGAAAAGAGGTAGGCTGGCTGGAGCTGGACAGATGAGGATGATGATTGGATTGAGATACTATGTTTTACAAGATCTTAAAACAGCCTCTTTAAATATCAAACACTACATTAATGCAATTTGTATAGAATATTCGTGCAGTTGAGGAGGTTAAATAAAATGTTTACTTTTTAAACCCCCATGTTAATCCTTATGTGAGATCCAGGGAAGCAATTATTTGCCTTCAAATCATTATGTTAAACTCTCTTTGCTTTGTCACTGTACTCATTCTGTCAAAGATACAGCAGAGTTGGGTCAGATAACCTCATTGTGTTCTTGCCCTTCTTTTTTTTCCAATTCTGTAACTGAGGCTGTTCTTTCCTTCTGAGCACTGCTTTGGAAGTGTGCTTGGTCTCAAGTAACTCTCTGTTTTTTAGTGTAAGTGTGCCCAGTACTGGCCGGACCAGGGCTGTTGGACATACGGGAACATCCGCGTGTCTGTAGAGGACACGATGGTTCTGGTGGACTACACCATCCGCAAGTTCTGCATCCAGCAGGTACCACAAACATCTTATTAGTCAGGGCACTGGTTTTAAAGTAGTTTTACTAAGTGTTATCGAAAGTAATTTAAGCATAAAGTTAGTCCTTGCTGCCTTTTTTAAGGGAAATCAAAATAAGATACTTTTAGTTTTAGTGACACAGATGGGAACCTTTGTGACTCCTCCTATGATCTGTATTGTTTGCATCTCAGGTGGGAGATGTCTCTGGGAAGAAGCCTCAAAGGCTCATCACTCAGTTCCACTTCACCAGCTGGCCAGACTTTGGGGTGCCCTTCACCCCCATCGGCATGCTCAAGTTCCTCAAGAAAGTCAAAGCCTGCAACCCCCAGTACGCTGGGGCCATTGTTGTTCACTGCAGGTAAAGTGTGCGTCTGTTTACGCCGATCCTCCAATTTGTGTCTCGCCGTTATTGTGTTGTGTGCTCGTCTGCATGCCACTCAAAACTCACAAGATCATATTTCTGTGCATCAGTGCGGGTGTGGGGAGGACAGGTACCTTCATCGTGATCGATGCCATGTTGGACATGATGATCGCAGAGAGGAAGGTGGATGTGTTCGGGTTTGTCACCAGGATAAGAGCCCAGCGCAGTCAGATGGTCCAGACTGATGTAAGTCTACTGTTGACACTTAAATCATTAAATCAGAGATGGATTCTGAAGCACTTGTTATTGATTTTCTTTAATTCCATCCTGCTCTTCACATTTCTCCCCCTCTCACACAGATGCAGTACGTTTTCATCTTCCAGGCATTGTTAGAGCACTACCTGTACGGAGACACGGAGCTGGAGGTAACCTCTCTGGAGACCCATTTGGCCAAGCTCTATGCGCCCTCACCTGGAGCTGGCTGCAATGGCCTAGAGGCTGAATTTAAGGTCTGTTTGTGTGCTCTACTCCTCCAAAGAGAAGTTCTTCTCCGTTTCATTCTGTTAAGAACAAGTTACTGGAAGGTTAGGAGACAAATTTTAACTGCAAATCAACTAAATTTTGAGTTGTGATTTCTAGAAACTGACATCCATCAAGATTCAGAATGACAAGATGAGGACGGGCAACCTGCCTGTCAACATGAAGAAGAACAGAGTCCTACAGATCATTCCATGTGAGTAATGCTTTTGTAGGTGTTGCTGTAACTGTGCCCACATGCTGTGATACATGGTTTTATGCCCATATTGAAATTACAGATGTGTAATGCAACTCTTAAAGCCTGTTTTTAATCAAGATAAATGCCTCTGCTTGCCTCTACCAGACGAGTTCAACAGAGTGATCATTCCAGTCAAACGAGGAGAGGAGAACACCGACTACGTCAATGCCTCTTTCATTGATGTGAGTGTAAAAGTGCCTGGATGAGAGTGGATCGTTTCATTTCATTAATGCAGGCGATCGATCACGTGTTTTAAATCCACCTTTCCTTCCTCTCTTTCTGTTTATTTTCTATCACTCGATCTTTTCAATCACTTCCCATGTGGTCACAGGGCTACCGTCAGAAGGACGCATACATGGCGAGCCAGGGGCCCCTGCAGCACACCATGGAGGATTTCTGGAGGATGATCTGGGAGTGGAGAAGCTGCTCCATAGTCATGCTCACTGAGCTGGAGGAGAGAGGGCAGGTGTGTTTGTGTGTGTGTGTGTGTGTGTGTGTGTGTGTGTGTGTGTGTGCGTGTGCGTGTGCGTGCGTGCGTGCGTGCGCGCGCAGATACAGACATCAGTATTATATGTCAGGTCAATAACTGGCTAAAATAGAATATTGATATTAGGGTCAATGCTAACTGGATGCTATCTTGTATGACATGATAATAATCTCAGCAAAACAGCTTGATGTGGATTTCCAAGTTCATTTTATGTCTTTAATAAAATGTGATATAAATTCTTTGCAGTAAAGATGTCCCGATGGTTTGATGCCACAACAAAGAGTAAAAGTAAATTCAAGGATTGGTTGAATTAGAAGTTCCGAATCCCATTATTTCCAGCAGACGTGGTGGATTCGGTGTCAGTTTTTTTCCTCACTAATGCAATTAATAAATCATGAATTGGAATAAATTTCTCTCTGTAAGAAACATTAACATGTAAACATGTTGACTGCATACACATGATGGAACTTAGGATGTCACTGACATTTTAGATACCATGGCTATTCCTAACTTCTTAACACGTCGTCAAGCATTGACTGTTCCCCTCATGTGCCCTTTAGGAAAAGTGCGCTCAGTATTGGCCCAGTGATGGTGCGGTGGTCTATGGGGACATCTCCATCGAGCTTAAAAGGGAGGAGGAGAGTGAGAGCTACACAGTGCGTGACCTCCTGGTCACCAACAACAGGGTAAGAAAAGACTCGATGAAACAAACACACCAGAAGCTCTTAACAAAAACATTGTCAAGCAATATAGTCCTTTTTAAAGGCCAATTTGGCTAATAATCAAATCGTTCCTCCTTCTCTTCCTCCATCTTTCTAGGAGAACAAGGCTCGAGCAGTGCGTCAGTTCCATTTCCATGGCTGGCCAGAGGTGGGCATCCCCACTGACGGTAAAGGCATGATCAACATAATTGCTGCTGTGCAGAAACAACAGCAGCAGTCTGGCAACCACCCAATCACCGTGCACTGCAGGTGAGACATATTACACATGGACACACACCACTTTTAAACTTACATGTACCAACGGAAGGACATTTAGGAAAACAAATGCTTGACCTTAAGATGATTATACTGATTGTTTTTCTATTATTTTTTTCATGGAAATGCCTTCAGTAATTATGTGTAGTAGTGTGTGTCTGGGGAATTGTTGCAGCTCTAAAATCACAGGAAAAAACATTTCTGAAGAATTGTTCTCTTCTTCCTTGTGACATTTGAACTGCTCCCAGAACCACTGCTATGTTTCTTCTCGAACTCAGAACAAAGCCTCTGGTTTGTTGGTTATTTCTGTACATGCTGATGGCAGTGTATACATTGAAGTTGGCGTTTTTGTCCCTGTGTGCGTCTACAGTGCTGGTGCTGGCCGGACGGGGACTTTCTGTGCTTTGAGTACAGTTCTGGAGAGGGTGAAGGCAGAAGGCATCCTGGATGTCTTCCAGACAGTAAAGAGCCTCAGACTGCAGAGACCCCACATGGTGCAGACACTGGTAAGAGCACATCAAAAAGCCCAATAGACAACAAGTTGATCTTTGACAAAAACATGGAGAGAAAGTAGGAGACATGTGCTTTCCTCACATTTACAGATGGTGAATATGAATTCTCTAAAATACATGTTTGAATTCGTAAACCAGCAGTTTGTTTTCCACTGTTAAGGATTTATAGCCACTGTTGATGTTGCTGTTATTGTATTGTTTTTAACTTTTGTATTTGAAACTTTACCCTTTATTTTGATTGTTTCTTACACTAATGTATCTGACTGATTGCAGACCAAATTTTGTTTGTTTATTTCACACTATTTGTTGTCGCACAGGGCTCAGTCCAAGGAGCAACTAATGAGATTTTGGCAGCAGTTAAAAAAAGGGTTTATATCATTAAACAATAAACGATATTACCTCTGTAATCAGCAGATGTAGACACACGTTTTCAAAACCTAAAACTTACTTGCAGAGAGTACAAATTTAGCTTAGAAGCATATTTCCCAAAATGTTAAACTATTTTGTTTAAGCAATTAGTTTGATTTTAATTGGAGACAGAAATGAATTGTAATTATTATAATGTAGTCTTTATTTCATTACAATCAGAAGGATCTTTATTGTTATTGTGCACAGGTACAGTGAAACTCTTTGGCATCTCTCTAAAAGTTGCATAACGTAGATAAAAGTAAACCAACACGCTGACCATAAATAAAAACAGTGCCAGAATATAGCAGCAGTTTTGGAGCGGCACCATGTACAAGAGGTGATTACTGCAAGTGCAAAAGTGACATCTGTGCAGAGTTTTAGGAACATTTCTAAATCATTAACGCACAAACTACAGCAGGGGGATTGTACTGCTGTTTGTATTTTAAGTATCAGTAACTTCAGTGACTGAATGATTGGATTAAAGGTCACACATCGGTGGCTCTAGCTGACGTGGCTGTTTCTAATTCCCTCTCCAGGAGCAGTACGAGTTCTGCTACAAAGTGGTCCAGGAGTACATCGACGCTTTTTCCGACTACGCCAACTTCAAGTAGGAACCCCCCCTCTATGGTTCGGTGGACGGATTTCTACATAAATTTCATACAAACATACGCACGCACTAGAACACACACATTCATTGCCATGCAGAAAGCTGCATATTCCCATCTGACGGATCTTTGCAAAAGACTCATCACAACTTGATCTGCGGATGGAATGAACTGCCCGCAGGAAAAGGGAAAAGAGGTCTCCGCCCGAAGGACAGGGCAGTGCAGTCGGACACAGAAAATAACTGAGATGCCTTCTTGAATATTTTTTAATGTTGTTAATACAGCCCTTCACCCCTATTTTGCTTTCCTTCTTCACGCCCCTTATGTATATATACTTACTGTGTTGCATCTTATTACTTTGGTTTTAGACACAGTTTTGAGTTTGGCTGCATTTTCGGGTGGCACCTGTAATGTATTTTATTGGTATATATAGATATATAAATATATATAGATATAAATCTAAAGCTTTTGGTGGCTAATGTACAACATCCAGAGTCAAGGTAATGATGCTTGGATTTTTTTTTTATTTTTATTTTTTTTTACTTTTTAGGGACAGACACTTAAAACCTTCTTGACTTTGCCTGAGCCACGCTGTAGCAACATGTGTGTGGTAGCAGAAGTTGCTCACTACCAGTCATTCATTCATTCTCGCACACACACACACACACACACACACACACACACACGCACACACACACACACACGCACACACGCGCAGTCAGTCAAAGCCATTTCTCTTTACACAGAGTAAATTGCTTCTACTTGGCAAAAAAACATTTTCAAGTCACTTAAATTTGTCACCATTAGGTTTCAGGGGTTCAAAGGTCACTCACTGTTGGTTGATTAGAATCTCTGTGATGTAGCTCAGTCTCAGGTTTTCTCACACACACATACACACACACACACACACACACACACACACACACACACACACACACACACACACTTCATAACAGGAGCCATTCATTCTTTTTTTGAGCATTTCTGTGTGTTTGAACTGGAGCATAAGCTGGCAGCAAAGACTGCGTGTTTTTACGCATCGCTGTCTTCTGTCTGCCAAGTACCAAAGTCCTTCACTCGTTTGGTTACGTAGCTCTGGAGTCTGAGAAACTCTACCAACCATGTTTAGACGTTCAGCAGGAGAAAACTATTTTACTGTCAATGGATCAGTAATTAACACATTCCTAGACTCCAGAAGGAATTTGGGAAAGTTGATAATACATAAAGTTTTGTTTTGTTTTTTGTCCTTTACAGCCCAAAAGGCTTCTCTAAAATGATTTTTATTTTACTTTAAGGTCTGTTACAATATCAGCAGCAGTGTTGATCATGTTGACAAGCCAAATCACAAACAACACAATCACAACTAACTATTAGTGCATCATAGTCAACAAATCCCATATACAGAGCATATTCCTTGTTTACAGACACAAGTCAGTATTTCTTGTAGATTGTATTGAGCATTTCTTTCCTGCATGGGTTTCCTTTGAGTCTGCTGGGATTAAATGTCACTTCTTATTCTTTGTATTAGCGTCACGTCACTACGCCATACTGTCACTCCTTTAAAGAATGATGCCCTTTTATTTTTCCAACCATGAATACTGTCTGATGCTGAAGAATGTTTATTTTTATTCGAATGCTGTTGCTGACATATTCCTCAGAAATGGATACATTGTTACTTTAACAGTGGAGGTGTGCCATGCCATGTTTGCTCTGATTTCTTTTTCTTCCGAGCGGATGTCCTGTTAGGACACTCAGACTTGAACTACAGTATTTTTTATTTTTTTTAATTTCATCTGATGTCACTACTGAGGGCGATGCCCTTTGTGATTGTAATGAAAGATGAATGATGTCAGTTAACAGCAGGGCTGCAGGTCACTCCTAATTTCAGCTAAGTCAGCTCAGGAAATGACTGATGCCAGGATTGTTTAAATTTACAGATTGAACAAATTGACCTTGAGTTCGTCTCCACGAGTGGTTTTAGCTCCCACCATAGTGGGAGTGTTCAGATTTCATCCCTGAGCTGGATTTTAGTAGACTCTAATGCCATAATGTTGAAAATTATTAAAATGTTCAAGCTATTTTAATCTTTCTTAATGTTGACTTAAAATTGCCCCATACATGTGCATAATCTACATTACCCTATCACTGTGTAATTACTTTTATTAAAGGAAGGAGCACAATCAGATTTATTGATAGTGGCTACATTAAAAAGTACATGAAGGGCGATTGCATCAATGTTGATTGTTTGAACACTCGTGCACTATTTGCACCAAAAGCAAAGCCCTTAAAACTACAGAACCAAATGAGGTCTGAATGAGGATATGGCCTTTGTTTTTAGAATATGTGAACTATATGGACTCTTGAGAAGCTCTTTCAGTTCTCAAAGCCCCGGTTAAGCCTTCTGTAAGGCTCTCCTGTCCAGGCTTCAAGTAGCAGATCCTTTAACTGACCAGTCACTGAAATTGTTGGCTGTTTGTGCATCGTGATCCGCATTTCATTTCAGGTTGTCTTTTGTTCCAACGCATCACAAGTGCCCACACTATTAGTTAGGTGCCATTATGTTCTGCATTGATTTACATTGTCACTTACAGGGTGTTTAATTAATGGAGGAGGGAATGCTTACTGTCTGTGCTTAGATTACATGGGTTTATTTTGCGTGTTGGGATCATGTGATCACAAATGTCTCACTGCATATTGACAGCTAAACACGACACTGTGCCAACCCACGAGACCCGCTATTATAGTGAATGAAAAAAAAAAAAAAAAGTGCCTCACCGATAGGTTTTCGAAGCAAATTGATTCTCCAAACTTTACTGTCAGTGTGTGATGAACCGTTGTCATCCTTTTCTTAACTCACTCAGCTGTCGCCTGCAGACTTAATGACAAATCCATTTTTTTATTACAAAACCAAGACTGGGTCAGTCATCCTGTCTTTCACATTCCCTCTAGATGTCGATTCCTCGATTGTGTAGATCAAACTAACATTGAGGCCCCTTTTTTAATGAATTATTTTCTATTGAATGGCTTCATTTCATTCCATATCAGTTGAATGTGGGATCCATGACAGTAATCAGTTATGGGTACCTGAATGTTGAGCAAAAATTTAGATTGCCCCCCCCCCCCCCCCCCCCCCCAAACAAATAGCATCTTTTATCACCAAGGGAAACCAGTTGTCCCGTTTAGTCCCTTTATTCCTGGAGCTTTGCCCAGAAAAAAAAAATCATAAACGGCTTCATTTCTTGAGACGAAGACTACAGAATCCAACTTTCGCCACCTTTATACATCTTTTATGTCTCTTATCCAACTCCACACTCTGCTGTCCACTTCCTGCTTTCTTTCCCTCTTCCACTTTGTCCTTGGACCATGTTTCCCAGTGGTCTATGCCCACTCCCCTTTTGTACATAATGTAAGGTTATTTATATTTCATTCCTGTCTGCTGCCTTGCTTATTTTATTTTCATCTCCCTCTCTTCTAATTTTTTTTAAAGATGTATATTGAACTGTATCGGGACCATTTTGAAATGTATTAGAGCTGTTTTGTTTTGGCCATTTTTAATTTGGTATAATTGTCTTAAGCAAATCCAAGTTTGTTTCTAGTGTTTTGTTATTCAACATTTGAATATATGTATATATAATTATATATATGATAAAATTATATATAATTATATAATGCCAAATGGCCTTTCTAAGCAAGATACTGTTCAAACCTAATAAAGTGCTTGAGATTTTAACATCTGTCTGTGTTTATTATGTCTGATTATGATGTGAAACACAGACGTGCGGTTGTGTCACGCGTGTCAGACATGTGTCTCTGCTCATTACAGCTCACTTCTCGATGAAGACTAATGGTACTGTGGTGCAAAATAATTGCCGATCGTTCACCTACCTTCAGGCGGGTCCGTTGAGTGTTGTTCTTGAAGGGTTTTCAATCACTGTTCAACCCTTCATCCTCAATCAAACATGAATGTGCTTTTTGCACATGTCAGTTATTAGTCTGTGAAATATTTTCTGTTGAATTGTTTGTGTAAAAAGAATGACAAAAACAGCACAGATGATGCCATCAGGACCATCTCTGAGTGCCACTCTTAAAATGTTAAAACAAAGTCTGCATTACAAACAGTATACAGAACTGGACATTTAATATGGCATGAAATAACCTGTGTTGTGATTTGGTGCAATATAAATAAAATTGATTTGAATTGAATTCAGGAGACAGAAGGGATATAAGAGCCAGTTTATGGCCTTTCAGAACTAGTTTATAGTTGTTCCAAGCTTTCGTTCATGTGTTAATACACTACTTAGTGACCAACATTTACTATCAAGTGCTTTCTGTACAGGTCTAGATAGAGACGGGCGTAATTTGACTTCCATACCAGCTAGAGATTCACACCAGTGAATACACTTGAAATAAAGTGAGCTTAATCAGATTCAAGATATGTTTTTGCTTTTTAATTTTGATTTGTGCAGGATATGTAAGTTTTATTTAGATGTCTGACATTTGAATTTAGTTTGAACACATTATAGTTTGAACTGCAATAGAAAATAAACCTGGACCACTGAGTCCATAATCAATTTTTTTTATTTTTATTTTAAATGAAAGATCATTTACATGTTAATTTGGGTCAGATAAGTATCTTAACCCTCCCGTTGTCCTTGGGTCAAAATGACCCACAGCTGTGTTCAACCAAGTTCTATTTTCTTTTTATATTTTTTTCGGATCATTGGTGACCAGGGGGCTTGTCACCAATCTTTAAAGAAACCCTATAAAAATAAAAATATAAAAATAAAATAGAACTTGGTTGAACACAGCTGTGGGTCATTTTGACCCTAGGACAACGGGAGGGTCAACTTCTGTAGATTGTTACAGGATTAGAAGTGGCAGATCAACTGAGTCACTTGCGACATGTCGCACGGTCAGTGACTGAGTAAAAAATGCCTGGATTTAAAACTCTCAATACCTTTACTCCTCTAATTGAGAGTGACGTCGTCAGTGGCCTGGTAAGAAATTCAATGTGTTTGTTCCGCTTGTCACCAGTTGACCCTGAGTCTCCCCTGACTGAGGGGTCGGTGGGGAGGAGGGAGGGAGGATGTGTGATGGGTCACTGTGGTCAAAACAGGTGCAACAAATGGGAAGTGAGAGTTATTGGGTTTTACCTACTGTCAAGAACACATGTAATGTAGTTTGATCTCGGAAATACGGTATGTTTAAATGCTCTAAAAGAGTAATTTCAGACAGGGCCCAGAAATGAAGGCAAATTGACCTGGATGTCACTATATTAGTTTATTTAATGAGCTCAATATATTATTCATCAATCGTAGCAGAATTCGGAAGTGGATATAGATGATGAACATCAAAGGGGTGTCAGTGCTTTTTATAGGTGATAATTGGAGGTGATCGGGTCCTCAGCACCTCCGGTCCCCTGGGACCATTCATTTCACCCCTTGGAATAGAGGGACCAAAGGGGTCAAAATGGGAAGGGTGCAAAAAGGAGGATGGTGAAGCTGTGTATTGGGAGGGCGGGCTTTTAGAGTGGTGCTTATATTGAGGAGGAGAAAGAGGGAGTGAAACTGTCAAATAACGTTAGCACCAGATCAACTTAAGAACGAGACGGGTGAGCTTTTGCAGGGACATCAAGGGACGCCTATTCTGATAAAGCTGTGAGAGCTGAGACTGAGGTAAGGAAACTTAATTGCACTTCTACATAGAGCTTTAAAGCAAGTGTCTTCGCTTAATTTGATTTAAGGTTGAGAATTTCAAAAAGAGCATTGTTCAGTAGTTTACAATTTGGCCTGAGCAAGTTGTGTATCTTTTAACTATAATTATTGAACAAAGAAATTAGAGAATAAAAAGAAAAATGTATTTCAGTCAAAATATGAAAGCTCACAGTATTATTGTGTCACAGCCAGTGTGTCTTGAGATTGTAGTCATTATTACAGGAAAACCAAACTCAAAGAGGCCTTTTCAAAATGTGTTTAAACTTGAAAGAATAGCCTCCTGCAGTCAGAGCTAATTAACTTTCCATCCTTGCTTTTAGGTGGGAATATCATGAGTGTATCTGGGCTGGTTTTGCTGCTTCTCTGCGTGGGGGCTCACCTGTCCTACGCTCAGCACTGGTCCCATGGTTGGTACCCCGGAGGCAAGAGGGAGCTGGACTCCTTTGGCACATCAGAGGTAAGGAGCAGTGTTCGAGTTTGCACCATTTGGTCATTCACTGGGCAGTTTTTGTTGAGAATGACCCTTTTCTCATATTCTGAACCTGCTCTCTCTGTTTCTCAGATTTCAGAGGAGATTAAGCTGTGTGAGGCAGGGGAATGCAGCTATTTGAGACCCCAGAGGAGGAGTATCCTGAGAAACATTCTTGTAAGTAAACTAAGAGACTGTCTAAAGCTGTTTGATGCTGTAATCACTGGAATGTCAATAGAATTTATTTTAATTATCACATCTATATAACTCTGTTTTGAATATAGATATATAGAGATTATATTTTTTTTAAAAATAACAAAGTCCTCCAAATTTGAATCTTTAGTGAAGGTCCGATGTTTTTCACACAGATGCCTCCCTGATAATGAATGTGCCACATATCCTGGTCATATTATTAAGTGTATCTAAGTCTAATGTTATACTAAATAACTCTTTTTCACAGTTGAATGCCTTAGCCAGAGAGCTCCAGAAGAGAAAGTGACCACTTCCCCTCCTCTTGTCTTTTTCTTGACATGATTCTGTGATTCTCTGATGTTGTAATTTGTTACATTTGTCAGTAAATTTGTTTTCTAACATTATATTGTTTTTCCCTGTGGCAAAAAAAAAAAATTGTGGAAATGATAATGTCTTGGAATAAAGTATCTATTTTGATATTAACTTTTCTTTTTTTTTTTTATTGTTGATTTTCAAAAGTGGTGTGAAATGTAGCCTATAATAAAAAAGGTATAATGCTTTGAAGTTTCAGAAGTAGTCATAAAGTCCTCAGGGTCCCTTTCCTACTTGCTCATTGTGATGGCTCACAAGGATAGTAAAAAAAAAAGGCGTTTTGACCAAAATTCAAAAGAAAAATAAGCCGGACTGTTCAACGAGCAAAAATGTTTCCAGGTCAATTCTACCAAAACCATGTTTAATTGTCTGAATGTAGTTAGGATTAAATGTTTTTCTCCATAAAATTATCTTCAGTTCAATGAATATAAAATATTAAAACATGACATCTTTGAGTCTTCCCTCAAAGCAAACACCATTAATACTACGGCGTCACTGCGCATGCACCAAATCAGCTAGGGAAAAAGATGGACGATACGAGAGTCTGCACTCTGCTCACTGCGGAGTCAGACGCTCAAAATAACACTACCAGTACCCCTAACGCGGCTTCTGTCACAGATGCTGACAAAGTAATAAACACTAAATTAGATAGTACCCAGGTTGAAGGTGAGTTGTGTCTAGAACGTGAAAATTCCGCCGTATGGCGCCCTACCTGCCGAACCAACGTTAGCTTTTTAGCTAAACGGCTAGCCAGCTCATCAACCCAGGGAGCTAGTTAGCTCCTTAGCTAAGTCTGCTAACCTTAGCTGCAACGTGAAGGGTTTTTATTATAGCGGTCCGTGCGCACAGGACTCGTGAAAAGTATTGAAAAGTATTGCCCAACAAAGCTCCCTTTTACCCATAGCCCAGCCGGATCGTGAAAACATACAAAATTAGATGAATCGTTGTCCTAGCTCCGAAGTTTATAACGTGAGCTGGTGTCTGCGGACCGAAACAGCCTCACAGCGGTGGTTCAGGTTAGCTGGTTGGGCAACGAACAGCTGGTGGCGGAGGCCAACAAACAACTTGGTGCTGTTTACTACTTGACACTATTTTTTTTATTTATTTATTTATTTATTTATTTAATCCTTTCTGGCATTTAATGGTATCCTCGTCAAGACATATGACTGTGAGTTCACAGTGAAGCAAATTTGACAATGTAAAAATGTAGTTGTATTAAAAAAAAAAAAAAAGGAAAGAAAAAAAAGAAAAAGTCGGTTCTCAGGTTGGTTGTGATGTTGAAGGATCCCAGACCAGCTGAGGTGGCGCTCAGTCTGAGGTTAATAGCGTCTCCGTGGTGGCCTCGTTTACCAGTAAAATAAAACAAAAAAGGCGTGAACAGAAAATATTTGTCCTAATTCTAACATTGTACACATACCTACAATTTCTGTCTACTGTGACTATCTTTTGGTAAGTACAATATTTGAACTGTCTCAGCCGACATGAATACTTCGGTCAGTATCAAAATGTGCATATATTTGACTTAAGGCAATCTTTAATTAATTTAAGCTCTTTATATTTCACATTTTTCTTTTTAGTGTATACTTCCTGCATGGACACCTTTGTCCTTGATGACCATATTTTCTTTGTCTTGATCATTTGCAGTATTTATTGATGTAGTACATTTTTTTTTATTATGTGGTAAATGATCATTTTTCAACATAAATCTCTGCAAGAGCACAACTTTGAAGTTTAAATAAGGTAACTGATATATTTTAAACTCACGTTAATATGACAAGGTAGTTTGTGTGGAGTAAAATAGTGATCATGTCCGCTGCAGTAACACATTCTTACTCACCACCAGTTATGAAAGCATATTTATCTGTCATGGCAGAAGATGAAAAAGCTGTATGGAGGTAGTTCAGAATGAAATTAAAATTTTCTCAGTTGGTGTACAATACATGCGGCAAGTGTCTAGATGTGTGCTGTATACAACTGATGGAAGCTGGTGTGGAGTGATAAAATTGAAGTGGGAATTTTTAAGGCATTTCAGCAGTTTACAAGATCTAAAGAAAAATGGAACCCCTTTGTTTACCATTTTTCTAAAGAATAATTTTGATAAATGATCAATAAATTGTTATATAGGGAATGCTATTTTTTTTTATTCAAATTTGGTCTAAAGTGGGTGGTGCATGTTGTAATTGAGATAGCATGAAAATTACAAGTACATGAAGTTACTGTGGTAGTTTGTATTGAAGGGGAAGCTGTCTGTCATATGGTATTTTATTTGACACATTTATCACATTCAGACAATGAAAATTGTACCTATTAACATTTAATGTTGCAGCTTCTCATTTTTGAAAGATAAATTTGTCTAGAAAAAAAAACACATTAGTCTACAAAGCAAAAGCTAGAATTATGAAGTGCAGCTGTTGCACAAAGGTTCATTTATAGACTGTAAAATAAAAGTTTGTATCATATACTATAGGTTTTATCAGGGTTTCTGTGTGCAGTGAGTGAGTTGCTTTGGACAAAATTAGCTACCTAATGAATTTAAACTTAATTGTTTAATTGCCTTTTTTTTGTTCATCACTTAGACAATCTTCCACTTTCTTCACTATTCTGCAACAAAGGAGATAAAAGTGAAGAGGAGCTGCTGAAAGGTCTCCTCACGGACGATTACTGCCACGTGTGCGAGGCTGTGCTGCTGTTTGAGTCTCAGCGGCTGTCCCACTATGAGGTGTGCGCAGCTTTTCTGGCACCAGTGGTGGAACCCTGCAACATGTTTTTGTTTTTTTACCTCAAAAAAGTTGGAGCCTTTATAATGATGCCTCACATGTCCTCCGACTGCAGGGAAGGAAACATGCTCAGAAACTAAAGGTGTACCTGCAGGCACAAAGAGTGGAGAAGATGAATAAAGACTCGACAGGAACCGAGGTTAGTGCTCAGTTAATGAATTTAATTTGGGTCCAATCTTGGGTCTGTAATGATGAAAAATGAGTGTCACAGATGATTGAACATAAACCATAATGCTAAGCATCTAAGTCATAGCAGCAGGTCCCTAACAATATCCCTCTCAATAGAATATAAGGGGCATAAAGAAGAAATCTCCTGTTCTAAAGATGAAATGTGGAAGAACTTTGAATGATTGAAGACATTTTCATTTTCTTCAGTTTACTGTCAGAAAGCATATGTTTTTGTCTCTTGACATGCCCGTCTTTTGCCTCTTTTCTTTGCAGCGGACCATGACCACAGATAAAGACCGTTTCTGTGAGCTGTGTAACATGGTGTTTAGTTCCCCCGTGGTGGCAAGATCACACTATGAAGGCAAAATCCATACAAAAAATCTTCGTAAACAAGGTCTCCATCCACCAGGCAAGTGTGGGTTGTGTGAAAAATGAAAAGTATTTTTGTGAGCTGAATTTTCTTTATTTTACAGATTAACAGCAAATTCTGTTGACCGTATAATACCTTTGTGTGTCAAGTTCTGCTTGATGTCAGATGAAAAGACACATGGATTTCAATCTGATCATTTCTCATTGCATTTGTAGACAAGCGCACAGAAGTGCTTCCTTTACCGAGCCACACTCAGGATCCCGATAAGTCTGAGCAGAAGTCGTTCCCGGAGGGTGATTCGGAGCATGTTCTGGATGCTGCAGCCACCACAGCTGCCCCAAGCGCAGAGGTCGATCTGAAGGACCCCAACAAGTACTGTGCCCTGTGTGCTGCTTCCTTCAACAATCCCCAGATGGCCTTGCAGCACTACAATGGACGCAAACACCAGAGGAATCAGGCCAGACAGGAGCTGCTCAAAGAGCTAGGAGATGACAAGCAAGAAGGTAACACAGGCTCCCGCTTTTTAGCAGAGAGGACGATACAAAGAGCATCAGACCCTGCAGGAACTAAATCAGGATCTAACCATCATGTCTTATCATATTTTAAAGGCAGTTTTGATGTAAAGAAAACATTATATGTCAGCGTCTTTTAATCAAACTGAGATTTAAGGTCACAAATATAATCTGTCAAAAATGGCAACAGTATGAAGGCTGGAAACCAGCACATAAACATATCAAGAAAGATACAACAACACTTCAGTACACAGTAATTCAAAGTGAAATACACAAATACATTTGCTAGAGAACTTCCTAAAACAACACTGATATTTGAAACTGCATGAAGATTTCCCCCCATCAGAGGCAGCAGGTTGGTGTTAGCTTAATAACCTTGTTACAATAAACGGATGTTGGCCAGATTCAGTTACTCTGATTGTAGTTATGTTAAATCGTAACACAGCAGGTATTCAATGAGTTAGGGACTGTTTTAAGCAGTCACTCAGAATGTTACCCAAGGGTTTAATATGACTTTTTATTTTTTTATTTTCAATTGTAAGCTGCAAGTCTTTGTAGAGAAGACTTGGAGATGAGTTAGGCATTTGTAAAAAAAATAACTAAACCAGAGGAAGTCATATCTGAGTGCTTATAAGCCAATAGTTAATCATTTCTACCATTTCTCCCTCTTCTTCAGCCAACTCCCTGATGTGTCACATGTGTAGCGTGCAGTTTAACTCTGTGGAGATGTACCAGGCCCACATGCAGGGAAACAAACACCAGACCAGGTAAGATCAAGCATTTTCTGACAGACGCACTGTCGGCCGTAATTCCATCTACATTTTTACTTTACTTAAAATATTATCTCTGCTACAGTGGACTTCTTCTTTACTCTGCAGAACTTTGGCATTAAGTGACTTTTTTTTTTTTAATTTTTTTTTTAATTTTTTTTTTTTTTTTATACTTATACTGAATAAGATGACTTTGTGCACATTTTTCTGGCTTTTAGCACATTTTTTTGCTACATAAAGGATGTGCATAAAGGATGTGCACAACCATCCTCAGTAAAGGTGCAGGACTTTCAGTTTGTGAAAAACCTCTACATTTCTCATCCAACCTCAGTGGATGGTCATATTGCTCTGCGTCTGCTGGATGTTCAGGAAGTAAACGGTTTGACATGATAAGTTAAACAGGCACTATGTGATATTATGAAACCGGTTTGTTGAAGTTTGTTTTTCTATTCTATTGTGTTGAGAAACAAAAAATGGGGCTTTGGCGTGACATCAAAATTGACCTTTACTGAATAGCAAATTAAATTCAGTTTATATGTTCTTGACCAGGGAGAAGAAGGTCATTGACCTGTGCAAATCCCAACAAAAACCCTACAACACATTTACAGATGAACTGGCAGATTACATTCAGGTCCAGAAAGCTCGTGGACTCACCCCCAAGACCAAACAAGTAGTCCCTCAGGGTGATACACAAAACGAGGACGAAGATGATGAAGGAGAAGAAGAACGGGAAGGATTAAACAGGGGGGATATGATAGAACTGAATAAACCTATGCCCTACCCCCCTCCCACCTCCAACCCTCCTCATCAGTCCCGCCCTGGTTCTTACTACCCAGCTGAAACAAGGCGTCCTTCACATCAGGGTCCAGCCTGGCCATCCCAGGGCTGGGACTACAGCTGCTCTCCGCCAGGCTTCCCAGGCTCAGGTCCTCCGCAGTTTACTAATCGGCCCATAAAGAGAAGGAGACAAAGAAAACAGTCAAGCTCCTCCTCATATACGACCTCATCATCCTACTCCTCCTCGTATTCCTCCGATAGCAGCAGCACAAGTGAGAGCGGTGACAGCGAATATAGGCGCAGAGAAAAGAAGAGGATCAAAAGATCCTGGAGGGAGAGAGGCAGGAGAGGAAGAGATGAGGAGTCAGATAAGGAGGAGAAGAGGAGGAGGAGGAAGCACCGAAGGGGAGAAAGAAATAGTGACTCTGAGGAGAGAAGAAGAGAGAAATCTGTAGAGTCGGTGGCAGGGGTGGGGAGAAAAAAGCTCAAAAATGATGGGAAGCGAAGATTAAAAGACAAAAAATCCCATGAGGTGAGCTTTGAAGGGGACGGAGGAGAAAGAGTGACGGAAAAATTCAAACCAGAAGACACGACTGAGAATAAAGAAGAGAATGAGTTGAATATTCAGGCTGACATTAACGTTGAGCAGAGGGAGGGTGGACAGGATGAGGCAGCCAAACCCAGATACAGGAAAGAGAAAAGAAAAATGAAGGAGAGAGTTGACACTAGGACGGAGGAGGAGAAGCTGTGGGACGACTCCATTCTGGGTTGTTAAACTCAGCAGGACCAGCTGAACTTCTGAACTGCTGACATTTCAAAAATATTTCACAATCATGAGATTGCAAATATATTTTAAAAATGTGTATATTCAAATTATTAGAATCATCTTGTTAGCAGCTAACAAAGAAGTTTTCTGCTCTGATAACCCTGAAGTGTTATTCTCCATAGGTGTGTGCTAGCTGGCTAGCCATGTTTAGTCAGTTTGTATTTGTAAGGAATGAATGTATTCCCCCCAATTCTGTGTTTTTGGAGGGGTTTCAGCTATGGGTTTTTTTCACTATGATTGTGGTCTCCTCTATCAAGAGCATAAGAGATCCAATTATCCTTAATTTCTCTTAACCTATTAATACATCATTAAGTTAAATTATTTTGAATATAAATGTATGCCACTGCCAAGGAGTGCCATCCCTTGAGCAGTCTGTGGTTGGCGCTGTTGAGCTTTGTTCAGATCACCGATGACGCGAATAAAAGCTTATGAATGTTGAATGCTTATTCGTCCCATTTCTTTTGAGGGGCTGTGTGCTGTCACTCATGAGTGCAAAGGCTGAAAGAAGGCTTGTAGAGATATGGAGAGGTTCAATGTATGTTGAATATAAAAATATTACAAATTGTGTGCGTTTTGCACCATTGCGGCGTTGTGATGGGAGAGTGCTGAGAGATTTACTTAGTCTGCACTGTGTGCTTTTTTCATGTGTTAGGGATGTGTTTGCACATCCAAACAGCACATCAATGTTTGGGGTCATACAGGTGCAAAGCGTTAAAATGAGGACAGCTCTTTAAAAAAAGAAAACAGAATTCATGTTCAGAGGCAGTGTGTGATGAATTGAACAACAGCGGCCTATTGTTCTTAAAGGAAAATTAAAAGAAAAGGTAACATTACAAAGTGTCAACTACTATTGGAATAGAAAAAGAAATGTGTTCTCTAATTTCTTACCATTGTCTTCACTCATAAGGATCCAGTCAAACATGTCATTTTAAATTGGTCCTTAAGTCTCTAAAACTGTCCAAATACGTTGACTGGTTGAGCTTCTGTTTAATCCTTTTGGTACAACAAGCTCCTTGGTTATAGTTCTGTGACGTATTTGGTTTGCTTGTGGACCACAATGTAAAACATTATCAGTAAGTGCTATGTGAGTGTCTAGTTTAGAAAGCTTATGAATTATGACATTGTGACAGATTGGAAAAAGCAGGTGCAACATAAATTTGTCAAAAAATACATAAACAGAAGTGTATATTAAGACCGAATACATGAAACAGCTAGCGAGTGTGTTTTAAGGTAAGTTATTGATAAAGTTAGATGTTGATAGAAAAGAAACAATATCATGAGAAGTGACAAAAATGCTGATATATTCTACATCAGCAGTCCTGTAGAGGCTACATGATAAAAAAAAAATCTTTCAAAGTGACGTTTTGACTTTGAATATCGACGCTGTTAATGAGACCCAAACACCTGTGACGTGTACTGTAATATGTGTATGGATATAAATGAAGTAAACGGCTTCTCATCTTGTCAGCTTTTGACTTGAAGCGTTGAAGCGGAGACCAACAAAGGCTTCATCGCTCAGCGATGCGCGGAGATGCTCTGAAGCCCCCTGAGATCTCCTGTTTTCAAAGAATCCTGTGGTCTCGTTCCCTGTCTCGCTCGAATCTTCGACCCCCGTAGAGCTGTCGGGTCCCCACATCCTCTCACTTTGAGACCCCCACCAGATCGCTCTCTGTAACCTTTTGCACAAAGACACACAATAATCCACAGATGCCACTTAGATGATTTAGAGAATTATCAGTTTAACAAGGAGTTCTGTGTACAGTTCATAAACAGTTAATCCTTATTTCTTTTAGATTGGAGAACTCGGAATTAATACCAGTCAATGGGACGTAGTACTTTTAATGTGGGGAAAAGTGTTTAATGCAGTCTGTCAGTCTCCGCCACTCATAAATGGCAATGTTTAGATTTAGGTTTGATGAATAGACGTTACTGTATTTTATCAGCTTCTGTCTTTGAATGTCACAAACTAAATCCATTTATTGTTAAATTTATTATAAAAATGGCTGGGGGTTTTTTTTGTTGTTTTTTTTTATCAATCCTTAATTGTTTGTCACTCAACATTCAATTGTTCCACATTTATGAGATAGTGAATCAGATGTACAGATTTGCTGTTTGACTCTGCATCTTATCATCATAAATGAATTACTTTTGGGTATATAGTCAAGTTTATTTATGTAGCTCATTTATACACATGATAGGTTGACCAAAGTGCTGCACAATATCAAACAGAATTAAAACAGATCAGACAGACTTGAAACAGCAAAAAAATAAGATGCAATAAAACAAAAGTTGAAGAAAATTGAGAACAATATTAAAGCAAAACAACACAAGGATATACACAAACGAGTTAATAAAAAAAATATAATAATAATAATAATAATTGGGCATAATCTTAAAATACCATTGAGAATAAATGTCTTTTCAGTTTAGATCTGAATATTGGTGGGGAAGTTCCAAAGTGTCGTGGATTCATTCAGTTGTGACCCGAGCAAGCATCATGGGACATGAGGGTGCAACAGGTCAGACAGATGGGACGGGGCTGCTCATAAAATGTTTAAAAGAGTCCTTTACTGAACAGGAGACTGATATAAAGATGCCAGGATAGAAGAAATGTGCTCATACGGATGTGTACCCTTTCAAGAACTTAAAAAAAAAGGAGGGGCACGAGCTCAGCTGAAACGCTTAACTGAAAAGAAACTGGCTTTGACAACAGAATTAATTTGTAAGTGTAATTAAAAAGAATAATACAAAAATGACATCCAGGTTCTTTACATGAGGTTTACAGGGTGCCATAAAACCAAGATATGTTGAATGTTGTCAAGTGACACAGCTGGTTGGCGAAAAGGGGTGGAACACAAAAATCTATTTGTTATCTTTATTGAAAATTATGAGAGAAACGTTTTGACATTGACCAAGTGACTTATTGAAGAAATTGCAGAAGTAGTGTCAGGTTTCAGATGTAGGTATATCTAAGTGTCATCGGCATAAAAGTGACAGGCAATGCTTTGTGCTTTAAAGATAAACCCAAGAAAGAAATGGTTTTGGGATAGATAATTGTCAGTGGAATAAACTGAGGGAGCGGTTTATTTATAATACAAGTTATAGAAACTATATTATTCCGTGACCCCAAAGGGAGGATATGGATGGATGATGGATTATTACATTTTTTTTCCATCTGAAGTGAAGTCAATACCTTTAAGCGGAGGATATATAAAAATATTCATATAATTTGTTTTGCCAAATTGCATGCACAAACCTCACTGGGTTCTGTCTTGATCTTATTTTGTGTGTGTCTGAATACACTTATACGCGGTACTTTAAAAAGTTGTTGAGACAGAACTGAAGTAAATGTATAGACACGCCAGTGGACATTTATTAATAGTCTACCGCATTGTGGATCTTAGTTTGTATAAATAATCTTTTGTTCCCGGTTAATACTTCAATATAAAGTTTTGGCTCTGTAAACTGATAGTCTCTTTCTGTGCTCTGCAGTGAGACATGAAGCTGCGTATGTAGGACTCTGCTGAGCTCTATAGGTCATGCACCTGGGCGGAGACCACAGCGCTGCAAATTGCTGCTCTGGGAATATACAACTTTGTTATTGTTGGATATGTGGTATCATGTTAGCTCATGAAACATCACCACATGTTCTCAGCTGTCTGCCATGATCCCTGTAATATCAGACACTTAATGCTCTGTATGGTGAGCTGCATCTTTAACAGCCCGTGTCTCTGAGATGAAGCATTATTTTGTTGGGGACATTTTAAAGGTACAGAGAATGTGAGAATGGGACGATTAAGTCCCAGTTGTCCGTCTTATAACCATTTCAAGTTGTTTAACAAAAAAATTCAGCAGCGCGCGTGTGTGTGTGTGTGTGTGTGTGTGTGTGTGTGTGTGTGTGTGTGTGTGTGTGTGTGTGTGTGTGCGTGCACGCGCATTATGTTTAAATTGCATGGCTGGTTTATGGCCCCATCTCATAGGCCCTGTGTGTGTGTGTGTGTGTGTGTGTGTGTGTGTGTGTGTGTGTGTGTGTCACATTGGGGTGTTGCCGTGACGACTCATGGCCCTGTCACTACAGTTCCTCCCATTATCTCTGACAAATATATAGCAGGAAAAGAAAGTGTCAGCACCTTCCTTCGGCGACCACTTAAGATACACACACGGGTACACAGACAGACACACACTCACTGGAGGCCTGACAAAATGATCCCGCTGCTACTGGCATGGACACTGCTGACAGTGTCGTTTTGGACTCAGGGTAAGACCATTACGTTTTCTTTGATGCTTTGTAAACCTTCAGCGTTCTCGACATCATAACTCGGCCGGGGTCCTGTAGCGAGGGATGTGTCGTCAACTGTTGTTTGTCTGAAATTTAACTTGGATTATGTTTGTGTTCATTAAATACAATATCAGCTGTAGTTTGTGCCAAAAAGTTCAAATGTGTTTTTTAAATAGACCGAGCACAACACAGTGTCATTTAGTTGGTTTGTTCATTTTGTCATCCTACAGTTGTACTAATACACATTACTGATACTGTTATGTCACCAGATCAATTGATGGGATATGTACAATCAGCCCTTTACTTGTGATGATAAATTATAAGGGTAAAAATGTCCAACGTGTTTGTGCTCTGCGGTAGGTCTTCATCATTGTGTTTTATATTTGCATGTTTTTTTTATATTGTAGCTCTATCGAGGCATCCAAATGAATTGTATTTGTACTTTCTAATGCAACTCATTGGATATAGATTAAAATCAGTTTGTCGCATTCTTGAATGTCATGCAGTTTGTGCAATTTGTACATTTTAGTACAAACGACAAGATCTTTCAACAAACCAAAGTACCAGTGAGTTTTACCTTTCACACAGACTTTTCTTTGAAATGCCGTTTACCTTTAGTTATTTCATAACACGAACGATTGCGACAGGTATGTGCCCGTTTACCTGACGTGAGAACACACAACATAGGCATCAGAGATGATTCTAAAACTAGATCAAAAAAACTCCTCCAATGAAGACATCCCTGAAATACACATCATTGCTAAATCAGTCTGTCTTAGAAATGTGCAGAGTTTGCACTTTAGAGGCCGAGAGGAGATTTCTTCATAGTTCGGCTATATCACTTTTAAACACAACGGCGGTTTCCAACATACTTTGGCATGTCATCAAACAGAGTTAAAGTACTCCGATAGACTTGGTTATAAGAAGTTAAAAAGACAATAAACAAATAAAAAGCAAGAAACTTGCAGCACTTTTGATGATAGTTGTATCTCCATAGTCCCAGTTGCAGTTTTAATCTCTTCCGCTTTGCTTGAAGTATGATTATTTGTGTCTTTTACATTACAATTACTCTTAATTTTGTTAGAGCGACCACGCATGATTGCTGTGGGCTTTTCTTCAAACCTTTCTAAACACCAAGTGACGGACAAGTTGACTTCAGACATTAAAACAAGACTCAGTGACCCATTTTGAGGAAGTTTGGCTATAACTTGTTTCAGAGCCCCAATAATATATATGACCCTGATCTAATGTACTAGACTGTAGATGTTGTTTAATTTTCTACAAGTTTGTTTTGTAGATCTCAAACTTCCCTTTATTTCCACTCCTAGGTTCAAGCCAGATCCTGATACAAGAAACCGTCAAAGATCGTTATCCTGTGATCTCCAGTACTGAGACTATTGACTGTGAATGTAGTAACTTCTCCTGTGACCATGTCTACTGGTTCCTCACTATTCCCCACAAAGGCACGGTAACGTTTCTTGCCAAGTCCAACACCGCGAACCGTGTCACCTATAAGACTGCGAATGAGACACGGTTTAAATTCAGCAAGAGGGGCACTGCATCTTTTGTGCTTCGCATCATCGGTGTGACAGAAGCGGACGCAGGGATTTATTCTTGTGTGCTAAAGGACAGGAGCAACGCAGAGATATGGAGGCCTGGGACTCGTCTTCGACCGGGAGGTTTGTATGCTCAAATCTCAAGTGCTGGCTGGCATTTAAATCTGCTATATAATGCCATTTCATTCAATACAAACGATGTACAAAGAAGATTGTGACTTCAAATAAGTATATCCTACAACAAGCCATGCAACTGCAGTGCACCCAGTTTGAGTTCGTCCACAGAACTTTGCCGCTCGTCCCCGTCTCTTCTTGTGTTTCCTACAGTGTAATGCTACACTCTTTATTAGTATTTCAACATATTTATTGATATTAATTTTACACATCAAAACAATACAATCTAAATTTGACTATTATCTCACTGGACTCAAACTTTATCATTATCTCCAGAGATTCTCGTTCTGACCAAAGTCTTTGCTTTCGAGCATCCTGTAGTTTGTCTTGCTCACCTGGGTGTGCCGGATCAATACAAGCACATAGAGTTAGTGGACTCTCCAGACAACATCAGGAGCATTCGACACAGTGACCGCTGTTGTTGCTTTTTTTTTTAGAGATGTGTACAGGTGAAGAGGTATGCATGAGAAATATTCTAGTTTCAATGTTACTTTGAATTGTGGCTCAGGACTCATTTTTGACCGGCCGGTGCTTCCAATCTACAAGTGACAATTTAACGAGTAAATTAATAGGAAAAAGATTCCAAGTCATGTACGAAAACAAAATGTGTTTGATCTACAAAAGAGAAAAACTGGCAGAAGAACTGTCCGCTGGCTTAATGGACTACTGAAGAGTCACATGCAGACTAACAGCACACATCATGTATCTACAGACTAAATCTGTCAATAAGATTCTGGTCAGAACTATTTTTTACCGTCTTTAACAATTTAATATTAAGGACAGGTTGAAAAAACAAAATTTATGTTCTTGCTTCACTGCTATTTGTCACTTGTCTTCATGGTTCTTTGGTTCTTATCTGACAGTGACCCCTCCAACACCACCTCCCAAGACCAAACCTACAGCACCGGTTAAGTCAGTCTGTCGCTGCTCTCGGAACAATCGGGGTACGTTATTGAGAGTTTCCATCAAAGAATAATAGCGTATGCTGTTTTTTTTTTTTTTGCTGCAGTGTGTAATTTGTCTGATATTCTGCTGGGTACAAATTTGTTTCAGCACTTTGCTCTATGAATATGTATATTGTTACAGGTGTAAATCTTCTGCCCTGTACCAGATTGAAATGATGTAAATGCAATAGAATAAACAACGTGAAAACAGACTGCTATAAGACGCAATGCTCTAATGATTTGTTTTTACATATATCATATATATTTTTAGATGTATTTCTATTTATATCACATAATTATGATGAAAGAAGCTGTATTGAAATCCTGTTCTGTATATATGTTTTGCTCCAGATGGCTGCGGCTACATGGTCCTGTGGCCCTTGGTTGGACTTCTTGCAGCCTTGGCGCTCATTCTCGTCTGCACACTGTACTACTTCAGCCGTGAGTAGTGTTCCCGTTAGATGTGCAAAATAATGTGAAGTGGAGTGGGGAAAAAGTATCGTGTTTGCAGAGATTTATGCCCAGCGATGCAGCAGATTATCCTCACAAGCAGTTTAAAAGTTTGGGTTTAAAAATAAAAGGTTTTATTGTTTCTCTGATGTCGTTTCTTTTGCTCACAGGGCTACCCAAAAAATGTCGCCACCACTTTGTGAAGTAAGTCCATTACTACAGATAGTGAATATCACTGTTGTTCGTGTGTGTTTTATGTACAATAAGAAGTAAACCTTGATTTTGATCCAGTTGTAATTTTGCTTCTGCAACCGTATGTTCTAACTTTAATGTATATCTTCGTTTTTCTTCTTCAAGGAAGAGGCAGATGACCTGAAGCGCTGCATCTGCAGCTTACATCAGACTTCAAGTATGTACCTGATGCATGAAATATGATGTATGATTATTAAAAGTTAATTGAAGTTTATAAAACTTGCCTGTGTGATTGCAGTGGCTGAAGTGCTTCAGCTGAGCCGTCCGTCCAGCGGAGCGTGAAGGACGTGACTCACCCTGAAGATCAACTCTGCTAACAACAAGATGTCATGTTTTTTTTGCGTGACATGTGCCCTCAGCCAGAGGAGATTTTTATATTTTCAGCA
Source organism: Embiotoca jacksoni (assembly GCF_022577435.1). NCBI lineage: Eukaryota > Metazoa > Chordata > Actinopteri > Embiotocidae > Embiotoca > Embiotoca jacksoni. The sequence goes on along the minus strand of NW_027185229.1, from coordinate 7,445,090 downwards.
GCAGCAGCCATGTAACATATTGTGAGATATTGACCGATTTTGTAGTGTCTTTTCTAAGACAGAGCGCCGCTGAGTTCAGCTGAAATATTTTTAATTTGTCCCTGTATGCAGATTTTTATCATCATTTATCAAGGTGCTTTTTCAATTCAGCATTCACTGGGTGTGCAACTTATTTAGATTTTTAATAAATCATTACAAAACATGTTTTTTTAAGCCATCTTGTGATACAAATGTGTTCGTTGACCCTGAATTCACAGAACAGCTAGATTGAAATACAGTCTTTGCTCATTTTCTGCATTTTTTTGTCTTTCCTGTGTGTTTTTGTCTTTCACAGATTGTAGTTTACACATCTATCGGGGTGAAAAGAAGCACCTTCACGTTGGTTTTTCTGTGAGACTAATTCTATCAATAAAATGTTGTATTTCCAAACATTTACAGTGATTACAGATAACGTATCAGTTCTTCTACATAAAGATGAGTGTCAAAAGGCAGGCTTACCTAAAGATTACTAATAGTCAGAGTCACTTTTGCAGTAGCAGGAATAATACAGGTATAACTGAGGCCAAGCTCTCTATGTTTCCAATGACAGTCATGACTTGTGTATTGAAGATTTCTAAGATGTGCCATATTTCAACACTTTTGCTGTGTTGTAAAGATTTCTCTGCATGTGTAGGTAGAGGAGAAAGAAAGGTTTGGAAGTGGGTGTTGTACTTCCATTGTCAATATCGTGTTTGGCGGAAGTTGAGTAGGTGAGTGACGGGGTTTGGTTTCTTACTTGACTTTTGATGTGTAAACTTGCATCACATCCAGTTTCTGTCGAACTGCCTTCAGTATTTGTCAAAAAGCGTCGCTATTCCAATCTTAAATTTCAGGTTAAGAAGTCATTTTATAGCAAAGTGTGTCTCTTGCCGTCTCACTCTCTCTGTCTCTCTCAAACGCACACGCACGCACACACACAAACACACAAACAAACAACACACACTCACACCTGTTTGATCGAAGAGTGCAAAGACACGATGGAGTTATCGGTTGTTCGGGTCTCAGGGAGTGTGCGCGGCTCTTTCCTGTGTGCAGGAGACAGAGGAGACAGAGCCTTGTTCACTGAGATGCTATCGCTTCGCTCAGCTTTGAGCTCTTCATCTCGTCTCCGAAACAAAAAGACCGCAAAAATACCACAGACCGAACCACAAGCACTGACAGACACACGAAGACAGAGCGCGCGTACAGTTTTTAACATATGACATAGTTTAAAAAAAAAATATATATATATATATATATATATGAAATGAACATCTAAAGACTCTTGTTTCAGTCTTGGGTTTTATTGGATATAATACAGCAGAGTACAAGTCAATGACCAAATGCTTTTAAACACAGCGCACATGATTATTAACTTATACATGCATATGTGTGTGTGTTTGTGTTTGGAGCAAGGGAGGATATGTATTATTAATACTATAATATTAATTTGTAAATCATAAATTACTATCATAGTAATTTATAGGAGCAATAAGGGAACACATTTGGTGAATTCCTGCTGTAGAGTGGAGAAGTTAATTTCACAAAACAAAACCAACTCCATATAATCAGTCAAAGCAAACTAGACCAAAATTACATGCAGCTGCCAGTTTAATAAGAACAGCTACATCCATTGACCCAAATGGTTGAAATGCCTCTCAGTATAAAATAATTCAACCCAAGACAGGCAATAATACATAACATAACCTTTATGCATGTAGAATTTATTACAGGTCAGCTGTAGTGGACTGCTAAGCTACATGTACCTGATAAATTGGTAAACAGCATGTACAGTATGATTTTATCCTTGTAGATGTTTGAAGAAATCATAGATTCGCCTTCATCGGTTCCAGGAAATGAACAAATGCAGATGGCAGCAGTAAATTCACCATCAGTCACAGAGAATTGATTTCTGATGCTGATTTCTGTTAAAAAAAAAAAAAAAAAAAAAAAAAAAAAAAAAAGGATATTTAAAACACTATACTCTGTCATTTTGAAATACAAGTATATGACAAACAATACCTTATAACACTGATATTATTATAGTCAAACTACATTAGCTTTTAGAATTTTAAGCTAAAAAGGTATGTATGTTTTTATTAGTGTTGTTCGTGTGTTTAAAAGTTTTAAATGTAATAAATACACCATACATTCATTATATTTTGTCTTAGTGTTAGCTGTAATATATTGAACATGAATATGAAGTTCAGATGAATACAATCAGAAATATAAAAAACAATATGGTACAAGGTGAACTGAATGCTAATACATAGTATTGTAAGCCTTTTTTTTTATTTCTGTTATATATTACGTACACCTTATAAAAAAAGAAGTGTCTTAATGAAGTGTAATGAAATAGTGTCTAACATGATGAACTGATAGGTGTATTTTATATAATAATAATCTGTTTATATTTAAATTGTGAGACATTGAAAAACACAAATTTCTCCCGTGCTTTTCCTCCAAGAGATATTACTGTATATACATGTTGATGAGTTGAAATAAAATATATTAAAGATACACAGCAGGCTGAATGTCAATGATCAGTTCTGTAAAATGCAGCAGTTTTCTAACAAGCATAATATTGATGCAGCCATAAATGATAGAGATGTCTGATATCAAATATGTGAACAAATGAAGCAACAATGTGGAACACTCAGGTGTTTGTTGTGAAATCTACAGACAGTATACTGCATGGTGCAACAGGTCACGTTCAGTTACAGGTCGCATATTCATGAATGTCACATTTGTCACATTATGTAGGTTTATATGTTTTGTAGGAAATTTCTGCCTCAATTTTAGCCTACTCTGAACTGGATTTGACAAAATATTCTTTGAAATGACAAAGCCTCAACATTCAAATAATGTGACTTCTTTTAGGATATCAATATCTGCAGCAACAATAGTTCCATATTTTGTAATAGGAATGCATACATAGCAACTTGTAGTTTTCAACATGTGCAGCGTACTATTTTTAAGAGTCTGTTGACCGTAACAGTCCAAATAACATTCGAGCACCTTGTGTTTTTTTGTAATGAAAAAAGGGTAAATGTTAAGGAGTCAAAAGTCATATAAACATAAAATTCCTAAGTACATTTATTTGTAAAAACGAGTTCAGCTTTCTTAGCAAATGCCAAAAATTTTAATTAAAATTATTTTCCAAAAGCTCCATATAAAACCTGAACAAGAAGTCGTAGTCACTTCAAAAATGACGAGCTAACATATAGCCTATGTGTGGCTCTCCGTTTCTACTTACTCCTCTTGGCTGCTCTTGGTTTCCATATCAAGACTTCATATCCCACAATGCTTAAAGCTGCCAGAACAGCAGCAGATCAGAGACTGGAGGTCCACACTGGTGGTGAACAAGCAGATGGTACTGGTGTTGCTGCCATTTTCAGATTATAAGGACGTGTCTTTTAATGTCAGGCTATGCAGTGTTTCTATGCAGTCTTCTTTTTCTCACTGGCTTCCCCTGGTCACCCCCCACATAAACACACACACACACACACACACACACACACACATATATACAAGTTTCAGGTTGGAGACCCTCTGTGTGACTAAGAAAGGGAAGCCCATGCAGGTGTGTTTGGAAGTGATTCAACCCTGAAACAGAGATGTGGAAAGGTGACGTGGGCTAACTGAGTGCATTTTGGGTTTTGACTGGGTCTTCCCTCTGATACAAAGCGTCAATAGAATCCCCTGCTTACTGAAAATGACACAGACTGAAACCGACCTGCTTTCCATCCAGGTTTCATTTGAAATAAATGTCAAAGTAATTTATGAAAAAATTGAATTACAATAGTAATGAGCATCTCCAAGAGGGCAAATAAAATGTTCTGCAGCAGGTTAACGGGACACAAAGTCGTGTATTTCTTTGTTATCTCTGTTTGCTTCTGTCTGTCTCCTCCTCCCACCTGTGGAACTGATAAATCGCCCACAAAAGAGCAAAATGTCAGCACATGTTGCCCACCAAATCAGCACATTTGTTTTCCATCACTGAACAGGAAATAGGACGGGCGTCTGGTTGCGCCATAGCTGCTGCTGTTGATCTCAGTCGATTTGAGGGGAGTTTCACTTTCCTGCTGTTAGACCAGCTTTCACATGAAGTGACAGGAGGAAACATGATGTTTAATTTTTTCTGTGTCCTTTGTTGTTCATGGAAAATACTGTTTTACGACACGATTTTTTAGTTTTAGTTAGTTTTACTTATTACACTCAACAAAAAATATGAACGCAATGAGTCAAAGTAAAGAATATTTTACTTATACACACAAAGGTTTAATTTTCTCAAATCTTGGTTACTAATTTGTTGAAATCTGTGTTTCTTTTTTCAGCTGCTAAAACACCTGCGGTGACATCATTGATTGGGGTATGGCTAATAATGCAGCAGAGCTGAAACAGTTCAGTGACTCATTATTCTCAGATTCACTGTTTAACAAAGACATGACTCTAAATCTTGCTTTTACTGCCATCTCGTGGTTTAAATTATCATCTTGCACCAGCATGAAAACGCATTGTTACATTAGGTATTAGGTTTAGTTTGCAGAATAATACAACATATTATCTTTTTAAGTTTTTGACCGCTATTGTTATGGCGATGCTAAACTTTGAAGGTTACTTCAGTGATGCCTGTCAGATGGTTAAAATACCTACCCAAAACAGAGAAATGTCCCAGAATATAAATTACACAAATTGAAAAATGAATTCAGGTTTATAATGAAAGGCATTACCAACATGTGCTAAGACGGAAAAATACATTCATAGTGATCATGTGGGTGTTATGTACAGATAAGTGGTTGAAAAGTAAAGAAAACCCAGAATTAGCAGGACGGACGAGGACAAAAGAGAAGAAAGCTGTGTGTGTGTTACGGGTCAGGCTATACACAGGCCATTTCCTGATGTCCTCCCCCACCCTACCTTTTGTCTTCTGAACCAGGAAACCAAACCACGCACAACAGCAGGGAGGGAGGGGAACATCACAGCAGTGTAGATGTCTGTCTGCAGACAGAACATGAGATGCGTTTCCTCTTTCACATGGAAATGTATTGATATTGATTGTTTTGACGTTTTATATTCATTTACAGCTATTATGTTTGTGTTGTGTCTTGTGACTGTCTTCTTTTTTTAATGTTAACGAGTACTTTCAGGGCAGTTTGTTTATATGTCAGAACCAGGTCAGATTAGAATTACCATCTTTTTGTTGAAAAAAAAAAAAGGCTGCAGAAACCCACCTGTACTCTTCTTTTTAACTCTGATTAAAACCATTGTGTTTCCTCTCACAAGAAGTAATTTTCCCAGGGAGATGAGCAAAAATATATTTTCGGAATTATGGGGGATATGAACAACCACAAACGTGAGGAAGGTCAAAGTCAACCACAGCCGTTGCATTGGGATTCTTGATGGAGGTCACTTCAGCAGGGTAGATTTCCCCACATGCTGTCTTGAAACTCACCATTTGATTTGTGCAGTAACGTTGTGCAGTTGCTGAAGTGGGCCGCCACGCTGCACGGGCTTAATGTGCACATTTAAACTTTTATACGACTTCCTTTTTGTGTACCAATAGCGTGTAGATCAAACCAGAGAGCAGAGGAGTGGAGTGCAGATCGGGTGGGCTCCACTTCAAACCATCGTGCAGACCACGACTTGGTGCAGCAGGAGGCCTCTGCAGCGCTGCGCTGCAACGATCCAATTTGACAGAGCAGAGAAGAAGGTTACAGCTGGGGCGTGGTTTTATATCTCACTAAATCATCTCCTGACAGGCTCCAATAAACGCCACAGAGACGTTTTTAGAAGCTATTGTCGTCTGCAGGATTAAAATGGACCAAAAATGGATTCAGATTCTGGTGATTATGGCGTTTTATCAAAGTAAGTTCAACCTAAGTAATGGATAAGTGTTATTTGATTGTTGTTGTTTTATTTGTATTATTTGGCTCTTGATGTACCTGAAAACAGAGAATTACGGCTCTTGTTTAATCCCATTTTTTAGGAATCACTGCTGGACCTGTAAAAACAGTACAGAAAGGGGCCTTGGTTGAGATCAAGTGTGAGGCGAAGCCTGGAGGCAACATGGTCATTTGGTTTCGAGCGCTGGACACATCCACAATGGAGTTCATTGCATCTTTCAGTACCAACGGCATGAAAAAGTCATCAAACTCCAACTTTCTTAACATCTTCAGTGAATCAAAGATTACTCAAAATATTCTGACGCTGAAGTCCTTCGATGCTACTACCGACAGCGGCGTTTACAGCTGCGCGTCTCTTTACAAAGGCAACGAGCTGCAATTTGGAGATGTCACGCGCTTGCAGGGAGGTGAGTTTCATATCATAATCTTGATCAAATCATCTCATGATGGATACTTTTTACTTCTCATTTTTTTCCGTTCCTCTTTTACTAGAAAAAACGAAAGTTCCAACAGAAGCACCACGGATACACACCACCAAAGAGAACCTGTCTGTAACGCCTGCGCCCTGTAACTGTAAGGACCAGAGGAACCGAGGTAAATGTTTGTGTAGCCTACTGACTTCTTTTTATCGTATTCTTAATTGTGATGCTGTGAAGACAAACAGGTGGTTAATAAGTTAATGTTCAGCAGAGGCAGCCCCTCTTCCCCTGTTCTGTACTCCCATCATACTGGGCCCTCTGGCCGGCGGCTGTGGCCTTCTTCTCCTGATCCTCCTCTTCACCATTTTATACTGCAATCGTAAGTCCACTTAATATAGTTAACCTAAAAGAAGAGCCTTCATGTACATTTATCATTATATTTCATTTAAAATGTTGTCATTTAAACCTGGAAATTATTTTACATTAAAAAATGTTCCCCTTAAATTTGAATTAAACAAATACACGGTCATTTGTACATTTTAAATAACACTTTTGATGTGCTGTAGAAATGAGAACCAGGAGATGCCCACACCATCACAAAAGAAAGTAAGTTATTATTTTTATTATTTATTTACATCCAATATTGTTTCTCCATTTGGGGCTAAAGCCACGATTTTGGAAATATTGAGTTCATAGTTCAAGTCCCCCAAACAACAGGAACCACACCCAGACACCAAAAGAAAAGAGTTTATATTTTTGTAATCTTTGTTGTTTTTTTTTCTTTATTTTTGTCCTGTGATTTATTTAAAATGTTAAAGCTGATTTTAAACAATGGTGTTTCATGAAAACTGCTGAAACTTTTTTTTCCCTTTGTACCAATTAAGATTTTCTCTGTTACTATTTGCAGGAAATTATTAGAATTACAGTTTTTTATATTGTCAACCATGAAGGCCTTAATACTGTTTCAAAGAATTTTAAATGTTGACAGAATACACTAGAAATAGTTTGGTTTTTTTTACAATATTTTAAATATATTTTCATGGATTTTAAACGGAAATTTAAACATACTGAGTGAACTAGAATCACTAAAATCAGCCCTCTTTTATTGTTTTTTTTTTTACCCCTTACTGTTCTCCATTGTACAGCCCAGTTTTTTTTTAAACTCCATTGTGAAATAAGCTGTTAATTATTATTCTTATATATTTTTATTTCATATAGGCCACAGATGCAGGATCCTGAAAAACTAAAGATGACCAGCAGACACGTTTAATCTAAATGCTGCAATTGAACAGACATTTCTTTAAACTGCACCTATTTTTCAGGTTTTGTGTTCTTCCTGCATAAATAATTTCTCGCTTAGTATGACAGTCTTTGTTGCAAACTTAAAACGTTTACACTGTGATAGAAAGTATAAAACGGTGTTTAAAGTAGTTTAAATGTGCAGCGCTTCAAATGCTCTGAAAGCTTTTATTGTCAACATCAGGATTTAACTGCATTGAGGTTCGATGGCCGATTACACTGCAGTCAAGTCCAGATTGAACTCTTTAGCTAAAATCATTAATGCGTCATTAATGCTGAAAAAGATCCTGATAATATTAGAATTCAGAAATGTGGTTTATGTTCATTTTCCAACTGAAACAAATAATTCTTTTTTTGGTTTTCTTAAGATTTTGTTTTTAATGACAATGTTTAATTTTAAAAGCTAACTTCCTTTTTTCAGCCTAGTCTCTTCACATTTTATTTTGAACCGACCTTACCTCATCTTACCGTACCCGACATGCCCTCAAAAATAAAATAAAAAAACAGTTAAGAAAACGATCATCACTGAAAACAATATTTTAAGTTGGAGTCTCTTTAAATGTTGAACATTATTGTTGAAAATCATTTTTTTTTACAAACTTAATTTGAATTTTATGAATTCACAAATTTCAAAGGGTGAAAAGTAATAATGAACAATAAACTTCTTTTTTTTTATCGATGTGTATGTTATAATTGTGGCAACCTGGAAAAACTGTAAAAACAAAATAAAGTATGATACGACTCAGAAAATCAATAATTCTGGCTGCAATGAACTGAATGTGTCTTTATTAGTTCATTTCATTTCATTTTTTTTCCACACATCAAACCCACTCATTTGCATCCCCAACACTCATTCAGGGTCTCAGCCCAAAAGTACGATATTTGAGCAAAAATACATTTGTTTTGTTTTAAGCCCCCCGTTGAGACAAAAGGAAGTGGGCTGCTACAGCTGTGTGCAGAGTGAAAACCACACGTCAGGAGTAGAGAAGAATGCTTTCAGAGGAGACTGTTCTCGCTCAGTTTCATACAAATTTCCCCTGCACCTTCAGAAAGACAGTGTTTGTTATTCTTCCTGCAATAGTTATAATTTTCCCACACATTAAGGATGTTCATGGTAACTTTTAGCTCCTTTTTGGCAGAAATCATTGAACCAGACAACATGGCTCCAGTTTTTAATTAGTATTCCCACATATAAAGTATCTCTCATATTTTGACTCACACCCACACAAAACCTTTGACATGAAGAAATATCTTGGGAAATTTATATTGACGTTTCACTTTAAAGGTGAAAGTGATAGCCCTTTGTAAATTGTACAGTGTTGCCTTGCATAGAGCGGAAATCTTTTTTTTTTTTTTTTTTTTTACAGTATACAGACAATGGCGGTTCACAAAGCTTGTAACCACCTCGGTTCACTAAGTGCACTTCTGGACGCTGTAATTGTTTTTTTCTACAAGGCCAAATACATACAAAAGACCCTTCTCTTGACAGATATTCAAAATCAAAAGCTCTCTGATAATGAATTAAGCAGAACACCTCCTGGAAATCCTCCACATATAATACAATAATGTAAACTATGTATTGTCCAAAATATAAGCAAACTAAGCTGTACACTAGTGTCTTTACAGCATCTGACCACATCGCGATAGAAAACTTGGCTTTTCTGTGTACATCAAGATTGCACAAACATCCCGATACTATACACCACCTCCATACTGTTCCCATGCTAGCTGACAGTCACCACTGCTCTCCATCACAGCACCACCAGGCTTAGATAAGCAGTGTGTTGTGATTGAGTGCATCAGTGGAAAAATACAAATTGTCAGATCAGATGTACATGCATGGCTCACTTCTTTCTTTCTTTGTCTGTTCACTCATTCTTTACACCCAGCTCATGTTAAAAAAAAAAAAAAAAAAAAAAAATCATTTTCTCCAAAGACAGAAAACAAAAGCTCTTCATCTTTGATTGTGACACCAAGCAAGAAAGGCAGTGCACGCAGATGTGTGAACTGTATGTGTGTGAGAGCTGTATGTGGGAACCGAATGTGTGTATGTGAGCTGTATGTGTGTACTGTATGTGTGTGTATGTGTGTGTACCGTGTGTGAGTGTCTGTTGAGCAAGTGCTTTGTGTATGTCTAGGTTTGTCTTTCATCCAGTATACATTCTTGATGATGTAGAAAAATAAAGAATCACTATCCAGAGCAAAGAGCAGCTCCCTCACTGATGCCTCCCTGTGGTCCGGAGGACAAATTACACAGACAACCTGTAACATTAAAACATCCAACAGTCAGTGGAAAGACTGGGCGCCTATCCTCAGCACACTGCATATTTTATTGGCTAAAGTTGTGCAGAAAAATGAGAACAAACCTTACCGAGTGACCTAGCTCTTGCCTCCCTTCTTTGTAGATGCTGGCACAACATCTGAGCTTAGCTGGGCTGATAGCTGGTCAGTGGCAGATGGCTCCTCGGCATGGTGTCTCTGAAGGTTTAAAAAATGTGTTTCAAGACACATACAAAAGAAAAGAAGAAACACTGCCTTTGCATGCATGAAGCGGAGTTAGAAGAGTGCATCATGCTGCTTTGTGAAGGCACCAGGAGCACCGAAAAAACAAAAACAATAACCGTTTTTGTTTTTGCCGCACAGATTCGATAACTAATACAGCGCATGTCCAACTTAATCCAGGTCTTCATGCAGCAGGCGATGTGCTTACTTTAGATTTGGATTTTGACTTGCTCTTGCCCTGTAACAAAGTTGACACCTTGGTTAGGCAGTGAGCACTGATGCAGTCGCTGCTTGTCAACAAGGGGGCGCCATTTGTAACTCGTAGCTAAAAGTGTGCAGTAATCAGAGTTAAGAACTGCTGCAGATTTATACCAATAAACGCCAAGCTGGGAGAGAAGAGTAACTGTTTGTCTTCTCTTGTTCCAACTCATCATCAGTAAATTCATCTGATGGAGGACTCTTACATCCTGATCTCATGCAGAACTTCTTTTTACCTTTGGCTTGTCTGTTTTAGATTTGAACTCCGGGGCATCTGGGAGCAGGTTGCCCGCCAGGGAGTCCAGGACACCACCGGCCATGGGCTAGGAAAGAATAACAAATAAAGAAATGATTAACTTATCAGACACAATCAGCTCTTATGAATATAAGAAAAACAAAACAAAAAAGCATTTGTTTGAATGAATCTCTAGGAAGAGTAGTGCTAAGATGCAGGAATTAATTATTTTGTAACTATGGTTCATATTCTAATTAGTTTCACAGTGAGGTGAGATGCACAATACACGTCTCACCTTAATAGAATTTAGCCAATACTAGTTAGAAATCTGTACTTTTCCTTTTATGCCACGTCAAAATGGTTGTTTGGAAGAAGTAGATGAGATAGTGAAGTTTGTTTGTATTTTATTTCCTCAGTTACCTTCAGGGGCTCGGAGTCCAGCACGGGAGCTTCCAACTTTGTTGCGTCTGCAGATGATGTGACCGGTGCAGCAGGTTTGGGAGCAGCTGAGAAGTCGCCGGACAGCAGGTCCAAGGCCGTCTTGTCATCCATAGTCTTGTGCAGGGCAGAGAAGAGAAAACATCAGGTTGTGTCTCTTAACATTATTTTTTTTTTTCATTTGTATCATTTTATTATCATTGTCACCATCATCATCACCATCATCCTACCTTCTTGGGTGTTGCAGGTGCTTTTGTCTTTGCTTCTGCCATTTTCTGGAAAATATAATTGATGAATATTATGCACAGGAAAGCCACAATTAACTACACACTATAAATAAATATAACAATTTACATCGCAATGAACTGTCAATTAAACTTCCTTAGGCATTAAATTATGTTTAAAGATCTACAGTAACCATTGGATTCATTTTACCATGACATGACAAGTACCAACAGAAAAATACACCAGTTAGTGTTCTTACATTACTGATTAGTTATTACTGATGCATTAAAATATAAATAATATAAGCTACAATATTTTGAAGCCAGTTTTAGGTACAAATTCTAACCACATCTCTATTAGTGTAACCTGTAATACTGTGTTGCATATTATGAGGTGATTATATATTTTGTATGCACTTTTTGAAACCTCCTGCTCCCCCATTATCAACCCACACAGGTGTGTTTGATTTGTTTCCCGATTAGTCTTCCTCTGAGGTCACTGAGGGTGTGTACAAACTGTTTCTCTCCCATCTTCTGCACCTTTGTTTTACCTTTTAGGGCGGGACAACCTGGCCAGTTAAATTTATTAGTACATTGGCTTTTGGTGATATCATGTAATTCCCAGTATAAATCCACCAGACTACAGAGGGAAGTTAAAGCATGTTGTTTTCCTGTTCAGAGAATTTAATTTCCAGTGTGATTATTTCCCTCTGAAATGTAAAGATATACTTTAACTTTCTGATTTACTTTTGCCATCTGTTTTCAGCAGCTGTGACTTTACCTTGAAGTCTTCCTCAGTGGGCCGATACTCTGGTGGCAGCGTGTCATCTCTCTCTCCCATCTTAATCAGCTTCTCCTCAACGATCTTTTTCTCCTGCAACAACCAAACAAACAACCACAAAAATTAAAGTAGCCAAAAAACATGCAGACTTTGTTTTCTTAGTGCACTGAAAATGCAAATATTTTTAAAATTAAATCTTGCATTTGAAGCTTGCCGGCTACCTTGACAATGTCTTTGGTAGGAACTGGGGCAGGCTGAGGTGCAGGGGTGATGTCCTTCAAGGTGTCCGACAGAGCATCGAGGGCGTTGTCTGCTCCTGCTTCCAGCTGAGTGCATAAATACACCAGAGAAAAAGATTCAGATGGAACTGCAGAATCATAGAAGGTCTAGTTAGTTAAAAAGGCTGGAGTTTGCTTGTGTCTTTACCTGCAGGGCAGCGTCTGTGGGAACACAAGGTGCAGACTTCACTGCCGGAGCAGCACACGAGGGAATAAATTCTCCTGCCAAGGCATCCAGAGCAAAATCTGAAGAGGACTGAAGGAGAGACAGAATGAAATGTACTGCATAAAGAGTCTGTGACTCTCAACGTTAAAATAGTTTTATTACTTCCACAGATGTGTACCTGTGCAGGAGGAGCTGAGGGGGCGATTACAGGAGCCTGAACAGCAGGAGCTGCTGAGGAGGTAAAGAAGTCTCCAGACAAAATATCCAGAGCCTCACCCGTACCCAAGGTGGGCTGTGAAGAGGAAAGGAGAGAAAATAATCAGAAACTCTGATTACTAAATTTCAATTTTTCCAAGATGAGCTCTTTGCCCTCATTAATGAAAATCTGTTAGAAAATGTTTGTCATAAAAATGTATTGCTTGAGTTTAATTACAGAACAAATAAAAAACCTGCACCTTGATCATTAAACGTGTGCCCTAATAATAAAAAGCAGCTTATATTGGTTTCAGCCCACATGACCCACAGGAGTGTTGCCTAAACTAGCAAAAACCATTTGGTTAGGGTTAAAAAAAAAAAAATAATACAAAAAAAATAATAATAAAAAATATATATATATTTTTTTTTTTTAAAGACAATGGTTTGTCTTAAAATCATAACTTGAACCATGTTGTACATTAAAGTTACAACTTCCTTGAAAGGGACACCGTTAGATGTCACCGAACTTTAAAACGTCACTGTGGTTCGTAATAAGCTGCTTTCACAATGCATCTATTAAGTCTTTTTCTGGAGAAGGCGAGTCTTGTTTCTTTTAAGTGAATTTGTCCCAGTCTCACCTCGGGTTTTGGAGCAGGTATCTTTTTGAGCTCTTCCTTTTTAAACCTGTGATCTGCAGGAAGTGAGTCCTCCCTCTCTCCTACACGCACACCCTTCTCCTTCTTGTGTTTGTCCTCCTGGAAAGAAAAGAAAAGTAAAAATATAATTCAGTTTGCCCCCCTAAACACATAAAAACACATAGAATGATGCAGGTCACAGAAGCACATCATCGTTTTTTGGATTAGAAACATAATGTTACCTAACATATGTCACATGTACATAATAAAGCAACAATATATGTGTTTTTGCCCCATACCGAGACGATGTCCTCAGGTCTGAGTTTCGGCAATTGAGGTTTTGGTACATCCGCTGGTAACGTGTCGCTAAGAGCACTGAGAGCATCCAGAGAAATAGAACCACCCTGAGGAGAGGCAGGACAGGAAGTTTGTCGGCCAGTTTTTCAAAATACATATTAAAGATATACAAAGCAAGTTACACAGTTGTAAATTGTAATTGTCAAAGATCACAAATTCATGGTAAAAATTTAACATTTCAGAAAGATTGCACCCACTGTTACCTTGTCAGTCTTGGCTTTTGTGTGTGGTGGTTTTACAGGGATGACATCAACTGAACTGGATTGTTCTAGAGGACACACCATTACCTGCAGAAGCACAGAGACATACTGTGAGACATGCCGACTGAAAAAAAGACATGATTGTAAAAAGATGCAAGAGCAGGAAGAACAAAAACAACATTATTGCTATTTATTCTATTAACTCAGTAAGGACACCAATTCTGTAGAGGGACAAAATATGCCAGCACACCAACAGTTTTACCTCTGGTTGCTTCATGGTACGAGGAGGTACTGGTGCCTGAACTCGTGAAGCTTTAGTTGGAGCCACAAACTCTCCAGAGAGGACATCCAGGGCTGACAAGTCCTCCACTTTGGTCTGGAAAAGAGACAAAGTGTTTTTAGTGCGAGCACAGTGTTTACACCTCTGTCCTCAGAGAGACAACTCCCTGTAAAGCCACAATGTGTTACTTTATGTGCAGGAACTTCTAACCGGTTCACAGTGTACCTGTGCAGTAGGAGCTGAGGGGGGGACAACAGGAGCTTGGACAGCAGGAGTTGCTGAGGAGGTAAAGAAGTCTCCAGATAAAATGTCCAGAGCCTCACCTGTACCCAAGGTGGGCTGGAGGAAGAGACAGAAAGAAGAATCAGTCAATATCTTGCAGTTATTGATTTATTCATGTCACAATTGTACATCAATGTTCATGCTCAAAATCCGAAAGTGTAACTTTAGGACCCTGAAAGTGAACTCGTCTCACCTCCGGTTTTGGAGTAGGTAGTTTTTTGAGCACCTCTTTGTTAAACCTGTAATCTGGAGGAAGTGTGTCCTCCCTCTCACCGACACGCACACCCTTCTCCATTTTTAATTTTCCCTCCTATAAAAAGGGAACGAAGATAACATGAGGCATTGTTTTGTGAACTCTCAAGTGAACTCTGTGTCAGGGAGCAGCTTTGCTCGTACCGAGACGATGTCCTCAGGTCTGAGTTTGGGGGATTCAGGTTTTGGTTCGTCTGCTGCCAACGTATCGCCAAGAGCACTGAGAGCATCCAGAGACATAAAGTCACCCTGAGGAGAAAACAGAAGAATATATGAAATGTCTCTCCCAGATAAGGAAAACAAGATGCGGAAAGAAAGAAATGAAGGGGGGAAAAAACAACTATAAAGGTTATCGCACCTGTTCAGCCTTTGGCTTGGCGTGAGTGATGTCAGCAGGAGGAGCAGGACACACCGCCACAGGAGGAACTGCAGAGGACTCCACTTTCTACACCAGACAACACACAAGACATTAGAGTAACAACCTGAGTGGAAAGTGACACTGTAGAAAGTAATATTACTCAAAGCATACATTACCCTATGTCTGTAATTTATCATCTTACTATTCTTTAAAAATAATTTACCATACAACCTTTTTTTATTACCGCAGTATATGTAAAGCAATCATTGTATAATAGCTTAATTTTTATGGGCAATTGATGGCTCAAATTAGAATGCTACCTGCATGGGTGCAACACAAAACTACCTGTATGCGTTTGTGAATATTCTCATTTATACTGGAAGAAGCTGAGATGGTCCCTAACTGTCACACTGTCCACAAGAAGTAAAGGTTCAGCATGTCATCATGAGCTAAAAATAACTGCTACGCAACATCAGTACTTTTACTGCACTGACCAACAAAATCTAGTAAACACGAATGGAAAGCATCCGGAAGCTCTGTGTAAATCTGCACTGTCGAGGAAACGCTATTGTTTAAGCCTGACATACTACGAGACCCTACTGATTCCCTGAATGTGGGTAAAGGTCCCATAAAGGACCCCCCCCTCAACCATAGGAACTAACTATCCATGATAAGTGTTGATTGTGGCCACACTGGAGACAGCATGTCTGACACTCTGACTGACAATATTCAGCCAAGGACACATTGTTATCCTGATCGAAACCAATGTGTTCCTCATAGTTGAGCCCTTGTGAGAGTACAGGCAGAGAGGTTTCACAACCGGGCATCGCCACACGTTGTGTCCTCTCTCCTCAATCGAGCTGCGGCCAATAAACATCACTGCGGTGACACCCAGAACCGTCTCCACTGCCTTCTTCACCTCATCTCCACGATTTCCATCACATGCACCATTAAAAGTGATGCTGCTTCTGCTGTACTTGTTCAAACTGTACAGATGACAGTTACCTGGGTTACTTATAGAAAAAGTCTCATTTCTTATGAGCCACGATCTGAAGTTCTTAAGACCACCTTAAGGACCACCCCTCCTCCTTTCCTCCAAACAGATTCATAGACATTTATCCTTGATGAAGTCATGCCACCCCTGAAGAGAATGAGTCATCACTCACCCTAACTGGGGAGAGCGTATAATGTCCGTGTGTTTACATCTGACTGTAAAAATAGAGGTGGTGTGAGCATGTTTCTGGCAAACTGTAGATCAATTAGACAACGGGTCCGTGGGAAAATGTCAAACAAGTGTTGCTACAAATAAATCAAATTTTATTCA
The DNA here is from genome assembly GCF_022577435.1 of Embiotoca jacksoni. NCBI lineage: Eukaryota > Metazoa > Chordata > Actinopteri > Embiotocidae > Embiotoca > Embiotoca jacksoni. The sequence continues at coordinate 7,428,683 of NW_027185229.1, read as the reverse complement.
TTTCTGCTGAGAACGCATTATCTGTAAAATGTACTTATGTTTCTTCACAAGCCTTGAAAACTGTAAATGGAGATTCAACCAGCTAGGAGACATCCAAGTTAAAACTGGTGTGACTTTGCTGTACTGTACCTTGGCAGTAGAAGCAGAGAGTCCAGCCTCCAGAGAGAAATCATTAGAAACCGTGACCACCTTGGCTTTTTTATCAACAGGAGGAGGCGGAGCTTTCTGCAACAACCAAGAGACGTTATTAAACAGGATACATACTATGACTGTGCACATATTATTTTTCTTTTCTGCTGTTACCAATGACAGAGCCACAGATCTGTACCTGTGCAGGAGCAGCTGAAGAGGTAAAGAAGTCTCCAGATAAAATGTCCAGAGCCTCACCTGTACCCAAGGTGGGCTGCAGGAGGAGACAGAAAGAAGGATCAGTCAATATCTTGCAGTTATTGATTTACTCATTTTACAATTGTACATCAATGTTCATGCTCAACATCTGGAAGTGTAACTTTAGGACCCTGAAAGTGAACTTGTTCCGGTCTCACCTCGGGTTTTGGAGCAGGTAGTTTTTTGAGCTCCTCTTTGTTAAACCTGTAATCTGGAGGAAGTGTGTCCTCCCTCTCACCAACACGCACGCCCTTCTCCTTCTTGTGTTTGTCCTCCTATACAGCAGGAAAATGGGCAAAAATAAGACATTGTTTGGTGGAAAAGAGGCCAACAGGATGTTTTCTACAAAACAATCATTTTCAAATTTGTCTTGAACAAAACTGACACTACATTTAGTCTCTTAAATCCTGACTGTACTTTCCACTACAGAAGCGATTTAGATCAAGAAAGATGAGACAGTGTGACTGTTTGTGGCCCCATACCGAGACAATGTCCTCAGGTCTGAGTTTGGGAGATTCAGGTTTCGGTAAATCTGCTGGCAACGTGTCGACAAGAGCACTGAGAGCATCCAGAGACATAGAACCACCCTGAGGAGAGAGCATGATGTTTACGATCACCTAATCTGACTAAAATTGTTTAACTACATGGAAGGACAAAATTAAGTTTGTTCTCTTAACTCACCGCATCAGTCTTGGGCTTGGTGTCTACTTTGGTATCCACTCCAGCCTTCAGAGAGAAATCAACAGTGGTTTGATCCAACTTAGCTTTTTTATCAGCAGGAGGAGCAGGACATACTGCCACAGGAGGAGCTGCTTTCTACAACAGCCATCAGAGACAACATTCAGCATTATTACATCATAATCCAAACATAATGATGATATAACAATGTAAAATGTTTAATTTAGTGTAATTTCTAAGCATTTAAATGTTTCACTTAGCCGAAGAAAACATTATCTGAAAACACCCAATTGAAACAGGTTGTGTTTCTGTGAATTTTACAGACTAGTCGAGACACCCTTGCAAGAAATTACCATGGAGGGAGCAGAGGGAAGTCCAGCCTCCAAGGAGAAATCACACGACATTTTCTCCATCTTGGCTTTTTTGTCAGCAGGAGGAGCAGGACACACAGCCACAGGAGGAACAACTGCAGGAGGTTCAACTGTCTGCGGCAGAGATGATATCAAAGCACACAATGTTCAGCTTCTGCATGCAGATGCTGCTTTAATGTGACTGCAGAGATTTTAACATTTTACTTTACCTTTACAGGAGGTGGTGCAAAGTTTGCACGTCCAGCAGATGAGGCACTGACATGACCCTTGTTTTATATATTTCATTGAGACAAAAACAAGATTTACTTTTAAGTATAAAAAAAGCAGCTTCCGTTTCATACAGGAATTATAGCATTCAGGTGAATACTGACTACAACTGCCAGGACAAACTGAATTTTCAGAGCTTAAACAGGGTAATGTGACGGTGAAGGAGGGACTAGTGCTACATGCTTGCAGACTCTGACCTCTTGCTTCTTGGGTCCAGGTGGAACAGTGGACGTCATGAAACCAGATGAAAGGGAGTCCAAAGCCTCGTCTGTGCTCAGCGGTTTCTGAGATGAAAAACAAGAGTGCGCATCACCACAGGGTAGCGACACAAAATCTAGATCTTAGAACAGATTTTTTTTTTTTAACTGAACAACTTAGGAAGCGTGACTCCAAATTATTCCCTATGGCTCTCACACGGTCCTCCACCAGAGGGCATGGCTGATCAAATGAAAGGCAAACAAAAGGGCAAAATAATGCAAAGCAGACTGCATGTACCAGCAGTGAAGGAAAAGTACAGACACACCCTTCACATTCCACTTCGACTGAAAGCTCACAAACTCTTTTAAAAGACACATCAAATTACATTGATTCAGCAAAAATAGAATAAACACAAAAAAATAAAACCACTAAACTCAGAGAGGGGGAAAGTATCCGGATGGAATGAGATCATGAGACACAGAACTAAAGAAGCCTCCATGACAACATGACAAAGTGGGAGTATGCTGTGATGCAAATGTGGGTGTGCTGAGGGTGAGTAAATAGTAACCTGTACAGGGCTGGATATCAAAGTGTGTAACTGATGTATTACTGCATGCGTTGTGTGTGATCAAGCAGATCACAGATGTTTGGGTTTGGTCCGACAAGAGCCAACGAGCTCAAACAGAGGAGGCTGGTCCTCTGTGCTGTTTGCTGAGAAACACACCCCAGTGCAATGTAACATTCCCCACTCTAGAGGAACCAGCAGCTCGTACAGTGGAAGCAGGGCTTCCTGAATGGGTACGTAATGTCAGTGTGTGCTGATTGGAAAAAGTTTATCAAGTGTGAGTCTCTGTGAACTGTATCTGCACCAAAATGTGCCGAGTGGAGGAGGTTGTGTCTCCATTACTTTACTTACAGGAACATTCTTGGGTTTAACATCTTCAGGAACTGGAGCCTAGAAAAAAATATAAATTCATTTTAGAGTGAGAAGGAAATATGGAGGGTGAGATCATTTAGGAAGTTAAACACATGATTTTCCCTGCCTACTGAACTCAAAGTTGGGCTGCCTTTGTTAAAACATTTTGGCAAACAACTTGAAATTTAATTTCTAGCCTTAAAATTAAAAGAATAATATTTCATATATCTAATATCAGACACCTTAAATAATGGTCAACATTTTGAATTTAAATCTGGAACTATCTGATCAAGGAATATTTAAACTAGATCATTTGCTGTTTGTTTATTATTTACAGAAGTGAAAAAACATCCCGCATTTTGAACTGTTTTCATTTGGGATCTACTTCCTACCAAAAGAAAAATTAAACCAGGAAACTAGATGACAGTGAGTTCTGTCAGTGACACAAAAAAAACAAAGCAAAAGAAGTGAATCAGAAGAAGCTGTGAGGAGGTAGAGAGCAGGGCGAACTGACCATATCCTCAAATCTGTAGCCTGGAGGCAGCGTGTCGTCTCTCTCGCCACACTTCTGACCCTTCTCAGATTTGACGTTATGCTGTGACACGTGCACCACACAGTTAAACACAGCACATCCATGCAGCTCAGTGTGATCACATTCTGTTCACTGTCTTTACACACAGCCACACATGCATGCTTGCTGCTGCTATGCTGTACCTCTTTGACCTCCGGCCCTGTGTATACAGGCTGTTGGGGTCCTATAGGATCAGTTGACGGTAGTATGCTGGCCAGGGCGTCGAACGGATCCACAGCAGGTCCCTGCACATGCAACACAACTCAGCACAAGAAAAAACGACATGCTTTTCACTGCATGCTTCTACTGTTTCAGTAAAGTCTTTACCTCTTTGGCTCCTTTAGCTGCTGTGGAAGGAACCTCCACCTGCACCTGCAACACAGATCCAGAGTCAGTGCACGCAGCTTAACAATATAAAACACCCACTGTGCTATTGAATGAGAAACAGAATAAAAATACAAGATATTACAAACACAGCACAACACCTGATGAATGTATACCTGACCAAATGTTAGGTTTTCTCCTTATAATACTCCAATTACTCCAGGAAGAACATTTTATTTGAGACAATCATTATATACACTGAAATTTGACACCACTGAAAAATCCCTGCAGGTCCTGAAAGTGTCTCTCAAGCACACTAGCTCTCGATTTCATTCACTGAACAAAGAGTATCGTGAATGTATTCAATCCTGTCCATCAATATCCTACAGAATATAGAGAAGACAGCCTCCACCATGGTTGGTTTTAGGATCATCTACCTTAGTTTGTGTTGGTTTAGCTTTTTCGCTCTTTCCTTGCACAGACACATTTCCAGACGCAGCCGAGGCTGCAGGAACAACTTTAGGCACATCGGCTTTGAGTGTTGTGGCAGCAGTTGTACTCTAAAATACAATGAATTGGAGTCTATTATATGCCAAGTACATGTTCAGTAAAATTCTGTCATATACCTGAAGAAAGAAATAAAAGACAGAAAAGCAAGAAACCGACTTCTGGAGCAGAAAGCCTCCACCATATTGATGAAAAGTCATTCATTTTGAAGTGTCAGCAGGTGTTGTGCAATGAAACTAGTGTGAGATGACAAATGAACAAACTGTAGGCCTCCTCTTCATTTGTTTGCTCTGGCCGACTAAGATTTATGATGTATGTGATGTTGTAAATGGACAAGTGTACGCTATGAGCAAACAACAAGTGGAAGCATGCAAAGAATAAAGTCCTTCACACTTCCCCAAAGGTCGTTTCCAAAGTAGAAAAACAAAGGCCAAAGCAGTAATCTGTTTTTAAAGAAAGTCCAAGGCAGGTTTCTGAGTGTTCTCAAGTAAGGAAGGGTCGTGACAAAACCTGATAAGACTCAAAGAAACAGAAAGCAAGGCAGGCAAGCCCTGAAACTATCCACCTCAAGAGAGTCAGAGTGGCCTGTTGCAGTCGAGTCTACCTTGGCGGTGTCTTTGGGAGACTCTTTAGGTTTGGTCACAGCGCTGGTTGCTGCTGTTCCAGCAGCACGAGAAGAAGATGTGGCTTTGACTTGGGAGACAGGTGCAGTCTACAAACATGTGGCCAAATGATTACTCAATAACACAAGGAGGAAAGATTCACAGCAACTCCAAAACCAGCAGATGTATCAACAACAAGAGATGTGTAAAACATTTTAAAAGTGTTAGTTAAAACAGGGCAGAAGAACATTTCTCCTTGATCACTGGTCAGATCTGCCAGAGTAATCCAAAAATATAAAATTTACTACCAATAGCTGCTGGGATTCAGACTAATCTGACCAGTGATCATTATATGTTTAAATGCTGGTGCTTTTTCATGCTTAAGCCCTTTTAAAACAAACAATGTGTGATTACCACTACTGTTGACCTTTCTAGATTATTTTGTAGTGGTCCAGGCAGCTTCTGTAGTTTATAATAGTTTAATAGTAATAGTGCAGATGCAGGCAGAGACTATTTGAAAAGCCTCATTCAGGAAGAGCTAACAAGGCATGAAGAAAAAAAACAATAGAGTGAGCAAACTTAGGTGTTATGAAAGTCATGGGGACCATAAGAATCTGATAGTTTCATTATTAAAATACTAAATAAACACTGTGTGCATTGGAGTTTCCCACGTAGGAAGCAATAAAGTAAAAAAACAAACAAACATAACCCTAAAAAAGAAAATTTCCTTCTCTTATTGTATGAATGTATCTCATTTCATTTATAAGATTTATAGCTACTTAAAGTAATACTTGGATTAAAGCGAGAAAAAGCACCGCCTGGCGCTGTGGCCATGATGACATCATTACCTTTGCCATCTCTCCCGGACCACCACTCGCCCCTCCTGATGACATGTCAATGACAGTAGCACCGGCCAGCGTAGTGTTAGTCTACAACCAAGGAGCAAGTGTTTAAAGAAAGTCACAGGAAAGTTATTTGTGAAGTCAGCGCCAGTTTGTGGAGAATATGCATCCCGAGCGTGACGACATGAAAGCTCAGTGTGATGCAGCAAGTGTTTGGCTACTGATGCCCGTGAAACATCAAGACGAGTGGATGGCTGAGCCACAGAGACATCGCACACAGAGTGATGCAAGATGAAAAACAAAGATGAAGCCAGTGAAAAAGAAGCAATGCAAGCTGCCTTATGATGAAACACACAACTGTGAGACCAGAAGAAGGAAGTCCCTCCTCCACTGTTAATCACACATCCAGAGTCATTCTACCTCTGGTTTGGCTTTAGGTGCCCCTTTCCCTGTCGCTCCAAATGTGGCACTTCCTCCTGTCGTGACGCCACTTCCTATGGCTCCGCCTGTTGCCGTGGTAACCACCCCAGGCTTTGTAGCCATGGCAGATCCTGACGATGCCTTCTGCAACGCAGCAGGTGTGGAGAAGTTGATCATCTACCTTCACAACAGCTCTTTGAATGCTTGCATTAGCTGCGTGTACATGTTTGTGGCTACTGCTCATGTAATTTCCGTTTCATGGCAAAATTTTAATGACTTGTTAAAAGGGACAGTCCTCCAATTTTACACACAAAGGTTGGTTAACTCATCATGGGGAGCGTTACTCAGTCTGTGAAAAAACAGTATAATATCTCACTCCGATGACATCACCTTGACATCATCAAGGTTATCTCGCTTGGTCTTAGAGACTGGGGGGCATAATAAATTATGAGATGCATTATGGGAAATGTATGACAGTGTTTTTGGAGGTTGACCTGTACCAAAGACTAAAAGTCGTAATATCTCGGCTTTTTTTGTTTCTATTTTTCTTTCTTCTTCCTGTGGAAGTACAGTACTACATTGCTGGAAAACCCCTTCAAACTGAAAGAAAAATATAGTAAGACTAACAATAAGCGAATATGCAAGAAGACTCTGCCAACTGGAAAAAACGGCTGATACTGATTATCACACTTACTGTAGCTGCATGTCTTCGTATAGCTCAATATGTTAAACTGCCCACAGCTCTACACACACTGCCACTGAAACATAAGCAGCTGTACTCCACTTTGTCAAAGTCGAACAGGAGGCATAAAGAGAGGCAGAAAGGTCAGCCACTAACAAGAGTCTCTTATAGCTGAGGGTTACTGACCAAGTACTTTAAACTGAGTCCATTAATAAATCTAAAATGACAACACGTACTTCTCTCACAGTAATCATTATTATTTTCTGCACAAAGCCACATCCAATTATTCCACAAAAGTCTGTCTCTACAAGACAAGCACCAAAATAGACAATGTTTAAGCCCAGCTGATGACGGACGAGTGAAAACATTTCAGGCTAGCAGTGTTGATTGGTTCAGTTCAATCACTGTCTAGAAGCAAGTAAAACAGAATACTGACAGACAATCAGGCCGCAGACTCCCTGTGTCCTGGAGCCTGAAGACGGTATGAGTGCAAATATATTTTACGTCTTTTTTAGCATCATTAGTTATACCTGAAGGAATAAACTGTACAACTTCTACATAATTACAATTAATGACCTCCTAATTAATATACTTATGAGTTTTTTTTTATTTCTCCACTTACTAACATCAAATTTAAATATTTTATCATAGCATCTCGAAATTAGTCCAATCAGCAACGACTCAAAGTCAGCACAACAGGACAAACTTTGATCCATTGTTTCAGAGCTGCTTTAATGGGTTAAAATGGACGTTGCTTTCTTGTGCTTGAATGGAAGGAAAAGGAAAATTTTTTTTTTTTTTTTTTAAATCGCTGTGGTACTGAGGACACCGCTCAGCCTGTTCCCTTACTCTACTTAAAGATGTTGTCGCTATTAAAGGAAAGGAAGTAACGATATGACACATAGCTCAGATAATGGGGGGCCAAGGGGTCAGCCAAACATAGGAAGCTAACAAATGAGTCTCTTTAGAGGGAGACAGAGACGAAGACAAGAGGTTAAAAAGTATTACAGAGGAATGTTTGATACCTCAAATTGTGCAGGTTTCATGGTGGAGACCTGAGCTGCCGGTTTGGGTGTGGCCTGGCTCGACTGCGACTGCAGAGAAAAAGAGGAAAAAGTCACATGTGCAGTGAACACAACAAACTAACATAATTATTTAAATATGCACACAGATTTCACAAGAGCAACATTTGTGGAAAACGAAACATTCCAAGAAGCGGATTTCTGGCCACAAACACATCCAGTATGCTGCAGTCAGATGAGGTCGATTCAAGCCCTACGTTCCAGGCTGAAGGGTGTGACTGCTGTTTGACAGCAGAGAGCAAAGAGACCCGAGTATTATTGCTGCCTGTGGTCACCTCAGCAACTGACAGCAGGGACGGCGAATGATGGATTCACAAGTTAGTCTACAGCTGAGGTCACAGTGCAGAATAAACACAGAGATAATTAACATTCAAAGAAAACCAAAGGTCGGCCTTTGACTTGCATTGGCAGAGGACTTTGACGCCGCCATTTTTCACCCTCACACGTACAAGGCAGTGATCTCTGTGCTGCTCTGCACTTTCCCACACAGACACCAGGTCTGTGTGGGAAAGTGTCACTGATCTTTGTCTGAGATTTCCTCTTGATAAACTGAAGACATCCTATCTGAGCTGTGCAACATCAACTAGTAGCAAACCAGTACGAAAAGAGGAAACTGATTTTACGCCACTGATGGTTTAAAGAGCCACATCTATACATCTCTATCTCTAACTCCATACAGTTCAAGTATATCTGCAATAAAAGGTCCAATAATAGCTTTTAATTATAAAATATCCCTCTGTCAAAAGGGATATTATGAAAAGGCAATATTTTCTGTGGTTGTAGATTCTCCGTACACACTTGCAAGATTTTGGTTGGATTTGTTACAATATCAATAATGTCTATTTAAAGCACAAGAGTAATGGAAGTAATGACTTAAACAAAAATTCTCCATTTATCCCTGGAATTAGGATGCGATCTGTATCTGGATAAGAGAAAACTAATGTTAGTCCAAGGTGTAACTGCAGGTAGAACGCACTGGGATCAGAATGTGATCAGTTCTAGTCAGACCACATTTGGAGGTGAACATACTCGCATTGTGAATAGATCTCAGCCGGATGTCAATGTAATCTGTGCAGCATGACCACATTTCTGAAGAAAACACAGCAGCCCCACGAGTTGAAAGGTCGTCTGACCCCACCTTTTTGTGCTAACTCAAGCAAGGAAGAGCTACAGATTAAAACTTGGCGATGGACAAACCCCTACAGCAGCATTCCTTCCCTTGACCATCATCTATACACCACATGGATTCACCCGACAGATTTATCTGTTCCACTATTAACATGTGAGGCTCATCATTAGGCAACAATCTGCAACAAGTATCATGATTAACCTTCTGAAAATGTTAACATTCATTGCTTAATTAAAAGGACCTCTATCAGCCCACGAATGGTACTCACTTCTTCTATGCTCCACTGTATTTGAATTAAAGGACAACTAAAGAGAATATAGTGGATTTTGTGTTTTAAAAATACAAACCGTGTACAAAATAAACTCCCTTTTGAAGGCGACCGCGCACGCAGCTCGGTGTTTTGAAGGCGTGCAGTGGTCTCCAGGTGGAGCCAGGTATGCTGCAGAGCCGAGCCCAGTTCTTTTATAGGCGGTGTGAATAAAGGGCAGCGAGCCTCCACCCAACTGATACCAGGTCAGGATTGCTGCGGTTAGTTTCACATCCAACCCAATGTATTGTATGGTGTTGTATTATTGTAGAGTCAGACCTAACCCAGCCTGTTAGAGAACATTTCCACACTAACAGGCGTTCATACATTTACCTAGATATAAAGACACAGCCTGTCAATCACCAGACTGTAAAACATGCTCTAATTGGCTACTGTATGATGACAGTTTTTACACCTGTTAGGAAATTTTTAATATTCTGGTCCGTGACACAACAACTACATCCAGAAATTATCATTATCTCACTTCTGAGCACCTGTAAGCCTCTGAGTGAGTTAACCAGTCAAGCCAGCTGTGCATCAGGTCTGAACTGACAGGATTGAGGGTGAAATTCGGTTGTGTGTGAGAAACGGAGCGATGAACAGAAGAGCATATAAGAACAAGCACATGGTGAACTACCCCTCTGAACCATCTGCAATCTGAGACATCTGATTTAGAAATGATTGCACCTCAGCACAGTGAGTGATTGCCTCACATGCTGGTGTTACATTCAACACAAATAAAGTCACAACCCTGCTCAGAGCTCTGTGAATCACAAACAGTGTTTACTCGGGCTTTTGTTAACTACAAAGCAGCTTCGAGGCTCAATATCTTTGGGGAAATCTGACAAAGTAAAGATGATTTATTTACTTAATCAACTGATGAGTTCAGTGGGAGAATTTGAAGACCATCAACATTCAGCCTTTTCTAGCAAATATATAAATATATTCGTCCATGCAAGAACATGTTCCCAACTGCTCCTATATTACTGCCTTTTTCTGTGTTGACTGTTAATATTTTCAATATTAACTGACTGAGTGTTTAGAAAAAGAATGAGGAGGAAGTGGCACAGAGGAGGAAGTGAGGTCACGAGCAGCCAGGGCAACCCGCTGTCACAGGGGAAGTCATATTGCTGCTGTTACTGCAGTAATACTGACTGTTGCCAAGTTACCACAAAAAAAAAAAAAAAATTTGAATGGCTAAAGTAAACGGAAGCTGGGTTGTGCTGCATGCTGCCTTTGCATGATGAGTCAGGTGCATTTTGAAGGTTGAAGCTGCACTTGAAAAAAAAAAATAAAGAGATATTTTCATGATAACATCATGAAGGTAAAGCTGGAAAATTTTAATTCTGCAAAAGTTTAAAAAGTCCAACATTGGACCATTATGAAATCAAATAAGGGTATTGCTCAGATTCACTTGCTAACATACCTGGATTTTGGTATTAATATCAAATCAATATTAGTTAACTAAAGCTAAGCTAAACAGCTGCAGGCTCAAGCTAAGGTTTGGTATCCAGCCTTTTGTTCAACAAGAACATACAGTAATTTAAAGAAACACTCACAGTAGCTTTAATTGCATTTGATTAAAGATATAGAGGTCCTAGCATTCAGTATAAGCTTTTTAAGATGAGTCATCAGAAATAAAGAAATCATGTTGAGTGAATGATATCCTTACTGCTCTCATTCCTCTCATTCGCATCATCCTCACTAAATGTGAAGTGCTTATGTTAAAATAAATGTGAGAATTAAAATTAAAGGAAGTTGGCCAAAAGGATTCAATGACCCCTTTGCCTTTTGGTCATATGAGCACAGTCCACAATGTGCTGGACCAAAACCATGGAAGCATGAGACCTACCAGATCATGCTCCAGTTCTCAGTTTGACGCAGCTTTTTTCCTCCTGATCCCTCACATACATTCAGTCAGTCAAACTGCATGTTTTCCTACTTAAATTAGCAACTATGTGTACATACATTTACCTGAGGAGAGCTTCTATTTTGAAACTGTGCTACAAAACAGATGAACAAAAACAGGTCAGGCAGCACATACGAGAAACCACAGAAATACTTTTCCAGCAGGCAAACAAACAGGCTGCTTATTTAAACCTCAGTCCATTAAGGGAAACAATGCACTGTATGACAAACAAAAAGCTGACCACACAGCTCAATACATCAGTATATTAACTGTGAGTCATGCCGTCAGTATCAAACTATAATAAATATGATCAATAATATACTAACATGAGTAAATCTTCCCTTAACTGTACACTGAAATAAAAGGTGGTAAACGTAAAAAGGGTTACTCGCACACGAAAATTAACACGCTATAAAGATGAATCCTGGGTAACACACAGTGGTATGGAATCGGGTATCTAAACCAGAACCACCAACTTTAGCTAAAATCAAAAACATGACACTTTTAGGAAGTTTCAGTGAAGTACTTACTGCTTTAATTTGTTCCCGAGTTTCAGCAACACATCTAAAGCTAAAGTAGAGGTTGGTTGTGTCGCCTAACTGAACTCTCCGTGCTCACTTGACCCAAACTCTGCGAGTTTTCTGTCGGCTGTAACTTCAAACTGCTGCATTCTTACATTCCTCATGCGTCCTGTGGAGGAGCTGCTCAGAGACAACAGACTGCCCATCTACAGACACACACCTCAAACGGTACACATTCAGGACAAGCAGCTTTTATCTCATGCCTCACACGATGCAATTCGGACTGAATCTAATGCACCTACAGTGTGATATGTTGGGCACAGAAGAGGTGACTCCTCGGAGATTTAAAAAAAAAAAAAAAAAGTGCTGAAGTTTGGACCTACTTTCAGACTAGCCTCTGCTCTCTTGCATATTTTTGCAGAGTTTGTTTTTCCAGAAAAGCTAAAACACAATTGAGGTTTCTAGTTATATTCAAATGTAAAAGTAAAATAAATGTTATTTTGTTCACATAATGCTTGCAAGAATCTTAATAGATACCTGACCTTTGAATTTGGACAGAATATCCCTCGGACATGTTTTAGCTTTTAAGTAAAAAACACATTGGGGATAAAAAGCTAATGGAACGAGGTTGGAGCGAGCTAATCTATGTAGTTTGTGACTTTAGCAATTTATAGAGGATTAATACAGGACTTTTCTCATAACAGCCAACAGGAGCAACACCTCAGGGTGGACAGAGCAAATAGGAACACCTCCATTATAATGTTTTCTATATGAAAACCCTGCAGGTAATACAGTCCTTATGAGACTACATTTTCATTGTGACTATGATAGTGCGGTCATTGTGGTCGCTTGCGATGGGACTTTGTTCAACACTGGGAAGTGTTCCTGTTATTCTGTACAGCCTTGTACAAACACACACACACACACAACATAAGAGTGTGCAGGTGGTACAAATCTCATACAGCTGTACCTGGTAGAAATTTTGATGGGGCAGAGGAAGGGGCCGATAGTTGCCATGTATCTGTTATGTAAGAGACATACATTAGACCGAGAATCAGTGCAGTTGTAGGAAGAAACACAACCGTACATATAAACAGTGATAAATTTGAACAAAGATACACATATATACAGTATGATCTCAATTAATGCTGTGCGCTACAAAGTAGCATGGCTTTAAAGTCCATTCAAACCTGCAATGAAGCATGAGGTCATTCATTTTGGCTTCATGTGTGAATGTAGGGGGAACTTGAGGTTGGATTTTGACCATGTTTCTTGTGGTAAGACACATTACAAACATGCACATAGATAGAACCGCAGGGCTTTAGCAACCAGTGACAACAACACTGCCTGACGTAGCTAATAACAGGACACCGATATCAACATTGTGGACATTCTGGGAGCACTGCTGACTGTGGCTCAAGTGAGAGTGGCCAAAATAGACACAAGACTTTAGATCTGATGTGTTTCTATCACATGACTTGGAAAGCCAGAGCACTAAATGTGAACAGGGGTGCCACAGTGCCATCAGACAATGTTTGCTCTTTCCCTTCAACATCTACAGGAAACCGTCTGTATGCTCGAGGTTTGTTTTTTTGAGTCCTTGTCCTTTTTTAGGCGTGTATCTGCACGTACGTCAAACATAAAGGCTGCTCTCTGTGTGACGTATTCTCCTGTCAGAAGTGGCAGGACAATGCAGAATGTATACCCAGGCCTTACCCAACAGCAGCCATTACAGAGGCAGCACGGCCCTCTTTTGAAAACTGATGACTAATGCTGCGCCCCACCCAACCGACCACAAACACGCACATGTGAATATAGCTGGAAGAGACTCCTTAGCTGCTGCTTTAAAATAGCACTGGCAACTTGTCTAAATGGTCAGTGGTGACAGTGCAGCTGACCTTTGCACAGAGGTGGAAATGACGAAAGCTGCCGTTGGTGTAACAAGACAAAAAAAAAAGGTGGAGCGGAGGTGTTGAAGAAGCAACGAAGCAGTGTTTTACTTTTAGCAGAGCAGAGCTGCAAAAGGATGAATATGTAGGAAAGATTTAATAAGATATCAGAGCTGATGTATTAATAAACTTCATCATCACATCAATGAAAATCAGGAGAAAGACAACATTTTACAGCACGGTTTCTAGTTTATATCAGGTCAGTGCTGCAACCCAACATGCACTTTAACAAGAATAATTTAGCTCTCAGTCACACAAAACAAACAAAGTACTGATCTTGTATTTTTGCAATATTTATACCATATTTGTCTATCAGGTGCAGTATTTCCCATTTTAATAGAAGTATTTGTTTAAAGCTACATTCAAAGTTGGTGTCAAATATGCAGAAAAAGTAATAATAGAGTGCAGTTTCCCTCAGCTGACATACACAGTCGAGTGTTTACTATTTACTTGGGTCCCATTTTATTGTTCCTTGGCAACAACTGCGCTCGAGGTCCATAAAAGTAACAGTAACAGTCATCTTTTGCCAACTTTCCCAGACTTGACACGTCAAAGGCTGCAAACTTGATTACCACAACACTTATGATCGCTATTAAATGCTGTCACACGAAGGATTATCTGCCAAACCTCTGATCTGTACCAATATTCTGCCGTCGCAGTGATCTGACAGGTATCAGTCAAACAGGAAGCCTTTCCACAGGCACTTACAAAAGAGCGAGCATAAAGGGAAACACCATCCAGATACATACCATAGGTCTGACTGCGAGTATGTATCCTCAGTATATGTTGCTGGGTATACTACCAAGATGCTCTCCTCCGTCTGGTTCACCTTCGACCCCCCGCTTAGGAAAACCCTTTAGTCCACACTGTATGTCACACGCATGCACACACACACACGTAAACAGACACACAGGCGCACACGCCCAGCGGTGAAAAACTTGCTGCTCCGCCCTCTTGGAAACAAGACTGCTGCTCGGGCTCCACCTCCTCATCCACGGGGCAGCAGAGCAGGCTGGACGGTCTGACACAGACAATGACCCACCCACAGCCTCACTGCCTGCCCGGAAAACTGAATAAGCCAGCTCGAGGGAAACTTTGGGGCTGGGTCGAGGTGGGCTTTGTGAGGAGAGATGTTGCAGTTCGATAACAGACATGATGGCCTACATCAAGCAGGAAGAGCTAAAGTGGAGGAATAGCTAAAGTGCAAAGCAGACAGGAGGCAGAAGTGGATTTGCTTCAGCAGTGTTGTTTGGCAGCTTCTGGGTGTGCCTGATAGACTAACTACTTAGGAATCTAGACTGCAGAGCTACTCGAACAACAAAGACAGAGAGTGTGCGGAAAGAAAAGAAGAGCGAGGGAGGGGGAGTCACATCACATGTAGCCTAAACCACACCCAAAGACAACCTCAGCAGAGAAAAGTGAACATCTAAGAAAGACAATGAGAAGAACGTAAACACGGTGATCGTCAAGCACGTCATGTTCGGACATGTTCACAGGTCTCCAAAGTAGACCCTGGACAAAGGAACAGAGAGGAAACGGCTTCTGGACAGCAGCCAGAGATTATGCAAGACTTTTAGAAAAGCATGGCAGGGCAACCTTTTCCATTCTCTGCGCACACACACACACACACACACACTTTCATCATTCATAGCACGGATTAGTTCGTGGTCAGATATTTGCTTAAATTAATCCAGGGAATCTAAACTTCAAAGATAAAGCACTCCACACCACAAAACATGTGCAACATGTTAATAGGTGCTGGCTGTGGAGAGCAGCACCCCCTTGTGTCTAAACCCACTCACAGCACTTGGATGTAAAATAAATGGGAATTGTGTTTGTGCTGCGAGTGTTTTCTCTGTCTGTCAACTTCTGTATTAGTCTGTTGTTTTATGCTGAAAGAAAACAAGGCTGGTATATATGTGGGTCATGTTTGTCTAGTCTCTGCCCCATAACACTGTAATGCCCTGTGAAGCAATACAAAGCTAAATGCTGTGATGATTAAGATACAGGCTTATCACCTTAAGTAAATATAAACAGAGACCAGGAATGAACAGAGTAAACTCAGTTCTGTATTTTGCAGGAGCAAGGATCTGCCTTGTGTCTTATCTCTTCTTACCATATGTCAAAAAATAACTTTAAAATTCACAAGCAGGCAGAACCCTGATCTTCCCAACTTGTTGCAATCTCTGCGCCCTGGCATCTCCCTCACAGAGGTATTTGTGTCTGTTTTGGGACCTTTTGAATTAAATCTCCTCAAATAGAGTCCAAAAACACCACTCAGCCTGCCCTCTGCTTTTGTGACTCTGTGGGTGTTTATGTCTGAGTGTGAAAGAAAACCTGCTTCCACTGGATCCAAATGCCTGACTTAGTAACCCCTGGTGACTCTTATCTTTGTTGACAGCTAATGAACAAAAGCAGACCCACCCATTCACAGAGAGATCGACCAATCAGAACCATGAAGCTGTAAAATGGGTGGTTTCCAGTCTGAAACTTTGATTGGGTTCCCGAGTTCCCAGGCAAACTTAGTGGAAGGATGCATGATATCATATTCCTTAAAAGTCTTTGGGGAAAACTGATGTTGTACACTTCTACTGGCAAGGGAAATTACAGTCCAAACAACTGGAGAAATAAAGAGAGGTTGAACTGGTAGACACATGATTTGCCAAAAGGTTCTAGAGGTTATAAAAGAGTGAGTGAATCAGGTCTTGTCTGATCATGAACAGTAGCTGCCATAAAAATCTGATCTGTGCACTTAACATGAACCTGATATAAAGTGCTGACTGCGGAGAAAACAACCAGAAATAATGTAGGAGAAAAGTTACCAGGACAACTTGACAAACAAACCTAACACTCCTTTAAAAAACAAACTAGCTAAACCTGCATTAGACGCTGATTTGAAGGACATGCTTAACAGTTAATTTAATTACTGCATTTGCTTCGGAAAGTGATCTCTGGAAGCTCTGACAGCTGTGCAAAGTTTTTTTTTTATCCTCTTTTAGCACAATGTTTTGGTTTTGGAGTACGGTTGAGTCTTGAAGCTCTCACCAGCAGTGTTTCCAGCAGCAGCAAACAAGATCCAGCAAACAAGCCCTGAAATATACACTGTACTTACAGCCAGCGCCAGGACAAGCAGTTATTAGTTAGTGGTTGAAGAAAGTACATATGGCGAGCTAAAGACCAAAAAATGTATCTGGGGAGTTGGTGGAGCTGGATCACACCAAGGCTCAATGGAAAGTGAAAAATATTTAACTGTCAATCTATGAAATAAAAAAAATAAAAATTGAGTCTCACCGCAGACATCAACAATGCTTTCAACTATTTTCATTAAATAAAGCTCTGATGACTCACTGTAAACTACCTGCTCATCACCAAACAACAGGCAAGCTCCAAGCAATAAACTCATGAGATAAAATTAAAATCAGCTTCTTATAAATATGACTTTAAATCAGTGCAGTTGTTGCTTAATTTCTAGTACACTATAAACTACCACAATGTTTGTTACAATATTTAGTAATCCGTGAGGCAAAAAAACCAACAACAGATCATTAGAGTTAGGAAATACCTTAAAGGGTCCAGTTGGTTATTTTAGAACACCTCAGATCCAGTTCCAGACTCTACATCACGCTCAGCTGGGTCTGCTTGCTTCATCTATAATTAGGCTCACCTGTGCTGCTGTGCGTTGGGTCATTAGGTTCAATTAGGTCAATTTAAACAGGGGTTATTGCTTCTCTATGTTATGTAGACTTTCTCCTTTACATCGTTTTTTTTTTTTTTTTTCCTTTACGTGTACAATATTATTCCACGGTATTGCATCTAGGGTTAGGGTTAGGTAAGGTGCAGTTTCATATGTTCATAGGTTTCATATGACGTTTCATCTAATAAGTCTGAACCACCTAAAGCTAACCGAATGTTTGTAGATCTGAAATATAACCATTGTTTCTATTCATTAGAAATCCATATGACCATAAAACAATGATTTAGTGCATTAATATCCCAGAAGAGACAATAAGGAAAACACCAACAGGTTTCTACCAGTTTTATTTTGATCATTTGGTACAAATAGAAATAGTGACCTCTGTGACACTCCTCTCCTCCTCGTGTGCATCACTGCCCCCCCAAGCTGACAGTAAACTATGGATGTCCTTTGCTGTGCTGCACGTCCACATACCGTCTCTAAGTTTAGCACTGCACCTTTTCCTCTGGTTTGTTAAGTCATGCCTCATCCCACACCAGAAACATCCGCAGGAAAATTTTAACCTTGCTTTGATTAGCTACATCAGCTACTGCTAGTGTATGTTAGCTGAGGCCTATTCCTTACATTTACACAATAGAGTAACCGGCCTCAACTGAATAAAGTAGAAGAACTTCACTAACATCAGGATGAAGTTGGAACTTGTCAGCAATTTCAAAATAATAATCACATGCTTGCTAACATGTCATCATAGCTTACCACTTTAATGTGTTTATGAGAAGCAATACGCAGAACCTCACTCCTCATATCACATTACAATTTCCAGTCAGCGTGAGGCTGCTGGGTCTTCATTCCTCATCCCCACTCGTCGGGACAAATATCCTGTGGCCTCGAGCATAAGCTTTTCCTCAAGCATGGCAGATGTAAACAGACAGGAGAACAAATGCACAAAAAGGGTTTGGTACTGAACACCTCACTGTGGCACTTCCTCAGGTATACCCAAATGCCTGGAAGCTGTCCCACAGCTGCTTTTATATAACTGACGTGACAAAAAAAAACAGTGAGCAACGTCAAACTCAAACCGAACTAACAGTAAAGCGAGAAATCTGACACCACAAGTCTCACTGGGAAGTAACACACAGCCTGCCGACGGGATAAACAGCAACATTTAATCACACATTTAACAGGAAATGGAAGGATAATATTTATCTGAGCAAGATGTGTGTGAACAAAAATGTCTGTGTATTTATGGTCACGTGTACACAATGTACTCCTCCACTCTCACACAAACAGACACACACAGCCTGCCGGTTTAGCGCCGTAGGTGGCTTCAAATAGCCGTCAGAGGTACATAAATGGCTGTTTATGACATTTGAACTTCAGTATCCAGACAACGTGACATGATGTCAGTAAACTGCACATGACACATTGCTCTTGCTAACCGACCTAGCTGGACTGAAGTGATTTATATCAAAACATGAGAGGTAAATTCAAGTTCTGATCAGTCATTTCCTGACCGTGGAGACGTGTACATGCCTGACAGCATGAATCTGATTTTAGCAAATGAGTCAGCAGAATCTCATGAAGTGGAGACTGTACTCTACTTTCTACTCTAGTCCCATGTTGTGCTCTTGTATTTTTCATTAGAAACAAACAGTGTAAGCTTGGTCAAACACTCGCTTTGAAAAGTAACATTTTGAGACTAATATTGTTCTTTTTGCACTACTGCATTGATTTGAAAGATACTTATTACTTACCTTTGAAAATCTAGATGATACAAATAAATAAAAATGAGTTCCACCTCAAACAGCTGCAACAATGAAATGCCACTTAAGCTATCTATATAATTAGTATTAATGCAACACAGGTCATTTTGCACGCAAAATTTGTATTTTTTTATACTTTTCATTTTGCTGACTAGGTATTGTACTTCAAGGTTCCCTGTGAAGTTCCAGACCTCTGGTGGCTCTATGGCATGGTTTCTCTGAGTGCATCAACATTTTTTTGTTTATCTCAAGTACATGCATGGAATTCATGTACATGATGCCACACATAATCATCATTCCACTTATCAACAGGTGGTGATAACATAGTTAGTCTCTAGCCTTGTCTGCTGTTTGGTGCAGGTAGTGTACAGTGGATTTCTATTGCTTTATCGCAACTGCCTGCTGCAGCCAAAAACAACACATAACAGTGAACAAACACAGAATAGTAGCGGACCGGACGGCTAAACAATGTACTGAAACTTGCTATAAATCAAGTGACAATTCTTTATAAGTTCGTACAAGCAACTCCCTTTTCAATGTCTCATTGTTTCAAAAATGTTAAAATAGAAGCTGTATGTAAAAGTTTGAATGCACAAGATTTACTTGATATTATTTCTACTTTTACTTAAGCAAAGGTCTTTAAAAAATGACTTTAAAAACATTACATAAACAGTGTGTTTACTTACAATCCCGTTTAGTTTAATGACATTAAAAAGATTGCCAGGATACCCAATGTGCATTAAAAATCACTGTATGTGCACACGCGCGCACACACACACACACACACACACACACACACACACACACACACACACACACACACACACACACACACACACACGTCAAGACTAATTTGTACAACATGCACTCAGGACTTAATGAGAGTGTCTCTTTGACAATGAGGAAGTGCACTTGATGTTTGTTTAGGTCATCTTGTCATTTTACAACCTTCTGGTAGTGGTTATGCATGTGTAGAAGATATATTTTTCCAGTGGTCATTTCCCCTCAGTGAGTGACAACTGCGAGTTGCTGGGGAGGCAGACTGCTGCAGCACAGAGCCCGGAAAAATGTAACCGGAAAAGGCTATCTTTGTGCAGTCCTCCTCGCAGGACTCATTTGTGCTTTTTAACCTTTAACACATAAAGTGACTCGGAGAAAACTCGCACAGCCCTGATAATAAAGTACGGACATCAGGACAGCCAAAGTAGACCTGTCACATATCACCACGCAATCACATTCCTTGTCAGAGGTGTAACAGAAGATAATGACACTGAGGCTGCAGGATATGACCTCCACACTACAGGCAATTTTAACTTGTGCAAACAAAAAAAACAAAAAAAGGAACACTCAAAGTTTATTCCAGCTACACACCCTCTTAGATTGCTCCATCTGTTGCTGCAGATTATCACAGGAGAAAATTCAAGCCCTCTCGTCTGATGCACCAAACAAACAAGGTTCTTTCTCATAAAGATCAACTCTGGATATTCTCAGCACAAAAACACACACTGATATATTTTAAAAACACACATTACAAGCAGGAATCTATTCACTATGTCTGTAGTTTGATGCTTGTAGCAACTCATAGAAAACACTGCAGGCCTTGTTCCAGCCTTGGTTAAATATCTCACTACCACAAAACACAAACTGAACTGGCAGTGGCTGACTGTGAGCCTCACACATTCCAGCAGAGAGAGAGAGAGAGAGAGAGAGAGAGAGAGAGAGAGAGAGAGAGAGAGAGGGAGAGGGAGAGAGGGAGAGAGCTGGTGATTCCTCTGTAAGTCCTTTGTTAAACATACAGTACAAACCAGACTAACCAAAACAACAACTGCAAATGTACTTTTATACATGCAGGCTATCTTACATTTACAAATTAAAACACACATGGAGACTTTTGGATTCAGCACATACAACAGCACAAACACACACACATTTTGCACACACCTGCTCCTCCACAGCCACATCCTGCAGGGCCGGCCCTTCCCGTGGGCCTCGGATCCAGCTCAGTATACTGCCCATGTTGGCTTAATGTGCCTCCAAGAGTTTGTGTGTGTGTGTGTGTATGTCTGTCAGCCTCTGCCTTGCTGCCTTGTCTGTAGGCTAGCAGCATGTTTCCAGCAGGCAGGGAGGGGACTGGGAGAGAGGAAAGGGGGAGGGCAGAGTGACTGAAGGGGGGCGTGGTCGGAGAGCAGAGAAGAGTAAGGATCAGATGTGGAAATAACAAGAGGCGGGTGCAGTATAACTCTCTGGGCTATAAAGGGACGTGAGCTGAGCATGGACTGACACCCACCTGGTTATAGGGGTCACATCTGAGCTGCTTCTCAGGGAAAACCTTCACACACAAGGACACACATTCATTAAATAGTGTGTGTGCATGGACAGATATATGAAACATTTTTTTACAGCATACCTAAAACACCATCAGCTTTATCTGAGCCAAAATCCAAGTTACTTACCAAGAAGACAACGCCTTGATTTGTGATAATATATGGGCCTTGAGCACACACAGGCATAGATATACACACACATGTACACACTTCTTTTGTACATGCAGCCATAACAGATAACTTGTGCAACTACCCTGGTTTCCACCAATGAGAATAAAGGGAGAGGCCTGATTTTATATTACTTGTATGCATCACCTAGAGACAAGGCTGAGCTGAAAACTTTCAATCCTCCTCTCTGTTACAGTAATATTACCTCTTACGTATAACAGGATGAAGTGATATTGATTAGACCACACTCATTTCAACATCTGGCTGAGCCAAAGAAAACACATCGGAGGGAACTGACAGGGATTTCATCATTGTTAAAGCCTGCATAACAGCAAACAAAATGCAAACGGGAATGTGGGGAGTGTTGCTACGAACACATGACTAATAGATTTGCTGAAGGATAGGGCATGGGTGTTGGCTCCCTGAATCTTCACCTATACTGTGCCTTTTGTATACCAGATGTTTTATTTGATCCACATATCAAATTAAATACAATAGTGGCAATGAAGGGAGAGTTTCTATTGCACTCTCTTATATGAATTACGGTGTGAGAAAATAGTCTGGGATATCTGAAGCCAGTCATGCTGCTGTCATGTCATTTTAAGGCAATGAGAGTGTAAAGTGCAATCAGCTGTGTCTCTGAGGCTTTACTTCACTAATGACTTCATGCGTCCCTCCAGGCTGTTCTTGGGTGGGGTGTGCAGACAATACAGCCTTTTAAATGAGTCACTGTGATGGAATCAGTCTGACGGCCGAGCCTTTCATTTCTGTGTTTCAGAAGAACACCTCAGCAAAATATGAAAGTAACGCACTGTACTACTAATGAATTTAAAGCAGCCCGACATGTAACTCCTGTTTTGTGTGAACCACAGGTTGAACGGTCACTAAAGCTACATGTCCAGGTGAACTGTCACCTTCAGCATTTGAAGTATTTGAAGCAATAGTATTGCAATGTAATACTGATGATGATGCGAAGGGTGAGAAACCACGTCCCTGCTGGATTTTATTTTCTTCAGAATGAAGACATAAAACCATAAATCAAAAACAGCAGACACGAATCATTAAAGCCTATCAAATAAATTAAGATAAAATGTGAAAAATTCAATTTTATGAAGTCCAGTTGTGGAATATTAGATCCAGATTAATTTTTTTTTCAAACTATTTGATGTACCTCACACTGATTTAGCATGTGTGGTTAAAAATAATAATAACTATTTCTATAGCACTTTTCAAAAAGAAGTTACCAAGCGCTTTACATACAATTAAAACACAATATGCAACAGTAAAAAATATCAGGCAATAAAACAGACAGTGAATCAATAAAAATACAATCAACAAAAAGGAAAGTCTAAAATTTTGGTGTTTTAAGAGTGACTTAAAAGAAAACAGTGTTAGCATCCCTGCTCTCCTCTGGCAGGTAGTTCCATAACTGAGGGGCCCGAACAGAAAACGCCCAGTCACCTTTAGTTTTATGGTTAGTTCGAGGTGCGGTCAGGAACGACCTACCAAAGGATCTTAGGTTGCATTGAGGCTCATAGGGGGACAAGAGGTCAGCTATATATTCAGGAGCCAGCCTATTGACTCCATGACAAAGTAGCCCTACTTCTTGTTTGCATTCCCCAAAGCCTATAGGTCCAATACACGCATCATGATTGTCCCCAAATATAATATACATATATATTATAATATATTATGGAGGAGGGCCATAGGATTAGACACTGAAACCCTCTACTGCTCCTTCTAATCAGCCAGCATGTTCACACTAAAATGGGATGAAGTCACACAAGTCTTCTTTTATATCCTTTGTTGCCACACCTGACAGCTCAAAACAAGATAAGCAAAGCACAAGTACATGGTTCCATGTATTTAGTTTACAATAGCGCTGCAGTGTACATACTATAGTAATGCAAATGTTCATGCCTGCACACACAGGCTTTTCCACATAGCTCACGGCATGGCACACTCCCCGTCAGACAGACACACCTGTGGAAATGTGAAGTCCCTGCTGACCGAGCCTGTAAAACTAGCTGGTTGACCATGGGAAATAATAAGTCTTGTACTGTCACCTCCCACAGAAACACATGAACGTGTATAATCTCTGTCACACAGAGACACTTTAGCAAATATAGTTCTGTTTTTTCACCTGTTCTGAAATGATCAGATTATCAAGAGCAAAAGAAAGTGATCCACTCAATATGTTTAAAATTATCTGTATCGTGTAAATGAATGAGGAAATACTAGATGTCATCAACCTGTTTGTCTGACAGTAAATGGAAATGACTCTGTGCTATATGTAATTGGAGTCACCTGCTAAACTGGGGCTCATCTTTATATTTAGACCCATGCTGGACGTCAGTCACCACCGTCACCCCCACAGATATCTACAAACTCATCACTTACAGTGGGCCATGGTCCCAAAGTGAAATGCAGGACTTCCTGCTATCCAGGAAATGTAGTAAAAATGAACAAATCTGCAGCAGTTTGCGGATATATATGCGTTATATATATTATATTTATATAAAATATAATGTTATATTTTAACATTACAAAAATGTTCAGTGTTGAAAAGTCAATCAGTTGATTTGCAATGATCATTGTGCATGTGTCTGGTTACTTGAGTAAGAGACATTGTAAAGCTGCAGTGTGAGTGCTGAAGTCTGTCTCTGTTTAAACGGTCACACCCTCCTATATAAATACAGAATGTGGGCAATGCCCTGACAACAATTGATTTGAACTGAAAACGTATCTTCTGCAGCGTATGCCAAGTTTTAAAGAGCATCGAGCAGAGCTCCTCTAGTTTCAGACAAGTTGTGCTGATTTTCTGCAATGAAAGCATGCATGCAGCGGCTATACAGGTCCCAAGCTTTACTTACGAGTTTTTAAAGTGCATTGCCAGAGGGTCAAAGAGAAGCGAGAGGAAGAGCGAGGGCTGAAAATTAGCAGATGTACTCACAAGACTCATCCAGTACGCTGCATACGCCATGAGGGAGCAGGAGAAAACACTGGCCTGAGATTAAGGTTCAACCCGCACTGCCACTCTCTCCTATCTTCACCGCCAGCTCTCTTTTTCTCATGCCTTCGCAATCGGTGTGCCACTCCCTGAACCCTTCACATCATCACACACACAGCTGCGGCTTCTTCTGACTCAAGACACATTACACAAAATCCACGGCTCTACCGCAGGATCTCTGGCTCTTCTGCATATCCCAACCTGTAGCCTACACTACCCCCCTCACATACACACGTATTTCCAAAGAAGTAACATCATAGACAGATACTGTGATTGTTTCCAGTAAAACAGATGCTGGAGGTTTGGCCAAAGAGTTTAATTTGAAGCTTCTCCTGTTTGCAGAAGTGGACATGAAATACTCTGTGAGCACGACTATGGGTAGGCTGGCTTTTCTGCTACTGACAGATGCTGTTAAATTGAATTGGCTCCAGACAAGATTAATCGATACTCTGCAGCAGATTTGAATAAATTACTGAGGCTGTAAATAAACTACAAAGTCCAGAGCAACCATCCTGCAAATATCCTTGTCACATGCGCTGTAAAATATGCAGAGCAATAGTTCCAGCTTGATCACGAGAATAATAGTGAATTACAACACCATATGAGATGGTGGCGCATTTTGTAGCCAGTTGTACGATCCATGGTTTTTCTGTATGCCTGCCATGTAAATAACAAGAAGAAACCTACCTCCTGTGGCTCCTTTGTGTTTTTCGGATGGCCATGGCTTCTCCTCTTATGTGGCATCTTTCAAACCAGAACGGATGAGTTTTTAAAATCCCTTTGCGACTTCAGTCGTCCTCAGTAAGTCATAGTCTGCAGGATGATCGTCCCCTTTGGAATAAAATAAGAGGCCCCTCCCGCTGAGAAAACTTTCGGGTTTGATGATCTAAGTATTTGGCACAACCAAAAACAACACCGTTTCAGCAGAATGTTTAAAGAAGGAGTTGCAGCATGTAAAGTCTTGCTCATCTGTTACTTTATCAAATGTATGATGTTCATTACAGTGAGCAGACAGGTCCAAACACTGTAAGTTACTTAAATGCACGTGACACAAATGAGATCATATGAATTAAAAGAGGATAAATTGGTCAGTATGAACACGTTAATCTAGGGCTATAGAAACTGTGTGATTCGGTTCAAATTTAGAGCTATAAATGTGTTTCCGTACTTGAAACAAACAGGCAACAATGTTACTCCCTTATTCTGGATTGTTTTTTTGACAGGACACGCCCCGCAGCTCAAGGAAGAGTTGACTCACCGCTGATCTGATCATTTTCCTCTCTGAGAGCTGGCAGCTTTAAGAAGCACAATGTTGCTCCCTGTCGGAAGAAATAGGGACTGTCTGAGTCAACACAGCAGCAAAACAACAGATATAGGACATTATCTTTTTTGATGAAAGTGGCAGCAATATCATGATGATGATGATGATGGTTATTCTATATATTTATCTTAAAGATTGTAAATTATGATCTAATTTCTACCAGGCAAAATAACCCAATAGTCCAGTTTTTCCACTTCACTGTTTAATTATTTAAGGAATATGATGATAATTTCTCTCCTACCAGAAGTATACTTCTCATTTTTGTTCTTTTATCTTCTAACACTGGAAAATTATGTCTCCAAAATCATCAACTCACCAGAGTCTTTTATGTGGAAATCCCTGCATCTAACTCTACTGAAAATCAGATGTCTGTGTATTGTATGATGGACCATGTATGTGTGCTTGTAACATGAGCTTGGGTAAGAGGTAAAATGTCGGCGATCTTTTGAAATAGCACAATGCTCCTTCTGCAAGGTTTTAATTTGCTTACTGATAGATTGCATGTTGAGTGGATGCTCACTATTTATCTAACAGTAAGTTTAACTGACCAATGGAATGAGGAATCTTGGTGACTTCTTCCTGTTTTTCTGCATTGTTGACTGACCAGTATTTCAGTACAGAAGAATAGATTTAGAAATATCTCTATGTAATCACAACACGGTTTATGCAGAACAGATGAGGGTAGATCTCTGGATTTGTGCATGAAGACTGATGATGTGTGTGGGGTTGCTCATAACAAGATGATGATCAAATATTAAAACAAGGCATTTGACAGATGTATATACAGTTGAAACCAGAAGTTTACTTACACTGTGCAAAAAGACACATAGCACTTTTTTTCTCACTGTCTGAAGTTAAATCAGACTAAACCTCTCCTGTTTCAGGTCCGTTAGGATTACCAAAATTATTTAACTTTTGCTAAATGTCACAATAATGAGAAAGAGAATATTTTAGAGAATTTTTCATTACTTTCTTCAAGGTCAAACGTTTACATACAGTTCCTTAGTATTTAGTAGCATTGCCTTTGAACTGCATGACTTGGGTCAAACGTTTTGGGTATCCTTTCACAAGCTTCTTACAGTACTCTGCTGGAATTCTGGCCCATTCCTCCTGACAGAACTGGTGTAACTGAGTCAGGTTTGTTGGCCGCCTCGCTCGCACACGCCTTTTCAGATCTGCCCACAAATTTTCGATGGGATTCAGGTCAGGGCTTTGTGATGGCCACTCCAAGACATTGACTTTGTTGTCCTCAAGCCACTTTTTAACTATTTTGGCAGTATGCTTAGGGTCATCGTCCATTTGGAAGACCTATTTGCGCCCAAGTTTTAGCTTCCTGGCTGATGTCCTGAGATGTTGCCTTAATATTTCCAGGTAATGTTCTTTCTTCATGATGCCGTCTATTTTATGAAGAGCTCCAGTTCCTGCTGCAGCAAAACAGCCCCACAACATGATGCTGCCACCTCCATGCTTCACAGTTGGGATGGTGTCTTCAGGTCTACAAGCTTCCCCCTTTTTCCTCCAAATGTAACGGTGGTTATTATGGCCAAACAGCTCCACTTTAGTTTCATCAGACCACAGGACATGTCTCCAGAAGTTAAGGTCTTTGTCTTGGTGTCTTTTTGCAAACTGTAATCTGGCTTTTTTATGTTTCTTCAGGAGTAATGGCTTCCTTCTTGCTGAGTAGCCTTTCAGCCCATGTCGGTGCAGGACTCGTTTTACTGTGGATAATGACACTTTCTTACCAGCTTCAGCCATCATCTTCACAAGGTCTTTAGCTTTTGTTCTGGGGTTGATTTGCACATGTCGGACCAAAACACATTCATCTCTGGGACACAGAGCCCGTCTCCTTCCTGAGCGGTGTGATGGCTGGACATTCCCATGTTTATACTTTCGTATAATTGTTTGCACAGATGAACGTGGCACCTTCAAGCATCTGGAAATTGCACCCAAGGATGAACCAGACTTGTGGAGCTCCATGATTCTCTCCCTGATTTCTTGGCTGATTTCTTTTGACTTTCCCATGATTTCAAACAAGGAAGCAGAGTGTTTGAGGTGTGGCCTTAAAATACATCCCCAGGTGTGCCTTCAATGAACTCACATATTGTCAGTTAACCTATCAGGAGCTTCAAAAGCCATGACATCATCATTTGGGCTTGCCCACGTTGTTTAAAGACATAGTACTTTTGGTGTATGTAAACTTTTGACCTCAAAGAAAGTAATATAAAATTCTCTAAGAAATTCTCTTTCTCATTATTGTGACATTTAGCAAAAGTTAAATAATTTTGGTAATCCTAACGGACCTGAAACAGGAGAGGTTTTGTCTGATTTAACTTCAGACAGTGAGAAAAAAAGTGTTATGTGTCTTTTTGCACAGTGTATGTAAACTTCTGGTTTCAACTGTAGTTATTGTTTGTAATATAGCTTGAAAAAAATAGTAGAAGAGAAAGGAAAGACGGCAGGAAAACACAACAAAATCAGCACTGAGGTGGACTTCTTGTCTGACCTGCCTCCTGTGAACACTCAGGCTTTTCCATATTCATTTCTGACAGTCCTGATGTCAGCGGTGCCCGAAGAGGGAAGTAATGACTTGCATGTCTGATTCAGAGACAAAGTGCATTTGACCTTCACACTCCTTGACAACAATATAAACCCCACCACCTCGATAAACTGTTTTCTCAGTCTATCACCTGCAGAGTGACGCCAATCTCTCTGACACCAGAACGTCATTTCCATTGCGTCCTCTGATAACAGATGACATTTGCACACCATTGGTTGAGCTTTGGTGAAATGAATGACCCAAACTGATCCTTCAGCTCTGGTTTTCATCTCCATTATTACTAACATTTGTAACATCTGAAACATCGCACAATTTAGTTCCTAAATAAACAAAGCAGTATTGGACTCGTGCTGCTTTTCTTAATAACCACGGGTGAAAATATTAAGAAATCTAAAACTGTCCCTGCTACAACTCAGCATTCACTAGAAGAGCAATAAATGTGTGTGGTTATCAGTGGTATTTATCAGTAGAAATGAAAAAAACATGCACCTCAGGTCAGGTTACCTGGCGCCGCGCTAGTGGCAGCCTGCTGCAGCAGCTCCCCCCTGAGAGCCCCCCTGCTGTAGTGAAGAAATTTCCCCTCGGGGATTAATAAAGTGTATAAAATCAACAACAACAACAAAAAAAAAAAAAAACCCAAGATAACTTCAATCAAAAGTGATCAAAATTAAACTGTGTTTCTGAATTGAGCAGCATTGCTTGTGCAAACAAGGTCTACATTTAAGAATCATCAGTTAAAAGCAACATGAAGGTAAAACTGCGCTCTCTGACGGCAATCCATGAAGACATGTTTGAAGAGGAAAAAAAGAGAAGCACAGGAAACATAACGGGAAGAATTTTTTTTTTTTTTCTTGACACTAGAATGGCTTTTCCTGCCAGGGTTCAGGAGAGGAGAGGACCAAAATGCACAAAAGGTGAGCTTTGTAATAGAAGCTGACGGTTCCGTACAAATACAGACTGACAACAAAACACAAAGAGCCAAAACCCAACACGAAGCAGATTCATAAAGCAAGCAGAGTCAAAAAAACAAAGCATGTCTGGAACAGAGCACTGAGGATGACGTGACTTGACTTTTCAAAGCAGCAACTAGTGACTGCAGACTGGAAGTAGATCTGCTCTGGCTGATCACAGAACAGTTGCTGCTGGGGAAGATTGGGGAAGTGAGAGCAGGTTAGGGAGGCGAGGCAGACAGAAGACTAAGCATGGATGAAGACAGAGACCGAGGACCTCTAGTGGGTGGCAAGAATAATATGGGAGGGGGAAACAACAGAAAAGGCAGAAAGTCCAAGACATTTACACTCTCTTTTTTTGAGACAGTACCTCCTTGAACTTTTATGTGTATCAAATCCAGTTTAAATTTTTTTTTATAATTTATGATACATTTCCAAAAGATTTAGTCAAAATCATTCATCTTTGAAAATCAGCTTTGTCGACACTGGGATGTTGACTAGCATATAAATGACAACATGGCGGCTTTGATCAGTGTCTGCACAAAATGCTTTTGTAAAATCTGTCACAATCAAATAAAATAAATTGATT
Organism: Embiotoca jacksoni; assembly: GCF_022577435.1. Taxonomy (NCBI): domain Eukaryota; kingdom Metazoa; phylum Chordata; class Actinopteri; family Embiotocidae; genus Embiotoca; species Embiotoca jacksoni. The sequence goes on along the minus strand of NW_027185229.1, from coordinate 7,398,645 downwards.
GACACCCATGTAAATAACTCAAATGATGAAATAAAATGTATGTGGGACATGCTTAGAGCTTGTTTTACAGTAACTATTGTTCTTCTAGGAAAGAAAATAATGTATATACTTGTAGGTGAAGATGTGTTGCACAGTTAAATACTAACAGGTGCAGTCATAATAAAGATGAAAAAAAGGAGGGGTTGGCATGGCAACCATGTGTCCTTGTTGAGAGTCACAGGTAGCAGATTTCACGGGGTTGCCGAGTAACATAGGAGTATATTGATCCAATTCACTGGTGTAATTGATCGTTTTGCTTTACCAAGATGTGCTCTCTGATCATGTCGGATGTGTCGCTGCATGACAGACTTCAGTTTGAATTCACTTTTAATATTATTTATCAATAAAGAACTGTATTATTGTTATCTTTTATTTACTTGGAATATTTCATTTACTTTTTTTACAACAGTAAGAATTGCAGAGAAGATGCTGAATGTTCCGTTACTGAACCATGAGATGAGCAGGAAGTGTGGCTGAAGTCTTCCCATCTATTTGCCACACCTAATTGATTTTGGTTGAATTAGTGTGCGTTGAGGTTGCTCCCCTGTTACCGCGGCGTCATTTGAGTCAACCTCCTGCTAAAAGCCGGTGCTTTCCCTCACTGGAAAAATAATTAGCTGAGGAAACAGTTAGACCTGTGACCTCATTTGATGAAAGCGATGTGTGTATTGCTTTTGCGCGTGGGCGTGAGTGTCCTCTCGGAGGAATAAGGATGGCAGGATGAGTGATCTCACGACATCCTGCTGAAATACACACACACACACAGCTCAGAGATAACGACAGAAGATGCAGAGAATCAATGTAAACAAAGTCAGAGATTCAGTGATCTGTAATTAGCCCGGCTCTCCTGAAATAAACTGGTCCGCTTGCTATTCTGTCTGCGGCTCTTCAGCTGTGTGTTTCTGTGTGCCTGAGTGAGTGCCTCGGTCAAAGCAAATAGTTGTTGCTAGGTAAAGATGGATTATACTGCAGATCTGGTGCAGACCTGTTTGCACATGGCCAGATGACCGAAGGTATCAGTCACTATCAGCTCTGACAAGTTAAACTCACAACGGCTAACAAGCTCACTCTATTAGGAAAGCTGTTCATAGGAATGAAAGACTGAAGAGGCCTTTACTAATACTGCTCTTATTGTTGTGTTTCCATCCATCCATTATCTATACCCGCTTTCATCCTGAACAGGGTCATGGGGGGGCTGGAGCCTATCCCAGCTCACATTGGGCGAAGGCAGGGTACACCCTGGACGGATCGCCAGTTCCTACAGCACCTGGTATTCCCAGTCAATCTCCCATCCAAGTACTAACCAGGCCCAAACCTGTTTGGCTTCTGAGGTCTGATGGGATCGGGCTATTGTTGTGTTTCTTCGTTCTTAATTCATACAGTGACATTAACTGCAACCGCACAACCTCCATTGTGTCTACGAGGAAAAGATAACAGCCACCCTGACAGAGCCTTTATCTCTGGATCAGTGTACACACATGAAACAAGGGTACGCTGACACACTGTTTCCATCAGTAAACAATTTAAACAGCACCTGTAGGTAATATCATTCTCCTAATTAACTGCCTGCAGTCACTGTTTGACACGACGATAAAAAAAAGAGAACATTATAAAATGAAAAAGCTTTAGTTTGTACGTATGGTGGCTTAGATTCAGTTTAGTTATTTACCAGCATCGATTACACCACAATATGGAGTATTACTTCAGAAATGTTTTTATTATAATAATTAATATAAATTCAGCAACACTACTGTTGTTTTAATCAGTCTCCTCTGTAGTTTGAAGGCAGTTTGTCATGCGTTTCTCTCTGTTGTACAAAACAACATTCATTGTGAAAACTGTCGCTTAAATTAATTTTATGGTGGAAAAGTCCAGAATTGATTAAATATCATGATCTGCAACACCAAATGCTGCATGACTCCATCTTAAAAAACTGCATGCAACGTATGTATTATATATTTGACTCTCCCATCTCAAATACAGTAGAAAGATATTTTGAAGGCTGAAACTTACATTATAAAATGAAATAGGTGTGTATGAATTTCTTTTGGCATTTCTATTTGTGTTGTTGTTTTTTTGTTTGACATTATATGTACAATAAATTGAATAGTCTACAATATAAAAACAGGCTAATGCAATTTTGTGACTGATCCTTAAGTAATAAGTCAAAATTGTAGCCACTATAACATTTCCCGACCCAAAAAACAATAGACCTTTTCCACCACACACATTTTGACTTGTCATAGTAGAGGGCAGAAGGAGTCACTTATTAACGTTATTAAAGAAAACGTGTTGTGTATTTGTTTCATGGGTCCTTCCTGTGATAAAAACGACAACTGGAGAATATCCATGATGAAAATTTTTACTATTTCAGTAAACTAAAAGCCCTCACAGTAATAAGAAGACACAGATGTACATGAACGATGATTGCGTTGCTTTTAAAGCAGTTTTGTAGAAAGGAAAAAGTCTAATTAAAAATATATAAATAAAGAGTGTAAATGTCAGTCCAACTCCATCAGCTACAACATTAAAATACTGCTTGTATGTTAATGTGTTAGTTATAATATCCCTGTTATAATGTGTCTCTCCCGGTCCATTTATATCTTGTTTTGTGTTTTGATACCTATCCTCGTTCTTACAGCTAATGAACATCTGTTGTTTTCTGGTGAATGTAGTATTATAAAAGTCTCCTCAGCTGCTTGAATGACCCATTTCCCCCCCTTCACATCCCTGTTGTGTTTGGTTTTAGTTTCACCTCCTGAAGTGTGAACGAGGAGCTGTCCGCGGTGCTGAAATCTAGCTTTGGTGATACGTGAAAAATACTACAATGACTGTCTCGCGCAGAATAAAAGGAGGATGTGTGAAAAGATGGCGCATAACATCCACCTCAACATCATAAATATCTATAAGTACCCAATCTCATCGGATCATATGTATTGTTATTGGTGTGTTTCTTCCCGATGTCTCCTCCTCCTCCTCCTCCTCCTACGAGGACAAACAGCGGGATATTTTTGGTCCCATCGCCCCCCTCCTCCTCCTCCCGTTTAGACTTTCTCCCTGCGGGACTCGAACTCATTTCTAACCGAAAGGTAGACGCCAAACTGACGTCAGAGCACCAGTAATTTGACGTGTGAACACCCCCTCCCCCCCCCTCCCCCTCCATCGCGACCACACACGCACACACACACATGCGGCGCACAGACCGGCCCTCCCCATCTCCAGTATTTCCTCTCCTTGGCGGACCAATAACGCGCAGTTTCACGTTCCCTCCATCTCAGCCAGCGGTTTCTTCAGGGATAAACTGAACATCTTTATTTCTCACTACACGACATCTTTAGGAGGGGATTTTTTTTTTTGGTTGCTTTTCTTGGGAGGCATCCAAGCTGTTTGTAAATATATACATATTTTTCTCTTCTGGTTGAATTATACCTCTGACATGGAAGTGAGATGTCGTCCAGCGGTGATGTGCTGTGTTTTTGCCGTCCTCTTCTCCGTGGTTCCCCGGTCGCTGGAGTTCTCTTACAGGGACAGGCAGTACCTGAACGAGTGGGCTGTGGAGATCCCGGGCGGGCTGTCCGCTGCGGAGCTGATCGCCAGAGAGCTGGACTACGAGCTGGTCCGACAGGTAGGCACCAACGCCCTGGAGCAAAGCACCAGTTCAGAAAAAAAAAAGCTTAAATGAGTCTAAAATTAGCTCAGCTCGGCAGCTGTCATTGGTATAATTTATTTGAAATGACATTAAATCAAACTGGAGCCTGAATAAATTCTGCTACAGCCTCATTTAAATATCAAACATCTCAAATAGAAACCAGATGGGCAAAATGATTCATGAAATGTTAATTAAGCCTAAAGAACAAGCTGTGGACTGGGTTGTAACAGCAGACCAGGCATTAGCTGTATCAATTATTCTGTTTTGCTTTAAAAGGCCATTAGACTGGAAACTCATTTGCTTTGGCTGTAGAGCCCAAAAGCATTTTCAGCACCCTGTTAAATAACAGGATGAGGATTTAATCAAGCTATGACTCACTGTTTACATCCTTCTGACAACCCATAACTGGGACTCGGGTTTTTATTTCCCCGTTCTGTATATCTCCATCTTTTCCCTGTAATTCAGACTGTAGCCTCCACCTAAACAAACATATCAGGTTCAGTCTGAGTTATAAGACCAGTTCAGTAATTCTGACGAAACCTGTGGCTCTGAACAGAAACTGTCAGTGATTCAGTGATCTTCCGGGTGTGATGAATACAGCAGCGCAGCCTTCTTTCAAACAGTTTTTACATTAACAACAATTCAGAGGACACATTTGTCCAAAGACGTTTAAATAAGTGCATGTACCCTTAACAGAAACAAGAGCTAGATGTGTTTGGTTCAACTGTGGAAAGAAAGCATATTTTGCTCAGATCATTTTACAGTTTAAAGCACTAATGTGGCCAATACAAGATATAATCTAATATAAAGATTGATGTAGTATATCCTAACTGAAGCTGATATAGCTGTGTGCCATGTACGGTGTGTTTTGTCTTAATTTGGAATTGATAGAAATAAAAGCTGTAAATACTGTATGTCTGATAATGAACTGATTTCTTTCATGAATTGTATAATAAAACACACTGTATTACAGGTGAAGTAAAGGTCAAAAATAAATTCCCACCTCAGTGATCTGATGGCTGCTTTTATGTCACTTCCTATAAAATATCCTCCTTCTAACAATCGCAGATTGGGGCCCTGGAAGATCACTTCTTGTTCAAACACCGCAATCATCCTAGCAGAATGAAACGCAGCGCCGACCACGTCACCAGGAAGCTGTCTGAGGATGATCGGGTGAGCGGTGTCTTTTTTTTTTTTCTTTCTTTTTTTTACTGTTATCTCCTCCTGGTCTCTGCAGGAACATCTCCTCACGTCGATAAAGAAATCAAATGTCTTCATCTGTCTGTCTGTGTAGGTGTTGTGGGCAGAGCAGCAGTACGAGAAGCGGCGCAGCAAGCGGGCATCCCTCAGGGAGTGTAGGGATTGTCCAGTGGACAAGCTGTTCGATGACCCCATGTGGAACCAACAGTGGTACCTGGTAAGTCTCCGGGAAGGCCTAACGTTTACACAGGAAACATATAACAGCACAGGTGGAGAAAATACACATAAATTTCAACAAGTTATCCAAAATTCTTCACGTTCATTTGAACTTTATGTACTTACAACAGCTCTATAACCCACAGATGTAGGTTGATATGCATGCTGCTGGTCATATGTTGTGTACTAGGGTCTGCTTTGGCCTTCTGCTTGCATGCAGCCGTTCTGTCTTCCCTTGAGAGGGACACACTAAAGCCCTTGGACAGCTCCAAACGCTCACTGCTCCATCCCCACAGGGCACTCAGGCTTCGAGCAGGAGACATTTGAGTGAATGTGTGCTAAATTTGTACACATGGGTGTGTCAGTAAGTCTGTGTGCATGCATGTATGCGTACATAAAAGCATCTGTCACGGATGCAAAACAAAACTGCAAACAGCCTTTTCATAACCACTGGCCAATGAATAGAGAAATAAATAGGAACACAATGAAACAATAGCATGCTATCAAGCAGTTCTAGCCAAAAGAGCCATTTGCTTAATTGGTTATACAGTCCCTTGTGGAGATGAGAGAGGTGGAGAGACTATAATCCGGCAGGATGGAGAAGAGCAGAACGCCGTACATTAACCCCCAATTTACCCTGAATGGGATGTTTCAGACCTGTTAAGGCCACGTCGTAGCGGAGGACAGTAGATTGTCACAGCTGTGTCTCCCCTTCCAGATCCAATACCGACACTTTCCCTTTATCCTGACCGCAAGTCGACCCTGACATCTGAACTGATTTTGATCTATAGGCCTTGAATGAACAGTCCCATTGACCACAGCACATACAGTAGACATACTGTAACCGTGTTTGCAAAGACCTGTATCGGTCACCAAATACATTAAACCACAAGTTACTCTTTTAAGACCAGAACTGATAATTATTTTCATTATCAGTTTATCTGCTGATTATTTTCTGAAGTAATTGTTCTGAGTGTTATTTGTTTTGATGAAACAAGAGGAGCTAAACTTTGCAATGTTTTTTGAACTTTTGCTTGAAAACTGACTTTGCTGATTAATTTTCTTTTACTTGACATATCCATTGATCAAGTAACTGTTTCATTTCTAATCTCCATGATGAAAAATCACAATCAGACCATGTATCATGTAGCATGTTCACCACACGCTGTTAAGCTGCAGGAAACAGACATGATCTCTGTTATCGGCTATATCATTTCACATCACTTTGATTAATGGGAGTCTGATCGGTTATTGTAGTGATCAGTGAAGCAAAATCCCTGAATTGTGTTTAGCTTGATCACCATCAAAGGTTGGCTTCTGATTTTAACAGTGTTTGTGTGTACATTTGAGGAAGAGAGATGCGTATTACGTTCTCTCGGCCTCGACTTCTTTGCACCTGCTGTAACCGACCATGAGTCACACGCTTGTGGGGAATAAGAAAACAAATTGAGATGAATCATTTTTGCTGATGAGGGATGATGACACTAATGGAATTGGCCTTAAAATGCCACTTAGTGTATTTCCACATGAGCCTGTCTCTGTGTCACAGCGAACGGGCCACGTAGTTCATCTGAAGCATTATCGTTCCCTTTTTCCATTCAGCAAGGACGCGGCACGGAGATAGATAAAACACTGGTCTCATGAGTCACCTTTTTTACATCAGTCATTATGGTATAATGTTGTGTTTTCACCTCTAGCCTTTGCAAATGAGGACACACTTATGATAAGGAAGAAGGAGTAAATAAGACAGAGATCCCAGTGTGTGGGTGACGCAGAGATGTGCAACAGGTTAGAAAAGGCCGTGACGTTAGCAGATCTGATGATCACTGACATTAGAGTTGGGGTGGAGCTGCGTGATGGGGGCAGTGGCCAGTATAATGGCAGAGGGGGAGAGCTGGGTCTGGGAACATGATGAGTGTGTTTATCTATCACGAGTGGGTGACTGCCTGAATTTAATCAGAGAGTGACTCATACTTGTAGTTTGAGATTCCTCTCGCCTGCATGGATGTGTGTGTATATGTGTGCGTGTGCGTGTGTGTGTGTGTGTGTGTGTGTGTGTGTGTGTGTATCCATGGCTGTACATGTGTCAGTCCATGTTAATTGTGCATCGAGGGATCTCTTTGTGCTCTGGCGTGTGTGTCCACTCACTCATTATATATGCAGTCAGTGCAGAGAGACTGGCATAAACTGCTGTGTGTGTTTGCTGTGTACCATTAAAATCAACACATGGCGGGTCACTGAGAGCCCCCTTAGCTGCAACCAGCGTCAACAAGTGAGTCATTTGGTGTTTCACCAAAACTAGCAAACTGTAGATATGAGCTAGCTGGGAGTGAATAGCTTCCTGTTTAAAAGTCTGTTGTGCATTTATATTGAGATTTGTGTAGTTTTCTCTGTCGGCTAGAAGTGATGCTACCTCAGGTGAAAGAGTGGTACAATAAGCGAAAGGATGGGGTGAAAATGGGGAGTGGAAGCCAAGGAGAGAAAAAAAAGAAAAAAAAAAAGGCAATACATCACAGGGATGAGTCACGTCTTGGGGTGGCGTTCTGCAGTGTCTGTGCATAATGCACAAAGAGCGAAAGAGCAGAGTTCTTTTTTTAGTCTTAGCTGTCTCCAGCTCTGAATCATACTCTACCCAAGTCAAGCAGGCAGGCAAACAGGCAGGCAAACAGGCAAACAGGCCCTGCTCATTCAGCTCAGCTCCTGCATATTTTCCATTTCAAACAGACTTGGAGCATCCCACACTGGGTAATAGCATATAGCCTCAGAGATGGATTTCTAAATAATCCGACAGAGGGATTGAATGTAAATGGAGCACACTGCTAAACACTCTTGGCACTGTGACACCTTGAGGGTTGAATTCATCAGTAGAGTTTCTGTATTGGGGAACACAAAAGCCTAAATATTATGACTATCTAGCAGCAATTTGCCTGCAAGTGGCCACAGGAGTGGACTCAAGTCAAGACAAAGGAAAGGCTGACAATCCAATAATGATAACTGTAAAGGTCAGTGGATGAACAGGCAGACTCAGCAGGCTGGAGGACCCTGTATTAGACGACCCTTTTAACAAGTATGATAATACTTTACCACCCAGGTTAGATGAAGTGGTCGCAGATCATTTATTCACAATTTAGTTTTAAATCATATTACATGTGCAATTTGGTTATTTTGTCCCTTCCTTTATAGCAAGACACCCGGACGTCCTCCTCGCTGCCAAAGCTCGACCTGCATGTGATCCCTGTGTGGCAGAAAGGCATCACAGGGAAAGGAGTGGTCATCACCGTGCTCGATGATGGGCTGGAGTGGAACCACACAGACATCTACTCCAACTACGTAAGATACCGTTTCCATAGAGACAGCCTCCATCGTCGGGGCCTGCCGTTGCCATAACTACGCTGCCGGTGACACCTAACAAGACGATTCATAAAGACAGTAATAAATCTTCTATATTATAATGAGCGTCTCCGAGGAGCTTGGCAGGTTTTTAATTCCTAAACGCAGGATGGGCATTTTTCTGTAATAATTATTTTGATGCAAATGACTCCTGAATACTCTTTTTCTTTAGGGATGCAGAATTTGAAAATATTTCTCACTCCTCCGGTAATGTTTTGACAGCCTGAAAGGGGATGTTGATAATTACAAGTCTATGAGACCGAGCATGCCTAAATAGGAGCTCAGTGTGCTTTCCTTTTGGCACAGTTTCTCTTGTTGAGAGAAACTCTAAAAGCCTTAAAAAGCCCCATCTGTGGTGTGGTTTCAAACAGCTTTCAGAAGCCGCTGCCTCACCAGAGCAGAAGACTGAAAGAGGAAGAGAGAGGGACTGAGGGAGGGAGAGGGGAAGAGAAATAATGTATGAAAACAGGGCTGATGGAAACAACTCCTGCTGTAATTTAGTTAACGCTGATTAATCAAAGTGGATCAATCAACCGAGATGCTCATCCTTAATAATCAAGGCATGTCAGCGGTGATCATTTGCATAACTTAATAGCAGTAATTCTAAAATGACAGTCACAGATTTAACAGCATATTAAAGCGGCTGCTGTGAACCAGAAACTGAAAGGAGGCTAAAGTAGCTTATTTTAATTTCCTGTTTAAAGAGATTTGCACATTTATTATATTTTCTAGTGTAGGGGAATGATGGGACTGACAAAAAGAGAACAGACAGGACATGCCATCCCACACACAGTGTAGTAGTATAAAACCTGCAGTTTGTCGAGCCATGACACAACCCTTTGGCAAAAACAGCATTTCTAGCAGTCTCAGTGTTTCAATAGATAGCTGTTGACAAGCACTCCTTCATCCTCAGAGTTATTCAATATGTGCGGTTTCACTATTTGGTCACATCACTCTCTCAACACCAATCACATGTGTCACCATGGCAGCAGGTCAGCCCTGACAAATCTGTGTTTGAAGCCTTCGTCACTGATGTGCGCCGACGTCATCTCAGCTTTTCAAAAAGGACTTAAATGTTTTCCTTTTTATTTTCTAAAGGATGCAGCAGCTAGCTATGATTTCAACGACAACGACCCCGACCCTTTTCCCAGATACGACTCCACCAATGAAAACAAGTAAGTTAACTGGGAATATTACCTGAACATTCTCCTGGTGTAAACATTTGAAATCTTTTCACAGACTTACTTTTTCTTTGGTATATCTTCAGAGATCTCTTCCCCTGGAGAAGTCTTGTTTTCACCCTGGTTGTTACATTGATTGACAATGTCAGGAGCAAATTCGTCATCTCAATTAGGAATCATTCCTTTCGCCAGACTCAGTTTACTACTGTTTAAGTTAACAAACCCTCTGCTATCTGCTGCGCGCACACACACACACACACACACACACACACACACACACACACACACACACACACACACACACACACACACACACACACACACACTTCTCTGCCAACAACCCTGTGCTTCTTTGTTATCAGCATCTTCCACAGTTCAAGAATATCATAGCATTTGCTATTTTAAGTTTTTAAATGTCTGCACTATTTTCAACGAAATACACTTTTCTTTTCATTTTTTTTTTCACAAAAACAAGCAAATGTGTCACTAAAGTATGTCATTTCCTCTCAGGCATGGCACTCGGTGTGCAGGGGAGATTGCTATGCAGGCAGACAACAATAAATGTGGAGTTGGAGTGGCGTACAACTCCAAGGTTGGAGGTAAGAGCTTTGATTTATTTTATTTTTTTAAACATCTAAGTTCACTATAATGCATCACACAGCATCTTTATCTTAATGCACATTCTGTGTTGTAAAATGGAAAAATGTGATTGACATGAAATGTAAATGTTATTAAACATGGTACAAAAGAACAGGGCACATCGATCATTCACTATGTACGAGGTTGTCAACATGCTTTTTATAAACTAGCTGCACTATTCAACACCACCATAAAATAACGTTGCACTGTTCATTTCATTTCATTTCATTTCATTTCATTTCATAGCAACTGACACTTTCCATTCATCCCAAGCTGTATTTTTGATTTGATTTTATTGTATTTGTTTTTGTGTATATACTCTGTGTGTTTATTTATTTATTCATTGCTCTTATTTTTCTATCTATCTTATTTAATGTGTATGTATTTGTAAATCTTTTCATTTTGTGTGCACCTTTTTGTGTTTCTATGCTGCTGTGACGCCTAATTTCCCCACTGTGGGATTAATAAAGTCTAAATCTAAAGTCTAAAGTCTAAAGTCTAAGTCACATCCAGAGATTTTTATTTATTTTGAGCATGTAGACAAGAAATATTTCCTGATGGAGGCCTGATTTTGATACCAGATGGTTGCATAATATCACTCTCCAAAATTACTGAGCTCCAATCCACCTAAACAAGGGTTTTCATATTAAGGCTTCAACATCTGGAGGGCTTCTAACAGTGGCAGCTGGTCCCTTAGTGACGCAGACCTGAATCTTAAAACTGGAACGTCACAAATGTTTCTGCCCTAAAAAAGAAGATGCTAAATTAAGTAAAGGGCTTTGTAGTTTGTTCTTTCTTTCTTTACTTCCATACTAAGGAATAGATAGAAATTGCCAGTATGTCCGTGAGTTTGAATACCAGTAAATGAAGAGCAACTGGGAACTGTGCACTAACGGTCCTGTCTCTCTCTGCTCAGGGATTCGTATGCTGGATGGGATCGTGACTGATGCCATCGAGGCGAGCTCCATTGGGTTTAATCCAGACCATGTGGACATCTACAGTGCGAGCTGGGGACCCAACGATGATGGCAAGACAGTGGAGGGCCCTGGTCGATTGGCCCAGAAGGCTTTTGAATATGGTATTCAGAAGGTAAATTATAAGCCGGGACTGTTGGTACGCACATTCAGTTAGTGTGATGAGACATTGAGGTTCGTAATGGGAGCTATAATCTGCAGCTGTGATGGGAATCTAACTGACTAAAAATATGTGCTTTATATATTTACATATGTATGTAGAATTATTACACCCCATACCTCTAAATAGTTTGTTAAACCCTGAGATTTTCCTTTTTATAAATTTCTAGATGACATCATGACAGCATTAGTATGTATTTTATACTGTCTATTACATGAGGTATGTTTTGTAACCCAAGCTGAAGGGCAGAATCTGATCCTTTCCTTTCCTCTGTCGTGCCTTCTGTAGGGCCGTGGTGGGAAAGGCTCTATCTTTGTTTGGGCATCGGGTAATGGCGGCCGCCAGGGCGATAACTGCGACTGTGACGGTTACACAGACAGCCTCTACACTATCTCAATCAGCAGCGCCTCCCAGCAGGGCCTGTCCCCGTGGTACGCTGAGAAGTGCTCCTCCACTCTGGCGACAGCGTACAGCAGTGGCGACTACACGGACCAGAGGATTGTAAGGAGCGACATCTGTTATGTCGCATTGTATTACATTACACCATGTTACGTCATGGTGGTATTGTAAGATGGACATGTCATGTTAAAAAAGGTTATTTTAATCCATGAATTTAATATTAATGCCATTCTTTACTTGCTTGTTTTAAGACAAGTGCTGATCTGCACAATGAGTGCACCCAGACTCACACTGGGACTTCGGCCTCTGCGCCGCTGGCTGCTGGAATATTTGCTCTGGCCCTGGAACAAAAGTATGCAACTGTGCTAATCTAACACTTGTTACTCATACAAACTAAAGTGAATATTATAATTATAATTTACAATACAGTAATGTCATCTGAATTTCCACTGATCTGCCTCCCTGTCCATCTCGTACCTCAGTCCTGATCTTACCTGGAGGGACCTGCAGCACATTGTGGTCTGGACCTCAGAGTTCGATCCTTTGGCCAATAACCCGGGCTGGAAGAGGAACGGAGCGGGGTTGATGGTCAACAGCCGCTTCGGCTTTGGCCTTCTCAATGCCAAAGCCCTGGTGGACCTCGCTGACCCGGCCACCTGGAAGCACGTGCCAGAAAAGAAGCAATGTATCGTCAGGGATGATTCTTTTCAGTCAAGGTATGTCCAATTCTGCTAGAACATTATCTCTCTGATCTGGTGTTTCTTACTTATCAGTGATAACCAGTAGCCCAAGATTTATGCCCACTCCATCTAAAATGGTAACAAAAAGAAACAGCAAAATACAAAGAGTACACATTAAGCAGTTTCATATATGGTTATGTTTGTGACACAATCCAGACCTCCTAATATTTCCTGCTGTAGTAGACACAACATTCTGACAATGTATCTAATTTTAGACATGGAGAGAGCTTTTATTCTTTTCGTCCTGACAATTTGGGTCCGACAAAGTAAACAGATAAAACCATCTGTGTTATTAGAGATGCATCTGTTGCTTTCTGAGTGGAGTCATGACAATAACAAGCCGTAAGCAGGGGGTAGGCTTTCTGTGGCATGAAAACGAATTAGTACTACGATCATTTAAATTTGATGTCAATCATGAACTGTAAGCACTTTCATAATTACTAATTGTTAAACAGTGGGATTAAATATCCAAATCCAAAAGCTGCCAGCGGTGGACAGAAACTAAGAGGAAGCATTCTGCTCTCTGCTGTCCCACCAAATGTATTGTTTGCATTCATTTTTGTATTACCAAATAATTACAGAAAATGTAATCACATGCTACACTTTATCCTTGAAACCTTTGACATCACATTGAACCACCAACAGCAGCTAAAGTCAACTGGGCCCGGTGTTCCTTCAAGTGTCCATTCTGCAGTTTGCTATGGATTATGGGAATCAATAGCACTGACACCCAGTTTCTCCATTACCTTGCTACATCCCTGTTTAATCCCGAGGATTTGGCTCTAAATTTCCGTCAATGCGTAGTGGTCTACAACCCCCTCCAGCTTTAGCCCGCTTGATCACGGAAATCCTTTCATTCATGTCTGGAGATGGGGATTAGCTGTTTTTGCAAATGAGTGACCAAATGCTTCCAAATCTGCTTATGCACATTATGTATGCATGCGATTGTCAGTGAACTAACTGTACAGTGATATGTAATTGGTGCTGGTAGAGCAGCGTTATGTCTCTTTACCACCCTGGTGCTTTTTACCAGATCTTACAGCGACAATGAGAACACATATGATCGACTTTTGTTGTCATAGGGACCTGTTTGTGTCTCATTCACTGCTATATTAATGCATCCCACAGGGAGCTAAAAGCAGCAGGGGAGATCACTATAGAGATTCCAACCAAAGCTTGTGAGGGGCAGGACAACGCCGTCCGCTCATTGGAGCACGTGCAGGTGGAGGCCAGCATTGAATACACCAGGAGAGGGGACCTGCACATCACACTCACCTCCCCAGCAGGTGAGAGAGATGCACGCAAACCCACAACAGCAACACACACGTGAGCCAAAATAGCAAAAGCTCTCAAATGATCCATCTCTTTGGATTTCCCCTCAGGAACCAGTACAGTGCTGCTGGCTGAGCGAGAGAGGGACACGTCCTCCAATGGCTTCAGAAACTGGGACTTCATGTCTGTCCATACATGGGGAGAAGATCCTGCTGGTACATGGACCCTAAAGATCACAGATACTGTGAGTCACACACAGTTGGTGGTAAAACTTTGCAATAGTTTTCATACATAGTTTCAAATTTCTACATGTAGTATAAACAAAAATTCATCTGTTACATAACAAAAGCTGTAAGGAAGTCATATTGTAAGCCACGAAGAATGCAAAAAATACCTAAAAGTATACACAAGTGTCCCTGTTACTGGAACCAAAATGTTGGCTGGTTTGCTGAGTTTCCACTGTTTTTTTTCTTCTTTTTTCTTCTTGACATTTAATCAACCTTATTCCCTTCCACAGTCGGGCCGTATGGAGAACGAGGGTCAGATTTTGAACTGGAAGCTGATTCTCCACGGAACGTCAGAGAAACCAGAGCACATGAAAAAACCTCGAGTGTACATTCCTTACAACGCTGTGCAGAACGACCGTCGTGGTGTGGAGCACATGGATGACATGATGGAGGCGAGTACAAGTTTAACATTAAAAACTGCAGGTGAATGCCTTCAACCAATCAATGGTCTGGATGTTAGCAGGAAGAAAGGGAGGGATGAGCAAGTGCATGAGGCCCTCAACAGGAAAGGCCTAATGTAGGAACACTGAACCTGCTCTTGATAACACAAAGTGAAGCTAAATGAGGTGATACATTAAAACACAAGAGGGTAAACTATGAAGACTCCCAGTGGCACTTAATAACAGAAACACAAAGCATAAAGACATGACATGATCCTGGTTTAGGTCACTAACAAATTAGCTACCCAATGTTCCTCCAACAAATGTAAAAGTTTTGCAATAAGAGGCTACAGCCATGCAGGGCACTGAGAGTCTGCGCTTTGAGACAAATGCAAGCCGACTTCGGCATACTAAGGCAAACATAACAATAGTAAAATACAGATGTTTGGCGAGTGTAATGTTCACCACCTTAGCTTACCAGGTTACCATGCCAGTATCCATTTCTGCTGATATCTGGCTATAAAACAAAGTATTTAACGCATTTGTGATCTAACGATGTCGCTTGATGAAAAGTTAAAGGGTCTCCAAAGTGATAATAATAAACCTGAGGTGGGACTGAATGCGAGTAGCTATCTAATAGTTCTTGAGACATTTTAAATCACAAATGTGAACCGCATGGTGGCAGGAAACAATAAAAACAGAACTACTGAAGCGATCAGGATTAATCTGTAAACTAGCATGAATGTCAGAATGTCTCTAAATGTTATGGACATTTTATGGAAATCCATGTAATAGCCTAGTTGTGAGATATTTCTGTCTCAACCAAAGAGCTGGACTGACTGACTGAGCGACACTGGCACAGTGGAGCTTTGTCACTTGTATGACAAGAAAAACAAAAAGACAATGGATCCAAACTATAGTAAATCATTAAATTTTCCAGATTTGTTGGATTACTGGTAATGTATTTGAATGTACTATAAATATGCTATTTGTACAATGAGTTATGTTGGAGAAATACAGTAGAGTAGTGCAACATTTTGCTCAATGGGATATGCTTTGTCACTGTCCTGCCTGGATTTAAATGACCTGATTGTTGTGACTGTTGTTTATTTTTAGCTGCACACTCTTGAGGATCATTTTTGTCTCTCAGTGTGCGTCTTGAACCAATGGTGTGTCTCCTCCCTGTTTGTCTGGTGATACAGGATCCCACACAGGCCCACCCCCCTCAGAAGACGGAGACTGCACAGGCCTCCTCTCTTTCCAGTCTGGAGAAGGAGCCCCAAAAACCCTCAAATCCCCCCTACTCCCCCTCCCTGGCCCTGCTGCGTCTCCTGCAGACGGCCTTCAACCGGCAGACCCCGGCTCTGCAGCAGTCCCAGACCGTAGCCAGGGCCTCCTCTGCCTGGAGGAAGCAGCAGCAGGGTCAGAGCCTCTCTCCTCCCGCTACAAGACTCCCACCTCAGAAGCTGTACCAGGCTCTGGACATGATCAACAAGTACCGGGGCCCCAAGGACAGTGTCTACAGCGACTACAGCGACGGCTTCTACCGCACTAAGCCGTACTGGCACAGAGATGACCGACTGCTGCAGGCCCTGTTTGAGATGCTCGACGATGATCGCAAGTGAGAGCGGAGAGGAGGTCCAGGAGGAAGAGGGGAGGCATGGTGTTGGTTCTGGGAGCGGCGCAACAAGGCGTAAAGAAAACACAGAGCAGATGGAGGAGACTGGGCACCGGAGAAGTGAAGAGAAATACAGAAAAGAGAACTCTTCCACTCAGTTCTGTTTTACCCCCCAAAATGCTGCATATCTGATCTATTTACCTTCATTTGCCATTCATCATTTGTTAATCAACACTTTCATTCCTTCAATCAGCCATGCAAAATGGCCAAATGTGATTCAAAACATGGACTTATTTTAGGGCCTGTCTTCTATAAATTATGTCTTCATGTCATGTAGTGAAAATATAAAAGCATTTAACAAAAAAAGGGGGGGGGTGATGGTGGCCTTGTCTCTCTTCTCTTTACTGCCTGCTCAAGCATGCCACCTTTAGAATATAAGTTTTGTAATAGTATCTATATATTATCTATATATTATACAGAGACAATGATTGTAATATGGTTTTGAAAACACTTGACATCCCACTTTCCAATTCAAAAATCCCATTTCTTTTTCTATTTTGGCCGTCCGACATGGTTTTTCTCAATATGTTTCACAGTATAACAGGAAACTTACTCACTTTACTCACTGCAGAAGACAAATTGATCCCCCAAAAAAGAAAAATAACATGAAGTCAAATAGTATTACATGGACTTATGCAGCATAAGTATGCAGCATGCATTCGAAATAAAAGTAAATTTTAAATTGATCAGCTGTTGACAAAAGATTATTCTCAGGGTGTTAACAAAGCTCAGGAGAGAAAAAGACTCTGGACTCTTCAAAGCATTATGAGAAATATATTTTGTTTGGAAGTACCATATACCATGATAAAAAAAAAAAGAGAAAAACAAACACACAAAAAGAAAAGAAAACACTTGACCTAATAACAAATAACAGAAGGAACACCAGAGAGTCTCTCCATTGAAAAGAAATTACAGATTAATCTTGTGCAATTTATTTATTTTATATGAGTACAATGCTGCATTAAATGAGATATTTTTCTAAAGATCCTCATAGCTTATGAAATAATATATTCAGTACCAAACCCTTTAGGGGTTCATTTTCTTGTGGCACAGTTCACTCAGTAACTGCAAAGTCGGTGTAGTTATCAGAACTACAAATGAACACTGCCAAAATCTTTGCTGTCAAAAAGCGTCGTACGTATTCAGTGATTGTGCAAATGGCTAATTATGTTGTTTGTTCATCATCTGCAATATGCCAACTACAAACAGTTCTGTGAATCCTGGACTGATTTGATTTATTTGTTTATTTATTATGCATTATTATTTGCAACTGAACCACTTCCCTGGTACTATTCATTTAATATTACCGGACCTAGCCCACCTCAGAGGCTCTGTAGAATAGGGGCTTTGCACTGCAACCTTCAGGCCCATTCATGTTGAACTCCTCAATATAAGCTGTAAAAAATGTGCACAATCATCTCTGCGTGGTGTAGATCAATTTACGGATTCTAGTGTAAGTGTTTATGACATGAAGAGTTAAGAAGCCTTTGTGCAGAGTCTCTATTCTCCAGCTTGGATCTGCCTGCCCCACTTCTCTGCCAACAAGGTGACAGCAGGAAAAAAGATGATTTGGTTTGGGGAAAACGCTTTACGTGCACCCTGTAATTATCCATTCTTAGTGTAGCCTGTGCTGTTTTCTTTATGTTTTTGTTTTTGACTGATACTTCAGTCCAAAGTTGTTTACAAAAAACAACATTATGTTGAAATTTCTGTATGGATGTACAAAAAAAAATATGAGATTTATCGTAATAAACTGCAAATTGACCTCTTGAGTTTGTTTGAGTCTCTTGCGGTGAACAATTTTCCTTAGATTTGACATAAAATGTTGCTAAAGTAACATTTTGTGGTAGATAAAAGACATTGCAGTGAAAGAAGAACTAATTCATTTCTGTCGCGGTGACACAAGCGAGAGCACTCAAACGCACCACGCAGGAGGCGGAAGTTGAAGCGAGCAGGTAAATAGGGAAAAACTCAGGAACTGGAAAAAGTCATAATGGAGGAAAGAAATTAGCTAGAAAGTAATGAACTCACCCGGAAGAGCAAAGACGACCTGGTTCTGTGAAGAGGAGAGACATGACACCCAGGTGCTGATCGGCTGACGACACACAAGGTGGGTTTGAAAACTGGCGGGAAACGGGAAAAAAAAGAACGAAGTAAATAAACTAAAACGTAATAGAGAAAGTGAATACAAAATAAAACAGGAAATATACCAACTAAAAAGGCAGGACCTCGACGGAATTGAAGTTTTTGTAGCTTACTGCAGTGTAGGGACCAGAGTAAGCTGCCTTCCCATTTGTGTCCAGTTAGGCCACAATGGAGGCCTGGGGGGTCCGTTTTTAATTTCAACGTGTGAAATGCCGGATAAATACTGGTTATCCAAATACCTACCAGATTCAAGTGTCTACTTGTTGATTTAGATGTACGAGCAGATGCCTTTATAAAGGGGGTCCACTGAGGCCTCCTATGTATGTTACCTCGGCCTGTTGACGCTCTGTAGATAAAAATAAAATAATTAACATAACTCTTGCACTCACTCAGATGCAAGAAAGAAATGTCATGTGAAGTTCAGTGACTTTACAATCGAAGTCTCTTGGACTGCTTTTCATTCATATGCGACTGACACACATTCATCCTATTTAATACTTCTTCCAACCTCTTAAAAGTGTCTATGTTCTCCCTTTGTTTACTTTTGATATACAGGAGCTTCTTTCACTGTATTTCCTATTGACTACCACCACCTTGTGGATAAAAAGAGTACAGCACCCCGCTGGCAAGGACCAAGGCCTGGTTTATTATTCGGTGTGCGTTTGTCTACTTCTTCCTTATTCTCATGCAAGATTACGCTTGAGATGTGTAAACTGGTACTTTCTATGAGAATAAAGCTGAGGAAAATGTAAATATTTAGTCCATTTTGAGTACCATGTATTGTCTAAAGTCTACATTTCCTACACGAGTGCGAGAACAGTCTGTGTAACTTTAATGTCTTATTCTCCACTTCTCAGCTCCTCCCATTTGCTCCAATTCCCCACACATCTGGTTGCTTTGGTTTTCCTCCAAAAGTGAATACTGCAAAAGCCTGAGAGGGAATGTGAGGGAGTGGGGGGATCTGGAAGTAAGATATTAAAAGAAAAGGGAGTGGAAAATAATATAAAAGCAAAGAGAGGAAAGAGAAAGAAAAGGCAAGGAAATAATCACTGGTGGAAAACAGTGAGTTAAACCGAAGGAAGGGAAGGAGTAAGCAGTAGAGAAACACAGAGAGGCAAAAATAGTGTCCTCAGTGAAAGGTTTGTTTATCCAGCAGCCGCTCACAGTATGGCACTGTTCCTGTTCTGCAAGACGCCCACAGGTTAGTACAATCTCCACAACCAGTGCTCCACCTCTTCTACTTGTGTCATATGTGCTTCTTCTCTCCATATTTGTGATTGATTTGTGACTGCTGCACTGCTAATGCTCAGTTCCTTTTAAGATTGAGCCAGCCAGAATTAAGCACAAAACCAAAAGCTATGCAAAGGATTTTTTTCAGAGGGGAACAATCTGATCTTGAAAATATGAAGCCAAAATCAGCCCTTGAATAATTTAAGAACCTCTTGTCTTGCATTTGTCATCAAACTTTTGCAGTAGCATGCAAGTTCTGTCTTGTGCAATCCTGTCAGACAGCCAGTCTCTCTAGCGACCCATCAGTCCAGTTTGACTTCTATATTTGTCTTCAGCAACACATGCACCATCATAGATGACATCGTTTTACTATGTTGTACATAGTACACACATTCGGTCAACACATTCGAGTATCACTTGTTTCTTGTCCCTTTACTAAACTCCCTTATGCACTATGATAGAAATCATGATGCATGGGCTGTAAAATATTATATCATAAATATAAAGCATGTGCTTTAAAGATTACATTATTTGTGCAATCTTAAGTTGCTAAACTTATTATTATTTCTATGAGCGCAGGTCTTTTTATTTGTCAGAGTTAAAAGAGGATATTTTTGAATGCAATATGTGCTTAGTGGAGTGAATGCTATAGCAAGTTGCATTGGTTTCATTAAATAATGTGTGCATCTGTGTGTTTGTCCTTCAAACAGGAGCATTCAGAATGACCAGACTTCAACTACTCCTGTGCTGCTTCCTCCTTTCTCTCATCATATGTAAGTGTACAGAGAACTATCTTCTACTCTTACACTTTGTGTCGGGACATGCACAAGAAAAATGTACAATTGAACTTTGTTATCAGGTTTTACGGTGACGTCAACTGAGCTGTGGAGTAAGCAAAAGCTGTGCTTGTATTTATTTTCCAGTCAAAAAGGACTTTTGTCTCAGTTGTGACAGATTATTATAAATATGTGTATTAATAAATATTCCATGAAATAAGTTACAAAATTATGATCAATTGGGTTGAATTTGTGACTTTCTTTTATACAAAATTGTACTTCACAAAAAGTGTCAGTAGTTTTGGTGTTGAAATAATAATATCATATTTTGCCTCTTCAGACTTCTTTCATGTGCGTAAAGCTGTTGTTGGTGTGAAGTCCGCTCATCCTCTCTTTCATGCCTTGGAAGTGGACAGGGGAAGAATAATGACAGACATGTCAGTGGTCAAGGCAGCAGAACCACAAACTCCTGAGGAGACACCGTGGGGCGCTCCTTTAGTGTGGGGAGACACCCGCAACTCTGCATGGCGCAGGGCCAAATTTGCAGAACGGGGAATCCGAATAGGTCTGTTGGCCCTCGTGGTGGGAACTTACGCCCGGTTCATCCGACGTTTCCTCTCCTCAGCTGAAACCCATTTTCTCCCTGGTCAGATGGTCACCTACTACATCCTCACAGACAATCCCCGTTCTCTGGATCCTCCCATCGAGCTGGGGCCCGAGCGGCAGATGAAGGTGGTTACTGTTGCAGAGCTGCCTGGGTGGGACAGGTTGGCTCAACGTCGGATGACCCTGCTTGCTGAGGCCTTCAGAGACCCAATAGGCAGCGAGGTTGAATACATCTTCTGTGCTGATGTTGACCAGGAGTTTGTGGCTCCTGTGGGTGAAGAAATCCTGGGAGACCTGGTGGCTACATTGCACCCTGAACTCTATGGGATGCCACGAAATTCATTCCCTTATGAAATTGAAGAAGTGTCATCAGCTTGCGTGGAGGAGGATGAAGGAGACTACTACTACACCTCAGAGTTTTATGGCGGCTTGGTATCTGAGATGTTCAGTCTGGCTCATGCCTGTTCTTTGCTGATTCTTCAGGACCAGGCCAACGGGGTTACAGCCAGGGGCCTCGAGGAGAGCTACCTGAACCGCTACCTCATCGACCACAGGCCGACCTGTGTGCTGTCACCAGAGTACAGCTGGTGGGACTCGGCCCTGGCGGCCAATGTGGAAGCACAGAGGCTGATCTCCCTCGGAAGGCAATGTGAGGTTTATGATAAGCAGCAGAGAGAACTACACAAATGCTGAATTAATGTACAATAAAAGGAGGAACAGAAAGGTTTTGCTTGCTAAAGTTCAAGTAAAGTTCTGACTGAAAACTGTTTCAAGATTTCCTTTGGAGAGTGTTTGTGGTCAAATATTAGTTGACAGGAGATGAAGAACACATGTTCCAGTAATCTTCATTTTAAAAAAAATGTTTCTATTAGCCAATAAATGCAGCCTGCCAACACGTAGAGGCAAACGGCAACATCTGTACTGCATTAAAGATCCATTTGTGTGAGCAGCGCCTCTGTGTGTCCGCTATCTCTTCCACAGCACACAAAAAATAAATTAACCTGTCTCTTCCAACCAAGCACTGTCTTCTCCATTAATGTCAGCCTCAGAGATACTGCTCCAGCGGCATTGTGGTCAGCAGCGATAAGAGTCAACAGTATAAGTGCACACACTTTCCCCACAGTAGCCAATCATTAACTGGAAGAGCTGCTGTTTCAAGGTCTTGAAAGACCAGGTGGTGAAAATGGATCCAACGGGACGCTGTCTTTTCACCTTCCATGTTTCCAAATTTGAACTTCTGCAAGAGAAAGCTTTTGAAAATGGTTCAAGGTTTATGAAATGTTCTATGATTGTTATGTTTCTCATTTATGACTTGGAGTAAAAGGTAAACTTAAACAGCCGGATGGTTGTTATTTTGTCTGTGCATCTGCCTCCCTCTCCCCCACACACACACACAAACATGCTCCCACATCCACACTTTTCTTTCTCTTCCTTGTGTGCTGTGCTTTAATGGGAGGGTTAAACAGCAGCAGATGTTTTTTTTTCTCACTGCCAACAGAATCTGTCCTTAGGGCCAGATCGCCACGTGGAGTGAAGTTGAAGGTGAACTCCAAATAATCTTGTGAAATGAATTTTCCTGTTTTTTTTTTTAACAAAATTCCAAAATCCTCAGGGCTCTCTACATGTGTGCTTCTGGAAAATTATTATCAATATTCATATGGCAATTCAGCTTATTGAATAAATATAAACCGATTTGCTCAATGGACTGAATTTCTGTCTAGCAACACCCTGCTTTCAGATATCAAAATATAGAATAAAATGATTTCAATCTGCAGATGTTCCTTAATGTCTGGGGCCAGTTTCACTAAGACAGACTGATCTCACAAGTAAAACTTCAGATAGATGTCTACATTAAACTGTTTTCACAAAACTTTAATTCTTTGCTATCTTAAGTTTTTGTTGTTGTTGTTGTTGTTCTGCTCGTCAGCCTGTGTCACTGACTGTTAGGATGCAAACATGGCAAACATAACTTTATTGCCTTGAACTAAGAAAATGTTTATTTCTTTTTTTAAACTAATATGTGTAAAATACCTCTTATCCAACACTACAGATTGGTCTGAACTCTTTGCGAAACAAGCCCCTTGTATAGATTAGTTGTAAATGCCTCTGTCACCTATACGTATAAAAGCTCATATACTTACCTTCATTCTATTGGTCTGACCCATGCTGAGTACTCCTTTTTTGTGCCATAATGCAAAGCAGTTTAAAGAATTATTGGTTTTAATCCCTGTCATGTGGTTGGTGGTCTGGGAGCCTGCTAGCAGCAGCATAACCTAAAGCAACCATAAACTCCTGCATATAACCCCCTCTTTTTTTAATCAATACATCAAATCCTACTGTGTCAAAAAATGTATCTTGTGCAAACTAAAGAGGACTATAACTATATAGAGGGGATTACTGGAAATTGTCATATTACAAAGTACAATTCATCAGAATATCCTTGGTATGTTTTACTTTTTGAACACGTGTACAATGACATTGAACACAGTTCAAAGTTTTCTGAGGCTTACTGCTGTACTGACCCCGTTGTAAAGCAGTTTTCAGTCAGCTGTTCCTACAATGACATGGGTGACTAGGACAGCAAAGTATAAGTTATTAAGTTGGTAAAGGATGAGGTTGTAAATCAGTCCTGTGCATTTTAATCTGATAAACACAGGGGTTACTTGCCATGCAGAGAAAAACATACAATTTATCTGTTTAAAAGTGTGATTTTAGTGTCTACATGGGTATACTGCAAACTGCACAAGCAGTTTAGAGTCTGCAGCTCACCTGTCCTACATGTGTCTGTACCAAAGGAGGGAACTGGAGCATCTGGATAAAATCCAAACCAGGATGTTGCTTTGAGCCAGCAGTGCCAGCTAATTATCCTTTGTGCCACTACCATGCCTGCTTATTAGTGACAATTACAATTCACTCACCGGAACGCTAAACTACTGGAGTCTTTTTGATGACAGTGCAACTTAATATTTTACAAATTTAAGTGAGCTTTAATTCACAGTTTAATTTTCCAGTCATGCAAATATCCATAATTGGTTTCTTATCTGCTCCATGTATCCCACATCTTGCAGCTGTTTGGTGTTGATGTTCATGAAAACACACGTGATTGCATAGAAAAATCTTTATATACTTACATTGATTCTGTGAAAATATTCAAAGGGCCCTGAAAAGATGTTAGTGGGTGTTAGCACTTCTTATTGGAGTCTTCTCCAATATAGCAAACGATCACATGACAAGGAGTGACCCAATTTTGAAAAAGACCCTTTCATCTAGCAACAGAGCAGAAGCGTCTTTATCATTGTTATTGATTGTAGGCTTCAGGCTCCAGCCACTAAAACATGCAGCTCTGATTAGCACCAAAATTTAAGCTTGGCTAAATAATACACCTATTAATAATTAACCTCATTCAGAATTGCTTGTGAGAGAAATTCAGAAACAAAATCAATGAGAGAGGAATTAGCTAGCAGCAGCATCTGTACATTGAATACAAGCATGGAACAATAAATTAGCCACATTTTGAAAGACTGTCATTGTGTTCCTGCTAACACACAAAGGGCTGCAACAACAAAGGGCGTGTAATTTTAAGGCATTCTTAAGCAGTTGACACCTACAGGGCCTCCGTAAACACAGAAGCTTTAAAATCAATGATTGCTTTCCACCCTAAAGGCTTTATTTCATTGTTTGCACAGCAGGTAACCTGTCAGACAAACTAAAGCACCTCTGGAATGAAACAAATTTAAAGCTTAAAATGAGCATGTATTTATACCAAGAGAAGGCACAATACAGGAAATGTAATGCTCTGAAGCACAGATGTCAACCCAGCCAGGGCTGCATTTTAATGGCTGTCAACCAGATGAAGATCAATGGCATTCATGATCACAGCATGAAACATTTTTACAGGTTACATTTTGCACATATTTAAACTAACTGCCGATCTGTATGCGTCTGTTTATTTTGAGAAACTGGAAGAAAACTAATCTGTCAATAGGTTAGTGTGTAAGAAGTTCCAGACAACAGTCAACAGTGTGTGTGTGTGTGTGTGTGTGTGTGTGTGTGTGTGTGTGTGTGTGTGTGTGTGTGTGTGTGTGTGTGTGTGTGTGTGTGTGTGTGTGTGTGTGTGTGCGTATGTGTGTGACTGGTCAGGAGGATGGGTGGGGTGAAGAACTATGGTAATCTGCTGGATTCACACAGGCCTTTCCCCACCCTGCCCGGGGTTACGCCACTAATCACCAGGTCTAGGGGACTGACTCTGGAAGATAGTCAGGGACACATTTGTCCCCATGTGCTGCTGTCCCTTTACATGCCAAAAGAAACCTCATAAAACAGGATTATTACAAGCCAGTATGGTTGTAAATAGTTTTCAACAGTAGCTGAAATACAAGAGAACTACAAACTACTTGAATCACCTCAGTTGTGTATATTTGTGTGAGAGTTCATTTGAGAAACTGTGCAAATGTTTTGAATTTATCATATATAGATCAATAAAGAGGATAAGTAGTTCACAATCTTTAAGTATATGTATTTAGATTACTTTCATTACAAAGCATCCCAAAACTTATTTGACAGAAATTGAGGTAGCACTGCAGTACAGTCCACAAAGGCCTGCTTTAACAGTTTCAGTGGGCTAGAATTAGCTCTACCGTGTCAGCAAAACACACCAGGCACAGGCACTTTTGCCAAGAAGTAACTACATGTGTGTGTTTGAGAGCGAGGCTATGGGCTTACAGAGAAAGGGGAAGAAGAATAGTTTCTTCTGACAAGGGTTTCAAAATCCAAATATGACACCTTGCAGTCTTGGTTCTGGAAATGCACAGAAAAACACAGTTGTAAACCAACAGTGGTGGAGTGTAACTAAATGTATTTCATGTAGCCTACTGGTTACTTAGGGTACAAATTTAAGGTATGTGTATTTTATTTAAGTATTTCCATTTTAATCAACTTTATAATCCACTCCACTGAATCTCAGATACAAATATAGTACTTTTTTACTGTGGTACATTCATCCGACAGCATTTGTTACTTTTATGATTAGTTTCCTACGACTAGTCCCCTACTTTTCAAGGTAAATACATTCATTTTAAAACCACTTGGAATCATTGGAAACATGCCTTGTTTTTCTGGGCTTGTTTACCTTTCGGAGATGTCGTTCCCAGAACAGAAAACATGATAATCCTTTTGAATATGATGCATTACTGTAGAATAAACTAACCAGCAGTAAATAAAGTAGGCTAGTTCAAACAGGCACAACTTTAAATAGCAACACCACTAAAATACACAGTTAATCCAAAAGCATCATGTCAGAGGGAATTTACTGTAGGCTACTTTCACTTGTGATACTTTTTGCTGAGGATAATGAAATACTTCTGCTGATGATAGTTACATTCCTCACATAGTTTTTGAATGCAGGACTGTAACATTTAGTGAAGTATTTTTGGTATTTTCACAGTGGGTTATTAGTACTTGTATTTAAGTGAAGGACATAAATACTTCTTCCATCACTGTAAACCAAATCATGGAACACTTCTTAAGCACAACGATATCGTCTAAAACACAAGAAAGCATGCTACACTTTAAAGTTCACTGCGCTTGGAAAGTGAAAAACTGACATGCCAGCAAGTCAGGGCCAATCCAACTGTCAGCCCTGTAGGCAGCGGCTGTAATCCCTCCCCGGACCGGTGAGAGCACAGGGAGCCCGGGCTGCTAAATGCTCCTGCCTCAGAGGGACGATGGTGGAGGGCTGGTAAACATGGCGGCGGCACTCTCCGAGGATGGGAGGTACGGATTAAATTGTGGCCAACAGAGCGCCGACAGAGTCACCGTGTTGCACGTCAAATTGACCGAGACAGCGCTGAGAGCGATAGAGAGCTACCAAAAATGTGTGGTGAGTGAAATGGCCTTTTATTCGAGTTAAAATTAGCCGGGACTCTTCGGGCTGACTCGGCTCGACTCAGCTAGGAAGCCCAACTGCCACGCACAGCTAAAGCTACAAAGTTAGCTAAGCTGTTGACAGAGCGACTTTCTGCTTGTTTTTTTTTTGGCGATATTAGTCTTGTTTCATTAAATTAATCAACTGAAGATGATAAATGAGGTCTTTGTTTTATAGTCTGGCCAGGTTTTACGAACTGACACATGTTAATTAACACAGAAAACCTGTTGGTTAAGTTAGACTCTGTGATTAGCAAAGCGAGCTAATGTGCTCCCCCAGTGCTGTGCTGGCCAACCAAGTACAGGTTTTTTTTTCTTGCCAAACTCACGTTACTTACCAAATTAGGAAAGTGGTAATTTCATATCGACGGAGACACTCCTGCTGAGGTGTTTAACACTAAAGATTACAGTACTAACATGTACCTTCATTCGACGAGGTTGCATTTACGGCCGGAACATTGTGGTAAAATGTAGATAAATTGGTGTAACTTCTTACTAGTTGTTGACAAGTCAGTTTGGTTCGTTTTAATCAGCTGACAAAGCGAACATCACAACCTGGCAGCGGTAGGAAGCTCCTCGCCAGGTTGACTCCTGTATAGCTATTTAACTTGATTATAAACTTCGGCAGTCAAACCGAATTCCACACCAGCTGAAGGATGACCAAATACCAAAGGTTTACACGGGGTAAAGATTTGATTTGGGCTTGTTTGAGCCAAAATTGCGGAATTTTTTTTTTTTTATTATTTTTTTGAAGGGGTGGGGAGGGGGGGGTGTATTCCCTTTCACATCAGGCTGCATTAGAAGTGTAGGCCGGCAGTTACAAATGTATGATATCTGATGGCAAAAACGTCTTTTTATTTATTTATTTATTTTTATAAAATAAGATCATAGCTCCTGCAGTCCGTTTCATTTTGTGCCACTTACAACGTGTTCATGTACTTTATACAAATTGTTTCAGCAGATGTACTATATTTCATGCCAGAGTTTGACACCACCAGAGACTGAGGACCTTTTGAAACCTGAGTTTGCTCTAGGCCACTGCATACCTGTGCAGATTAAATATAACTTGTTAATCTTGAACTTTGCAAATGCTGTAATCTTGTTGAGGTGAACTAATCTGGAGAAACCTCTGCAGTCTTGAGTTGCGGAGGCCTGAAGCCAAGTTACCTGACCTTAACTCTGCCAACAACAACCGCAGTTACATAACAGTGACAGGGCCCAGGTCTCCACTCAGGGCTGATGCACTGTGCCTTAACATGTGGCTATAGTGTTCAGAGGTCTCTGGGACTGCTTTTTTTTTATGGCCCATCATGTGTCTGTATGTATGGCGCACACACTACCTACACCTCTGTATATGAAACTTTGGCTCAGTGTCAGCCCGATGACATTGCCTTTACCATACCATTTGAAATGTTGATATGGAGCATCATTTTAAATGAATAGACTCCGTTTCTGACAATTGGCAGACGGTATTATCACTAAGTTGAAGGAATTCTTTTGTGACGGGCCGTGCTACAACCTTATTGGATGTGCTAATGTCGGTCTGTTCACTGCACTGAACGGCAGCCTGCCATCTCTTGCTGACTGAGCAGCCAAAACTGCCTGCTTTTTGTTTCTCTTTTCCTCTCCGTAATGTGTGTTGTAGCTGAACTAGTCATTGAACTATGAAAGCTGGCTATCTTTGTCTTTCTGTGGTGATGTGAAATGTGATCAGAACTGTGTGAGCGAGTGGGGGAGGGAGTCTGAGACTTGGAGTATCCCTAACAACCATGACACATTTCTTTTACTCTAATTAAAAGTCAACATTTCATCTTTAATTTATCTCTTTAATGTATGAGTTCGCAAACATGATTTACATCCAGCAATGCAGAGAGGCTGTCGATAATAAAATGTCAATTCCACCATAACCAGATTATGCAACATTTTACAAGTCGAGCCAACTGGTTCTTCTGTGTGCTTAAGCTGTGTGAAGAAGCTGCGTGTCCTGTGTGTTCCTATCCTAACTTACCGTATACCGCTCCAGAGCGGCCACTGCATATTTGTGGCTGTCAGCTCCATCTCAAGTTGCCACAGATGCAAACCTATATAAAACAAAAATACTTCAGAAATATCTTATTCAAAATATCTGCTGTATTTGAGTGCTGTCCAAGTTCCACTGCTTCCGTCAAAGCAAATTATTTAACCTAGCACTTTAAAAAAAAAAAAACAACAACAACCAAAGGAACAGGTAAAGTTGACTCATATTTTCTGTGTAGATTCAGAAATGAGCCAAATGTTGTCTGCCAGTGGACCATCATCAAGAGTGTGTGGCTGCCAATCACATGGTTGCTGCAGCACGTGCCAGAAGATATCTTAAGGTTTGAGGCTGGTGGGCAGAAGAAATAAGAAATCGGACAGCTCATTGAGCTGTAGCGAATTGAAATTAGCATCTTACAATATTTTCTGATATTTTACTGACCAAACAAATACTTAATTGATAAAATAATCAGAGAAATTATGAATAATGAAAAGAATTGTGAGCTGTAGCCTCGCATTAAAATGAGAAAGATTATTTGTTTGTTTGTTTGTCTGCAGTGCTGGCCCCTCAGTTTTTGACTTTTGCATCATGAATTCAGATTACAGCCTAGATATTTTCCCTCACACAGGCACATAAGGCATGTGCATGTCAGACATCAGCTAGCTGTCAGCTGTAGTCCTACCACCATGTTTACATTCAGCTTCTAACAGAATATGTAAATCAAGTGTTTAAAATGTCAGAATTGTCTGTGTTGGTTTTGAGGTCTGCTTGTGTAATCAGACCTCAGGGCCCTGCAGTTTCTGCAATCAGATATTTAGAGTCCAGAAGTGTCCGTCACAAAGTGTAATGTGTTCTGCAGCTTCTCGATCAATATTTTCTTAATGCCTTTTTGTAGCTGGCCTGTGTTACCTGCCCATCTGGTGTTCCTCTCCCAATAATCTTTATATAGTTGTTACGTGGCTAAACTGTGTTGTTTCCCTTCATTTTCAGAATGTACCTTCTTTTCGGCCAGCGATACAATTCAAGGGACTCCAAGGGGTAAGTACTTCAAATAAATGAGCATTCCCGTCTAGTGAAGTCCTCGTGTGGAATAAATAAAACACCATTTCTATTTCAGGTTGTTTGTGACCAGCTTAATTTGACATTAGTTAGTAACACTTTGTTTCTGTTGGCATGTATTGAGTTGAATTCATTATTTGAGACGCCAACAAAAATGTTTTAAAATCAATAAACCCACTGACTCGCTGTGGTGTGGTCAGGTTAATGAGCTACTCGGGTACTGCCCAGTTCACACTTATCGACGGAGACAATATTTGTCCATTAGAGCATGATTACAAGTGCATCAGTTAGTTTGACTTTTCACGGTATACAAATTTAATAAGAAACCCACACGTATTTCACAACATACAACTGTAGGATCTTTTTAGTTTATTTGTCAAATGGTGTTCATTCAGAAACAGAAGTTGTTTATCATACTTTAAAGAAAAGTATTTTCCACAATACCTACTTAATTGTATGCATAACTCACATTTTCCCACATTAGAACATTAGTCCTTCCACTATACGGTATAAGCCCATTATTACGTAACCTGTATTTTATTTTTAGAAGTCTGTAATACTCCGGTGAACTGCACCTAGTCCATTGTACACATGAGTTGCATACACTTTGCTGCTTAGCTCTCATGTTGCTAACATCACACTTTATTGTTTGGATGTGAATAAACTTCACGTTATAAACTGTCAGCGTGGAGTGCTGCTCGGCTCTTGTGAATTGTTGTCCCTCTGGTGCTCTTCAGTTTGGGAATCAAAGAGTTTGCATTGAAAACTTGAAGAAATCTAAGGCACTCAAGAGGGTGATTAATTAAAAAGCCTTTAATCAGTCATGACTATTCAATCACAGCATCCAACATACTTCCATATTCAGAAAACCAACAGGTCGCAATACCATTCTTAGAGCAGACAGTTTCCATCCACCGTGGATGATGGGCAACATACCTTTCAGACAATTCCAGAGACTTAAACGTATCTGTGACTCAGAGGAAGACTTTGAAATAAATGCTCAAGACATAAACA
The DNA here is from genome assembly GCF_022577435.1 of Embiotoca jacksoni. NCBI lineage: Eukaryota > Metazoa > Chordata > Actinopteri > Embiotocidae > Embiotoca > Embiotoca jacksoni. The sequence continues at coordinate 7,367,672 of NW_027185229.1, read as the reverse complement.
AAAGGTTTGAGAATAGAGAATATAAATCTAAACTATATCAACAGCTTATAATAAAGCAAAAATGTCTCGGCAGAGAACAGTTACTGGACCACAAACAAAAGCAACACAGTGCAAGTGTACCTTGGAATACAATACAGCAGTGAAGCAAACAGATCATCACAAGAAACTGGGAGATATTGAGAAGTGAAAGTTTCTTCAGAGAAGCACTTCCAGATACAATCTGCTTCAGAAGAGCCCCAACCCTGAATGACAAACTTGTTAAAGGTCATTTTGAACCTCGACAACAGAAAACTTGGTTGACCACAAGTGTGGAAATTGGAAACATTGCTGTAATATGACCAATACCAACTGCTTTACTGACATAACATCAGGCCTAAAGTATACTATAAAGTCATTTATAAACTGCAATACATCTTATGTTGTTTACAGACTTGCGTGTCCATCTGGCTGTTTCCACATCGGAAGAACAAAACGTAAACTGAAAGCCAGACTGGCTGAACATAAACATGCTATTAGAACTGGCAACCCACGATACCCAACAGCTTTACATTACAAAGAGGCTGACCACGGGAACTGTAATTCATTGAGGATATCTAGTATCGAGTGTATAGAAAAGTCAGTGAGGGGCGGTGAGAGGTTAAAAAGGCTCTTACAAAGAGAATCATTTTGGATCTACACATTAAAAGCCACGCAAAACCCTGGTTTGAATGGAGAACTTGATTTGTCTCCATTTTTGTAACTGTGCCTTTGTGTATTGTTTTTTGATTTTTGGGTTGTTTTTTTCCTCTCTTTGGGAAAACTGGGGCAGTTTAAATGTTACTTGCCACTTAATGTTTAAATGTATGTTAAAAGTATTACGAGATTTTCAGATTTTGATTAATATCTGCATTTGGTTTCTACTCCGGGCATTATGTTTCCTATTATGTGTCTTACCTGCTTCCATGTACTGGGTGACAGTTCATTGGTCCATACTGGTCATGTGACCACTGACCAACACATATAACGACTATGATTTACTATGATTGAATAGCCATGACTGATTAAAGGTTTTTTAATTAATCACCTTCTTGAGTGCCTCAGATTTCTTCAAGTTTTCAACTCGAACTTCATGTTATACTTCATTTCTGTTTATATTATTTTACAGCGCATTAAAATTCCCAAGACTGACAACTCCTCAGACACCTTCCACAATTTTGATTTCTACCTGTCTAATGTGGGCAAGGACAACCCTCAGGGAAGCTTTGAGTGCATCAATCAGTATGTGTCGAGGTAATGGGAATCACCGGTCAGCTGAATCAACTGTTACTGTCTTACTACACTTTGTCTCTGCCTCACATTTCTCACTCATACTCCCTCTTTGTCTGCAGCTCAGGGGCCTCACACCTGGCATTGTTGGCAACAGTGCAGGACAAGGTCACAGTGTGTGCCACTAATGACTCCTACCAGGTGACCAGGGATCGTATGACCCAGGCCGTGGAGGACACACGTGAACGTGGGACCAAAGTCATCAAGCCTGGGGGCCAGTACAGAGGTAAGGCCCTCATCACCACCCTGTTTATCTGCAGCTGCCACAGTCAGATGGCAGGTTGGATCCCCACTCTGCCATGGCTTTACATCCTATCAACACCTCTCCCCTCTTTTCAAAGTCTCTCGCCTCTTTTGAGAGACTGAATAGGTGAAAGCTGACAACCTAACTCTATTCAAAGCCATTATTGTTACTGACTAAGCCATATAACCGTCTCGGTTTTTTCCAGATTAGGAGTCTGAACGATGGGGGCAGAAGCTGGCAGATGAAGCCTTTTCTGTTTTATTGACACATAGCTTGCCAAAATGATAAAGAAAGGGCAAAGTGTCACAAAACAGTTCTGCTTGTTTTTAACACCTACCTTTCCTTTGCAACAAATTAAGACTTAATTTTCATGTTTTCCCTTAACACCCGATGAACATAAATACGTGCAGACTAATTTAATGACCACTGTGACACCCACGGCCTAGATTTGAGTCACAGAACCTGAACATAAAAAAAAAAAATCTTTATTCATCTAATTTACCATTTCACTCACTCTAGTCTAACTCCTATGTGTTATCCAACTTAGCTTAAGTAGGGCAAGGCATGTTCAGCAAAGTAAACTGCTCTAGTATTGTTTTAGTCACAAAACAAATACAGACTCAAGACAAAAACAAACTTATCACCAACAGTTGGTACAGACCAGTCCAGCAGAGACAATTTGTTACCTCGGGGGAGTATTCATTGCAAAGGTTAAATGACGATGTCACCGTGCTCTTTTAGCTCTAATGTGCTCTTTTGGTGTCGGATCCAGATAATGTAGTAGGGGGGGAGATTTTTTTACAACCAGAATCGGATGTATAACTTGTATAACCAAAGAAATTAGTAACAAATGGTTAATTATTTATAGACCTTTTTGCAAAGCGATGAGCTAAGCCATCCCTGTGCAGTTCTGGGGCTATGTTGAAATATGTTTTTAGGACAACCTTTTAGTTGCATCTATTTTTCACTGTGGTCATTTGTTTTTAATGCCAAAAGAGCAGAATACACAGCAGAGCTGTTATCTTTAACCTGTTGATGTTATCAGACAGTGTTGCAAATATATAAATACAAATTTTATAACCACATCTGACTGCTGGTTAATATAGTATTTATGGGCCCACAATTGGGTCGTTTCTTACTCGTTTAGTTGTCTGACAACATAAACAGAGAAATGTGTAAATGAGAAAAACTATATTGTGAATTTGGCTGCTTTAAAACACAATATTGGTGACTACAGAAATGCGGAGGACATCGAATGGAGGTGTAAACGGGCTGGCACTCAGCAGTGTAACCAGCTGTCGGTGAAGGCTGCAGTCACAGACCGCATGGAAAACAACTTTCTGTTGTCTTGAGCTTTTTCTTGTATAAACTGGGGAATCTTACATTTAAAGCATCAGTATAACCGATGATACACAGCTGTTGCCATGACCCTGTACTTAGAAAGATTTTGTCAGACAATGTACTGACCAAGATAAAATGATTTAGTCTACTAAGCTGTTTTCTTGCTCCATACCAGATGTTAGCTGCAATGCATGTTTGATGCTTGCCAACTGAATAAAAGGGGGCAAAGAAGAAGAGATTTAGTCTTTATCATGTTGTTCAGGTGTTGTTCACTGTGGGTAAGGTTTCCAAGAAAGCCACCTGGAAATGCTAATGTGGAGGCAAATCTTTTTCACAGAAAACCAGTGTTTCAAAATTCCGATGGCTTAATGTAGATGTTGTCTAAGCAGGTTAAAACCTCCTCAGGCCTGTTTTTGGGGGCTCTGGGGATAGATTTGCATACAGTGGCCCAGATAGAAACTGGGAAACGAAAGGAGCCACAGAGAAAAGGGGTGGGTTGGGAGCTTGTAGCAGCTGGTTTGGAGTAAGCACCATATTTACTAATGTAGAAGGGGCTTCTTGTTCTCGCAGGCTGTTAATAGCAGTCTGTAACTTGTACTTTTATTCTTATCTTTGTCTGTAGACTATATCTTTTAATGATGGTCAAATCCATGTCATTACGAAGGCAGTGGCATTTGGTGTAGATTACTATACTCCTAGTCTGTACAGAATGATTGTGTCTTGAAAAGTTAAAGTCAAAAGCTTTTCACTTGCCACACTCGGTCAGACCCGTTAGACAATGCAAAGTGTGACCTTGCATTGTTCTAGTTGGCTTTTTGACTTGGAGTGGGTGAGCGAGTTTTTCCTTTCTCTTCCTTTCTCGAACCTTAGTCTCTTGAAGAGCTTTAGAATTTCATAATGGCCATGAACAGGTATAGAGGAAAGTGCCTGGCAACCTGGTGGAGCGCATGGCTCAACAATACAGAACAATGTCTCGTGTTTTAATCACCTCAACACTTTCATATCAGTTTTCAAACTACTTTTGAATAACAAGGAAACCTCAGTCCAGTGTATAATGTAGTTTACTGGTGGCCTCTTTTCTTGTGAATGATTCTTCAATTGTATTTGACCATAGCATTAGATTATTCTGACTGCTTTGCTTCAAAACTGAAAAAGTGAAGGTCATTGTCATGATAAAAGCAGCTAAAACAGCCTGAAATTTGTATTTGGAGATATGAGGAACCACACCTAATTGTGGTATCTTTATCTTTTAGTTCCCAAGGTCCATTAGAAACTGGGTTTGATTTGAGTATGTCACTTCCTGAGGTGATCCAACCTTCTCTTTGTTTTTCATTGAAGCTCAATCGCTTTACTGTTACAACGGCTAAAACGGCTGTCTGTGGTCATCTGAATATGAGGTTGATGTCATGGAGTTGATGGGTGCCATCTGGCTTCACGCATCCTTTTAGCTCCAGTTGTTAGTGTCATGTAGGTACAATAAGTGAGTTGAGGATGTAAGCAGGAGAGTTCCTGTGATTATCCGTCAACTGAATGATGACGAACCCGTCGAGGAAAAAGTGTAACGTTGTCTTGACCGTCTTGTTTCTAGGAAAGAAAGTGCACATTCGTAAGCCTGCACCATCAAACCCAGAAGTGGTCCCAGAGCGCAAACGCTCCACACCCATCAACCCAGCCAACACTATTCGTAAGTGCCTTTCCAATAACCCCGTATCCCAGCGGCCGTTCCGGGACCGCATCATCCACCTGCTGGCGCTGAGGTCTTACAAGAAGCTGGAAGTGCTTGCCCGTTTGCAGCGTGACGGCATCAACCAGAAGGACAGAAACTCACTGGGGACCACCCTGCAACAGGTGCTGCTCCTCTTTCTTTTGTGGCTTTTTGTTTCTTTACCATAATGTGATTTTTGAATATTGACAGGGCAAATTCAAGTAGAAGTGACCCAGGTCTCTTCCTTTGTGATACCAAAAAAGTTGAACAGTAATAACTTTAGATTTCGCTAAAGCTGATATTTAGCTGATATGACATAAGAACCAAAATGGTCTTCAAGTATGGCTTTTGACCACAGATTAATAATGGTTCACTTATTCAACAAGCGATTGAGGCATGCAATCTTATGAAATCCAGTTCACCGCATAAAGGCTTCATTCATAAGAAACGAGTCACTTAATTGTTGAATATTATTTGCATGCACAGATGTTTGACCAGCACAGGAAATATTAAAGTTTCTGTACTAGATGAGTAGTTCTCATGCTGTCACAGTTCAACTTTGAATGTGTGTGTGTGTGTGTGTGTGTGTGTGTGTGTGTGTGTGTGTGTGTGTCTGTCTCTCTCTCTCTCTCTGTCTCTCTCTGTCTCTGTCTCTCTGTCTCTGTCTCTCTGTCTCTGTCTCTCGATGCAAAACAGGTGGCAAACCTGAATCCCAAAGACAACGCATACTCATTGAAGGAGTTCATATACCGTGATGTTCAGCGAGACTGGCCTGGCTACTCTGAGGATGAGAAGTCTCAGGTTGACCGGATCGTGGCTCGGTACAGAAATGGCTTATTCCACTTTTCATCATTTTTGCATTTATTTGGTATCGACAGTTGAGATAAAGAAAGGAAATGCAGGGCCACGACACAGAATAAGATCCTCCGGCTGAAATCGAACCGTGGGTATTGCGGCCATTTGGCACGTCTGCCACAACCAGACTAACCACCAGCGTCCCAATTATGCTTTTTAATTACACTCTGAGCTTAAAGGCATACTTACTTGGACTGATAAACAATTTGCATTTTATTGTTATGTAACTACACTTACTTTGTCTTTGTCCACAAAACCTCCTTAAAATCTATGAGAATATTTTTAGTGTGAATGTGCTGCTGTACATTTGGGCAGCGAATGAAAACAAAAAAAACACTTTGGTGCATATTGTAACTGACGTGATTTATCCTACACAGGGAACACTTAATGATTAGGTTAAAGGAATAGTTCAGGTTGTTCACCAACAGCTCATGTAGCAATAACTAAGTAGGTTTTATTTTTACATGTCCTCTCCCTCCTCTGCACCATGAAATAGTATTGTAAACATAATTGACACAACCATATAGTTTGAAGGTATTTCAGAGTGGTAAATCTTTACAAATGTTTTGACTGCATTTCCTTCTGGATAAAACATTTGCTGGAAGGAAAGTTAAGTTGGCAAAGAAGGTAATTGTGCTAATAAATGTATATCTTCAGCAGGTCCCACTGGGCCAGTTGCTGACCTCTAATGTGCCCATTCATGTCTGCGCCACTGTTCCACACTTACATCACTCTTTTCTTTCTTTAATAGCAAATTAGGGCTTCCTACTGAGACAATCACATCAAGCAGTTCTCCTGGAGACGGTGTCCCCACATCCCCCCAGGTAGCTGGACAAATGCACACACACACACACACACACACACACACACACACACACACACACACACACACACACACAGTGATATGCAATTTTTGGCTATACTCTCTTGTTTTCTCACAGAAACGCCAGCCAGACTTTGACTTCATCGATCCTTTGGCACCCAAGAAAGCCCGAATCTCCCACCTCAGCAATCGAGGGCCAGCCGCATCTTCATCCTCCTCCTCCTCCTCCACCCCCTTTTCTGACCGCCGTGAGGACGAGTGCAGCCCCACCTCTAAACGCTCGTCCCTACCCTCCAATGTCACCTCAGGCCCTCCCACCCATCTGCCCATCTCATCCCATCCTCCTGCACCCTCTCACCAGCAGCCCAGCCCAGCCTCCAACACCAACTCTCCCAGCACCCCGGAGGGCTGCGGCACCCAGGACCTGCCCATGGACCAGAGTTCCTCCTGCCGAGACCCTTCACCCAGCCCCTTTTCAACCGATAGGACCCCGCAGGACCGCTATCGGCACCCTGCTCCTGTCCCCAGACCAGCTCCCTCCCCCAGCCCTCCTCCTTGCACCTCACTCACTGTTATCTCCACCGTCGTCACCAGCCCGCCCCTATCCAGTAGTACCAATAAGAAGGTTAAAAAGAAATCCAAGAAGCACAAAGATAAGGATCGAGAGAGGGAGAAAGGGAAACGAACGGAGAGAGGCAGCATTAGTCCTCCCAGTGTAGCAGAGCAGGCTGAGGGGAGTCAACGAGTCAAAAAGAGGCTCAGCGCCGAGGAGCAGAACAAAGTTCTCAACAAAAATTCTCACAAAGATCAAGGTGTGTTTCTGTCTTGATTATTTTAACCTTGTGTAGTTAGTTAATTATTAAACTCAATTAAAACTCTGTTCATCAGTTCGTCTCTGATAAACATACTTTTGGCCACTTTGCCATTAAACAGCAGAAAAGAAGACGTGGACGACTAGCGGTTGAAAAGTCGAACACTTGAATATTTTGTGAGCAGGACAAATGAGAAGAAGCTCAGTTTACATTGAAAATATAAATTGTCAGATCTTCCTTTTTCACAGAAGAATCTTTAAACTGCTTCTCATGTACACAGCGTATTTAACTCAACAATTATGTAATGCAGCACAGTTGGGGGAAAAAATGGCAGTGTGAGTGTGTATCGGACGTATTAATTTGAGCAGAACTGAGCCATCTTGTGACTGACATACCTCATCTATCAAAGGTTCCAGCCAGACTTTCAGACTTTGGATTGTTGCTCACAGAGGTTCAGTTTATCTCAACACTTCCAGCCACGCAGTCTGATCTTTCATTGCTCTGATGATCTGGGTTTTGCCTGAACATGTTTAGGAATTGTTCTGAGCTCATCTTTACTCTTTAGTTCTGGTTGATCTTATTCTGTAAATGTTAGCTTTTGTAGAGACACTCTGCTTCCTCATAGTCTGCGATACTATGACTTTTTTTCTTTTTTCTTTTTTACAGTCGCTTTTGATGGATTTGACTACATCTGTGCTGTCTTCACTGTTATTAACTGGCAGCAGTATATTTAACTACACTGTGAAGGATACCAGAAATTTATTAGAAGAAGGAAACTGCATATCTATGATGATACACTTTTTTGTGTGTTTTATATAATGACGGTTGACCGATCAGCTTGCAATTCTTGATAACATGTGTTATGGATTACCAATGCAGTATTTACATTCTTATGCTTTTCTCTTTCTCCTCAGACTCCTCAAGCAAAGAGAAGCCAGTTCAATCTACTGAAATCTCATCCAAAATTGAAATGCCTGACTTCGTAGTGTGAGTAACCTTGAAATGCCGTTAAGGGCCCGTGTTCCTGCAGTGGGTCCGTTTTACCTTTCAGGAAGTTGAGAAAAAGCACACGAGAACAAGAGAGGGCAGGAGAATTGGTGCATTGTAGTATTCTTCTTATATTACTGTGCTAAGACGGGTTTCTAACTTCCACGTCATTGGTAATAACTTCAGGGACTATGTTATCCACAGAAACAGAAAAGCTCCACAGATGGTAAACATGAAGCCACTTACAAAGGAACTATCAGTTAAATGCCTTCTCTGTGTTTCCAGGAAGTACACGCCGTTGTTGTCCAATGACCAGCGACAAGGCTACAAGAATGACTTCAACGCAGAGTACGATGAGTACCGTCAGCTGCACGCCCGCGTGGAGAGCATCACCCGCCGCTTCACCCAGCTCGATGCTCGGTGTCGGAAGCGGGCGCCTGGCACCAAAGAGTACCAGGTCATATTTGTTTTTCGGTTTTCCTTCTCTGTTTTCAGTATCTACACCGTTAAATGTCCGTTTCTTCTCAAAACCCACTTAATGAATGATCCCAGTCCAAAAAAATGGATAGCTTTGTCACCTTATTCTATTATTAACATGAACTCTCAGATGACCGAGCTAAGAGTCATTTTCATAGCTGCAGATGATGACAACTATGAAAGGACAGAAACACAAGCCGATGACAGAGATGGTATTATTTAGCCTCTGTCTGTCTGTCTGTGTGTGTGTGTGTGTGTGTGTGTGTGTGTGTGTGCGTGCGTTCTGATCGTTTTCTTCATTTCTAGTATGAAGATGACATTAGTACATACAGACATTACACTCTGTGACAGCTGGCTCCTGCAGAATGTAGACTCGAATGACCTGCCTCTTAATACACTGCTGTCAAATTGAATTGCCACACAGAAGGCGGGAATTAAGGAAGTGCTTGTTTATAATCAACAAAAATTAATAATGTTGTCAACATTTCACATCTGTTGCTCTGTTCAGTGAGATCAGCAGACAACAAACTTGCTTGTGCGGTTCTGTGCTTCTGTTCAGGGTGCTGCAGCGTTAAAGTGACTCATCACTTTCTGTCGATACAAAGTTCAAGAACATGTTATTTGTAATATTTATAAATGATAACCATTTGCAACAAGTGACAATTATTATTTTTACAGAAGGTGCAAGAAGAAGTCTTGAAAGAGTACAAAAAGATGAAACAAGTGAGTAAATACAAGCTGTCATTGTTTTATATTTATCGACATCTACCATGTGTATCTATCATTGTGAGGACCCTCAATGACATAATGTATCCCATAAAATCTCAACCATCACAACTTAATGCGAAACACCAACCCCAAACTAAACCTAATTCTAATGTGAACCCTTAAACCAGTTCATAACCCTCAAACAGTGCTGTGAAGGTGTGTCAGAAAGTGAGGACTGACCAAAATGTCCTCACTAAGCACGACTGTCCTCACTCCCAAGGGCTGAATCTCAAATTGATCCTCACAAAAATAGACAGAGTACACGCACACATGCATACAGATGAGAGAGGGATGGGGGAGGAATATTCTGCACCACTTTACAAAAGACACATTTTGTTAACTGACGTGAAAAGAAGTAAATAACAGACATTGAAAATGTGTCTAATTCAGATGTATAAAGTGTTACGTTTTATTTGATCAACTTGAACTACACAGATGTTGCATGTGCAAAAGTTTGGGCTACTTGTAAAATTGCAGAACGTAACATAATAATTAGGACTTAATACGCAGGTCGTTGACAGTTGTCAACTGATGGCAAATCAGAGCCTGATACCGATCACCAACACTGGACTCTTTGAAGCTGCTAAGGAATCAAAAGTGAATCACATTGATGCCTTGATTGATAACGTCCAACATAAAACTTCACATCTGTGCAGAAACGCAGAGTACATTCTCCCATATTTCTAGGAAAGTGTAGTTGCTACCTGTTTTACTGCGTAGCATAAACATGGAGAGCCACCAGAAGGAAACTGCCTCCCACCTCATTACAGAAGTCAGAAGTATGCAAAGCAACATCTGGAGAAGCAGAAGTCATTTTGGAAAGAAGGGCTATGAGACAGATGAAGTTAAACTTGAGCTCCACGGGCACAATCACTAAAGGTTTGTGTGGAGAAAGTAAGGAGCAGCTTTTAAAGAGAAAAAAACATCTCGGCATATTTTCAGCTTGGAGCTGGAAATGTTCTCCTCTGGTGTTGTGAAGCAGCCAGTGGCACAAGAGAAGAAACGGTTCCACTAAATATCAGCAGACATGTGAATGTAGTCAGACAAAAGGAAACTGACGGAGAAACAACTCATACCTCAATTACTGTTTATTTTGTTCTATTTTTGAAGTCCATGAAATTAAAGTGGCCGTGCATCAACAGGCTTCTGTTCCTATGTTTGCTGCAGGAGTTTGATTTACTACTTTTTATCTCCAAAATTCTCCAAAATCGGTCATTTGTTCAGAGCTGGTCGAACTTGAGGTACGGCAGGAGTTGTTTGTCGGACTGACATTTCATATGTGTGTGTTTTTACAGCACAGCCCCAACTACCACGAGGAGAAGCTGCGCTGCGAGTACCTGCACAACAAGCTGGCCCACATCAAGCGGCTAATAGCTGATTTCGACCAGCGCAGAGCCCAGGCCTGGTGCTGAGAGCACAGCTCGGGGCTTCTTCACTAATCAGTATTGAGAATGGATTGTCAAACCAGGAGGGGATGTCCAACTGGCTCTTATTTATTATCGCCCCTTCAGTTCCTGCCTCCACAACAGCCTCACCCCAATCCTTTTCTTTTCTCCTTCTCCCCATCATCCTCCTTCATTCCTTCCTTCTTTTTTTCATCTTTGATTCCACAGGCTTCCTTGTGACCTGCAATCTTGAAAATATCACTTAGACTTTTCCTTCATCCTTTTGCTTCCTCTGTATTTTTATTTCTTAATTAGCTCCTGTGGAATTTGATACCACTGGATCAGTGGAAGGGGCCGTCTGCATGTGTGAAGAGGTTTGCGGAAAAAAAAAAAAAAAAAAAAAAACCTTCAACACTTCTAACCTTTTGAAGGATTTTCTGTTCAGACGAAAAAAAGTATTTTTGAGCATCGGAGAAAATATTAACATGTATTTAAGTAAAAAAAAAAAAGAAGAAAAAGAGGAAGATCTATTTATTTTAAGACTCGTAGTGCAAAATGAGTCAGCAGATGATATATTGTTTAATTTTTCTTGAAAACAATGCAAAAAAAAAATACCGTGGGCCTTATGTGTTTTGACTGTGTGAAGCCATTTTGCACGCAAGATCCATATGTCATCTCATCTGGCGGATATGTTTCCTGCCTCATTTCCTCTCTCTTCACACCCGACCGTTCTGGTTAACCTCGCTTTAGCAAAATGCTGCTGATGAGGCTGAAGAGGAAGAAAATGAGACGGGAAGGTGACGTCACCTGAGCTGATTGAGAAGCAACAGTATGTGTGCATGGGTTGTAATGTACTGACCACATTGGGTGGTGAGGTTGGGGTAACTAAAGTAGTATGATCCCCCACATACAGCAGGGGGCAGTATTTCCTGCACCAAACAATGTTTAGTGTTCATGGTGCATTATGGGTGCCTTAAGGTGTTTACATTCGGAAACGTCGAGTTGGGCCGACCCTCAGTGTCCACAGGCTATACAAAGGAACTACAACTGCCTGGAAACAGGTGTGTGTGTTTATGTGAGTGTGAGTGTGTGCGCGTGTCTGTGTGTGTGCGTGTGCATGTGTCTGTGATGTCAAAGAGGTGCAGAAAGGCACGGACGTCAAGCATGGAAGGAGTTACAAATTGTGTGTATGGTTGTGCATTATGTGGAGTGACAGGTGAAAGAAAGTTAGAAATGTGGAGAAAAAGTGAGGAATATGAAAAACAAAACAAAACAAAAAAAAGCTGCTATAGTGTTTGACCAGCCAGAGAACTCGGGATCAGCCTGGCTGGAGTAACAGTACCTGATCCGAACTGAAGAGATATAGAAGATCCTTATTTTTCCAGAAGGGTTCCTCTTTCGACCCCGGGAAGGACTGAACCCACCTCTTGAGTTTTATCCAGCGGCAAACAGTCTGTGTTTCTGTTTTTAAAGAGAAGCAAAAACCGTTCCATCCACCAGACGATTCATCTGTAGCATGGTGTCGCATGTATTTTAGTTTCACAGAGCAGTGAAAGTTATTTTTTTTCTTTCTTTTTTTTTTGTTTTTTTGTTTGTTTCTCCACCATTGACGCTGATTTAGATTCACGGATGGATGAACGGCTTCTACAAATTTCATTTCAACAAGGGAAAAATTGTTTACAAACTTGTGTTAGAATGTTTGCCAAAAATTAAATGCCTTTCTGGTACTGCTTCATGGAGTAAAATTTCTGATTGGGGCTTCAGTTGAGGAGACAAGAATACCTGGAATATGTCTCATTCACAAGTTTAGGGATGTGAGGAGGAACGTTGTGTTGTTGACTCCACTTCTGCAGAGGTCAGCCCCTTCTCAGGAGTCAGGTCTAAAATATTTTGTGGACAAGAAAGAGTCTGTGTCCTGTATTGGAAACAAAAATCCCCAAAATAGATATTGAAGTAAATATTGTTCAGTTCTACTTTTATTTTATTTTGATTGTGGCATTCTCACAAACTGTCGGTCTCTGCAGTAGACTGACTCTTTTGGTTGTCTGTCAGCACCAGTTGAGAATTATTACAAACTCGACCTAACTGACTTGTTGTCTCTCAAGTTGTTTTGGACAGAAAATCAGCACTTGTCTCTTGGAGGTGTCACAGCAGCAGATAAATGTCCACACAGCTGTGGAATACAGGGTTAGGGTTTTGGTTTATTTTTCCTGTTTTACTCTGCAATGGTCATCTCCCAGAATTTAGCATTTTAAAAAAAGGGCAACTCCAACAAACTGATGTTGGAGATTAGGGGTTTCACATAAAGCCTCCAAGGAGTAGTCTGTCACCTGTGTCCTCCTCTCAGCCTTCCAAAGATTTCTGTCTTTATCAGAGAGACGTACTTGAGTTAGGTCAGAACAACATGGATTAGCATTATGTGACTTGATCTCAACGTGGTGGGAGGAAGGAGGGAAGGGGTTTAACTGGGAGTCTTAATGAGGATGTGAGAAATGCCCCAGCAGTGTTTAGATACAAGAAACTACAGGAAATCAAGTGAACTTTGAGTGAAATCTAATCCTACCCACCTAAAGATGTATAAGACATTTCAATAAAAATAAACATAGTTTTACCTGGAAAATGTCTGGCTGTCATCTCTTATCTCTCGTACTCTGTCTCTTCAGGCTCTTTCAAAATATATATTTGAATATAAAGTATAATGTAATTAAAGGTGATTAAGTTTCATGTTTTAAGAATCACTTTTCTACTTGACGACTGCATAGCAGATGTTATCTAAGCTTTCCCATAAAACAAAGCATTGAATTAATGTTTGGAGTAACCCTGGAAGTAATGCTGTCTAAACTTAATGAGTAGGTCCAGAAAGGGAATTGGATTGAGTTGAACTAATCTTTCGATGGTGATGAATTATGTTATTGCCTTATTTGGAGCCTTTCTGCCTACATGTTGACAAAGACGATGTGTAGCCTGGAGTAATGATGCACTATTGACATACTGGATTATGATTTCTAATAACTGTTAAACATTGTGTACACAAAAACGAAGCTAACCCTGTCTTCAGTCTGAGGGAGATTTATCCAACACTGGAAGTGAGGGTCCTTGATGTTTAACATTCAGACTGTTGCACAGATCATTAGTGGTTCATAGACATGTATTTACATTTTGAAATGCTATTACATTTTCAGTCAACACAGGTTTGTCTCCATCCTTCACCTGTGGTCACCATAGTGCAGAATATTACTCCTGTCCGATATGAACTTACATTGTTGGTAGGTTTTGTTACTAGAAGCATAATCGAAATGAATACAATCGGACTTGTATGAGCCACATCTAAAGATAAAAATAGAGCTACCTTTTCTGATATAGCTTCCCCTGTCTGACAGAAAGATTCCCGTGATCCGCAGAGTCTCTATGCCTGGAAGCCCTCCCTGCACCAGACAAGGAAAACATAACCAAACACCTGTGTGCATAAAGTGCCTCCAGGTTCCATGTAGTTTGTCTCCGTGGTGACATTGGTTCAAATGGGTTTCAGACTTTTAAAGCATGACTCTTTATTATGATCGTCTGTTTGTGTTGAACCAGAATGTGTAAAACCTGCAAAACCATTCAGCTATCGGTAACAACTAAGAAGTCCCGATACAGCACATTGAGATAATCTCATACTTTACTTAAATAAGTAGGGGGGAAATGTTTCTAGTACAACTGATCCCACTGTAGATCAACACCACCCTCCAGCTTGTAGTGGCTATTTGCTACTTTCAGCACATTTCCTTATACAGAAAAAACTGGACTTAGAAAATTTGGTGCATCAGGACAACATTATAAGGACTTGTACACATTTTTTTTTTTTTTAATTTTTTTCATGGGAAAAGTTAATGTTTTTTGAATAGGAGTTTAGTGGAGCCGCATTTTCTTTGAGCCCGCGCCGAGCGATCCTCAGTGGTGTTGCACTTCAAGCAGTGGCTTTTATTTCAAGCAGTGGCTTTTATTTCAAGCAGTGGCTTTTATTTCAAGCAGTGGTTGGGCTGTTGCCGCTTGGAACGCGCTTACGTGCACGCACACGAGGGTCTACTATCGCTTTAAGATGGGAGAACGTGCCCCTACGTCACTGTGGTTAACATAAGTGACCAAATGGACAGCTCTCATATTTCTTCTTCCGCTTTTTTCTCACGTAAAATGGCGCAGCAGTTCGTGCAGGCTCAAATTAAAGGCGACAAAGTGGTGCTGTTTATGAAGCCCACGTGCTCGTACTGCATCATGGCCAAAGACGTTTTGTCCAAATACACGTTCAAACCGGGACATTTGGAGTGTATCGATATCAGCAGGCGCAGCGACATGGACTGCATGCAAGACTACTTCCTGGAACTCACCGGAGCCCGCACGGTAAACACACAGACGCTTTGTCATCCTTCACTTCACAAGTGGTTACATGTTTTT
Source organism: Embiotoca jacksoni (assembly GCF_022577435.1). Taxonomy (NCBI): domain Eukaryota; kingdom Metazoa; phylum Chordata; class Actinopteri; family Embiotocidae; genus Embiotoca; species Embiotoca jacksoni. Next base: position 7,352,536 of record NW_027185229.1, on the reverse strand, counting down.
CTGATCGAATAATGTGTACTTTTAGAGAAAAAGAGTGAATGGCGTTCATACCAAAGAAGAAGAAAATTGACATTTTCATAAACTACCGGAAGTTTAGCTTTTAATAACGCATGAAATAACTTAAGCTACATTTTAATTTATTTGTATAATGGTTAATACTTGTTCATTGATAACAAGAGTTTAGTTATTATTATTATTATTATTATTATTATTGTTAATAATAAATTTGATTATCATTATTATTAGGCATGCTTAACGTAAAAACAGCCTTTTACTGTTGGAGTTGCTTGAGATGGAGCTGCTCTGTAATTATGCATCAGACTGCAAAAAAATATCCTTCTTTCTATTTATTATTCTGATGATAATTTTCCCCATTCATCAAAGACGCACAATAATCTGGAACCAGAAATTTGTCTGCATTGTTTTTCCATAAACAAAATTATTATAAGAAGTTATTGAAAAAAAAAACACAACACTTCTGTCAATCAACTGTTCATTTCATCTCTTTAGTGAATACACTGTTAAGCAAGTTAACATATCTTATGATCTCTTGATTTTGGTTTTGCATGCACAAATCATTCTTTTTGAAGCCAGTAGTAACTCAAGATTTCAAATAAATGCAGTGGAGTAAATTGTATGATGTTTTCACCAGAAGTGTAGTGAAGAATAAAAACAAAATATTCTTGTACAAGTACCTCAAATTTGTCCTTAGATGACTGAGTAAATGTATGTAGTTACCTTCCAACCCATGGTTACACAGTGGGGTCCATAAAGTCTGAGACCACATTAAAAGATGATTAGATTCTCAAATAAACCCGGAAAGATTTTAAACATTAAAAAACATGAGAAGTTATGATATTCCAAATGAAGAAGAAATATTTAAAAAAAAAAATCTGGACTGTTTCTCAGCAATCAGATGTAAGAAAATCAAAAATAGACTCTTTAGTGGTGGTCTCTCAAGTTATGTCTGTAAGCCGCTTGTCGGGAGGCCAAACAAGGCCAAACATACCTTTTATCACTGATAACTGTAAAAAAAAAAATGCTGTCGAGATCTATGGTAGTGACAGATGGAAAGTGTGTAAGGCGATAAACAGGAGACAGGACAGTACTGCAGGGGATCAAACCCACAGTGAAACATGGCCGGATGATTTAAGTCTGGGGCTGTTTGGCTTCTCTGGAGTTGGACACCTGCAGCGAATCAACTCCACCCTGACTGGGAAGAAGCAGCGCTCCGTTCTTCAAAAACATACTGCGTCCTTTGTGAAGAGAGTGATTCATACTGCAGCAGGATAATGAGCCCAAACATACCTTAGAGGACCACTCGAAGACCAAAGAGTGCCGTCTGTCATGGGGTTTTCCTCCGCAGTCACGTGACCCCAACCCCGCTGAACATTTACGGGGCCAGTAGAAGACGGAGAAAGAAAAACATTCCTCACATCACAAGAAGCTCTTTGTAACATTGTCAGATCACACTGGGGGAACCTGGTTTATAAATGTCCCTGTCAGTGAAGCAAAAGGGGGCCGATATAAGATATACTGAAATTCATGTACGTTTTACCAGCTGCCCCCCTGTGTTCTTTGTATTGACTGAAATACAGGTCCCACGGGTGTTCATTGGAGAGGAGTGTGTTGGAGGTGGCAGTGATGTGGCGGCGCTGCACAAGAGCGGTAAACTGGAGGGAATGCTGCAGTCTATTGGGGCCCTGCAGTGATCCACTCCACACCTCCAGGTATACAGGACACGGCACAGATTCATGATCCATCTCCGCTTCACCTCGACATACACACACTCTTGGGAAGTGAAAGCTAAATGTCTGGCTGTGGAACACATCTGTATTAAGTGAAGCGGGTAAGAGTTGCTCCTCAGGAGACTCGCAGCGAGTCGTTAAGCTGTTCGTAGAGCAGAAATCAATAAGATGTGCACATACAAACAGCAGAGTGGAGACAGTGATGGAGTCTTTGCTGTGTTCATTCTAAAACATGTCTTTTATTTAAAGTCAGACACCATGTTATCTGCAGTCTGTTCAGCACTGGCCCAGTGGAGCCAGATGCTTGTCTCCACACACTGGCTGTGGATGCAGCACTGCGGTACACTTGGTTTCACAGTCCAGAGTTTCACCTGCAATTTACTGATTTCATTAGCAGATTGGAATTTAACTGAGGATTACTGACCAGACACAAACTTTGACTGCTGTTGCGCTGCAGGAGGTTGAAGACACCAACTGATATCATCTGTACACTGTCCAAGTCTGACTGGTAGCAAGCTTGTTCTGAATACACAACCTTCTGCTACATTCCTGCTAAAATACTGCAAGAACTGGATCCTAATTATAGGTTGTTAGAGATCCACGTAATTAAAAAAAAAAAAAAAAAAAAAAAACTAGCTGCAAAAAGTCACTATTGATCTTTTAATTTGTTGAAAGTTTATCGGACTACTTAAGGCTGTTTTCACACCTTCAGACTTTTGACTCATTTGACCCAAACCAAAACAACACTTCTAAAAGAGGCCTTGTTTTTTCCCTTCAAAAGAGGTGATCTCAGTCTGGATCAATGTGAACCATGGTTGGGTTTGCTTTCAGGGTGAAAACACTTTCTGGATGGTTCGAACATCTGGACTAATCACAGGAAATTGCGACGGGCTATTGTCACCCATCAAACAATAGAGGAACCAAAAGAGAAGCAAAAATGTATGACAAAGACAAATTTAATTGTAATTTGGTCTGACTAAGAGATCAAAAGTCAGCTTGAAAAAACACATAAAAAGTGTGCTGGTCATAATTTTATAATAATAATAGTATAGTGGCAATGAAACAAATCTGTTCATTCATTTTTTCCCATTCAAACGTAAAAGGCCAAATTGACAACACGCTGACATCACACGCAGGACGTCCTCAAACCAGTCAATGTCAAGAAAAGGCAGATGTAGGTGATGATGACAGATGTAAATATGTCATTCAAAGACTTTAGTGCACTCGCTAAATTGCGATGTTAAATTAAAACTAACTGGATTAAATGCATACAATGCACCAAAACAGGAACTTTGGTTCAGACTTTCAGGAGTGAAAACAGTCCCAAGTCCTCCTGTACACATTTTTTTTGTTACTGTTTTTAAATCAAGAAATAATTTCTCTAATCTTTTAGGTAAACAGCAGTGAAACATTAGACTGTAAAGTAGTGCTACCCTGTTGTCTCTACTCCAAATGTAAAACAAAAAAAGAAAAGTGTCCACATACAGTTTAGTTTACAAAAATATTGCAGCACCAATAAATCATAATCTTATTATGATTAAAAACAATTGCTCAAAGAAGAAAAAAATCATAACATAAATATTGTGTATCCATCCAGAGGCATTGAGGTTTTTACTGTACTAACTTCTGTTGATGATATGGTGGTTCCTCCAACGTCTTTATACCATGTCTGTCAATGCTACAAAGACTTTGGCCTTCTTGCGACAGAAACAGATCATTATAATCAGTTATTGCAAACAGATAAGGACTCATTTCTACATGATTTCATTTTGGCCTGCAAAGGAAATGTCAGAGTTAAAGTCCAGCTCAACGGGTTTGAAATGATATTTTAAAATACATTGATTATTGTTCTGCATTTGGTGTACTAAGCACTTGATTTTGACACGGGCTTGTTTAATTTGAGGATTTATTTCAAGCCTTTTTTTTTTTTTTCAATGAACGTGATATGGCCTCATTTGACACCGAGTGCAATCAAAATGGTTTCCATCTCGCATGGCAATAAAATCCATAAAACACTCACTGATTTTGCTTTGTAGAAGTGAAAGAACCCAATAAAAGAACTGTAATTAAATTGGTCCTGCTCATATGCTAGACTGAGTTTCTGCTATTTTACAGATGAAAATGAGGATGACCGTGCTACCAGCAGCAGTTCCACTTTTCACTCTGCTCTGTGTGTTAATGTCGGTCACCGTGCGGCTGAATGGCCGATCGGGCCGCTGAGGAGTTCGAGGCTCAAGACTTATTTCAGCTTAAGAAATGCTGCGTGTTCACAATCTTTAGATCCAGCGGGACACAGATGTATCGTGAGCCGTCATGGGTTTCATTTATGACAGAGCGGTCCTGTGTCCAGTGCACAGAACACATGAAGGGCCATTAAAAAGTTCTGAAACTACAGAGCAACGGGAAGTTATAACCTTTGTGAGTCCGTATTTAAAATAGTGTCGCTTGATCAGAAACAGAACCCGAGTTTCACTCATTTTTGTGACCAGTCGTCCGGGCGTGTCGGCGGAGTGAGCAGAGAGCGCACTTCAAATTTAGCGTCACGTTTTGGGGAACGCAAAACAGTAGCAGGGAGCCAGATCCAGTGAGCAGCGGTGGAGGGGAGCAACAATTGTTCTGCTGTGGGTGAGAAAGCGCTCAGTGGTAAAATTGGCAAGTTGGTAAACTTAAGTGCCATCACGGCACAGTTCATGTCAGTTGCACTGGATGTTTAACCTCAGACGCCTCAGAACGTGGTGACAGTTTGACCCCGGCGGACAAATTCACAACCCTGTGAATGTCAAAGAAAACCATCCTGCTTGTGCTCCTGACCTGATGCTCCTTTTTTGTGTTTTTCACAGTGATTTTTCTGAATCTCTGAAATGCCTATGTCACTCAGAACACTCCTCCAGGCTCATTGCTTTGTTGTTGTAGACTTTCTGAAGCATTTCGAGGGTCTCTGTTGCCGAATTGGCCAAGTGTGACGCAAACTTTGATGTGTGTCTTGTGCTCACGTCCATGAGGAGATCGCCGTGTGCCCGGAGCAGTCGTCACAAAAGCGCGTGTAACTCGGTTGCTGATGTTGATCAAGTGACGATATTTTGAGTACTTACAACGGTTCTATCTTCCCCCTGCTCTGCGCATGCCACGGTGCTGCAGTCCATTCCCGCAAAAGAGGAACTGAACGCTGAACTGTTTGATCCACCTTCATGCACTGACGTCAGCAGGAATTGACATAAGAAGAAACCCTTTAGCTCTGTTTTCTTCCTGCTTTTTCAACCTGAAGTCACATTACCCGTTAATGTCACTTGAAACAGTCTGCACTCGATCCTAGATTTGTTGTCCACCAGATATGTAAATCTATGATGTAGCCGCCAGCCAGTAGAACAGTAGTCTCTCACAGAGCCTCTGACCAGTGGCCAGACAGTGATTTTAAAAGCCCGTTGGGTTTCAAGGATCAGTCATTTTGTTTTGTCCGTGATGGAATAGTCATTATGGAAAAGATGCGCCCACTCGTTCCCCTCGGGGAGGAGAGGCGTGTCGCAGCCGTGTGTGTCACTGCTTTACGACGTTGTCCGACTGGTTACGGTTCGTCCCTCAGAATCAGCCCTTCATCCAGAGACAGAAAAAAACGTTTCTTCCGTCTGTTCCCTCACATGTTGAAGGCCACTCTCACCCTTTGTTGTTCTTTTCTCTTTGAATTCCTTCCTCTGCTCTCCCCCCCGTTTTTTTTTCCACAGAGCTTTGGCGTCCAGATGTGGTCACATGACTATGCAGCGGGACTTGCGTAGTTTGCGTCGTCTCTGCTGGTACTCGCTGAGCTCCTGCAGGTAGCCTCTGGACGGCCAGCGTAACCTCTCCACCTGCTCACGCTCCTCCTCTGCATCACACATAAACACAGACAGATGTTAACTGTAATCTACTGCAAACACAACTGTAGGATGTTTTGCTGATATAACCATTACAGCAAGATTTACTGTGTTTGGCACACACACACACACTCACAAATACAGATACAGTAATAAATTCTTGGCTCGTTGCCATGAACAGCCGACAAAGGCTGAAATATCTGATAAGATTTAATTTCCACCAACAAGCAACTGAAGACCAACGGTAATCAATCGTGTGCTGTCCCTTTCTCTGGCCTTTGATTTTGCTTGTGCCCTTCAGGACCCGTCCAGTCGCCTTAAATAAGTCTTGTGTGTATGACTAATGACAATAAAAAATGCTACTGCTGCAAAATGTTGCTGTTAATCTTTGAAATTAGCCTGTCGCTATCTGCTTTTATGTGGCCTGTTAAATACACAAGACTGTAATAAGTGGAAGTAGTACATCCTGCATAATCCAAGCATACATTTATAGTATTATGTATGCTATATGGAGGCATTTTTCTGAGGGCCTGACAACCCAAAGTCTAATATACATACATAAATACTGCCATATTGTGCTATATGGCAGTATAATGTTGCATAAAATACAGAGGTGTCCAAGACCATTTTAAATTCTCAAATTTATCAAAATAGAAAGTGAGGCTCATGTTCTGCTTCCAAAATTTAATAAAGTGAGTAGATGATTTACGTCGGATAGGCACCTTGATGTATTTTATATGCCTGGCATTCACAGCAGTTTTTTTGTTTTTTTAAAGCACAGATTATTTCTCTCGAGCTTTCTAAACCTTAAAATTTGCATTTTGCTGTCTCACTAATTGAGTTTGCAAGGCAGTGACCTGAGAGCTCCAGGAAGTCGGGTTTATGACTGAAGATCAGGTAGTTGTTGGCGATGAAGTGGAGAAGCCAGACGTACAGCTGCTCTGCATTGTGGCACTGGGAATCAAAAGAAACATAGACCGTGTGTGAAATAACAATTCTATGCTTCTCTAAAGATTAACATCATTTTCTGCTGCAGACGGAGGCCCGGGGTAATTGCTAGTCAAAACATTAAGCCAAAAATAACACTGCATTGGACAATTTGTCAAAAAGCCAGATTTCTTCAATACAAAACATTTGCATTTTAGCGGAAAGATGTTCTATCGTAAAGAAGTAGTACTGACTCTACATACACACATTATCTCCTGCAGGTCTCTCTTGCCTTTTCTTTTTTTTGTTACCCACACACGCTCAAAAGTTGCACTGACCTTTGCCCTGCGGAGTAGCCGAACCACGCTGATACCCGTCGACGACAGCTCTCTACTGGGCATGCTCTGGAGGTAAGCGCACACGCAAACCTCACACAGGTGCTGCAGTCGTTTCACCTGATACATCTCGGCACAAACCAGCACGGCCATGGCCTGCAACACACTGGCTGGACACACAAACACACACAGCACTGTCTGCCGTTGCTGTGTAATTTATTAAGTGAATTTTATTTAAGTGAGCAATAGCTGAACATATTTTAATGCATTTAGGACTCTATAAGAAATCAAAGGAATAAAAACGCTCCATGGAGTTAAGAAAGTTTTTTATAATTGCTGCTCCTAACATCAATTTGGAAAAGAGCCACACTGGGATTAAGTACAAAGCTTAAAACAAAAACATCCACTCTCACAATAAAAGCATTTACACACAATAAGAATTGCTAAATACAATTCCAAAGACATTAGTCCTATCAATCCTGCTGTTTGTGTATAGAGGAAACTGTATGCCAACAAGCTCACCACATCTACTTTAAAAGGTGATGTCAGTGTTGAGTTTAGAGGCTGTTCCACTGCCCTCAAGTGTCCAAAAATAATTTAGTTTTAAGGAGAAAAGAGAAAAAATACGGTTGAACGTTTTAAATGTCAAGGGGGCAACATTTTTCTTATTTAATTTACTTAATTCATGCCATTTTATTTCTAACAATCATGTTACATTCAAAACATAGTTTCCTCACTGCAGCCTACACCGCAGTAGTTTTAATAAAATACATAACATGTTATCACCAGCAGTGTTAAATCTTAGCTGACAGGCCTTTTAAATAGAGCTCAATAATTAAATCACTTTACATATAAATAATTATTCTTGCTCTCTCTGTGCTGTTACATTATTCCTACGTGCAGTAAACCTCAAGTAAGTCCCATCAATCCTTTTATGTAATGTTAAAATGTCAAATCAAATTACCCCTGATTTCTGTCATTTATGTCAAACACCACCCTCAGCATCCGTCACTCCCTCGTGTACACGCTGATCCTCTGCATGCATCTCCGACAGGCTGCTGCACTCAGCTGAGCAGCAGCAACACAGAACTGCACAATCACCCACATGAGCATTAACAATGTATTCTATCATATGTATGCAGTGTTAATCTGAATCAAAAGGTCTGGTAGCGCCTCTGCTTTGATTTCACACTCCTCCTTTTTGTTGCTCCCGGTGGAGTTACCTTCTTTTGACCTTGAGACCTGAGCTCTTACATAACGGTACAGCGGCTGCAACTGCTTCACGCCTATAATTTCCTGATCCCAAAACCCAACCTGAAGACGTGTCTCTGGATATCTGTGCCTAAGCTGGATCTTGAGGATCGCCTGTTGAAATGTTTTCATCATTTTTTCATCAAAAGGTCTCATGCCACAAAATAATGGGAGCGTCCGCTGCTTATTCACAAGTGATTATTCTGAAGCTTTGTATTGTCTATTCAGCAGCTTTGTTACATAATGCTGCAAAGGAGGGTGAAGGTAATTTTCGTGGCTAACTCGTTCTGCAACTATAAGTTATAGTTATAATTGTTATATGTATAATTAATCAACATAACAAATTATTTTTTTCTTTCAGAATCTGTGATGATCTGGAGTTGAAAGGCGCAATTATAAGAGGCACAACAATTGCAATATTGCCTTGATCACCACAAAAAAACCCACAAAGACATACTCGGCTTCCCGAGCAGCTTTACATTCATCTGCAATAGCTTGTCATTCAAAGCTGTATTAGGTCATCTTTTCCCTTTAGTGGGCAGAAAAACTCTTAATATGCACACAACAAAAAGCCTTAGTGACATTTCAGTTCCTCCAGATGTTTTGGCTAACCTGTAAGCAAAGAGTTGCTGATGCAAACATGCAGCTGACCCAGGCCAACATAAACATCACATACAGTCCTTTCTCTGGCCAGTGAAACTAATATTCAAAGAGATTTGAGACTTAAAATAACTCGGAACAAAATGTCTTCGTCAGTGTTTAAGTTCGTTCTCAGGTCTTGCTTTGACTCTGACTTTTCTTACTTAAAAGGCGACATACCATCAGTGTGTCGGAGCCTGACTGAAAACAGCCCTCTGTTCTAAATGACTGACAAACCAAAACAACAAGCACAAAGTGTTTTTAAGCTGCAAAGAACTGCCAACTGGATGTTGATTTTCAGAGGGATCAACCGTATCAGCAAAGCTTTGACAACACAAGGAGTCAATTAAAAAAAAACTGCAACTTCAAAACAGTGGAAGCAACTCGGATGTACTTTAATTATTTGCTTTGAATGTACTGTAGCTCATTGGCATCACCAGAGAGAATTATCAGCCCTAATTACTTTGAAAACGTAACACACAATGTGTCGGATACTGACGGAGGAAAACAACAACAACCCGTCTGGGACTGTGATTTGGCACCATCAAAAGCAGTGATGCCACTGGTTGATTTTGTCATCACTAAATCTAATTTAATTTTAAGCTCAGAGCTGTTCTGCGAGCGCCTCCCGAGACCGACACTGGCAGCACGTCGTAGTCACACAGATGGTTGATGGGACTCGTCATCTGCACTTTTGTTTTGGGCTGCGTTTAGTGACCGAAGCCGAGAGGAAAACACTGATGTACCTCTCTCGTGTTTTTTTTTATTTAGTAATGGCGCTTATTTCTGCAGTGCATTAAATTGACATTAAAGATCCATTGTCCTTTTGTAAAAGAGTGTTTCATTATGTTGTTCAGATCCACCGCATTAGCGACTTTCATCTCAGTCACAAATCAAATATATATTTACAATTATTGTACCGTCACTGAACACAGAAAACTAGATTCTGTTTTTTTCCTTCATTTAGTGCCCACATTAGATATATATTTGCAATCACTGAATACAGTGGTTACAGTAGTATTGTGAGCACACCTCTGGCTTATCTGTAGTAAACTCACCAGGACAGCAGGAGTCAGTGTAGAGGTACTCCAGAAAAGACAGGAAGGTATCTGAGGAGACACCGTGGATGGGCACCACTCGACTCCGAGCCTCTGCGTACTTTCCGCTGAACATGGCCGCCATGACGTCACAGCGGGCCACCAGCACCGCCCGGTGGGCTGGCAATACACTCCCTAATTCACACACACACACAAAATGAACTTTTACGTTTAGGCTCTCTGAAAAAGTGCCAATAAAGTGGGAATTCACAGAGCCAGAGTTCAGGAATAGTTCATAATTAATGTATTGAATCTTGAAAGTTGGCAACAGATCACATGCAAATAATGAATTATTTTGAACAAGTTGACTTCAGTCAAACCTTCCTAACATCACTGACATGTTTTGTGCCTGAGGTGCAGAGTCCAAACATAATTCAATTTGGCTGGTTACAAGTCATGATCAGTGATAATGGTCCATTTGAATTAACAGGAAACAAATGACACTTAAAGCCTGGGCACAAGTACATATCTACTCACTGTTCTTGAATATACCTGTATTCATTTTCTCCATGACCTCCAACAGTTTAACTCACAGCTAAGAGGTGCAAGGACAAGACAAGCTCACCACACTTTTTATGAGATGAGTATTGATTAGGAGAGGCTTTGGGGCATTATTTTTATAATTCCCAGTTTAATAGAGAAATGCTATATGCAGCACATGAATGAGCCTCTGTCGAGATGAAACATGACAGGAACGGAAGAGAGCCCATGACTCGGACCGTTTTATCTTATTTTGTCTCCAAATGGATGACCAGGCCGGGGGGACTGAGATCATAATTCAATCACGGCTAATGAAATGTGACCTTCCTCTGCTGGGTGACGGCGGGCGCCTGCATTTGTTGAGCGTGTGTGGGTCTGACGGATCGGCATGAACCCACCTTGCACCATGAAGATGACATCAGAGTAAAGAGGAGAATTGAAGAGGTTGACAAGAGTCTGGGGGCCAAGCTGAGCTGCCCGCGCACTCGGTGTGTCCCTGGGGCTCTGCGCGCGCGCACGCACACACACACACACACACACACACACACACACACACACACACACACACACACACACACAGTGAAGAGGAAGCCAAAAGAATCAGACGCGGAGAGTTAGCATTCCTCTGCTGCATGTCAGGTACTCGTTACCAGCACAATTGCCATTCTGTGCATCCATCCTGCCTCCCCGTGGAATACTAATGGATCTCTGCCAGTCTTGCTTAGCGCTATCCAAACATACTTGAACTCGAGTGCCAAGAACAGCATGACTGGAGCTGGCTAACCCGGAGAACAGAGTGCAGGCATTCATGCTCATTTCAAGTTTTTTTTAAATTTTTTATAATGAATCAATAATATAATATACAGTATGTGTAGACAGTATCCCGCACTGCACAGCGAGGGAAACTGGTCGAACAAGAAAGGATGATATGTGCGTATGTTTTTGCGGAGTGTATGGGCACACACAGCTTTGTTAAGTCCACAAAAGAGGGTCGTCAAAGACTCCCATTACCATTAGATAACCTTTCTCAGCCCAATCGAAGCACAAAGAACTCCATATTCTCACAGCGCTCTGCTGCAGAGAGAGCGCTCAACAAGCGCAGCGACAGAATCAAGCCTCTGTGATTTGGGGGCAACAATGGAGAGCTCATAGAAAACGTATGGAAAGCTGGTTTAAGCCAGTCTTGCGGAGTCACAAGTCCTAGAGGTGTTCGGAGAGGACGAGATCAAATCATGACAGGACATTAGGTTGTCTCATCGCGTTAAAGTGGCCCAGCCGTCTCGGTGTGTCAGCTCATCTCGACAGCCTCAGGTAGAAGACCTACCAATACCCCGATGGGTTGGTAGACCATGCATGGTGCCAAAAGGCTTGTCAGCCATGTCATATCACCTGATGCCCCTCTAAATGTTACAGCATGCTGCCCATTACATGGAGCCGCATCATGTTTTCAAAATAGACACGATGCCTTACAGATGTGACGCTGCAGTTTTTAACATAACTTTGATGCTTGTGGCTGATGTGAGTGTGAAGTCCGCACAGATCTTGTGTTGTGCTTTTGCTCCTTGGAGAGCATCTCTTGTTTATTTTGTTGCTAATTCCCACAGTATCTGAGGGGTGATTAAAGGCAGTAATTATGTAAATATGCTAATTATAGTCCCATTATTACTGCACTGTCTCTAAACAAGGTCTTGCTAATTAAGGCACTCTTAGTCTGCAACTACAAAAACATGTGTTTTAAATTCAAAAAGCAAATTTTACACATTAAAGTTATTTAACCTATTTTGTTACGGGGGAGTGGATACCTGTATCATACACACCATGAGCTATTAAAGCCTTAAACCAGATTATTTTTATTCGATTATTCAATGTTGAAGAAAGAGAATACAGGTGATTTGAAGTCCTCACCCTTTCTCTGCCGATGAGGGACCGTATGCGCTCAACAAGCTGAGCCACAGCTAGCGTATTCTTCAGCTTCTCTTCCAGGGCCTCCTGAAGGTGCTCCCACTCCCACGCTCCTACAAAACAACCACAAACACACGGATTCTATGAATCCACAATAGTTTACAGAAACACACAGGCAAACTCTTTTTCTAGCTGGCACTGCGCCTTGACCACCCACATACCGTACGCCGAACACTCGGGGCCTACTTTTGTCAAAGTTCTAAAATGTGTCTGTTTATATAATCTGTGGTGGTTATGGGTGCGACGCCCCGTCCAGATGCCACGAATGTCAGAAACAGTGACTGAAATGCTTTAAAAAAAAATTTTTAAAAACACGGCAATGCACATGATAATTCTCCTTTCTCATCAGTGGGTTAATTTAAGTCTGTTTAAAAAAAAAAAAAAAATTATGAAATATTTTTTCCTTTAGCTGATTGTCCATACATAAAATATAAACATATTTACAGATCCAGTCTTGAAATGTACAATTTCAGGTATATTCATGTATGTAAACAAATAGTTTGACATATAGATGAAGCATCTGCACTTTTGTTGTTCTTAACGAGGTGATATTGAAAATATGGAGCATTATTACTGGCTTTGCAAAATAATACTTTCTGCTAAATGCTATCATGACCAAGCTAACATGCTCACAATGACTAACATGCTGTTGTTTAGCAGGGAGTGGTTACCGTCTTAGATCAGCAGGTCAGCACACTTACATTGGCTAATTAAAAATAAACACAAAGTTCCGCTGAGTCCGATGGGAATCTCATTAGTTTTGCTTGTATTTGAACAAATGTATCGGACACATTGACATTTCAACTTGACGATGGATTATTGGTAGTAAAAAAAATAAAGGATATTTAACTAAAAAAACACAACTGTAAACATCATGGTGGCACGAGAGAGGAACTGAAGCACTCATTGAAGTCGTTATGGGAACATCTGGGAACCATGGACGTCTGCACACTTTTTAATAGCAACACATGAAGCGGTTGTGGAGATATTTCTGCCTGGACCTACATAGTAAACCAACAGACTTTAGCTTTATCAATGAGAAAACATCTCCACTCCACATTAGAGGTATGCTCCTTAGTAAACCCTACACATCCATCCCTGCACATGGGACATAAGCAGACTTTCAAGGGAAGAAGGGAGTTGGACTGGGCAGGATTTAGCTCATCATTAGTTCATAATGACGGTATTTGGTCTGATAGAGGGATTACCGCAACACGCTGTGCCGGATAATGACGCGGCACAGCGCAGACACCTCAAATGCAGGGTGAGAGATTAGCTCAGGTGCTGTTGTGCTGATATATGATGCAGCTAGGAACCAAAAACAGAACAAAATACACCGGTAGAAAGGCAAACAGATCAAATGGAATACATGTGCAAGAAGCAAAAGCTGTGAAATGCTTTGATCATTTCCACGTGTCACAAATAAATTCCTATGTTGATGTATTTCTCTTTATGTGCCTAAACAAAGGCACAAAAACAAACACTGAGGGAACCATTTATACAGATTAAGACTAATTCCAAAGGAGTTTTCCTTAACTGTGACTGTAACTTCTCCATTTCTGACTCTAAAATTTCAACCAAACCCCAGGAAACACACCAGCCTCTTCAATTTATGTTAAATTCGTATTTTTCTTTCACAGAAAGTTCAGTCAACCCAGAACAAACTGGTCTGTTGTCTAAAACGTGACCCTAGATAAGACATGAGAGTCCACAAAAACACACACACACACACACACACACACACACACACACACACACACACACACACACACACACACACACTGGCTTATCTGTGTCATACACATGTACTACATATGCTAAACATGCACATACACACAACACCAACCAAGTGCCAAAGGCAATAATTCAGCAGCACACTACACAAGGAGACAGAGTCTCACCGTGTTAACGTCACAGGCAAAGTCGTGGCCCCCGCGACCGTCCACACACACTCAAGTGACATACAGCCAGGGCGTGGATTAATACCGTGGGTGTGCCGCTGTGTGTTCACTGAAACATGATATTGTTATGGAAATTTGCTCTGGAAAGCCAATCAAATTAGCTACAACTGACAAACGAGTAGAATTGAATTAGAAGCAAAGGATATTTGTCACATCTTTAGAAAGGCAAAGTACAGCTTGTTGTGGATTTACTGCAAATTAACATCAAATATGCTTCTGTGGGAAAAGAAAGGCACTTATTCACATGTAATTAGCCAATTCAAAAGCATGCACAAATACACACACACTTTATATGAGGTCAGCTGCTTCAAATGTACAACCGGAGTGACCAAGTTGAAGGTTAATATTAGTCATTTTTCACACAAGGCTTAACATTGTCGCCCTGCAGTGTTTTATGAAAACGTGACATTCGCGTTCCACTCAGTACATGCACACACATTCCTCTTTCTGCTGCTCGCTCCAAACCACACACACACACACACAGACAGACAGACACACACACACAGACAGACAGACACACACACAGACACAGACACACACACACACACACACACACACACACACACACACACACACACACACACATACACACACACACACACACACACACACACACACACACACACACACACACACACACACACACACACACACACACATTTACAGTATGCTCTAGTGCCCAGCTCGTTACCATCACGTTATCTCTCCTCCTCCTGTCTCACCCTCACATCCTGGACAGTCCCATCTTCCCTCTCTCTTAAAACACACACATGGACTTGTATATGGACGTGCATGAAAATACACACCGCTCTCTGTGCCTTTCAACCGCTGGCTTTCTTATTCTTATTCACACAGTCACTCACAGAGAATCCATCTAACCCTATAATCTTTTTCCTTTCTCTGCTCACTCTTCACCAGCACGCACACCCACACACACACACACATCACACACACACACACACGCACACGCACGCACACACACACACACACACACACACACACACACACACACACACACACACATGCACACACGCGTCTTATGCGTTTGTGTGTCAGACCCGTATGTCACATACATGTTAACAGGCAGCCGTGAGTCAGATGCTAGCGCAGCTTTTTTGCCTTAAGGATTGGTGCACGACATGCAGCCGTGCAGTGATGAAGCGCCAGCATGCACAGGCACTGCGATCTAACATGCAGCAAGCACAGCACTGCAGACTCTAAGCCGCAGACTGAGAAGATTTTCATTAAAGTCGCAGGGAATATCACACGCCTGTGTAACAAGGCTTCATCCACGACTGGAGAATGTATGTAATTTGTGGGCACTCACAGCCAAAACGTTTTTGGCTGTGAGTGCCCACAATTTACAGCGGCCGCAAACGTTTCAATGCCATGTTTTGTGCCTGTATCCTTTTTAGGTGAAGGTAATATATGACACTATTAATTATACAAATATAATTAACAGTAAATATGAGGCCCCTGTAATAGGTTACAGAGTAAGATTCTATCATATAAGCCCGTTAGCCATGAAAATAAGGGAAAATACATTTCTTCGAAGGCTTCCCTCCGTGTAGCCATCCTTTCTGATTTCCATAATGTTTAAAAGAACTGAGATGGGAGGAGACAAAGGAAACCCTAGCGGCCTGAGGCAGCCAAGTACAAATTCTGGTTAGGAAAGCAGTGCGAGATCACACTATTACAAAATGAAAGATCAGGTCCTAGATTCAAATACCACAGTTGCTTACTATCAAGTACTTTCAATTTGACTGATCTCTGTTCCTCAGTGTAATGGAACATTGGATGAAACCCAATAGCAGGCAAATTCCCTTCTGCTGCCAGGGGACATTAATCATCATATCTAAATTATTAGAAAAAGAGTAACTGCTCTGTGGGAATGGAGTTCCTATTCTGTGAAGGTCAGTCCAGCTCTTTAAGGTGTATTTAAACTCCAGTTTTAATGTGCAGAATGTATCTATATGAACAAAACAGGAAGCCTGGCTTTGGTGACTTAAAAAATACACATCACCAAACTTCTGCATTTCTTAAATATGTTATGATGAATGCAATACAAAACACTCAGCAGGCTGTAGCATTGAGTGTTAGGAAATAAATTTTTCAAAATGCACCTCACCTCCCAGAAATCCTGCAGTGTGATGGGAGTGAAATGACTGAGCCATCCTCTCTGAGTTCAGATTTCTCTGGATGAAGTACATGACAGCCACTGTCTTGGAGACACTTTTGTCCTCTCTGATTTCCACTTTCTATTTGGCACGTCTTGTGCATCTGATCATGATGCCAGAATGGAAGTTTGGGCAACTTGATGTTGGTGAAATCACAGAGTTTTAATCAGTGGGGATGAGATGCTCATCTGTGCTGCAGTTAAGGTTGGTCCAGCTTTTGATACAGACGTAATTCAGTCGCGTTTACTATAACTCTTCATTTTTCAAATGACCATAAAATGGCTCATATCAACATAAATATTTAGAATTGAAATAATTAATAGATTAATAGACCAGTCCTTTTCAGCCATGCTAGTAGCACCACTTCAGACCAGACTGTAGTATTAACTATTTGATGGATTTGCCATGGAATTCTGAACAGATATTGATGGTGTGGAGAGGAAGATATTACTGATTGCTGCAAAACTAATGACATTCCCCTTAGCTTTAGCTGATTGCATGAATTAGCACGAGTTAGCACAATAAACTAAAATGGTAAATGTGTGTGTACCTACAAAATATCAGTCACTCTGAGCATGTTTTAGTATCTAGTGATCTTTGCATTTATTTGGCTCAAAGCACTGCCTCACAGAGCTGTTTGTATGTCTTTAGGCTTCTGTTTTCTGAGTCTTCGATGAGAGTAAATTAAATATCTTGTGTGATATTGTCAGAAACAATTAACAGACTAATTTTGAAAATATTCAGCATGGTAAATGTTTCCATTTATGTAAGTTTTCACTGTACTAGTAGTCAATTGAAGTCCTACATAATGCTAGCTTTTTGCAAGCAGAAACAATGGGTGATAAAAGTGTCAAATCAATAGGACAGAATTCAGATTTCCTTTTTTGTGTGTGATTATAAAGCAGGCCAGTGTGCTGTATGAGAGCTGCGAAAGCGCCAAAACACAGAGAAATGCACACATCCCGTATTTAGCGGGATGGACGAGCCATTTGAACTTCTGTATGTTTGTGATGTCACAAACACACCCTCATATCATATGTCCGCCCTCAGCGCTGCCCATGTCTAACCTTTTAAGATGAAGAAAACACAGAGCATTGTTGTGGAGGAAGTAAACTACAAGACTGAAGAGAACCTGTGGTTGACCTGGGCGTGTGTCACATGGAAAAGAATCAGCCAATCAGAAGGGAAGGTTATTGATATTCATATGCCTTAAAGACACAGACACAAAACAGCCTGCTGTTGGTAGAGCTCCAGAGAGAAGCTTGAGAGAGATGTAAAACCGATATTGAAATGTTTTTTTTTTTTTTACATAGAACCACAAAAAGATCTTCATATAGATATCAGTACTGCAAACAAAACACTTGAACAGAGTCAGATATGGGACCTTTAAGATGGCAGTAGTGTCTGTTGTATCTGAGCTGTGTTTGTCTGGTGGTTTTTTACCTCTGTAAATGAACATTAGAGTCTCCCACAGGCACATACACAGGAGGGGATCCTTCACCACCAACCGTGTGAGGCGTCCTGTCAGGTGTCCCTCTGATCTTGGCATATCATCAATAATGCCCCCATCCCAGGTGGAGAGCAGCGAATGGGGGCCACCATCCCGCTCCCTGCAAACACACCGCGACTGTGGACGTTCCCTGTCCAAACAGAGGTGAACAAAATGCTTCACACTTACGTGCCAGAGGAGTTTGCAGAAATAAAAGCGATGCTGCTAGCTACACAGGCTCAGGCGGTGAAATAGCTTAATAAGCTCCATCCCGCAAACATGTTAATATATCTCCTACCTGGTCTTGGGCCCCAGGAGCAGCTGTCTGAAGTACGGGCTCACAGCACAGAGCACAGCCGCATGAGCCCATCCCAGTTCTTTCCCAGAATCCCCAGCGTAGAAAGCCACATCGGCGAACTGCACGCCACGCTCCAACAACCACTGCATGTCCTGGGAGAAGCTGGACTCCTCCACTCGGATAGGAGGAAGACGAGCTGAACGGAAGAGGGGAAGCAGCAGCAAGGCGGAAGGAAGAAAAAAGGGAAGGGAAGATAGGATGAGTTGAGATAATTAGTGCTGAAATTCAGCTCACCG
Source organism: Embiotoca jacksoni (assembly GCF_022577435.1). Lineage (NCBI taxonomy): Eukaryota > Metazoa > Chordata > Actinopteri > Embiotocidae > Embiotoca > Embiotoca jacksoni. The sequence goes on along the minus strand of NW_027185229.1, from coordinate 7,334,028 downwards.
CTAAATCAAAAACAAGAAGAGAAAATCCACCAAATTTGTTGTGTTCAAAGCCGTCCAGGAGTGTTGTAGCAGATTTTTGGTGGACTCATTTTTCCTCACTCTACCTTGTCCACTTGTACTAGTGACTTTTTCCTTTTTTTGGGCAATGGTTTTTGACAGCTCAGAGAAAAGTGGGGTGTATACATGTTGGTGGGGAAAGTTATTTTGACAGCAAAAGTGTCCTGGGATCTTGTAGCTATGAAAGAGAGAGCTGAGGGAGACCAATGTCATGTTGAGCCCTGCCCTGTTGCTCAAGTTAGAAAAAACGCTTCCAGATACGTTTGTCTTTGCACTAATGATGGACCTGAAAAGATGCAAGCTCAGGCTGCAGCATTGAATTCTGGTCTACCAAAGACACAGAAGAATTGTTTTTGGTCGACAGCGGATTTGTTGCTGCCTTTTTTCAAATCTTGAGGGACTAAAAATGTAACAAAAGTTCACACTTAATAGTTTTAACATCAAAGAAAAGCACGTTTAAAAGCTTACTACGGTTAATGTCTGAAGAAGATACAGACAAAACCTGGACTGAAAATAGTTACAAATAAATGATTTGCAGTAAACTGAGTGAATAAACACACTGTGAATACATTGAAAGACTTGCAAAGAAAAAAGAAGAGAATTAGAAAGCCTATCTGAAACAACAACCTGTAAAGAAACATTTTACATAAAAAAGGAACAAAAAAGCCGCTTGTGCTTTGCGATTCATGTATTCATGAAGTCGGATTAATAAAAAGCCAAAAAGCACCAAGCGGCAGAGAGAAGGAGGTGCAATGGAGGGAGGGGGATTCACAAATCATTGTCCTATTATATTCCTATTCATGCTTCGTACACGCTGCCCCTCTGCGAGCCTCATCTCTTTTTTTTTATAGCTGCCCTGATTTGGCCATGAAAACTTGTGCTGTTCCTGAATCACTGCTTGTCATATGTATAGTAAACTACGCCGTAAGTAGAGTTGAGTCGTTTTGGACAGGCACCAATCAATCCACCTGTAACTTGCTCACATTTTTGGCAGGACTTAAAGCTGTCAGTCACTGCATGAGATTTAAACACATGCAGCAGCAAACGGGTCAGATCAATATTTAACACAAGTTTAACAGCGTAGCTTGTGTTAAATACTTTCAGGTGCTATATTTTGTACAAAAATGACTTGTGCATAGGAAAAATGGCAGTAGTAGAAGCACAGCAGTAGCAGCAGAGCAAGAGACACGAGCGTAGCTTTGAATTCTGCACCATCTATCCATCTTTTGAATAAAATGATGCTTCGGGATCTGTTTGTGATGCGGGAGCTGTGGGCTTCTTGCCAAGTTAATTTTATTTTAATTATGTAATTTCCGATTGTACACACAGAAAGCTTTCTGTTTGTGGCAACATCCGTTTATTGACTGGCAGACAGTTGCAGATTTAATCAGACTGTCTTTTATCAAATTAGGAGAGAGAGTGGCACAGTCTAAAAAAGTAAAAGCCGCAGAAGCACAGCCGTCACACTCTCCAGTTTGGCTTGTTTCGTTTCAGCTTTGTTACAATAATCAAACTCGCTGCGTCTGAATGTATTTAGTACTGTGAGTTTTAGCCTCCTTTGATGACCATGGTCATTCATCTCATAATTAGCATTTTGTGTCTGCGGAATATTATTGGCTTCGAGGCAGTTTGATTAAACCACAATAAATCTGCAGGATTCCTCAATGTTGCTGCTTGAAACAAAAAACTTGTGACAAGAGGGGCTTGTTTTGAAGCTTAATTAAAAATTTATTTCAATTTCAAATAAACAGATTAGAACTAAATTACATCTTAAATATTTGTGAATAATTAACTGGAAACTTCTTAATAATTGATTTACCATTTGAGTAATTCTTTTACCATATTGTATCTTATTTTCTGGTTTCAGCTTCTCAAAAGCAAAGAACTGTGTGTGTTCTCTTTAAATCTGTTTTATGCCTCCACGCCGGCAACAGCCGCAGCCGGAGGCATAATGTTTTCAGGCTGTCCGTCTGTCCCAGTCTTGTGAACATGATATCTCCAGAACACCTTGAGGGAATTCCTTCAAACATGCCACAAACATGGACTCAAGGATGAACTGATCAGAATTTGGTGGTCAAAGGTAACTGTAAAACCCTTAAAACAAGTTTATGGCCTTAAGTCCACAATTCATTCGCTAATTTTGTCAAAATTTCATACAAATGTTTAATAGGATTAAAGGGTAAAGTGACGACATTTTTGAACAGAGCAAAATCAAATCAATATGTTTTGTAAAAACCTTAAAACTGTAGTGGCTCAATAGATCTTCTGTTCAGTTCTGTGAAGCGTCTATGCCTTAAAATTTGTAGTTTCTGTGCAGCAACATCCATATTTGAAACATTGTCTACTGTCAATCAGCTTCATTTGCCAAGCATATGAACATATAAAAGGATTCCGCCATTTATATTATGAAAGTCTGGGTACGCATGGGTGTAAACTGAAGCTTCAAAGGTAGGCAAAGGCAAACATTCGTGATGTGGAATTACATTTTTTGATCTGTTTTTTAAATATTGAAATTCTGAAGCGCATTTGTGAAGCTTATCAGAATTTACTTAACATGAATTATAATGAGTTAAAATAATCAACAGAGTAAGTACAATTCACAATAAATATTAGCTCCTCCAAAAACTTTAGTAATATGCACATGAATTAAAAACACATAACAAAAAAGAACTGCAGCAGGGAACATTCTGACTGTGTTTGTCAAGTGCCTCAACTTAATTTGGTTAGATGAGGTTCAGGAGTAATCCACTCCTATCCCACAACAACAACTCACTGGGCTGCCTCAGATCAAGCCACTAAACTCAGTTGTTACTGCATCTTTTGCGGAGTCTAAAATTGATTCAAACGTCATTGAATAAAAGTAGTCTACCTCGCTCTTTGTCTCTCATCTTATTTCCAGTTTGGAACAGAGAATATTGATCCAGATAAAACCTTTGTGCTCAGCTGTTTTTATGGCTTCGTAAGCTCAGGAAGAAACAATGCAGTCAGTCCATTGAATGTTCTTTGAACACCATAAAAAAATAACAATTTAAAGAAACTTTAATTACTTTTAGCATTAAAATCAAATTTGCAATAAAAAGAAATAATTAAATACAAACAAAAATACAAAAAGTTAAAAGATTGTGCATATAGGAATGAACAAGACATGAATACATGCCACTTAGAATTAAGGCAGCATCACTCAAATGCCGTAGTATTCCTCTGACCTGGTTGCTCCAAGTGAGGGGGACGAAGCTCATTCACTTTATTTCCTCGCCTCTTCTCTGGCCTCTCTTTGGCTTTGTGTTTCAGACACTGAATCATGAAGTACTCCAGCTGAACAATACAGAAATACACACGTTAGTTCAAGTGCACGGTGCACAAATAGTGATGTTACATCATCAATTCTTTGCTTTAGATATAACTTCCCTGGGAAGATAAACCTGCCATTCTCTCCACAACCTATGTGGAAGTGCAAAGTTAATCTAGTTTAACAGAAATGCATGTAATTGCTGCTTGTTGCGATTCAAGCACTAAAATACTTTTTGTGATAAAAAAAAAAATGCTGGTTTCCTTGAGGGGATGCTGAGTGAAAAAGCACACTCAGCATCAAATAAACTTAAGAGCTTATTCAAAACGAGAGGCTTTGATTCCTGTGTTGCGTCATCACTTACCACGCTGCCAAAGTAGCGACCCACAAAGACGTGGTTGAGAGAAGGCAACTCCAGATAGGTGGCCCCCAGGTCCCGGGACAGCTGCAGACCTTCGCTGTGAGGCACACAGCTGCTCCAGTCAGACGCACACAATGGACACGTACAAGGAGGGCCTTCGTCTGAACACAGAGGGGAATTCAACTCTAAGATGAAGTAATGCATACTGTATTTGCAACTTAATCTAATAAATAATTTATGAGGGTACTGGAGATGCAGTGTGTGAGTTATTGATATTAGATTATGCTTTTTAGGAAGCATGAATCTCGTATGAATTGGAGAGCTAATACTGGCAATACTGACGCCATGTTTGAATGAATGAGCAGTGCAGGACCACCATACAGTAAATAGAAAGGAATAACGTGTCCTTTACACTTGGAAAAATGAACAACATCCTTACTGCTAATGTCCATACTCGACATGGATCAATACATATTGTACACAGAAGTGGGACAAAAAATCTGGACACTGCACTGCATACTGTAGCTCTCAACACATTTAACATTGTGATGTAAAAGGGAGCTTCGTCTGTAAGCACAGTATTGTCCTGTATATATAATCACACCCATCCCTCAGATGGCTGTGATTATAATGATCAAAAGTCATTCTACTCCCTGTTAGTCAAAGCACACTGTCTGATACTCCCTACGGAGACAGGCCATGCAAAGCCTCGAAAATGTCATACAAGGACATATTGAATCTGCTACATCTCAAATAACCAGTGAGTAACAATGCACTGTATTGTTTTTGTCTTAAAACACGTTTGTAAAAATGTTGTGTTGCTTGTCAAAAGGACTAATTTAAAGACTGTTGATGTGAAGAACAGAACACAAAATATGCGAATTGAATTGAAATAGAAGACATAATTCACAAAACAGAACACTCAAAACAGATGCAGCCATTCAGTATGTGGTTTTATGGTGTGGACTCGCCCTGCATACTTTTTCAAGTTTGTGAAGTTGTAATTTCATGGTTTTTCTTAGGCAATTTTACTTTCTGAAATGAGAAATATTGCAACTTCCAGGCTGCAGTTTTTACATTTTCAGCAAGTCTGCAGGAGGGCAAAAAGGAATACTGTACAACTACGTATGAATAAGACCATTTAAATGTGTAAAATCTCTGCAGCGGTACGCTTACAAGGACCAACTGTACTGTGGCATGTGTGCACGGGGACAGAAAATTTGGATTGGAGGCAGAATCAGACAGAAAATTCGGGGGATTATCTTGACGGAAGAAAAGCGAAAAAGAGTACAGAAAGACTGCACTTAGGAGCGGAGAGAAAGACGGGATGAAAAATACATACAGCCAAGTGCTGGGGCATTGATAAATCAAACTGCTAATAACCTACAGGCATGACACGGAGCTAAGCTCAGTGAGTGTGTGTATGTGAGTGAGTGTGGCGGAAGGAAGAAGAGAGTGTGTGTGAACGTCTGACAGGCGGTGACTTGGCATATCAGTGGTGTGTTTGTGCGTGTGAGGGTGTGTGCGTGTGTGCCCTTGGATAAATCTGTCTGTGCTCCCCGTCCCTCGTTCATCGCTGGTTTAATGGCTGCATTAATGCACGTATGGTAGCCCTCTCTCTGCCACAGCTGTGCCTTAGGTGGTTTAAAGTCGAGCAGCAGGAAGTGCTCCGAGCTCAGCCGTCATTCTCTGCAGTCATGAGGGGATGGCATGAAAATACTCACAGCAGCCACAAACAAAAACAGAAACAAGGACTCTGGTCTACAGCACTCCCTCCTCTCCTCTTCCTCTTTCCAGCAAAGACTTGACTTTCTCTGTGATCATCCTGCAGCGGAGCTCTGACAGGTTCTCGGAGTATGTTGAGCAGGAAAGCTAAAAATACAAGCTGGTGCATTTGATGGGCTTGTTTAAAGAGTCGGGATCCAACACGGGGTCAGTGTGTCTACAAAAAGACACACAGCCTCACTGAGGTGCCGTCATACTGTGCATTAATGCCCATGTGTTAAGCAGCCTCCATAAGGCTACAGCCATGTGCCCTAATCCTGCTCAAGGAACATAGTTGTGGTGAGCTATGACAATTAACTTTTGTCTACTCGCTAAGCCTCTATTGGCCCAAAAGTCTAAACTTGATGTTTGGCTCTGCTGTCAGCTCACATGAGGAGATTTAATCATGAGCATCCTCCTCATTGCTGGGAGGACACGCTAGAGGACACAAGACTCAGACAGTGATCTCACTCGCCCAACAAGAAGAACACGATACTGTCCTGAAAACAAAATCAACACCTGAGGCAACAGTAAACTGACAGTACAGTGGCTGAAAGCGGCGAACATTTTGGTTCCTTTCAAGCGCCACTGTTCGAATACAACAATGACAAATTGTTAGCGCAACCATCAGTTGGCAAGGCGCTGCTGGCAAAACTAAACTCACTCCAGCTCTGACAAAAGCACAAAACAAAGGCGCGCTCACCATTCAACCGCGCTCCAACAGCAACAAGGATGACAGGCACACCCCAGTGCCTCAGGAGCGGGCGGAGCCTCGGGGCGTAGCCGTTCCTGACCTGCTGAAAGGCCAGCTTGTCAGTGACTGAATATTTGATGACCAGGATGTCCGCCTGCTCGAGAACTTTCCGTACACTGGCCCAGTCGCTGTCCAACAGGTCCTAGTGAGGTGAGAAAAGGAATTTGGCTGTAAACAGAGGAAGGTCAGAGGAGGACAGAAAGGAGGAATGCAGTTTGCAGAGTTGTCTGCATACACCATGAACCTTACCTCACATAACCCAAACTCTTCCCTTTAGTATAAATAGCTCAGTGTAGCTGGCTCTTGGGACTTTGCCCCGAAGGACCTGTGTCAGGGAAGCTGCTCTAAATCAACCTGATTCAACTGGTTAGGCAGGAAAAAAACACTTCAAAAAGCTTAGAGCAATTTGAATAAAGACGGACAAAGAATTAGACTGACAGAGTTTCCCCAGCAACACCCCTGACGGGGTTCGACAGCCAGATAATAGGACGCAAACAGAGCTGCTACAAAATCCTAACAGGGCTTTCATTTCAAATTCATACGCTATTAAGAACAAAAGTTCTTTCATCAGGTTCTTTTTTGTGCAGTGCATGTTAAAATAGCTTTCTCCTAAGAATAGAGATGTTTTTATAAAGCCTGCAATCAGCGCCGGAAGGCAACACACTTGGAATTTGAAATGTTGTACGTCTTTTGAGAAACAGAAGCAGATCGGAAAGTAAACAGCAGTGAAGTGACGCACGCTCTCTCACAATGACAATGCTCTGGCAAGAAGATACCACTTTTACATGGTGTTTTGCAATCTTGGCCTGTCTTCCTCTGTAAATCAAGTCTGATCTGGCATCACATAAACTGAGATGATCGTCAAGATGTAAATGAAGGAGAAAGGGAGTGATAACAACACCCAAAATGACTCTTTAAGATCCTGAACAAGAAAAAATGAGCAAGGCATATTTGAACTGAATCGTGCAGGTTTCTCTGCTCACCCAAACACACCACCCGTCACTTACCCAGCTGGGACAATCCCGAACCACCACAGTGACATCCCCAAACACACGTGATGTGTACTCCATGAATGCCGGGTTATGCATGCTGCTCTCCAGGTCGCACGGTCCCACCAGCGCTCCGTGACCCAGGTAGCTCCACAGCAAGCCTCCCTGCAGCTGCCCCTGGCCCATGATCTCCTCCCCGGACCCGACTCCTCCGGGGCACTCGCTGCCCAGAGCCACGATGTGGATGGACCTGCAAGCCAGACAACTCGTGGTTGAGAGTGAATGGAGGCATCACACAGGTAGATGATGTTCCAGATGATGTTGCACCGAGGAAGCGGAGGCACATCTCGTTGCACTGGAGCTTATTATTCATGTCTATCACGGACAGTGCATCACTGTTATGGCACTGAAAATGACTGAGAAGAAGCTCACCAAGGCCCTTATTACACCCGAGTGGGTTTTATGGTTCAATAAATCACAGTTAGAGAAATATTTTCTTGTTGTATTTGTAAGCTGTCAGGCATTGACAAAAACATAAATAGGCTTAGGCATGCAACCAGGTGCCCCTTGTCCTCACGTCTCTTAATGAGTTGCAGCTTCAGAGGAACTTACATTGTGGTCACCGCGGTTTTGTTCCGCTGCTCTACGCTATGAAGCCCGTTTCCCCTCGCGGTGCGTTCCCGCGCCAGTCTGCAGTCAGGCTCGCTTTTCCGCAATGAGCCGCGGCTCGGCTCCGTCGTTAATCCCTCTCATCGGTGGCTGGCCCCCCGTGAGCCCGGCTGCAGGGGAGTTTCGCAGTCACTGGCATTTCCCTGTCTCGTTAGTCATTCATAAAAGCGGAGCCCGATACCGTCCCGAACCGACCGCAGAGAGGCGCACCGGACAGCCCAACCGGCGGAGCAGCAGTGTGTCAACAGCAGCGCCCATGGGCAGCCACTGCGCTAACAGACAAACAAGTTGTCGGGCGGTAGGAGACACAGTTAACGAGCAGGAGAGCGCAGCCTCGCGCCTCGGTGTGTCCACACTGTATAAATGACGTGGGCGGATAAAACAAAGTCTCCGCGGAGAGAGAACAACTGGACAGAGAGCGAGAGAGAGAGAGAGAGAGAGAGAGGTCGCGCCTGACTCAGCAACACGCACGCGAGCATACACACGCAGAAGCAGCGCGCGCCAACACACACACATACGCACACCCTCACAGACCACGCTGTTGGTCTACTGCGTTATTTTGCTCACTTAGACATAGTTTCACACCTTGTTGTCTTTTCAAAGCTTGACGTTTACTGTTGAGGAAGAAGAGGTTTGACCTGTGCGCAGGTACTAGCTACCCCTGACGTTCAAACACAGACTCCATTATATATGCACTGACACAAAGGTAATTGCCAAACGGTGGGAGCATGGGGTGCAGTGTTAATGATAGTGATAACTAATAGCAAGTGTTAGGCTATTTGCTGACACAGCAAATACATATGTAAAACTTACAATGGCTTTTTGAGGGTGTTTTGTAGTGGGAGTAGTAATGAGATGTACTCCCTCCTGGCCAAACTCCAGGCCCTCTGAAGCTGTTGGAGAGGGAGAATAGACTGGCCCTTAAAGATTTAGTCAGAAACTCTAGTGCCATTCACAACCATGATAAATAATTCATAACATAAAAGTGCAACATGCTGCTTACATGCTGTTGCTCTCCTTCTGGTGCACCAGACACAGTCTTCTTTTTGTGTTGACAAGCAGCCCTCCACTTGACCTATTGCAAATGACCAGCTGCAGATAATGGTCCCCACCTTGTGTCAAGATTCCCAAGTTAACTACAAAATCACATTTTAATATTTAGTGCGTATTGACTCTGCGCGCCTGCTCAGCCTCCTCACTCTATGTAACCCATGGCCCTGTGCATCTCTTGATGGTATTTGAAGCGTCACATAGGCCGAGGCCTTCAGACAGCGCTGAGAGTTTGCTGTGAGCCAACTCCAAACACCAGCATCATTCATGCAGAGAGGAACATTATACCCCACAGCCTGTGCGTTCTCAACCCACGGCATTTGCAGTTTCGGGGCCATGTCACAGTTTCAGCCTGCACTTATACAGAAACGGAGAAGTAATCTGAATGTGACAGGTTGTCTTGACTCTCTACATCAAATGGTTAAGAAATGATAATACACTTCTTTTGCATTGTATGTAAAGTATAGGAAAACTATGCAATACATTATTGTTTTTGTCCCTCAGAACCCACACTAACAACCTCAGAAATTCATTAAATGTTCCAACATATATTACTGTAAATAACAAATCTATATTCGTAGGTCTTTTTTTCTTGCTAGGGTAATTTTTCATGTCTCAATCAGATGAAATGTTTTGATCTAGCACTTTTTGGATAGCTAGTTTTAAACATAAGTGTTCACAACACAACCCTCAACATTTCTATAAAACATATACCAGGGGTCATAAGGGGCATGACTTAACAGTAGCCTCCTCCAGACAGCCACAGTACCTGTTCTACACCCCTCATAAAGACGTCTGGGGTCCTCCGTAGTTCACTCTTCGCCATCAGGCAAGAAACATCACAACACAAATCTCAAACACTGAAATCTCTGCAGCCTGATATTCATGCTTTTTGATGTTATCTGAGGGAATAAAAAGACAAGCAGCCACTATTGCAGTATGATCTTTATATATTTTACATAAATGATTATCCACTTTAGGACCTTATTGAACAGTGTAAACCTTATCGATTTATTCGTTGTATACATAAAACATGAAGAGTACTGAAATGCAGAGAGATACACCAGTGTGGGGACACAGAAATCCCAATTCACCCATAGAAAAGTATATTTATTGAAGTAGATGAGGTTTTTTTTTAAATATATAAATGATCATAAAACAGCAATGTGTTGCCAAACTTTGAAGTGAAACATTTTAATTTTCATGTAAACTATGAGCCATGCAATTCAAAAAAATCCAAAAGCTCCCAATCTCATTTAAAACAAGACAATTTAAGGCCATCTCTAGCCAGCTTGAAATACAGCACTGAGAGCATGTCTTTAAACATCTAAACTCCTCTTCATACAGTTCTTATGCAATCATTTAGAGGAGATCAGGGTAAGAGAAACTATTATGATGCAATACTCTTGTTACTGTCCTTCAAAGCTGCTGTGGCTCTTGCCACCTTGCCCTTTTCTCCTTGAAAGTAGTCTGACTCAATCCAGTTCTGGTCCTCGGAGAGCTTGACATAGACGTCCCCATTGGTCTCTGTGACCGTGTGGATCCGCTGCTTCACACCCTTGGAGTACCATCTGGGCACAGGCCGTTTCTCCGTGGGGTCGGTGCCCTTGTACAAGCCCTCCCCTTCGGCTAAAGAGATCTTGTACTTGTGCTTCGGACAAATTATGCACAGCTTGCCGTCAAGTTCCTGTGTGTGTATGTGTGGAAAGAAAGTGGGTAAACAACCTCGTGTAGAATTAGTCATTCAGGCCATTTGGCACTACATTAACATTAATGTTATGCAGGTTTAATATCATAATTACAGTATCCCTTTATGACTCAGCCCAGAAGTTTGCTTTAGGCATTTCAGTACAGATAGAATAACATGTAAAAGCAGTAATGGGATTCAAATTAAAACTTAAAAGTCTTTAACTTAAATAGCATTTTGATGTCTTTCCTCTGGGTCAGACAAAGACACAAGATCTAATCTCTTAAGTCAAATGTAAACCTCACCTCAATGTCTCCATTCTGCAGCATTCCCCCAGCATCTGTTGGGAGGACAGAGGATCAGAGTATTGCAGAATAAGCAAACAGTTTACAGCACACTAACCTTTTGCTGAGTGGACACACTTTCGAGGTGATATGTGCTAAAACGACGTGAGGCAACCCAGTGTTAAATGTCCCATCGCATGATTTCTATTAGCTGCAACTTCTTTTTTGAGGAAGTTCATAAAAAGAGGCACGTTTTGATCCAGAGTGGACTATATATTACGGTATAAAGTCTAATGATCGGTGATGTAATTATCAGATTTGCAGTCACCATTTACAGTTTTCCACTGGAAAAACAGTACTCACGATAGCAGTAAGAGTCCATGGCATGGAAGACTCCCTGATGGTAGATAATCAATACATCCCGACCCTCTAGTGTTCTGAAAGAGCGCTTCTCTTCAATCAGTTCATTCTTCTTGCCCACAAAATGAAGCCCTCCTTTTGGCTGCTCCTTCTCCGCCATGGCTCTGTAAAATCCTGCCTAAAGGGCAAACAGTAAATATCACAATTTGTCATATTTATCATAAAAAAATAAATTACCAGTCAACAAGATTAGGTGTAACTTTTCCACCAAAAAGACAGCAAAGTGGTAATGATGTATAGGGTGAGAACTAACACTGAATCCCCACATGGAAAGTGTGCTTTTGGGATTTGTCACTGGGGTTACTACGTTGACGCCTTACACCACAGTTGTTGGCTTAAATCAAGTTCACAACACTTCTGGAAAAATCAAGCAGAATATCTTCACACTGATCAGCTGTATTCCAAACACACAAAGACCTGCAGCATCAATCACCACTAACTGTCTCAGCATCATCATTTGTTAAAGTTATTAAAAGTGAAATAATCATCATCGTAAACCAAAAATCCGTGAAAAACAACACCAGACAATATTTATCGCCTGTCGTGTGTTACCAAAACGAGTCTGATCGAGCGCCCAGTGACTACTGACCGACATGCAGTGACACATATGGGTTAAAGAAAGTGACATAGATTTGGCTGTCATCATTCAGCACAAGCACTGGTTATTCAGAGGCCACAGCGCTACATCATCCCCTTGTGTAATCTCCATGACAGGCAGTGTATACCAAAAATATCTGGACGCAAGTGTGATTCATAGTGGAGTGGAATAATGAGCACTTCAGAGCAGGCTGAGTAAGCACAGTAGTAGTAGCAGCGAAAGTCACATGTCCTGAAGCCTGTGGCTAAAGCTCAGACAGCTGATATGAAGGAAGGAGCCACAGAACAGCAAAATAATTATTTGTCAGTAATTTTTTTTAAAAACATTCCTTAAGTGAGCCTTAAGGGACTATGTGCTAAATTTGTCCAATTACTTCAGATGTATGTTATATCTATCACCTTCTTTATCTGCCTCTCTCTTCCTTTTTGTTTTAAAAAAGAAATAACAACGCGTATTTTCCGCCACTTTGGCTTTACCTTGAAACTCAGCAGCTGTGTCTCCTCCGTCAAGCTGAACAACTGTACTGCTGACAGTTCAGGGTTGCCTGGAAAAGAGGGGCCCATCTCTATTATCTCCAGATGCAAGATGTCTTCAGTTAGCCCAATCTACACACTGTATGTTTCTTATCTGTCTCTCACAGGCACAAGATTTATTTGATTGTGAAGAAAAATGTTTCATAAACCCATTTCTTTAATATGTAATTGGGGGAGATTTCTTTCTCAAATCTTTTTCTTGATTTTGTAAATATTTTAGACAGAAAAGGAGAACAGGACTACCCTCAGGAAGTTGGGATATACAATATATCACATTCAACCGTGTGTAGCATGGAGGTAGGATAACTGTGACAAACTGCCACTGAATACAGGAATTACAAATATAACAAGCAAACAAACAAACAAGTAACTCTGAAGAGATGTGGTGTAAAACTGGATTCATGTGGGGGAGATTTCTAGCAGAAATCTAGTGATTTAAGACAAATATATAGCTATTATTATTATTTATTAGGGCATTTAGTTTGATCAGTTCACATGCTTTGTGTCCCTAAAGTTTTATAAGTCCTATCACCATTAACAGCTGTAATAGTCATAGTAATAATTGTGTAAAGTTACAAGGTACATTTTTCCAAATATTGTACCAGAGTACAGGTTTGAGGTACTTGTACTTTACTGGAGTATTTCTATTTTATGCTGCTGTATACCTCTAAATATGTTCTCTTTGGTCCTCTGCTTTATTTGACAGCATAGTTACTTTTAGATTAAGATTTCAATCATATATTATAATATGTTATATTATTTTATATGCTATTATATTATCAGTTTCTATAATAATACAGTGCATCCGGAAAGTATTCACAGCGCTTCACTTTTTACACATTTTGTTATGTTACAGCCTTATTCTAAAATGGATTAAATTCATTTTTTTCCTCAAAATTCTACACGCAATATCCCATAATGACAAAGTGAAAATAGTTTGTTTAAAATTTTTGCAAATCTATTAAAAATAAAGAACGAAAATATAACACGTACATAAGTATTCACAGCCTTTGCTCAATACTTTGTTGAAGCACCTTTGGCAGCAATTACAGCCTCGAGTCTTTTTAAGTATGATGCTATAAGCTTGGCACACCTATTCTTGGGCAGTTTCTCCCATTCTTCTTTGCAGGACCTCTCAAGCTCCATCAGGTTGGATGGGGAGTGCACAGCCATTTTCAGATCTCTCCAGAGATGTTCAATCGGGTTCAAGTCTGGGCTCTGCCTGGGCCTCTCAAAGACATTCACAGAGTTGTCCCAAAGCCACTCCTTTGTTATCTTGGCTGTGTGCTTCGGGTCGTTGTCCTGTTGGAAGATAAACCTTCGCCCCAGTCTGAGGTCCAGAGCGCTCTGGAGAAGGTTTTCATCAAGGATGTCTCTGTACATTGCTGCATTCATCTTTCCCTCCATCCTGACTAGTCTCCCAGTTCCTGCTGCTGAAAAACATCCCCACAGCATGATGCTGCCACCACCATGCTTCACCGTAGAGATGGTATTGGCCAGGTGATGAGCGCTGCCTGGTTTCCTCCAAACATGACGCTTGGCATTCAGGCCAAAGAGTTCAATCTTTGTTTCATCAGACCAGAGAATTTAGTTTCTCATGGTCTGACAGTCCTTCAGGTGCCTTTTGGTAAACTCCAGGTGGGCTGTCATGTGCCTTTTACTGAGGAGTGGCTTCCGTCTGGCCACTCTACCATACAGGCCTGCTTGGTGGAGTGCTGCAGAGATGGTTGTCCTTCTGGAAGGTTCTCCTCTCCTCTCAGAGCAACGTTGGAGCTCTGTCAGAGTGACCATCGGGTTCTTGGTCACCTCCCCGACTAAGGCCCTTCGCCCCCGATCGCTCAGTTTGGCCGGGCGGCCAACTCTAGGAAGAGTCCTGGTGGTTCCAAACTTCTTCCATTTACGGATGATGGAGGCCACTGTGCTCATTGGGACCTTCAATGCTGCAGAAATTTTTCTGTACCCTTCCCCAGATCTGTGCCTCGATACAATCCTGTCTCGGAGGTCTACAGACAATTCTTTGGACTTCATGGCTTGGTTTGTGCTCTGACAAGCACTGTCAACTGTGGGACCTTATATAGACGGTGTGTGTCTTTCCAAATCATGTCCAATCAACTGAATTTACCACAGGTGAATTCCAATCAAGTTGTAGAAACATCTCAAGGATGATCAGTGGAAACAGGATGCACCTGAGCTCAATTTTGAGTGTAATGGCAAAGGCTGTGAATACTTATGGACATGTGATTTTTTTTTCGTTTTGGATTTTTAATAGATTTGCAAAAATTTCAAAAAAACGTATTTCATGTTGTCATTATGGGGTATTGTGTGTAGAATTTTGAGGGGGAAAATGAATTTAATCCATTTTGGAATAAGGCTAACAAAATGTGGAAAAAGTGAAGCGCTATGAATACTTTCCGGATGCACTGTACATCATAATAGATCAAAACCACAGTACTATATAAAGCCTTAACAATTAGTCTAAGACCAATTATATATTATAACAGCTAAAAGTATTATTACAATACTATATTATACAGTCTGTAATGTTAATCATAATATAATAATACATCTGATTATAGTCACGATGAGAACTTTTAGTTTCGATTTTTCTTTTACTGAGTGATTAGACTAAGTCGTTTACCGTGTTGTTGTGCAGACAGGCGGAACCATTTGTGTCAGTCTCCAGCGGGGGCCGGACCCATTTCGTGGTGCAGCACCGACGGCGAGAAACAATACTGCGCCCAATGAAATTTCTGCACTGCGAATAGACAGTAAGTTGCAGACATTTTTTGAAAGTAAGTGGTAAACTACTTATCAGCTCTGCATGAAGGATAGAAGAGCAGCTGGTCTGGTGAATGCGAAACATCCACAGTGAGAACAGAAACTACATAAAAAATTTAAAAAAAAACTGGGCAAGTCTGACGTCTGATCTTTGCAAGCAGAGTAGGCTAGCTGTTATTTACACGTCTTTGTGCTAGTAAACCACATTACTGTCTCTGCGGTGTTGTACAAAGTGTACAAACTATAAAAACTCTGCAACAGAACCAGTGATGGAAGTTGTATTGCACAGTATGTCATAACTGATTTTCCGAGTAAAAGGGGCAATTCATTATCTTGATTACATAAGTATATGATCAAAGAAAGAATCCGACCAATAAAAGACTGTTTGTGTTTGATGTATTAATACCAGCTAAACGGTAAAGGATTATCATTTTTTCAGTGCAGAGTTAAGTCTAACTCGAGTCAGAAGCAACACTGCTGGACTTTGCTCGGGCTGCTAAACTCACCAGCAAAGTCTTAAATTAGGCCAGTGTGCTGGGTTTGAACTGAAAAGCCTGCACTCAGCAGCCTGTTAGTCCAAAGGAGCACACATGACTGAATTTATGCATGTTGAACCTTAAATGCTCTCATCATGGCCAAACGTTTTTGCAATATGTAATAGTACATTTGTGGCCAAATGCACCTTATACATCTTCCACCTGCACATTAATTTACTCTGTTTAATACACATCTGTCATTTCCAAAACATCCTGCAGTACATTTCATTACATGTCAACACGTGTAAACGGATCAAGAAAAGAAACAGGACTTTGTGTATTGTTGGATGCACACAGTTACTATTTAAGGTAAAGTTAGGTTTTCAGGAGTTTCCTTCCTAAGGTGCATTAGTTTGGGGCCTTGGAAAGCATGTTGTGGATGGTCTGTGTTTCTGCTGTTAAAAGAAGAGACTAATACTTTATTTTGCTTTCACACTAGTCAGTAGCTGTCTGGAAATCTGAAACAAAACACAATGCAAACACTGTTTATGTGCACATTTGTTAAACAGGAAGATGGCGCTGCGAGCTTGTGGCTTTATAGTGTTTCGACGCCTTGCCAGCTGCATTCCCCCACCAGACAACATTGAGTATCTCCTCTTGCAGACTTCTTATGGGGAACACCACTGGACCCCACCCAAAGGTGGGTTAAACACATTACATTTATCAATGTAGTTGAAAAAGTAAATACTAATGAACTAAGCTCTGCCAAATTCTGCTCGTATAGTTTTCAATATTTTTCATCCGATTACCTCTAATATGTTCACCATCAGGTCATGTGGACCCAGGTGAGGACGACCTCACCACAGCTCTGAGAGAGACCAAGGAAGAGGCGGGGTTGGGGGCGGAACATCTGCGGGTGATTGACGACTTCATTCAGGAGCTGCACTACGAGGTGCGAGGCAGACCCAAAGAGGTGCTGTACTGGCTGGCCGAGCTGAGAGACCCAGGGACGGCCGTGACTCTGTCGGACGAGCACCAGGACTACCGCTGGGCCCGCCTGGAGGAGGCCTGTGCTCTGGCCCAGTACAAAGACCTGCAGGACACACTGAGAGCAGCACACAGACACTTAAAGCCTCAGCAGGACAAACAGTGATGTGTAGACTACACAGAGGGGATGATGAAAGAATGGCATGAGGGACTCTACCTTTCTATGGTCGAAGATCTGTTGTGAAAATACTGCTTCTTCTTTATGTAACTGAATGATTCGGCTGTTGCTGTTTGTTTAAATGTTTTGTCTCTACCGTGCAATCTTACCTAAGGAGTAGATTTCAGCAGGGAGGAAATGAATCAGCACCAGATTCCATCTTTGTTACTGCACAAAAACATTATTATCTGTGTCCTTAAATCTTCTTAGTCATGTGTAATGGGATTAAATACATAAATGATGTTTATCTGAATGTAAATAGGCTGAAATACACCCCCGTAGCACAAAATTGAGAGTATAAAAACAAAACCAAGGAACAAATCCCTTAATTTTGGAGTCCCAAGCAGAATAACTTAGAGGGGGATGTGCTTCACGTGGCCATACGGTTTTATCAGTCTGTAGTTTGAATCAAATTTAGCCAAAATAAAGTTTTGTCCTACCTTTTGA
The DNA here is from genome assembly GCF_022577435.1 of Embiotoca jacksoni. Taxonomy (NCBI): domain Eukaryota; kingdom Metazoa; phylum Chordata; class Actinopteri; family Embiotocidae; genus Embiotoca; species Embiotoca jacksoni. The sequence goes on along the minus strand of NW_027185229.1, from coordinate 7,316,668 downwards.
TGTTTTCTCAGTTTTACCTTATTATATCTTAAAGTATGAATGAAGATACAGGGGAAGGGATACAGGGATAAAAATAGCATGACCAAATGAGAAGGTAACTGGATATAAATAGGCCGTAAACAGTGGGTGCTGCCACAGGGTGGGGACAAAAACATTTCTTCAAAAAGATGCACATTTGATAGTATAAAAACACCATAGCTTTACATGAGCCCTGAGCATCAAAATAAAGATGAAATAGACATATTTATTTTTCAAAATAGTTATCTGTCCAGAAATTAAAAGAGAGTAATCAATATCATAAGAGAGGCTGTTATAATGTGATGATTCCAGCTGAATGTACGCATCATCATTATGTCAAAGATCAAAATAATTAACCATATTTGTCAGGGATGATCAACTATATATTATGTAGCACTTTGATTGATTTTCTTGTCATGTCTGTTCACTATAGTTCAGCTGTTTGTTGTAAAAAAGCAAGTTACCAAAAGAAAGTCATTTGAAACAGAGCAGCAACAAGGATTTAACATTATGTTCTGAAAATAAGTTCTACTTTAAAGATGATAATATGAATTTAAGAAGCTGGACCTAACTAGCATGTGTTTAATCCAAAGTGTTTGTTCTCTTGCAAGCAAACGGTGAAATTCAAGTGGGACTCACAACCTTGACCCCCGCTTACTGGTGCTGCCTCACCACTACATCCAGGTACACGCGCCGCTCTGGGCTCCATGCTGCAGGATTACATTAAGAGCCTCGGCTGAAGGGATGAAATAAGGGTCATAAAAGGATCAAATGTGCTCCTGCAACTCATAAATCAGAATGGAAGCGCTGACGTCAATTAACTGCCATTTTTCATTACAAAGACAGACAGGAAACTGCAGCGAACATGGATCATGTAAGTGGAGGTCAGTGAAAGTTCCCAGAGTGACCTGTATCATGTTTTTCATAAAATACACACACTGTGAATTAAAAGGGTGCAGGAGAAGATGGGAGCAGGAATCTATTTCATGCCTGGTAGAGCATACAAGCATCTCTCCCAAAGATAAAGGAGAACTAATTGTTCTGAATTGAAATGGCCGTCAAGATGAAACATTTACTGTTCAACTCTGTAGTTTTCTGTCATCTTATTATAAGGTATGGAATATCCTAACATAATCTCTACACTTTAAAGCCAGTATGGTTGCCGGTGCCAATAATTTAGCATGTTGCACATTTGGACATCAAACAGTTGTCAAGGGTCAGCTCAACAAAATCATAAAACAAATGTACCCTCTTACCATGAAGTACTTATCAATGGTGGTAGTTTAGTTTAATTAACATTCAGAATTTGTGTCATTAATTTATCAGGTTTCTGCTTCCACATAATGGAGGTGAATGCAATTTCATTCCAGCTATGACACATTTCTCTAGTCAAATGTAATTCTAATGAAAATTGATTGTCCAGGTTGACATGAACATGATTCTGTAGCATGTTTTACAAATCCTGTGTGTATGACAAAGAAAATGTCATTCGAATGGTGTGAGGGCAGAAATCAGAGACAGACATCAACATCTGGACAAATTAAACCGAAAATATAGCGTGATTAGATACCGACAGGACTACATTTTCCTGTAATTTGGGTGAACCAGCCCTTTAAGATTATAAGATTACTGTAACTACTAATAATCCATGTAGTTTGTAGAAATCAGCAGTCAGCAGCTCAAAATGAGGTAAAAACCTTTCACCAGGCTTCAATGACATACTGTTTTATTTTTGAATGATTCTCCTACTTAACCACTACAACTCTCCATTTGCATATCACTGCTAATTTCAGTCCAGAAAAAAAAAATCCAATTTACTGTGTTGTCTGTTTTCCATGACATGTGGGCTGAGCAACAAATATCAAAGGTAATATTCCAAACAAACCCAACAATGTATTTTTTATTGTTTTTTACAATAGAAACTTTATGAGTGACATTTTGCATCCTCACAAACACAAAATGATGAGGGGGAAAAAAAAAAAAGAAGTAAAATCAAAGATGAAACCAACAAGGACAGCATTAACATCGAGAGGTGTGGACACATTGTGGTAGCATTGTGGACAGGCCAGTCCATTAAGTGTGTGACCAGGTGAAGGCCTCAGGGGGACCTCACAGTCTCACCCCACACATAAAAAAACAACCACACACACATTCTCTGTCTATCCCTCTCTCCCACACAGATTAAATTAACTAAATGATTTCATTCAGTTTTTCTACTGTATGTAACAGTGTGTATGGAACAACGTCTTGGACCGTGGCGCTTTTTCGTGATTCATCTCTTAGGTCGTGTTTTTTGGCTCCCTTCCCTCCAAAGGTCTTCTTAGTTTATCTCCACCTGCCCTCATTATAATCGAGGCATGCATTGAATTTAAAAAGTGGAGGATGGAAGTTTTCTATTGAAGAGCTTTAAAGTGATCGTCAAATTGCTGTCATAAGTGCTACACTAAACCTGGACTTTCCTCTTACGAAACAATCATGTGGATTCAGGTGTCTAAATTTGCGATGGGACGCAGAAACCTTCATTTTAAAGCAATAGTTTGACATTTTGGGAAATATGCTTATGTGCTTCTTTACTCAGACATAGATGAGAAGATTGATGCAATTTAAATGAGGGTGTGTTGAGTATGGAGCTACTTTCACAAGTCAGTTAACTGAGCACGAAGACTGGAAACACGAGGAAACACATAAACATGCATAAACCTAAGGCACCTTACTTTTTGTCTATGCAAGGCAAAACTTGACACTGACACGGTATCGTCTGGTGGATTAACGGGTGTATTACACGCTTTGGATTAATACCGGGTTATACAATGAGTTATTTGGGAATTAAAAGGCCCTAGAAGGCAAATTTTAGTCAGGCGAGTGCTGCGTCTTAATTCGCATACTTGTGTTAGGACACTTAGACGTCAGTACACAAAGTGTAAACTGCCTTCCGCACTTACCGGAAAGGACCATAACCAATTAATACTTCACTCACTAATATATCACCTGTTTGGTTATTTTACCTACAAATGAATGAATGAATGTATTTGTGCGTTTCATGCACACAATAACACCTTGATGGCTTCTGTCGAACAGCAGTATGGTGGAACTTAGTGAAAAATAAAGAGTACTGTGTGGATCTGTACAACTTGCACCGGTACAGTTCGGTGTTCACAGCTGCGGCTTTCTTGGCCACCACAGGTTAGCTACGTAGCCAAGATGGCGACCGTTGAAGGTGAGAGTCGCCCAATGTTCTATACTAGTATATTACTACCACATATTAGTGGGCCGTTTTGAGAACACCACCCAGGTACTCATAGTGCACTGCACACTTGACAGTGTGGACACACTTATGCACTCAAAATAGCAAGTGTAAGTACATAAGTACGTCAATTGAGACATAACCTTGATGTTCCTCTGTGTCCAGTCTTAATGCTAACATAAGCTAACCTGCCGACCATTGTAGCCCCATACTGAAGGGGCAGACACTGTGAGATCAATCTTCTCATTTGACTCACCATCAGAAAGCACACAAGTCCCAACATGTTCAAGTATTCCTTTTGCGGACACACGAGGTTGGTACTTTGAAATGCTTACTACTGATTTTACTTCTCTATATAATGAGGAATGGGCATAAATGGGGACCACATCAAGAAAAGTTCAGAATCTCTGGCATTTATCCACCTCCTCCTGGGCCGCGCTATCAAATCCAATGAAAATCCGGTTCAGGAGTTGATTTCCTCTCCTATGTCCTCGACACAATCCAGTCTCTCCAAACACGGGGCCAGGAGAGAACGTTTCACTCCTTTGGCTTCACATTAAAATCCAAAAGGTATCTCATAAAGAGTTCATTCTAAGGGCTTAAAATCCACTACATGCATCCATTGCTCCATAGTCTTTAAAATGAACGGTTGTGGGGCTGTCACTTGGCTTCCTTGGCATAAAATCCATCTGTTGGAATCAAAGGTTTTCCCCAACTGCTCAGTTGTGTTAAACAGGGCAACAGATTCATAAAACATAGCCCAAAATGTGTGGTTTACTTGATGCAGCCCAAGTAAAATTAGTCACGTTATGCTGTTCGGTGTGTTCAAAAGTTTAATACTCAGGGGTGTTTATTTTTTTCAAATCAGTCAAATCCTTGGCCGATTTTAGGCCTCCCAACACAGCACTTGAACAAAGTGCAAACACACTGAATGTTTTCTCAACTGGACAAAGTCCAATAGGTCGTTTGGACAAACTCACTCGTGTGACAGACGTCAACACCGATTCCACAGAAACAAGGAAAACCCTGACATCATAGCCAATATGAGTAGTAAATATAAATATACGCACGCGCACGCACATGCACACGCACACACACACACACACACACACACACACACACGACAGGCAATCAGTGTCATATTCATTCAAATGCAAATGTGTATCTAAGCTGCATGTTGATTTTTGTCCGTGTTGGTAAACAGGCTACGGATGTGATGTAGCGCAGTAACAACGTCCAAATTTCACTAAGCATTGAAGCAGAAGTTGGAGTCACGGAGCAAAAAAATATATATATTTTCACATCTATCGCAACATAATGTGAGCACTGCCTTGAGGAGAAAGTTCCTACAGACGTATGTTGATTTGACTTTTGCCTTCCAAAAAGCAAACAAATTTCAGGACCCTTCAGGACCAACGGCAACACTCACGTGGAAACGCTAGCGGTGGGACTGCAGACTTTCCGAGCACTCTTGGCCCTCTAATAACACCCAGTGATACAGAAAATAAGAAAAGGAGGTGGAGGTGAGGAGAAGTTTATGTCTTAGGATTCTCTTTGATTGTTTTTTCTTCTCTCTCAGTGAAAGTCTTCGAGGCCCTGAGGTTTAAGAGGCAGAGAGAAGTGCAGGAGGCGACATGGGAAAAGGTCTTGACCTTGTTCACCACTCACCAAACGATGCTGCTTTGGGGGGGGATCATGAGAGAGAAGTTGTGATGGACTACTGAAGGTGTACCCAAGAGGGTGGAGTCACGGCAGAGCCTGTTTTTGCAAGTTGAAGTTGATTGCATCAAAGTCGAACAGACAGGCGCGGGGGACACAGATGTTGTGCCGAGGGACGCACCGAATGAGTGATGGGATGAGCTGGCCAGCTCATCGACTGGTTAATGAGCCAAACAGCTAGGTGTCCATTTCCCCACACTGTCCGAGCCATCCCAGAAAATACAAGAGACAAGTCAGGGAGGACAGTGTCAACCAAAACTACATAGAAAAACAGCGACAAGGAAAGACACGGTGGATAGATCCAATCTTTCTTTCAACAAGAAACCAATCTGACAGGGACCAGCCAGACAAGGAGCTGGTCAGCGACACTGGGGTTCAAGAGACCACCACAAGGACAAGTTGTTTTCATCATTTATCAAAACTAAGACAATTTGTTTACTCAGACCATGGTTTTAAAGTAAAGAATACATTTTTCGTGACTGATACAAGTACTGTTTTACCTGTGGGAACATTTTGTCTGGACATGTGCAAAGCATGATTCAAATATTAATGTATATATACCTCTCCAGCACATGGTCTTTCTTTTATGGTCTTTGTGGAACAAAGTTGATGATTACTTAGTTACTGTTTGTTTACATCAAAACAAGTACTTTAAAAAGAAAAGCAATGTGAAGCCACATTGTTTTCGTGAGGGCTGTGAATTGCAGGATGGAGAGATTTTCATAAAACCAAGTTGTTGTCATCCAAAGCAGGACCATTTAAATACTACAGGTAGAAGGAAAACAGTTACCAAACCACTCCTCGCACTGATGGTAAAAAGTTGAATGGTTTATCATGGACTGAAGTATATTCATATTTCAGACTGAGGAAACTCAATAAAAAAAAATTATTTCATGTTTGCAACCAAACAACTTAAAGTGTGATATGTGAGGAATCGGTTTCACGAGAGTAAATCATTAAAAACTAGTGTTGAATTCAGTGATTCGTTTTGTTTTGTCTGGAATCAGTAACTTGTACGTAGTTAATCACATGCTGACCGTGGACTAACGCGGCTCCACTTTGCAGGGGCATTATATTATTTTTGGTTTGGAGGAGGATGAATCCTCAAACTCTTCAGTTTAACATTATAAAAACATGAACTATAACCTAAAATCAAAAATACTCCCAGGGTTTTATTTTAACTTTCTAAGCTCACGGTCTAAAGTGCACGACACACGTGCATTCAGGGCGTGTCCAAATCCACTTTTGCTAGTTTAACGGTGGATAATCTGAGAGCAAAGTAAGGCGCATGGTTCTGAGGGGTGGTACTTAGTCCCCTGATTGATCAAAGATGTGTTTCGAGCATAAAATGAATAGACCAGAGAGTCATCTTCCATTCCCTTTAAAAAGCCATATGTGCTGTCCCCTTGGCCGATTGCTGTTAAAACAGTGGATTTGCCAAGTAGTGGAAAAGAACGCTTCTCTGCAGGGGACACAGATCTGCTGGTGGACAGATTGATGTACACAATAATAATCCTTCACATTGTAATCTTTGTTATTTTTAATCTTTTGCATCTTTGTGCGCTGCAGTATGTCCCTGTGTGTGTAACAAGCAGATTGTGAGCACATTGTGCACCTGACTATGTAGGCGCATATTACTATCTATGCTGCCTTAAAATATCAGCAAAATACTGCACCACTGAATTCAGACAAGGTTTTTGTTAGTCAGCAATGCTCCTGACCAAATCTCATTTTAAGACCAACATGTCCAATGGTGCTCAGATGGGCACAGGTACATTTGCTATTTAAACAATGTGGGCATTGGACAAAAAAAGAAAAACTGGTCTGAAACTAGCAAAGACAGTTGCGTTGCGCTGGGAGCTGCTTTGCACCGGGTTTAAGACAGAGCCCTCAAGGCAGTCTCAAACAGTGCTGGAATAATTTCAACTCTTAAACTCTGCAAAACATTTGATGCCAGACAGAGTGCAAGCTGTAATTAAGGCAAACGGTGGAAACACCAAAGACTTTCAGTGAAAACCGTACCGACAAACGTTTGCTGAAATGTAACAGCATCTGAGAACTGTTGACCAAACATTTGTATTAGTTTAATAAATGATGAAAGGTTTTTGGCAGTAGACTTTTGATCCCACTGTATGTGCAAACACACGCACACACACATGTACACATGTACACACGTGCGCGCGCGCACACACACACACACACACACACACACACACACACACACACACACACACACACACACACACACACACACACACACACACACGCACACACACGCACATACATTGAACAAAGAAGGAGGGTGGTGGGGGAGTTGGCAGGGAGGAGTCATCATCCAGATCATCATGAGTCTTCATTGCCAGAGTCGTCCTGGTTGTCGTAGCGTCTGGTGGACGTCCCGCCGTCCTCCACACTGCTGATCCCCCCGGCTTCACCTACCGACTCCATCTCGCTCTCGTCATCCTCCTCGTCCTCTTCCTCCATGTCGTCGTCGTAGAGGTCGTCGTAGAGGAGGTCTGAACTGCTGTCCTGAGAGGGAACCCTGGTCTGCACGCAGTACTCCGCTAATGTGGTCGGCACCTTGACGCCGTCCCGCTCAGCCTCTGCTGCTGTTGACATCACCTGTTTCCTGTGGGCCAACAGGAATTGCGTTTTTTTATTATTATTGTACCGATTGCATGAGACACACACGTTTAAAGTAACTACAGTGTACATTCGGCTGAACATACACAAAAGACTCATATTGTGTTACCTGATAATCTCTGCATACTCCTTATCCTTGCCTTTGCTGTCCCTCCATTTACGAAACATAACAGAGGCATCCACGTTGGCTGGTGAGAAGGTGTTGGGCTCATTGAGCAGAGAGATCACACTAAGCAGGATGGTCCTGATCATGAAAGAAACGGAGCACAAACACGGACAGAAAATGAGGGCACTCCAATATCAGATCCTGTTGACATGTGAAATCAAAGCTCTACACAAACTTCACAAGCTTCACTCCAGCTCAGACAGGGATGTTACCTCACCCCTTTCCCCCTGTGGCTCAATTACATGCTACCCCCAATCTGCTCAGGTTTTCAAATACAAACTCAGCACTTTACCTCACCTCTGTGTATCTTGCTGACATGCTAAATTTAGATGAAATTCAGAAAGCTACCCTACAGTGGTGTCCTCTTCTTCAGATGTTATACAGAACACAGGAATTGGTGAAAGTGAACAGTTAACATATACTGTTCTTGATTTGCATTTCGAAAATTACATTACACCTACATCTGATATATGCAGCACATGCATCAGATTACCGGGGTTTTTTTTATTTAATCTTTTTGCAGACGGTTATTAGTGGACTACACCATAGATTGAGCAGGGAAAAATATGCATCTGATTTATTCCACTCATTCTCCTGTATTGTCAAGACCTGGCGCATACAGTACCCACAATGCAACGCAACCACATACAGTTGGTTAGAAATAAAGGTGTGTAACCACTAGCAGCTAATTTAAAGTAGAGCTGCTAGCTTCAAGCAGAGATGAGGAGCTGGCTACAGGGGTCTAAAACAGTGCTGTTGTTTTCTAAGTCCACACCATCAAACTTTTGGATGTTCAAATTTGGAGTTTACAGCCCCAAACAGCACTTGTGGTAATTTATCAGACTTCACTCAACTCCCTCTGGAGCTACAAAATGCTTTATACAACTTTTTTCTCCCCGAGACCTGTAAACAAACTTTGATGTGTAAAATTAATGAAGTTCTCCTTTAATCTGCAGCTTTATTTCCCATATTAGGTTTTAATTCATTCATTGTTCAAATGAATATCTAAAATCTTTAATAAAAGCTATGAAAAGTAAACTTCAATTGGCCGTCTGCAGTGTTTTGTAGGATGAATAAACGTGCATATGGTTGCTGAGGTGGTGTTTAGAAACTACCTGACATTCTGGGTGGGGTTCCACCTTTCGGAGGGCAGCTCCCCACTTTGTGGGTCATCGACAGGGGGGTGCAGGATGGAGATGCAAACATCTCCGTTCTGGAAGGAGACCGAAAGACACAGTATAAAAATCTGTCATCAAAACATAAATGTGCCTATATTTAGCCTCTAAATGACCAATTATCTTAATGTCTATATAAATGCCAGAGTGGCATGACGAACACAAAGCGTTTTACCTCATAGATATTGGGGTGCCACATCTTGGTGAGGAAGCGAAAGGTTGGTGGCGAGTACGGGTAGTCAACTGGGAACTTGATGTGAGCCTGGATGGACAAACAGAGACACCCAAGTTTGACTTTTATTACAGTGCTGCTCGAAAGTTGGTAAACCCCTTCAAAATGTTATATATTTACACATAAATACGAATATAAACATCATTGGATTTTCACAAATGTCCAAATAATAGATAAGGAGAATTCAATTAAACAAGTGAGACAAAAATATTATATTTGATCATTTCCTTATTGAGAAAAATTATCTAAAATTACACATCCCTGATAGGCAAACATATGTGAAGCTTTACTTTTAGTATCTGGTGTGATCCCCTTGTGCAGCAATAACTGCAACTAAACATATCCAGCAACTGTTGATCCGGTTTGTTCATTGGCTTGGAGGAATTTAAGCTCATTCTTCCGCACAGATCAGTTTCAGCTCTGGTGTGTTAGTGAGTTTCCTCACATGAAATCCTCTCTTCAGGTCCTTCCACGACATTTCCGTTGGATTAAGGTCAGGACTTTGACTTGGCTATTCCAAAACATGAAGTTTATTCTTCTTGAGATATTTTTTAGTAGAAGTACTTGTGTGCTTTCATTGTCTGGCTGCATGACCCGCTCTCTCTTAAGATTAAGTTCATGGTAAGAAGTCCTTAAATTCTTCTTCAGAATTTCTTGGTATGGTTCAGAATTCATTGTTCCATCAATGAAGGCAAACTTTTAAGCATTACTGTATGTTAGTTACTGTTTTAGTTTACAGTGAAATAACAAAATTAATTCTTCCTTTGGGTTTCCTCAAACAAAAATTAAAGGAACAAGCAACATTTTGCAAGGAGTCTCAAGCAAAGGCAACCAGAAATGTAATTAAAAGCTGCTTTTAAAGTTGACTGAAAGCAAGTATTCAACCCCAAAGTGTCTTCCTGTACAACAGAGGAATATACAATCATACACTCAGCCATGCACACATGACACTGTGGAACAGGTGACATCAGGTCATCAAGGAAACAAATTAATTCTTTAAAGCAGTAAACATTAGGTGACAACATTTGTTGCCTGTGGTTCTGTGTTCTATTTTCGAAGTATTGCACAATTATCTCGGTGAAAGGCTTGTGGGCTTGGGTGTGTGCTCGTGTGTGTAACACCACCCCATCTCCCAAAGAACTGTTTGTCAGTCAGATAGGACTATCGTGTCACCACACTACTGCAGCTGTGGGACATTATAAAAAGGAGATATGATACGCTGCCATGACTTTCTCTGCTCGTTATCTATTCTAAGAGAAACTTTCACATGTGCAGAGTAAGTTAACAGATGTGGGTCAAAGGAAATGATGTAATGACCACATCAAGTCTAAGACCCACTGACAGAATTAAATATCTTATTTTGAAATGCTTTCCAGGCTTTAAAATCAGCGGCCTTCAGTCGATGGAGATTCTCTGTCTTCATTATAAAATGCTCAATAGAGTTTAAATCAGGTGACTCACGTAGCCAGTCAATAAGACCTCCCACTGCTTATAGTGCGATTTCTGTTTCCTAGGGATCTATAGATGGTTTGGAAAATGACGTATATCTGACCAACGCAAAAGAAGTCCCGAAGTCTCTGTTCATTATAAAACGCTGCGATACTTTGCATGTCATGTCATGTTATGTCGCAACATACACGCATTTCCATTAACAGCATGTGTATTGTGGTTTTCTTTATGTTTCAAAAATCAAGTGTTTTTTCCTCGACACAGTGTGTTTAGGGTTGTTGTCTTGCTTGTAGGTTGATGGTTCAATCAATGAAATTGGAGGAAGTAATCGGAACGTAGCCAGACAACCTGCGTGTGTCCAGTTCTGAATTCAACTGTTCCTCTGTTTCATTATCAGAGAAGGTGAATAAGCCATACATGGCCAGGTCATGACATGACCGGCTTTCCGTTACTTTGTGTAAAGGTTCATTTTGGTCTCATCTTGCCATAAATCTTTGCTCCACAACCCCTCTGGCTTGTCTTAGTAATTGTCTTAGAAATGGTCAAATGCTCACGTGTGAAGAGCATTAAATGAAAGTTGATAATTGCTTTTGATTTCAAACACTCCTTAACTCTACTGTTAACATGCGTTTGGTGGCCACTGAATATGCACGAAAACATTGTCCGTGTCCTGAACGCATGACTTCACATGGTATGCTCTGTAACTGGGCCACAGGAGCAGGGTTCAGCAAATACACAAGTCAATCTCTTCTACCAATATTTCATTAAATGAAGGCCAGTGGCTCTGAAGTAGAACAGTCAAGGCATTCCTCTCTATAGTACACCAGACTCTACAAGTCATTCACCGATGTAATTATGTGGGCATCACAGGGGTTCAGGGGTGAGCACTGGTCCTGGGTTTACAAAAATGTCGACAGGCTGTTACATGCATGTTCGTTGAATTGGGAACTCTAAACTGGCCGTGAAAGTGTTATTGAGCCATGTGATAGACTGGAAATCTTCCCAGAGTGAACTCCCCCTAACGCACCTCACTGGGGCAAGAAAGAGGGGTTCCCTGTTTGTTTTCCTTCCTGAGATTTCTCATATATCTGTGTGCATGTGTGTGCTATCTGACTCTAAGGTCTAAAGATAAAGGCTGTAATATAATATGTGGTGCAGATTACAGCACAACAAAACTAATTTGCGAATAAAGGGTACACCAATAAAACTGATTTAACTTAACTTGATAAACGATATTAAAATTATAACAAAATCAAAGACAAGAAGAGTAGGCTACACTTCAGCAATACCTGTTCTGTATTATTTTGGCATTCCTGGCAGGCTACAGCGTCACCCGGCCTTTACTGTGCTGCGTTTTCTAAACGTTTCAATAAGTAACATGAAAGAACGAAAGATAAGTCTGATCATGCCCTTCTCTCTTATTCTTTCTCTGCGATGAGGTGCCATTTATATCGGACTCATGGCTAAAAAATAGCTATCTGAAGCACAACCATCATATAGCATGGAGGGTCAAGGCTGGGCAAGGAGAACGGAGGGACGGACCGGAAATTGATCAAATATAGATATGGCTGCCTAAAACATGCCTAGAGCAGTAGAGGTGAGCCATTGTTGATTTATAGCTTTCAAAAGTGTGTGACTACTTTGTCTGACACTTTGGTTTTGAACACAGTCACCTGGTTGTTTTCTGAGTAGCACCAATAGGAAGAACTCTTCATTAATAACACAGTTGACCTACATATAACCATTGACAAATTAATCTATAGTAGCTTCATGAAAGAGTCACATTAAGTGAACATGATGTCCTGCACTGACTTTTCTGAACACATTTAGCTACTGGAAGCGTCTGTCCCACCTTGAAGTAGCCTCCCTCATACAGGGTGTTCGGGGGCCCGAAGATGGCCACTTCCCAGTTGTAGAGGTCAGACTCCTCCACCAGAGTGATGCGGAAGCCCTCCACTGGCTGCTCCTGCAGGGACTTCAGCTCCATCATCAGGGCCTTCTGAGAACTAGGGGTTGACTGGTGTGCCATGTTAACTCCACTTCTGACACCAGTGAGAGGAAGTGGGGAAAATAAAATGAGCTTAGTGATACTGTCAGAATTCCACAAAAACTTTTCATTTAATGATCACAATCTGACACCACAGCAAACACCTACAATCTTTAAGCTGTGTTTGCATTGACATTAGTCTTCCTAGAAAACAGCTGGAGACAAAAATGAATGGCAAACCTGCTTAGATAACAGCCCTGCTGGTAAACTGAACACTGCATTAAGAATTCAAACACAAACAGGATATGTAGCCTCCCAAGCTAGCTTGGGTCAGTGGTTTAGTTCGCAGGCCCTTTATGGGGGAAAAAGCAAAGTTAACAAAAAGTGTTTACCTCTGTCTCCTTGCACTGTAATGTGTACTCGTTTCGTTAGAGCTGAAAGCTGGACGGTAAACTCATAGGCTGTCCATGCTAACCTGGCTAGGTCTTGACACAGAGACAGTGACAGAAGCAGTGGGTTTTCTGCTAAAGCTTATGGCTGGTCCTCGTGTTGTGTTGCCGAAATTCTTTGTGTGCCAGTGTTGACAGTTGACATGAAGCAAGTATCAGTGAAAGTCACGGTCTCCTGTGGATCATTCTTGGGCTCGAAAGAGGAATCTCGCTCTCCCTGACATCTCTCCGCGCTGCTGGTTCGGTTCGGACAGGCGCTCAGCTGATCCCTGCTTGTTTATGTTTGTTTATCTGCTCTGTGGCAGTCTCAACTTCTCCACACGTCAGCTAAACCCCTACCGAGCAACTTCGTTCAAATGGAGCACATTTCCTGCCCTCTACCGTCCCCTCCAGCACAGCTGCAGTGTAGAAGACTGATAAATTCCAGCCTACGGTCGCAAAAAGGACATTAAGTGAGAGGTTTACACTCGCGAAATACAGTGGATTTAATCGATTTTTATTTTCCTCCCATCGATGCTTCCGGCTATCATTGCGCGTGTCTGCAGAGCGACGTAAAGCGCGTGCAGGTCTGAACGTGACGTGCGCGCACTCGATGCCTAACAAAAAAATAATACGCATTTATATAATATACAATTACATGTGTTTAACAATTTTATTTAAACTGAACATAACGTCAGCCTTCCTATTTCATGTATTTTCAGTGAACGTGCAAATCCGTTTTGAGAGTTTGTTTGATTTTGACATCAAATAAAAACGGCCTCCACTTTAAATCATTCATATCTCACTATATTTCCCCATGTATCGTTAGATATAAAGGATGTCAGATTTACAATGTCTGTGGTTCAGTACGTGTCATCGAGATCAGGATTAATGTTTGAATGAAATTGTGAATTAGACCTTTCACAAATATTGTTAAAATGTTAAAAAGTAGAACTTTTAAGTCCCTCGGAGGAATGAGCGTCTTCAAGTAGGTAATGCTTTGTTGACAGTGAAGCCTGAACCTCTTTGAGATTGTGAGCTTTATGGAAAAGGTGATTAACACCTGATATTTGAGTTGTCAATATTGCTTTGTCAGAATGACTTCAGATTGCAATGACTCACTTCTCTGAATAGATTGCACTAATTCCTGTCCTTCACTGCAGTCATTTTGAAACAAATACAATTGTGTAAAGCTAAAAAAAAAAAAAAAAAAAAAAAAAAACACCTTGCTTCTTTATGCTGAATGATATTGGAATGAAAACCACTTCAAAACTGAATACGGTGACGAGGATTAGTCAGTCTGTGTACACCAGTTTTCTGATCATGAGAATCAATCAGCTTACTTTGGGTCAACACAGGGAGGAGAGGGTAACCCGGAGTCTCTCAGTCTCACAATCAGTCAGGCTGTTATTGTGCTTAAATAATACAACCATATTTAATCATTGAAAAAACAACAACAACAACCTTGCCCCTTTGTAGAGCTGATTTTAAAAGCAGAATAGTTTACATTTTCCTAACTGAACAAAAAGCTGAATTTATGAGGCAATTATTATAATCATCATGGGGGATGAGTATCTTTCCATATGTTTGACAAATACTACAATGAAGATAACATTCAGTACACATAATAAACAGTCAATCCCAGATTATGGAATAGGTTAAACAAATTGAAACAGATTTAAATTTAATTAAATCAGCACACGTTTGTATTGTGTGGGATTTGTAATTCTTTGTATTTCAGCACTGAAATTAAAATAATGAAATGTAGGTTATTATCCCTATCAAATATATTTTGGATTTTATACTCTTGGCAGCCTGGCCAATAACACAGAAAATGGTGTTGTCATGGTCTGACGTCATGTGACGAGTGACATCAGACAGGAACCAGTTGAAGGGAGTTTGACAAATCAAGATGGCGACCTACGCTGGAGCAGGAAAGAGCTTTCAGTATAAATAAAACTGTTCCGCAGGACTGTTGGAATCGGAGTTCCACCGTGATTAGACGTCGTTTATATTTTGAAAGGAGAAGACGGAGCAGATACTGGTGAGAAGCATGTGTATTCGTGTGAGCTCCGTTTTATTTGAGGGGCGGTGGCAGCAGTCAGTCCTGTCCAGCCACATAACGTTACAGCCAGGCCACTCACACAACTAAGCGTATTAGCATGAACAGTGGCACTCCCCCAAGACCATTAACCTCTTTCTAGTGGTGGTTGTCAGTCAAATCATTTATTTGATCACTATATTACACGAATGCCACCTAAGCTTACACCTTTCCCCACGCCGACTTCTTAAACTGTGACCGTATGTTAGCTATTAGCTGTTAAGGAAGGACCTAACCAAAGATAGCTAAGGCTAGCCTAGCTTGTAGCTAAAGCTATCCTAACTTAAGTGACTCTCGCTAATTGTACATCCGTGGGCCTGTAAACACATTTCAGGAGCCATGCGTGGCAGCTGATGGCTTTGAAACTACGTGTTTTAACATAAACCTGTCTGAAAACGGAAATGAACTATTAATAATGTTCTCCTTTCGTTATCGTTTTAAGTTAGACGCAGTTGAAGTCCCTCAAAGTTTGCAAACCTTTTTACTTGTTCGAGTCGTCCAGAGCTGTTGTGGTCATTACTGATATCTGTGTTAAGTCTTACTGACGTGTATTACTGTAACGATCAGTACAAGGTAAGTTGTTAAAATATTTACGGAAAACAGCAACTAGTGATGCAGAGTTGTTATATAATGTTGTCCCTAACTAGTATGAGCTACTAATTAACTAAATACTACGTTAAACTCGTCATGCTTAAAGTCATTGCATACGGAATTTGATAGAGACGTGGATCCTGATCACAAGACACCCCTCCCCCTCTCCGGCCCCCACCACCCTGATTATGTGTGGTCCATTTCCACACTGGTGGATTGGTGACATGGGAATGTATTCTAATGTGGAGTTAGATGTTGGCTTTCACCGATGTAGGGATCGCTAACAACACAGTCATTGTTTGTCTAGGGGCCAGTTGAGTCACTGTTTACTTTAAACTCAGAATATTGGAGTGTTATGTACTTTTTTTTTGCTAATAAATCAGCTGTGCAAGTGGATCAAATTAACGCTATTTACAACCAGCACCCAGATCAAAGTCTGTGTTTAGCAGACTTGAAAACAGTGACTTCCCTGTGTTGATATTAGCAGGCATTGTTGCACAGATCACCAAAAAATGGGATTGTGTCATTTAAAATGCAAAGCTGTGTAATACAGAAAGGCAAATGGAATGATTATAATTTAAGAAGAATTTGCCCTGCCATGCAATAAAGTGTCACTTGTCTTCTTTATTGATTAAAACTGTTCTGTACAATCAATGTCCCCATTTGAAAGACAACGTACTGTAAATATCAGAAACTCCATGTCATAGTACATACATTACGTGTGCAAGAAGGACTGTGGAAATCCACTTTGTTCATACTGTTGAACCATTTGAACTTGCATTAACCTGTAGCTTGTCATTGTTGGCTCTTTTTGTCAGTTAAACAAAACTCTGGCACTCTCACTATTTACTAACTTATATATTCATTTCTGTTTTCAGAGACTCTAAATGGCTGCGAGGAAGTCTGGATCAGATGCATACAACAATGGTAAGGGCTCATTCTGAACACTTTCTTGTTTCACTTCGAGACTACACTCGTGTTTTAAGTTGTGAGTTAAGTGTGTGTTCAAGATCTACTGACACCAGTAGTTCCTGTGTCTACTCTTCTAATATATGTCAACTGGGCTTCTGTTTTTTTCTTTTTTGTACACAGGACCCATTAGCTACCTTGAAGACGTTCCCTTCAAGATAAATGAAAAATTCCGCTGCCCAGCCAAAGTGGGGCTGCCTGTCGGTTTCTGTCTGCCTGACTGCGGCTCTTTACTGGTGGACACACAGGTTAGTCAGCACAATGAAGGTGTTGTGAGTTAGTTGTGGCCTACATGCAGCTTTGCAAATCCCATTTTTAGTCAGATGGTGTCATATTTCAGACAGCAAACATGACACCATGACTGCAGAGAAGGTGTCATTTTTGCTATTTATGCTTAGTTTAAAATAATTTAATGCACATGCTATCCAACAGGGTGACAGTTTGGTCCCAGAAGTTAT
The DNA here is from genome assembly GCF_022577435.1 of Embiotoca jacksoni. Taxonomy (NCBI): domain Eukaryota; kingdom Metazoa; phylum Chordata; class Actinopteri; family Embiotocidae; genus Embiotoca; species Embiotoca jacksoni. The sequence continues at coordinate 7,299,488 of NW_027185229.1, read as the reverse complement.
TTAGGCTGTTGCTGGTGATTTGAGCATATCAGCTTGAAAATGAAGCACCTTTTATTGTTTAAAATATTACAATATAATAATTACAGCAACCTTAAATTTGTCATCAGTTTATGGTATTGACGTTCTCCAGATATCTTAATGTTAGACTGGACTTTTTAATAAGCAGTAATTTGCTTCATAATTGCAACAATAATTGTTTTCTTTCTTGGTCTATGCCATATTTACCCATCACCCTCATTCTTCCTCTCAATATGTCTTCAACAGTATGACTTTTCTCTGGAGAGGCGTAGTGCACGCTGGGGGTTAGAACTGGCTGAGGCCAGAGCAGCAGAGGCAAGAGCAGAAAAGGCAGCAGCCAAGCAGGAGGCAGAGAGCAGGGAGTGTTTGTCCCAGGCTCAGGACGTCGATAGTGGTGGAGGGAAGAAACCCCGGTCTGCAACAGAGGACCAGGACCTTCCACCACCAGCATTGAACCCTGTTCTGGCTGGGCTGAGCCATAATGCCATCCTCACCCCACTGCCTGCCCCAAGCCTTGGCCCCAGGAAAACCCAGCCTAGCACTCCTCAGCCACACAGCCTCAATCTAGCTGACTTTGAGCGGGAAGAAGATCCCTTCGACAAGCTAGAGCTCAAAACTTTGGACGATAGGGAGGAGCTAAGGAACATCCTCCAGAGCCAGCCCCAACCTCAGCCTCTTCCTTCTGTATCTCCACCAGAGGTCTCTCAGCGAGGGTCAGCATCACGTGGAAACAGTCCATCTCCACCCAGCACCAACACCAGCATCTCAGCCAAACCAGGCTTTACCCACAAACCCAATGGGCTGGTTGCCTTCCTGGACATGGACAGAGTTGGGCATCCCGGGAGAGCAGGGTTTGAAACAGATGATCGACCCTGTAACATCCGCTCTCTGACTTTTCCCAAGCTCTCTGATTCTGGTGACCTAGAGCCAGTGAGGTACTGTCCACTGCCTGCATCCATGCCTGCTCCCCGACACAACCTACCCAATGGCAGTCCGACCCTACCCAAGACCCAAGTTATTGTTGCTCCTGAGCCACCCAGCCACACTAAGAGTGGCACACCAAAGCCAGTAAGTCTAAGAGTAATTGTATTTATTATCTGTGTGCCATATAAAAACTATCAAGTGATGGTTAAAAAAAAAAAAATACTCAAACGTATTGATATATGTTTTTGTTAGGTCAACCCAGGTTCGGGATCTGTTGGTCTGCCCTGTGGTGGAGCCCTTCTCAGCATGACTCCCAGCGAACGTCAGTGTGTGGAAACGCTTGTGGGCATGGGCTACTCTTATGAGGGTGTCTTACGGGCCATGCAAAGACAAGGGCAGAACGTGGAGCAGGTGGGACTCTCACTCACCCCAATACACAGAAATCCAGATTCCTAACACATGTAGTGTCTGATGTTTCTGTAAATATGGGCTGAATATAAAAGACAGGCTTTGCATCACCCTGTATGTTGTCTGAAAACATTTGGCTGCAGATTAGGTTCTACACAGCTTTTATGAAATACGTAAAACGATATCAGTTGATTTAAAAAGCACTTGCAGTGGGAATTGATAATGGGGTCATAAAACAGAAAGATTGAGGTGAGGAGCAGCAAAATAAACCCCACAGAACATTGATGAGGTGATTTCTCTTCACTGTATAGCTCTAAATATTTAAGAAAAACCTGAAGCACCATACTACGCTTGTAATTGCTATTTATATACAGGGAATTTAGGATAACAATGTGTTCATACTAGACCCATTAAAAAACATGTACTTGTTGTCTTTCCAAGGTATTGGACTACCTGTTTGTTCATGGTCGTCTGTGTGAGCGAGGCTTTGATGCAAGTGCAGTGGAGGAATGTTTAGAGATGTACCAGTGCTCAGAAGAAAAGGTTTGTACATTTGTGCATTAGAGAAATGTACATCTCCAGAGCCTGCCTAATGTTTAACTACATAATTTAAGTCATTGAGAGGCTGTAATGTTGATTACATGAACCGTTTAAACAATTTTGTTTAAAAAAAAAATGTCATCCTTTGTAGGCTTTGCAGTTTCTCGAGCTGATGTCAAGATTCGGTGAGATGGGATTTGAGCGGGATGCCATTAAAGAGGTCCTGCTAGTCCACAACAATGATCAGGACAAGGCTCTGGAGGACCTGATGGCTCGTGCCACAGCGAGCTGAGTCAAGCAGGTCACCTAACCAAAGCTCTACCCAGGGCATACCTCCCGCTACCACCCAGCAGCCCCTTTTCTTCTGCCCACCCTATCACACCATGCCCTGTCCTTGCCTTGGCTGTGAAAGGGACAGCTGGGAGACTGTTGTATTTCTCTCTGTGCTACAACGTATTGTGTCTCAGCACTTCTTAACGACTGTGTGCCTAGAGTGGAGGGGGTTAAACTGTAACAATACTTCATGGTGGTGTTAGATTCCAGGAGTTGGTACTGCTAGTTTATCGAAGAATAGAAGGAATTACTTTGCTGGGAAGGACAAACTGGAAGAAGTGGGATGTGGCATTTTGATGCCACTCTGATTTGCTTCCACTTGGAAGTGTTTATCTGACTGCAGAACCAAACAGAAAGGAGCTGGTGGCAGGCTCTTAGTGCACCACCGAGCGACGAGTGTGAACTTTGGAAACTCCCAAACAACTAAGCTGCCATCTTCCACTGCTCACTGCAGACCTAGTAAATGGTGGAGGGGATAGGGGGCCTTGAGGAGGCTCCCATCAAACTGAACCAACTAACATTAAAAGTTAAAAAAAAAAAAAAAAAATGATAAAAAAAAAAAAAATGGCACCGTCACCAGACAGAGAACTGACTCTCAAGAAGTGCCCTCTGTGCTGTGGTGTCCTGCACCTGTTTCTGTTCGACTTTATGCTTTCATTCATTTGTGTCTGTTTTTCTGTACATTCTCTGCACTTTTTCATGTCAGTTTAAAGATTCCATTTCTTTGCTTTCTGTTTTACGAATTGCATAATAGATCATAAGTCATTATAACTCAGAACATAAGAGTACTACTTCCCAGTGTGCTCTTTGATCTGCACTGGAATAGCCTGCTAAAGAAGTAGGGAGAGATGGGGGAATTTTCCTTTGCAGAAAATTTTGGAATATCCCATGGCCCATCGGCACTGAGGTGTCACATAATACACAAGCACACACACACGTTTCATAATTATCAACTTATTTAAAATAGTACACTGACACTTTGATTTAAAAATATAGAGTTTCATATGATAACGTAAGATATGTAACATTTACACGTGATGCTTTTGTTTTCAGACTGGAAAAGAGCGAGTGGAAAAAAAAAATTAAGTGAAGGTTGTTTTTGCAGCCACATCACAGTGCAATAGAGACATTTCATATTGTGTGGCTGTTGACTGGCAATTTGAGCCTCAAGCAACTGTTGGGAGAGGGGTGTTTTAAGCCTTGCTGAAAATTTGGCTGTAACAAGAAAAGGTTTGAGTTCAGTGATTTATATCATTCATTCTCTGTTATTGGATTTCATACCACAAAATCTAATCAAACATGACTTTGGTTTGTCTGTTTTTCTCATGCGTAGTAGGAAATGAGCATTTCATCTTGATTTTAGTTTGTTTGGCATCTCCCCAGTCCTAAATGGAAAATTTAAAAACAAGAAAAGGTCAAAAAAACATTTTCCCAGATGCTGATTGGCTGCATTTGTTTAAAAGAAGGCCGGCCAAGATCCTTTATTTTCATAGTATGTGATAATGGAGCTCTTAATTTCCATGTTCAAAAAGCATGTCTGCTCAATTGCACCAAGGGAAAAGATGGCAGGAATTTCCATAATCTTGAGCTTTGTGGTTTGATGGGGATTGTGAGAGGCATGGTAACAGATTAAGGGCTTAAAGTTGGTAAAACGTGACTGCGAACTGGTGCTGCTCTGGGGAGGTCCAGTACTCTGTCTCCGTTCAGATACAAGGAAAAAATGTCTAACCACCAATCTGTTTGAGAACAAAACTGTGTGTTTTATTGCAGATACAGACGTCATTCTATTTGTTTGATACAAATGGTAAATGACCAAGTGTCTGTAGGATATACAGTACCATGCAAACCACAAGGATGAGAACATGCTTGCAGTAAATGAACTTCCCAAACCACCCATATCCCAGTGTTTGCTTCAGTGGCACATGTCAAAAATCTGTCCTTGAGTCATATCTTAATATTTTTTTGGTGTTCATACAGTTTGCATTCCTGGTGCAGGTGAATGACACGTTATGAGCAAGGTGTCATGTTAGTCTAAGTAAATTCTTTTCAGCCAGCGTTTTAAGTTTGATATGCAGTTGACATGATCGACAAGTGAGTGTTTGTACTTAGCTTTTATTTTATTTTCACTTGCCTTCCTTTTTATTCGCTGTGACAAAGAAGGACGGGTTACTTACCTAACAGACAAACACATAAGTGGTATTATTGTCTCCATACTTGACTCAAGTGTGGTTGAGTTAATCAGAGATAAAGCACGTTGATGTCCACTCGCCTCTTCTCTGAGAGCCACACAAGTTTGGCTGATTACAGTATACAAGGTTGTGGAACTCCTCCATTTGATGCCTCCTCCTGTTTCTGTTCCGATCTGCGAGTTGTGCTTGGATAAAGTGCAACTAGCTTGTCATTATTTAATGGATCAAGTTCAAGAGTTTATATATCAGATTCACAGCTAAGTCACCGCATAATGAATCTAATAAGCGCTGAAATATTTTAGGAGTATAATAAAAGGCCGGTGAGCTGAGTGTTCCTTCCCAAGCTCCTAAAATGTGATTTACAAAATGTTCAATTTCCTCTTGAATTATTTGGAAAATTCACATGATTAAATGTGCACATATTTTCAGTGGTGAGACTTGATTATTGCTGAGATCATTCTGATAATGTTGTTCACAAGAAGTATGATCACAACAAATTAAATAGGGTACATGAAGCTGGTGAGACAGTACAACTCCCCCGCCCCCTTCTTTCTCTCCTTTATAACAAACATATGTTCATTCTCTCTGTTCAGATGACAAAACCGCAACAATGCAGATGATTGTCCATTCAGGTATTGTCAGCGGCAACTGGAAAGATCCAACTGCGCAGCTGAGTCAGCAGAAAAAAGACCAATATGCAACAGTGTAGAGGCCATATGAAGCCTGCCTGCGGTTACCAGGGCAAGATTACAAAGTCGAGTGCATTATCTCCACAGATATGACTTGAAGGTCATTTGTGTGATTTCAGATTTCCACTCCAACCATATCCCAGTGCTCACGCAAATAATTTCCATCTTCAGAAAAATCGAGTCAGCCAACTGTGATGAAAATTAATTATCAAGATGTGTGACTTGCATTGTCGAAATCTCCAGGTGAACAGGAAGGCATTAATATGCACAATAATTAGAAAGATGGCAAGGGATATGAGATAACAGGTGCCAGTAAAATATTAGTTTTTGTGAATCACAATCATTTCACAGAACTACATTTATGTGTACGCTGAAACTTTTGATAGTTTAGGATTTGGTTATATTTATATATTAGTACCTATTTTTAACAAATCAATACCTTACCATTATGTGCGTATAGCTTTGTAGATCAGACTTGCATATTTGTATAAGAAGACTTGTAATATAAAGGTATTCGCATGTACTAACAATTTTGTCACTAAAACAAATAATACGGTATGCTCTTGCACAGAAAGAGATCAGAATCATCGACCAGTATGGGTCTCACGCAATTGGCGTGGACGAGCACGCATGACGCTCCCGTTCACGTACGACCTTGTTTTTGTTGATGTTTAATTTGAGTGCGGCTGCGCGCTGCCCAATGCTTTCGCCGTTGCTGCTGACGCGACTTGGCAGGGGAAAAGAGTGTGTACCCTCTGATTTCAGCTAGCTAGAAGCAGGGCAGTTTTCACGGCGTGAGTGTTGTAATATTTGAGAAGCTGGGACGCTGGCGAGCGAAAGGGATTCAGCGATAATCTTAGCCTGCGACTAACCAACCTTACCCGTATGTGATCGCCCTTCCTTGTCGTCGGACGCCGCCAGCGAGGGCCAAGGAACTAAATAGCATATCGCCATTATATGATCCAGTGTCCAGCGTCACTTTTACCCTCCATGTGGGTGAGGGAACTGTGTGTGTCAGATTATGGCGAGAAAAACAGTTAGCAGGAAAAGGAAGGCAGGAGAGCCCAAGGACCAACAACAGGTAGGCGGAAACCGGTGTTAGCTAGCCAGTTGTATTAGCATGCTAACGAGCACTGGGCTAGCCAGATTTAGCCGATATAAGCCCTGTTAGAAACGGGATATTGGTGACATTTTAACAGATATGCGGCTGCAATATTTTGACTAAACATGCACTAAACATGCACAATGGCGGTCTTCTTGAAAAAAAAATATGACGGCGTGTTTCTATTTGAAAGGCAGTAGCTGCTAATGTTAGCACGACGTTAGCCAACGGCAGTCCGTTATCACTACGACTGCTAGCCAAAAGGTCGGCTACCTTTCCTTCATTAGGGTTATATTCAAATGTGACCATTTTATAAAAACACTATCGGAGGTAGTAAACTAAGATTGACAGTCTTTTTCTCGGTTTGGATCATTACCTGTCACCTTTTAATCATTAATCAAAAAGAAAGTGAAATTATCTAATTAGTATAATTAAGCATCGCCATTGCAACGTTAGCGGAAACGTTACCAGTTACGCTGGCTAACCAGTTTACTTCACGTCAGACGAACCGTAGATCGGTTTGTGCAGGATAATAAATTAGATGTTTGCTGACGACAACATTCCCCATCAATAGGACTTTGCTCCTTCAGCCTGCCCAGCTGTAATACCACTAAATGTTCCTTGAAACAAACCAGAAAATTGGATGGAAATATCCTAAGGTTTGTTATTTATCTATGTATATTTACGACCTGCTTTTACTGCGTCACGTCAACAGTGTTGGTGCGTGTCTGTGGCTGGTGGGACCCCCATCATTCACCAGTACCCTTGAACCACATCCTTATTACCAGAAGTATTTTTCCAATCTATTAATTTCTCCCATCAGATCTAACGATCAAAGACTACATGAAAAAAACAACAACTCGGATACAACCACAGATTCCTTTGAGAGCCAGTGAATAGAAACTGTTACACAACGTACAATGGGCATGAATAATTAGGCCAGGGTGAGACAATTAATAAATAACAGTAATATGTGTATATTTATTATAATGAAAATCCCTAATGTCACTATAAATGTTTGCAAACATCGTTCAGGCAGCTTTGAAATGAATGAAGGGTCATCCAACGGATGAATGTTAAATGCAGTACGAGCTGATCCGACAGGTTTCCTGTTGTTATCTCTTCCATTTGTTATGAATTCTTGATAAAAAAAATATTTTTTCATTTGATCATATTGCAATTCTTTTGCTGTATAAATTATCATTTGTTTTGTACTTTAATATCAAAGCAAAAACAATATTTGTCAACAAATAAAGTGAATACCATTTTTTAATGGTGAACTGCTGTTGTGATGCTGATGCGGTGAACTGATGTTGTAAACTGTGAAATGTCTATACAGTCTTACTTGCATGAACCAAATTTCATTTTCATTTTCCCATAAAAGTCTAGGTAACAAGCCACTCAGTTTTGCAAAGGTTAAACAAATGTATTGATGGACAGATGGGAGTGTCCCTGGTGCAAATAGTATGACTCAGTCTAAACACTTTTTTGGAATGTATTCGTGTGTGTGAGACTTTGACGTGTTCCTGACCAGTGATGTGCAGTAAGTACATAAAGAGGTTTTTCGGGGGTCTAATAATGCCAATAGGTATTCTGCACCTCGGTTTTAGACAGCCATTACTGACCCGAGTGAAATGTTTAAATTCAGTGCAATTATGTGCACTGGGTCTCTATTGACCAAGTCCAAAGAAGTGTCAGTGACAATGTGGATGTGTGTGTTTTTGTAGTAATAGTCCCATGATCCACTAAAACTCTTAAATCTGTACCAGTTAGCTATGTGTCCACTGTCCTCTGGGGGCTAAGCAAAGACATTAAAATAGGGATGAGGGCACCTGAAACACACAAGGATGCAATGACATTACAGCATATTAATTTAAATCCTATCAGCTCTTTGTATTGAAATCAGTAATTAACATATTTGTAGACTAACTTCTAAATTACTGTTAATAAAAAGCAATAATTGATAGTGTAAAATATTGGGGCTTGACAAAGGTCATCTGCTTTATCCACAAATCATCTTCAGGTGATTTACCTTCCTCTTCCCCTTCCTTTCTATAGCTGGGTTGGTGTCAGACGCCACAGAAGCGGAGCCGTGTTTCTTGTTCATCGCGTCATGCCCAGCAGTGGTGGTGCAGTCGGCGCTCTGTGGTGTGTGCCCTCCGAGGGCGGGAGTTCAGACCTCAACAGCAGCACGAGTTGCGGCTCCAGCGGAGCCTGCGTGGCTTTGCAGCCGGCAGGCTCCCTGGCATCCTTAAGGAGAGGGAGTTTTCTCTGGGACGACTCAACAAGGTGTTTGCCTCGCAGTGGCTCAACCACCGGCAGGTGGTTTGTGGGACTAAGTGCAACACGGTGAGGTTCCCATTGGTTACTAAGCTGCGTTAGTTAAGCCTTTCTTTGGTGTTTGACAGAGTTACGGCTACAAATAACGATTGGCTTCATTATCGATTAATCTGTTGATTATTTTCTCTGTTAATATATAAGCTGTTTGGTTTTTAAAATGTCAGAAATCTGATCATTTTAGCATCTTTAATTAAACAAAAAAAATTCAAAACGAATAATCGCCTTTCAAAATCGTTCGCAATGAATTTTCTGTTGATCAACAAATTGATTAGTTTACTAATAGTTGCAGCTCTACTCATAATACTATTAATATTAACCAGTGAATTTACGTGCACTGGAATAATTTGATTATTGCAACTGTCATGTATACACTATAACCAGCTTGGATGCCTAAAGGTTGATATTGACATGTAATGCAAGTAACAGAGCTGAATTAGCTGCAAGTCTTTCAAGTTATTTTTTTGTTTTGATGTGGTGATATATCCCAAAGGTCAGCAGGATTTCCCACTGGACATTTGTTAAAGTAAAGCATTTTGGTTGCAAAACAAAAGGGTTGAGTTGTCGGTGAAAATACTGTAAACATGCACAACATTTCCCAAGAAGATGCCATGTTGAACTTTCTATCATGCAGAGGGCCTGTGTGTTTTCAGATGGAAATGATTTTTAGCATTTGGGTCCTTGATTTTGTTTCTTAAATGTTTGAGTTTTGTTATTCAGATCACTGGACCTAAACATGACTGAACTTCTCTGTCAGGATTTTTATATGTTCCTCCCACACATTTGGGGCTAACGTGATGCATTTTCTTAATTTCCTTGCAGCTTTTTGTAGCCGATGTCCTGACAGGACAGATAACGCGTATTCCCATGCTGAAGGACAGGGAGTGTCATGATGGAGGCTCTGGAGCGGTGGGGGTGGTGGGGGCAGCGGGGGCGGCGGGGCGAAATTACCACCCCACAGGAGGCTCTCGTGCCCGGCTGGACCAGCAGGGCTGTGGGATCCACGCTATTGAACTCAACCCCTCGAGGACACTGCTCGCCACAGGAGGAGACAACCCCAACAGCCTGGCCATTTACCAGCTGCCCACACTGGACCCTGTGTGTGTTGGAGATGTAAGTGGTTTGAGCTCTACTGCCATTTAGTTATGGCTTATGGTTGCTAATCCACTCTTTTGTCTTGTTATAAATCTTTTGGTTTCGATTCTTTCAAACTATATTAAGCTATCTGTGTACTAGCCACAACATGAAGCATAGTTTGTTATCTCGGAAGTCATAATCTATGATTATTTTAGAAAGTGCTGACATCTTTAGTTGGTTTGGGAGTGAGATGTTTGTTAGCATGTTAGCTACTTTTCCAAGTTGTTTTTGGCCTCACCTGCAGAGGTGGTCTACAGATTCCACGGTTGGTTTGTCCAATAGTGAAGTATATCGTCGACTATACAATTGATTGCCATAAATATTAGTCCTCAGAGGATGAGTTTTATGTTTCCCTGACTTTTTATCACTGGACACTGGATTTGTCCAATACTTTTTACAACATGATAAATAAACATCAAGTATTGGTTCCCATCTGGCTCTGCCATAGCCTTCTTCCAGACCACTCGATCTCTGTCCAGGTCTCTTTATTTGTTCAGCCATTCAAAAAGGTCTGGTGTTGTTTTTAATTACAGTTGTCTGCTTTGCTGGGAGAACAACAGGGATGTCCTCTTTCAACATAGCATGCTAGCTAAAGAGCTAGATTTACAAGAAATTGTGACAAAAAGGGTTACAAACATAGTTGTGTTTAAGTTAGCTTACAGATGTAATGTTCATGGACTTTTTTGTTTCTTGCTCTTTTACCTTTTCAACAAGAAGATGTCTTCCTGAATAAATAATGTCAAATATAATGGCAGTTCAGAGTGATTATCAGGCTACCTCGGCTGCTTTTGGAACAATGCTAACTTAACCTGCTGATATACTCATATTTGAATGCTGACATTTTAAGCTTGACCATGCTGTGATGCCAGTTATCATTTCAGACCTTGCAGGTTCTCTAAAGTTCTCTCTTCATCCACCAAAGAGGATTAAAAATCCTGCAATATTATTTGCTGGATAAAATTTTGCTAATATTGCCTTGTTACTATTTAGCATTTCACCCTGCTGCACACAAAGCTGTATAACTTTTACATGGAAGCCATTTGTTTTTCAGGATGGTCACAACGACTGGATATTCTCCATAGCGTGGATCAGTGACAACATGGCGGTTTCTGGTGAGTTTAGTATTGTGAGCATTGGGCATTGAGCATTGCATGCCTTCACGTGATCTTAATTCAAAGTCAGGGCCTGGCATACCACGATGGTAATCCAATATTTCATTATGACACTTTTGTGTGATTTAGTTGGTGAATTAGTCGAGGTAAAATATCGATAAGCCCTGTTTTGATCTTAAATTTGCAGGGTCCAGAGATGGCTCCATGGGCTTATGGGAGGTTACAGAGGAAGTAATGAGCCAGGCTGAGAGGAGTCAGAATGAAGAGACGGTGCCCTCCTACGCCCACATCTCCCACCGTGCCCTAAAGGACATTCCCAAGGAGTACACCAACCCATACAACTGTAAAGTCCGTGCTCTGGCCTTCAACAATAACCATAAAGTAAGGTTCATCCTAACGCAGCTGCGAGGAAACTGTGTGATTGTGTTGTGTGTAAAATACTTCTAATATACTTGATGGCAGTTTTTAGGAAAATCCAGTATATAAGAAATATAACTCAAACATTGAGCATTATAATAGTAATTATTAATTCAGTAAAAATCTACTTTGTTAGCTCTGAGTTGATACAGCAGGAAGCTGCTGGCATGCTGTTTAATTTCCTCTCCAACTCTGTGCTTTTATAAATACATGTGTTTGTCACACAATAGTATTTCTACCTCCATAGGATTAAAATGACTCTTCTCTTTACCTGTTACCATGGTGAATAATAGTATTAGAGATCCATTTATGATTGTAGTTAGTCAACTCGGACGTTTGGGTTTTAAATTATCCCTGGAATCCATTGTAACCAGCATTAAATGTGACTAAAGTAATTATCTGTCAAAGGAGAATTTGACAATTCTTAAAATGGCTTTCAAAGCCTGCAGGGGAGTGGCAGCTCCACTGTTTCTAGTTCTGCCTCCACACAACTCGGCATTAGTCATTTACATCTTGTCTTCCTGTGTTGTTTTGTTCCCTTTCAGGAACTCGGTGCTGTATCCTTGGATGGTTATTTCCATCTCTGGAAAGCGGAGCATAACTTGTGCAAGGTACACCACATTTTACATTTTTAGAGTACCTGTTCAGTTTAATAAGTGATCAGCTGCCAACCAAATTAATAAATATTCCTCTAATATTTTTATATTTTCTGAACCTTTTCTCATTTAGTTTCTTCAGTGTAAACATCCTGTGTTGTTCCCCGTAGATACTGTCCACAAAGCTGCCTCACTGCAAAGAGAACGTGTGTCTGGCTTATGGACAGGACTGGTCGGTCTACGCTGTGGGTTCTCAGGCCCATGTTTCCTTTCTGGATCCACGGCAGCCAACACACAGCATAAAGTCTGTTAATTCCAGAGAGAGAGGGAGTGGTAAGTGACGTGTTAAACTTCCACAAGAGGCTGGTAACACAAGCAGTGAGCAGCTGACGCACCTCGTATTAAAGCAGTCTGCATATTATATACTTGGCAATAACCAACCACACGTCGGTGTGCTTGCAGTGGTAAGTGGTTCACAATGTAACTGGGATGTCACAAAGTTTGTTAGCTCCAATATTTTTTTTATGTTAAGAGCCATCTTATAAAAGCACAACATTGAAATGATTTTTAAGAGGCATTTAAGTGTCATTTCGCTACCGAAAGCGTATTTTATGTCTTTGTAGGGGTAGACGGAGAGACAGTGACTCCCAAAGGATCCAGGTTTTAGGTTGGAAAGCACAGAGGAGCGGAGGGTTGCCGTTTACTTTGGAGTAGCTTTGCATTACACGTTTGTGTCTGTTTGTGCAGGGATCCGCTCAGTGAGTTTCTATGAGCACATTGTGACAGTGGGTACCGGCCAAGGTTCTCTTCTCTTCTATGACATCCGCGCTCAGAGGTTCCTGGAGAACCCTTTTAATCCAGCCGGAGGGTATCGGAAGTGTCCTGGTGATGGCATCCTCAAGCTTACGACAGGGAAAGGCTGGCTGGTACATTTTTATTTTATTTTTCTCTGAACTTCTCCTTTATTGAAAGATGAACCGTGAACTGTATAGGGTGGGGCATGGTTAAAAACATTTCAATACTGGTACCAATACCTTGACTTTATACTGGTTCCTTAACAATATTTAACTCCATACCAATTTTATGAAGTCAATTTTGAATAAAAAATAAAAAATTGCACATTGTGCCACAAATATATAGTTTCCATGCAGTTTAGACGGGGGAGTGTAACCTAGGGTGCTTTCTGTAGCTACAGTTAAGCATTTGGCAGGCAAGCTCACGCTAGACACTAAATTTTTACTGTTATCAAAGTTTGGTACCAAATGACAAGCCTTTTTTTTATGCTAGATATTACCCAAGTAATTCAGTCGGTGCCATAAAAGTATCAATACTCATTGCCCAGCCCTAGAACTGAAGTAGATCTGACACCGATGTACTTGTAGAGTCATAAATGGTTATAAAGTTTCTTTGGGCTCTCCTGACCCATAATCCCCCTCTCCCGCTCTCCAACTCTCCGCATTGCTTTCAGAATCACGATGAGACGTGGAGGAGTTACTTCTCGGACATTCATTCCTTCCCCAACGCGGTGTACACCCACTGCTACGACGACTCCGGCACCAAGCTGTTTGTAGCAGGCGGACCTCTCTGCTCTGGCCTGCACGGCAACTACGCAGGACTGTGGAGCTAACCTCCTCTTGTCCTCCTCCACCATCGCTCTATCACTACATCCCTCGTCCAGATCTTTACTCAACCAGTCCCTCCATCCCTCTCCCCTCTTCAAGTTCATCGACATCACGGTCTTTGGTATCCCTCTTGCTCACTGAATTGTCACTCTGTTTTGCTCACATGTGGACTCAGGAGCATGATCTTTCCCTTACCGTATCACGGCTTTCAGTATTGTTGTTGTGTATATTTGTGTCCACTGTTACACTATCCCTTCTCCTATCACCTTCCACCTCAGCTACTCCGTTTATTTATATAAAAATGTACAATTAACCAATACGTTTCAAGAGCTGCAAAGTCTGCCACTGAGAAACTCGCTGAAGTTTTAAAAAACATTAAGAATAAAGTTATACATGTTCTCATCATGTAAAACATTTACATCCAACCTGCAGGGATTAGGCTATGGTCTTTTGCTGGCTTGTTTTTGTATGTAAGGATAGTGTTTACTGCTGCTTCTTCTGTGATAAAATGACAGTGTCTTTGTGGAAAAACTTGTGGAATTCTCTCCTAAAAGTTCCTTTTCATTCTCTCACTTAAACGGACAGCAATAAAAGAGAGGGAGAGAGGAAAGAAGGACTGAAGAGACAATTACTTTTGAAGGAGTGAAACGGAGTGCAGTTTGACATTTGATAGAGAATATTTCCTGGTTGAATCAGCAACCGTAACAATCACAAAGAACTTCTCCCTTTTCTCGACAGAAGTAAAAACAAAGAAGCCAATCAAAATGGGACTTTGTGCTCATCTTATCCTCACGGAGATGATGTAGAGGAGAAACATTTAAGATTGATAAATGCAGTGTTGTTGTTCTGCTAATTAATTAATCAAAACAAAAGCATATTTTATTTTTTGACTGTGTGATTTGACAGGCTGATATTCGAATTTGCTTTATTTGTATTTATTTCCCCCTTTCTCTGTCACTTTTATTCGGTTGGTCAGGAGTGTTTATATCTGCTTCTTTTGAAAGATTTTGTCTTTTCGCTCTTTGCTTATGTTCCCGTTCCCTTTGACCTGAATTCTTTCTGCAGATTGTTCAAATCCTGATCAGTAACCCTTTGGGTGTTACTAGAGAATTTACCCCAAGATTTTCAGTTTTAGTAGCAAGTTAACTATCATCAAATATGATGACTAATAGATAGGGGAGGCTTTGATTACTGGAGTGAAACCCCTCATGAGTCTGGGACTCCTTCACAGGAACTGGGGAGACGATCTGTAGTAGCTCATTTTGATATTCTCAGCCATCCAGATAGAAGGATGCAAAGAGAACTAATGAGATTTTTTTTTTGGACTCTACCCTGGAGTTAAATGCTGCAGGCACATACATTTATTGTCACAATTGTAAAACTTTTTCTTTTTTTTCCCTCTTTTTGTACCAAGGAGTGAGTGATTCTGCTCTTTTTCCTTGTTTGGTAGAGGCAGGGTAGGCTTAAGTTACGTTTTGGCCTTCCTCAAGTCTTTCTGTGAAAGACTGCCACAGGCGATCATAGTTTTCCTTTTCTACATGGAACTTTTCTCCAGTTTTCATGACAATGATCGATTGAAAAAGAAACCCCAATTACGACCACGAATTGAACAAATAAACAACACTTTTAAAGTGTATTTTATATATAAATGTGTATATGTATGTGTAAAATACATAGGGACAATTGCATAAATTTGTATGTATATGTCTGAGAAAGTGTGTGGATTGATCTGTCTACTTGGTGATGCCCTGTTTTTTTTTTTTATACACGCCTCATGAATGTTTTTACAAATGACTGACTGAGGATATTGTAAGATATAAACATCTGGGGAAAAGCTATTAAATCTTTAAAAGGAGTAAATACTACAAATAAAAATGTATATTGATGTAACGCGTCTTTTTTTCGTACTTGACGTGATTTAGTTTATCCAGTTAGAAGACCTCCTCTTGAATTAGTGGAGTCACTTCAGGCAGAAAGGTCTCCGTGTCACTGATGCTCCAGTCTGCACTGTTATGACACTGGAAATAACAAAGCTGTGCGCTTCTTCAATGAGCATAATTGTAAAAACAAATATTAATAAACATCCGTAAAACTTTAATCCCAGTTTGAACAGGGTGAAGCACTGAGGGAAGAAGTTCGTTGTGACCTGGAGACCGGAGGGGAGCATCCACCGCGGCAGCGCACGTCACGTGACCATCTTGTCTACTGCTGGCCGAGTGAAGCGTGTTAGCAGGTAATAAAAACACACATTTTCTCATGTTTTCCTTCTTTAGTTTGTGTATTTCCACACGTTTAAACCATACAGTTAATCGAGTATTCGCTAAAACAGTTGGTCTTTGGATTCTTTGTGCCGCTTACACGGGGTTGTGAAGAATGTCTTTCGCAATTTTTTTCTGTTGTCTTGTTTCCCGGTAAGCAATGTCGGGATGGGATTGTGCTCCGCTGCGAGGCCTTTTCTTTACATTTGATACACCTTTGTTGTTTGCGGACAAGCGTGTAGGTTAGATACCGACGACGCGCTCAATACAACATCCACTATCGTTAGATAACTGCGCGGACCTATAAATACGCTTTACGATTTAAGCACGTCAGCTAAACGGCAGTTGGCTATCAACTTGGGCCAGATTTAGATAGCATCATTAGCTAGCAGCCATCCCACCGCATCGACGCTGTAGCGTCAGCCTTAGCATTTCAGTAGCTAACTTCAGTTCATGCTAGCGAGGACAAAGGGGACCGTAGTACCATCAGCGGAAAGTCGGTCAGTGTTGAGTCGAAATCGACGCTACAATAATTTTTATTTGCTTTTGGCAGATAGATATGAACCTCTAATTGTTACCGAATAGTCCCATATTTGGGTTGGAAAAAAAAAACAAGTAACCTAACATCAGCGGGCTAACGTTAGCATTGGTTCAAAACAACACTCATCTGCCTTTACTACGAAAATAATCGGAAGGTAATTATCAGTCAGTCAGCTGTTCGTTAGCTGTAACCAGGTTGATGTCAGCATAGTGTAATTTAACTGATATATATATATGTATATATACATATATATATATATATATATATATATATATATATATATATACATATATATATATATATATATATATATATATATGTATATATACATATATATATATATATATATATATATATATATATATATATATGTATATATATATATATTTGGTAATTTGTATATGGCCAAATGAACGTAATGACAATTGAGTTACTGAATGACTGTTTTGTTATTGTTCGTGTCTAACACCGCCAATACACATTATTGTGACGTTACACTAATATTGTATTTATTAATTTTCGCGTGCGCCTACTGCCTTCGATTTTCGATGATATAACAACATTTGGACTTTTATTTAGTTTTTATTTATTTATTTATTTTTGATCAGAAATTGCATTTAAAGCTTGTTCGTCCTTGTGTAGAAGCTTTGTTCAGTCCAACAGCCAATGGGAGCTTTGTAGTTGCCAACGTCACTCAGGCACTGTAACCTGGATTGCTATTGTTCTCTGACATAACACAAATGGGTCAGTGGGGGTATCTGTAGTCAAAGTTTCAAACTGCAGCACAAAATACAGAAAAAATAAAATTTTCCATATCCAGGTGGATAAAACTCTGTTTGTTTAGGTGTTTGTGACATCTTTTAAGTGCAATCTTTTTCTATTTAAAACAATTACTTCCTGCTTGTGTGGTAATACACCATGTTTCCATCAAATATATAAAATATACATGATTCTGTTGTCAAATTTTCATAGAGTATCCCAGCATTTCCCAGCTTTAGTTTAGCGCTTTAAGTGTGTATGAAAGATTTACTTGCTTTAAATTAAAGAGTAAAGAGGGGATGTGGGGTCAGGGTGTGAAGTGTTTGTTTTGCTTCATACACACTGTTGTCTGTACCGTTTGTAAGAGGACACTGGGTCGCTCTCCCTCCTTGACCCAGATTTTCAGCAAAGCTCTTGCGTCACCAGGCCAACGCTGTCTTAGTGCCTCCATAAGGGCAGTATTTATGATTGTGCAATAAGGTATAGCTATGCTCACAACACATTTCTGGTAATAAACACTTCCTTAACAGTCACAAGGAAAGTATTGAGGTTGTGCCAAAACAACATTGTAACTGCAGTGGTAATTTACAATGCTGTTATATTATTGCATATATGTTATATTACTCATCTTTTTTTGTTGTTTTTTTGTTATATTTTGCAGATTTTTCTATTTTGTACATACAGAGTTTTGTATATACTGTATATGATGAGCTCGCTGGGCGGCGACAAGGCCCGGGGCCCTCGGGAAAAAGCGCTGCCAGCTGCCACTCACACATCTCTACCACAACCACAGAAGCAGATACAGGTGAGCTGCTGTAATGTGTAATGTGGAAACTTTCTGAAAACACACTCCTCTGAACCACAGACATACATGAGCAGGTACAGGACTACCCTTGACAACACAACCACAATGTACACATTATGCAGTAATCAATACTGAAAATAATTTTCTTCTGTTTTGATTGCAGCTACACAGCATACACTTTTAATGCCGATAATACATTTGCTCAGTGTACATTTTTTTTTTTATTGTCAGGGACTTCTGACAATGAAAATTAAACTAACAGTTTAATTGATCCGTTATACATTATACAGTTTTTTTTCTTCCAGTTAAACAAAATTTCACCGAGTTGTCATATTTTCTTTTGCTCACAGGCTACTGCTGAACAGATCCGGCTTGCCCAGATGATCTATGACAAGAATGATGCTGACTTTGAGGACAAAGTTAACCAGGTGAGGAACACTTTGGGTGTTTGCCAGACAGTACAAAACTCATGTCTTAGCATCATGTTTAGTTCTTCCACAACTCCAGCACTCTACGATGTGCATTTTGTCATGTGTCATATGCCTTGTTAACTGGCAGATATGTCTAATTATGTGTGTTTGTTGCTTTCCTCAGCTGATGGAAGTGACAGGGAAGAACCAAGATGAGTGCATGGTAGCACTTCATGACTGCAATGAGGATGTCAGCAGAGCCATCAATTTCCTCCTGGAGAGCACCTCGGACATGGTAATTGACAAATCATCTCATGTAGTCTCACATGAAAATTAAAGCCTGTCATTTACTTTCAATCATATGGATGCGCTCCTTCAGTTTTTGTGATTTGATTTTTTTTTTTACCCCTTGGAATGCAGAATATAGAGAAGCTCGGTACAATGACATGTGATTTACATTTGGAAATGTTTACCAATGTCTTTAGGATTTTAGAGGAGTTTTAATTTGTTCATTCAATTATCCTTTAAGATCATTCAGACATTGTCCATACCTTTAAACAGTTTAAATCAATTTGTGGAAAGGTGCTATCGTGGTTTGTTAACTACTGTAGTTCCGTAAACTCAGGCTTTGTAGTGAAATCAGCACTTATAGATTCACTGTAGTTTAGTTTTTAAAATGCTCGTGCATGCTGAAACACAATATGAGCCATTGTGCGGCTTGATAAGACAGCTGTATTGATTAAATTAGCATCATCTCTGTTATGTCAGATATGTATGAGACAGATGACTGCAAAAACACAGCTGAAACACATTCTGTGAGGACAACTTGTCAGGCTGCAGGTCTATTTTCAACACCAGGGCAATTTATATTTCTCTTTATTCGGAAACATAAAGCATTCCGGCTCATAAACACTAGATTTCAAGCGATGCAACATGCTGAGGTGAACAAATGTGTAAAACTCGAGGTTAGCAGTTGGCACTTGCTAATTGTCAGGAAACTTATTTGAGTTGTCGTTTGCCAGAGTGACTGCTGGCTCTGTGTAACATCAGGGAGCATGAAGACATACTATTGTACACCAGTTTTCACTCTCCTGTTCAGACTGCAAAGTCATACGGTCTTCCGAATGTCTGGTAAATACTCGGGTGTTGTTCTGCCTTTGAGTCCGAGTGAGCGTCCCAACATTTCTGAAGAATATCAGCCTGCACAGATGGTGAGGAGAGGTTGTAGGTTGTAGGGCGAAGCAGCTGGACAGATAGCTACCACTGTTGTTTTGAGTTCATGGAAGTCCAAAAATAGAAGAGAGCTGGTTTCCCCCTTTACATTAAAGACTCCATTGTTATGGCAGATACATCAACCCTCTGATTACATCCGTTTCCACTGCACTTTTCAAGATTCAAACTGTCATAAACAAATGGAATGATAACTGAGTGTGTTTTATTTCACTGTAAGAATATGTGTAGCATAAGAGAAGAGTGGTCTATTAAATACTTGACACCCTAATTGAAGTGATGGCAGCGTTGTAATCAGTGTTATTTTAGAAATCATTTCGTGTACTAATCTCATCTGAGTCATTTAAATCTGAGTATCTTCCAATAACAAGCATTTATTTTGAAATGTTTTTCTTACATAACAGCAGCATAGTGCACACTTAACTCCATAAGCATAACAGCTTTCTCTGCAGCTGCTTTCAGGAATGTTTTATCGTGTCCTGTAATATTTGGTGTTGTTTGCGCTGACACATTGTTTCACTGCTGATGTGTGTTTATGAAACAAGGGCTTTAATTAAGTGCAATCACAAACACATCTGTTATACTGTTAGTCCTGCACCGTGTATTATTTTTTTGTTGGTACATATTTTCATATATTCTTTCTGTGTTTTTTTTTTTTCTTCTCCGTCCCGTCTTTACTTCCCTGGTTTCAGACCTCTTGGGAAACGGTGGGGAAGAAGAAGCCCCTGGTGAAGGAAGGCCCATCAGAAAGCAAGGAGAACAAGGAGAATAGGGAGAAGAAAGGAGAGAGGGAGGCCAGCAAGGGCCGTGCCACCGCCAACCGCAAAGGCAAAGGTGCCAGCCGGAGCCGACAGGGTAAGGAGCCTAAACATTCAATGAAATCTAGTTCAGAGTCCACTGACTGTTCTTTAGCTTCTCAGTATTGTGTTTGAGTACATCATACTGTAAGGTTTATAATTTGATTTGTTTGTTTCATGCACAGCACGTCCAGAGGAGAACGGCGTGGAGGTGACACCTGTGGACAGAGGTTCGGATCGAGGCCGCAGGGTCAGAGGTGGCAGAGGTGAGCAGGAGCAGAGTACAACACCATCGGTTTCACCAGATGCTTGAGTGTGTGTTGTTGACTTTTTGTGTGAATGTCATGCAGGATCTGGAATTCGAGGTCGAGGCAGAGCACCAGCAGGGAGCAGGTTCTCAGCCCAGGGCATGGGGTATGGTGGCAACACACACACATTCACAGCCGTTCTCAAAGAATTTTTGATTCTTTTTTTCATGCCAGGGAAGGAATAAGTTAATTTTGTTTGCTTATGATTGGGTTTCTATATGTTTGCAGTGGTTGCTTTGTCTTGAAACTAACTTTAGAATGTGTTTCCACAGCCTTTCTATATATCTGTTCATAAAAGACTGTTTGCCTTCAGTTGCTACTTTCATTCAGACACCAACGAAATCATAAATATATCCCAAGAAAGCTTCTAAAAAAAATCCCACAGGAATCCAATGGACAAGTGGCCTTGTTTCATCTGAGAATATTTTACATCCATTGTAAATTCCACATTGACTTTGTTTCGGGTGGGTGTTTGATTCGGATGATTTGTGGCTACAAAACGTTTAAAATAAAATGATTTAATGTCCAAAATCAGTTCAACAAGAACAAGCTTGGCCAACCAAATAGTTAATACTGAAACGGCAAACACTGTTTATTTGATTAAGGATGAACAAAATCTGATTTCTGTCACTGCCAGCCACCCCTCACCTTTCAGTGTGTCTGTGTAACTGAACTTTCCTGTCCTCGAATCTTCCTTAGGACTTTCAATCCTGCTGACTATACCTCAGAGGCTGGAACAGGGACCACACAAGCAGAGGTTTGGGACACGGTGACCAACAACAGCACAGATGGGACAGGTGATCTTAGACAGCACATATGTTTCTCATGATTTGTATATGCAGTAGTGTGTACACTGAGCCAACAGCACTGCAATTCCCCCTCGGGATATTTCATGCAAATCTACGTAAGCTTCATGCATCCTGCATCCTGTTTACCTAATTATTCCACCTGTATTCACATTTTTTCACTCAATATTGGCTGTCCTCTAGTTGCCTGGAGGAGTACTTTGGAAGACTGGGCAGCTGAGGACTGGAGTGAGGATGTTAGTGTGAGTTGACACAAAGGGAAGCACATTACAGTAGAAGTCTGTTGACTTTACTTCTCAGTGTAACAATGTGTCTCTTGTATCTGTGTGTGTTTCTGCAGCTCGCAGAGACCAAAGTGTTCACCTCCTCGTGTGCACCTGCTGCTGAGAACCACATCACACCTGGGCAAAGGTAAGTTCATTTACCTGTCAAAGGTATCTTTTACGTATTGTTTTTTCTGTTTTTACAAGCTAAATGCCATGAAGGATTTGATTGTGGCTATTTCCAACACATTTCACATTGGCAACATTTTCCAAATGACTTAACCAACTGTTTCTGTGTTAGTCTGGACCTCGCCTCCCTGCTGCAGAAGCCTGCAGTTGGAGGAAGAGAACCTCCGTCCTCCTCTTCCACTCAGAGTCTGGTCTTCACCAACTCCCACCATCACCAGCAGCCGCCTCCCAGCCGCAATGCCACCAGTAGCACAAGCTACGCACATGCTGCTCTGGTAAAAACAGAATATGCATTCCTTCATCTGCCACACATAGTACATGTACAGAGGGTTCTCAACTTACGAACATTCGAGTTACGAACATTCGTAGATACGAACAACCGCTGACAGATGTCCATAAATGTTCGTAAAATGCCGTATTGCGTTCGTATTTTGTACAGCGCGCCACATCCGACTGATTCCCCTTTCTGCCGCAACCCATGCCGAGCAGCACTGGCTCATCTCCAACACTTCGTTCGTTGCTCCAACACTCACTTCGTTGTTGTGTTCATCTTAGTTCGTACCATCTTGGATACTTTACCGTTTCTCATATATTTATCACCCGTTTCTCACGTGTTTATCATGCCTAAGAAAGCAAATGCTAGTGCTAAATGCTAATGCTAAATGCTAATTTAATATATAACGACTTACGAACAATTCAGCTTACAAACAGCTGTTCGGAACGCATTGTGTTCGTAGGTTGAGAATCTGCTGTATAAATAAACAACGATGGATGACTCCTCTCTCCTCATCTGTACCAGTCATCTGTTCTTGGAGCTGGTTTTGGGGACTTGGGCCAGGCCAAGAGGACTCAGCCCAGCCCTGGAGCTCAGATACTGGAACAGCTGAAGGGTCCTGGCTTGGGTCAGCTGCCCTCATCCCAGGCTGCCCCTCCTGTCAGCACCCAAGGAAGCAACACCTCCATTGGCCGACTGCCAGGCCTGGGAGCACCTGTACCTCCGCCCTCCTCCTCTAGCTGGGACATGAAGGCTTCAGAATCCAACACCACCTCGCTGTCCTCGCAGTTCAGCCGTAAGTGTTAAGTGTAGAGGTTATTGTACAGTCGTGCACACAGTTGCATCTGATTTTATTTCAAATCCTTGCCCTGCACCTGCATTTTGTTCTTTGTCTGCAGGTGAGTTTGGCCTGCAGCCAGAGCCTTCACTGGTGCTGAGCCAGCTGGTTCAGAGGCACACTGGCCCCTCCTTGCCTCTGGCACGCCAGCCCAGTCCTCCATCACAACAACAAGCACCCCCTGCTTCAGCCTCACCTGCTCCCCAACACACCAGCACGCCAGCACAGGCAGGCCCGGTGATGGCTAACGCTGGTGCTAAACCTCCTGCTTCCAGTGCAGGGCTGGACCCTCAGGGCAGCAGTACGCCACAGCAACAACGGGCACAGCTCAAAGGCCAGAAACGAAGGATACCTCCCACATCAAAGGTAGGGAGTCGATGGTGATGGTTATCATTTTCTAGTTACACTCAAATGCTCATTTGGCTGCTTGGGGAGCTTGCTACAGTTTTTAATATAGATGTTTTGATATGTTTTCACGTATTTAATTTTTTTTTTTTAGCTTTGTGTTTTTTTATGAACAGCTATGTCTCTCTGGCAGATCCCTTCCACAGCAGTAGAGATGCCAGGCTCGGCTGACATCCCAGGGCTGAACCTCCAGTTTGGAGCTCTAGACTTTGGATCAGAGTCAGCTTTGCCGGAGTTTGGAGTTGTGGACAACTGTGTGAGTGCAGCATCCAGGGAGTCCACGCCGGCCCCAGCGCCAGCACCAGCTGCACCAGGACCAGGAGCACAGAGCCAGACGAGCCTGTACTCCAAACCGCTCAGGTACTGGCACTGCTGATGACGAGTTACATTTTTAGATAACAGCGCAGGAAATGTACATTCAAGGAGTTTAATTCCAAAACACCATTGATCACGTCTAAAAGACATTTAATCTAAGACAATAAAATACATTAGACCACTGAAAATGGTACAATTAAAATATTAAATCAATAAATTGTTGCTTGAAAGATGACAAATGTAATATTACTTAGAAAACTCAATTTCACCATCAGTATAGCTGTGTTGTAAACAAAGATGATCCACAACAGTTTAGTAAACTAAAAACATTTTTCCTTTCACAGCAACAATCACTTATTTCCCCCCTCAGATAAGCTAATTTGGTGTAATACTTGCTAACTTTGACCCTGTGTGCTCTTCGCTTCCTCCTGGTGTCCTGCAGTGAGTCATTGGGCAGCCCTCTCTCTGTCGCCCTGCCTTCGCCCCTCTCCTCATCAGAGCCAGTATATCACTCCTCTGCGGTGGCGCTGCCCAGTCTCACTCCCTCATCATTAGGGACGGCCAGCTCCACCAACCCTTCCTCTTCTTCAACAACCTCAACCGCCTCCTCTTCTGTACCCACCTCCTCTCCCTTCTCCTCTGTGGGGGGGAGTTATGATGGGACCATGCCCCCTCACACACGACTGGCCTTTTCCCAGAACAAAGAGGCCACAGGGCCAGTGATGGTGAGTAGAGAGTGTTCACAAAAGAAATGTTTATGCGGCTTCAAAGGCTGGCAAATTGTTGAGTCGACTGAGATGAGAAACCATCCAAAGTCAGTTGAGGGCCCAACATTTTTTCTTTTTTCAGACAGAAAACCGCATTTTATTTCTGCATCTTGTGTAAACAGTGTGACAGTGAGAATTCGCAGGTGATGAATCATCAGGTCAGCCCTATTCTGGAAGACTGTGGCTAACTGTGTGAAATTTAAGGTTGTTCTTTAAATCAGAGGTCTTAACCCTTTATATGACATGGTAAATAAATCTGGATTAGGTTTGATTCTCCCCTTTTGTCCATCAAGTAATGCTAAGCCTCAGCTGGATTCAAGTTGTTTATCTGTTCGTAGATATTGTAATAGTTCTCATCAATGAATGCAAACTCAGCTGCCTTTTTTTTCTCTCTTATCACCAGAATGGTCTGAATGGTGTACGAACCTCTGCTGCTCTGGATAGTAAGTTTCCTATGATACATTTATTTCTCGGTGCATACTTAATGTTGAAAATAACAGCCATCTTTTGCGGGCTACTTCAAGTCGTTTACGAGATATGTCATCCCTCTCTGCAGCTTCATCAGCTTCCTCCACACCGAAGCCAGAGTCGCCGTCGATGAACATCAGCACCAATGGGGCCTCGGCACCTTCCTCCCACTTACCCTCCACCCTGCCTGCACACAGCTCAACCACGCTCTCCAACCTGGCACAGGATCTGCCCACAGCGAACCAACTCAACTCACTCAACAGGTGATACACACACAGCAGACTTACTAAATATATCTCGGCTTTAAAACTTGAGGTTGCACCACCTCTGTGTTTGACTCTTGGTTGATCAAACATAGCTATCTTGAACTCTTCAGAGAATACAGACTAGCAGGCCCTTGGAACTGTCAAGTGGCTGTTATTTGTGAACGTTAAAACATTTTCTCTTCTGCTGGACGTTGTGAAATGAGCTGTCCTTTGTAGTGATTGAGAGGAAGAAGCAGTGTTATGAAAGTTGTGATGTCTCCTTGTACACTTGATGATCACACTCTCCTCCGTGCCTTCACTCTACAGCCATGCCAGCAGTCATTCCTCAGTCTCAGCACTGGGCTCCAGCTCTCTAACTGTAAGTACCTGCTTGCTCTGCCATCAACACCTTCTATATAAGAATTTGTCCTTTGTAAATAGATATACACAAGTAAAGAGGATAATGTAAGTTGTTTCAGCACTATTAGCATTCCACTACACACCACCGTGTTTACACAGGACACTGAGTCTCAGCTAAAATCCAAAAAATTCTAAGTGGGGCTTTTTCACTTTGTCTCAAAGCACTTTACAATTTCTCTCTCACATTTCCCTCTTCACTCACCAGTGGTGAGAGAGCCGCGTGGTTTTGTCCGCCCCTTTTTGGTGGAAAACATTGGACTTTCTCTATAGGCTGCAATGTAAAATAGCCTTACTAAACCAGTCCTTTGTGAAACACTGGATCAGAATTAGTTTGAAGACGACACGCCGGCACTGTGTCGAGGTATTGTAATTTCCTGCCGTAGAAGACGCTAGATAGTCAAAAAAAGTGTAATTTGATCCTTTTCCAGGGGGATGAGGAAATGCCGGTCTGATCGATTGCGTTGCATTGACAGCAACGGAGAATTGGAGGAAGTTGAGACTTTTCTCCAAACGTCTGCTTTAAACTAACCGGTTTGAATAATAACACTATGTTGAGGAGTTGCTGTGTATGTACTTGCACCAACAATGATGTAAAAAACTCTTATCTCTGATTTCTTTCCCTGTCCCAAAGATCCTAATAGAAGGGCTCTATGACACCACTCTACAGAAGGGAAGACTGAAGTGACATGACTAAGGAGGGATCAAATGAACCTTTTTCATCTACACAGCGTGTTCTCTGGCAGGCAGAGGCCAATATGACCCCTAGACATAGTGCCGCCATGTCACTTTTAAAGTAATTTTGAGCCGGTGGTTTACAAGTGATTGGTTTAGTAAGGCTATTTTACATTGACGTCCATGGAGAGAGGCCAATGTTTTCCCCCCAAAAGGGGGAGGGGACATTTCTGAAAGCCAAAGTTCCCAGATGTGCCCCTCTGATCTATAGCTTGCTGATGCACAAAGCTGATAATGATAAAAACGGACAGTTAAAACATTACTGTCATGAAAATATAGAGCGGCTCCCTGGTAATGGGCCCCTGCCACCTGTGTGTCAGCTCAGACACCAGTACACAGACAGCATGCATTAATAAATGTGACAAACATGATGAATAGACTCATTTCAAATCAAACCGCTTCCTTTTGTTTCTTCCTCTGCAGTACACCAGTGTTGACAACAGCAACATGAGCTCTCTGGCTCCCTCGTCTGGCTCGTACGTGTCATCCCAGCCCACCGTCTCTGCACTCCACTCAACCCACAACAGCAGCAACAGTAGCAGCAACATCAGCCACCTGGCCAATATGACAAACATGGGCCACAACATGAGCAGCACAGTTGGTGGTATCGTTGGCACAAGCGGACTTCACTCTGCTGCCATGGCCGCCGCCAGCACAGTGCTGGGACTTGGCTCCAATGGAGCCACTGCCACGTCCAACCTCTCTGCACCAAGGACCACACCCCTCACTGGTACACGCACACAAACACACCTCAGCCACTGCGAATGTTAAACCCCAATAAACAGTTTAAATAATCTGGATCGTCAAATAGCCCAAGACTGGAGCTGTTGGTTTATATTACGTTTAAGTGTATTAAAGGGATTGTTTTCGTGTAATTGTATTGCTAGGTAAAGCTCCTCCCAACCTGTCCCAGGGAGTTCCTCCTCTACTGCCCAACCAGTATATTATGGGCCCCGGAGGGCTGCTGCCCGCTTACCCAGTAAGTAAACTTTCAGGATCTGCAGCTGCTTAAGTGCTACGTTATTTCTGCCAGTCAGCTGTGATGTCGTAAAGATACATTTGTTCTTTTAACTACATTGATTTTGCATTTGATTAGATGACTCATTATCATCATACTCACACTTGAAGCCTTTCAGAGAACTGAATCACAGTCTTTATTTTCTTAGAGTATTTAGTTACTGTATATGCTTTTGTACATATTTGGTAGTTTGTGAAACTGAGCCTGCTTGTTCTTTGTGTCTCACAGCAGATTTATGGCTATGAGGACCTCCATATGCTCCAGTCCAGACTGCCAATGGTGAGCTCTTTGGACAGCTTTTTAATCACAATCCCTGTAGTCCTCATTCAGGATTTTGTTTGTTTGGTAGCTGTGGATCTTCTCCTGATCCTCTTCTGTTCCTTTAGCCCTCTTTGCAGGATTACTATGGAATCACATTCCCCGGCCCCACAGCGACTCTCTCTGGTAGAGACGGGAGCCTAGCCAACAACCCTTACTCAGGTAAAGTCCCTTGACCCTTGGCTGGCCTCGTCCAAAGTGCTACAATCCAGCATCTGTTCTGACGTGACATCTCTCCTATTTTTCAGGTGAAGTCACGAAGTTTGGCAGGAATGACTCCACCTCCCCGGCACCCCCTTCAAGCCTGGCGGCACAACAGCCTCCCCAGGCCCAGAGCCAAGGACAGAACCAGGCCCAGCCTCAGCCTCCTCAGGCCCAGCCTCAACCCCAGGGCCAACCGCAGCACCACAGCAGTCAGCAGGCCTTTCTGCCACCAGGCTACAGCTACACGGGCCTGCCTTACTATCCCGGAGTGCCCGGCGCCGTACCCAGCGCTGCTGCCTTCCAGTATGGCCATACAATGTTTGTTCCGCCCGGAGGCCCAGGACCAGCTTCGGCCAAGCAGCACAGCATGGGCCTCGGCCTGGGAAACCCCTCGGCTAGCCCCTTCCAGCAGCAGACACAGCAGCAGCCGAGCGGTTATGGCCAGCACACCTTCAGCTCAGGTTCGTGACAAGTGTTACCAACGTCTGTCAACTTAGAGTATGAAGTATTTTGATATTTCTGGCAGGGGAAATAGTGTGTATTGATCTCTAGGGTTGATGTTTTTCTTTCCAGGGTATGAGGAGCTGACAGCGGGGCCAGCAGGAGTGGAATACAGTAAAGGGTACAACTCCTCCTCACAGGCACAAGCCAAATCTGCTGGTACTGGGCCTGGGAAAGGTAAGGAGAAAAAGCTTTTTCCAAAATCTTAATTTGCATTTTTAAGGGTGTGGCATTCCAGTGTGTAAATGCTGCTGTTGTTGACAGGCGTCTCAGTGACATCCAGTAACTCCGGTGTGCCAGACATCAGTGGAAGTGTTTACAATAAGACCCAGGTGAGCCTCAGGTACTTCGACACCACACAACCTCCCTGTTGTCTTAGTATCAATACAAATACATCCTGTTTCCTCTTCAGTCTTTTGATAAGCAGGGTTTCCATGCGGGGACCCCCCCTCCCTTCAGCCTGCCATCAGCGCTGGGGGGTCCAGGGCCTCTGAACCCTGGAGCAGCTCCTGGAGGCTATGCACCTGCCCCATTCCTCCACATCCTGCCTCACCAGCAACCACATTCACAGCTGCTGCACCACCATCTAGCTCAGGATGGACAGGTACTACACTCCTACCATGATTGGTAGGAGTCATGACTGATTCCTCCGCCACATTGTTTAACTCTTCTTAGAGGCGTGTTGTGCAAATGTTCAGTTATTTATTGTCCCTCGATGTTCAGGGTGGTCCGAGCCAGCGCGGCCAGTCCAGCAGCCTGCAGCAGAAGAGCCAAGTCAACAAGTCGAGCTACGGCAGCTCCCCCTACTGGGCAAACTGAGATGACTACGTCTACAATGTGTGCTTGTGTGTGTGCATGGACATACGCCAACACACAGCACCACACCGGCCTATCTGACTGACGAGATCAAAGAGGGACAAACCATTTTACAACACAAGCTAAAACACACACTACCACCCCTCCCCCTTTGCTCTGTATATCCCCTTTTCAAATTTATGGCTGTTGTATGTAAAATATATTTATGTATGTATTTATACAGTATATATGTATTGGTAGGACATAAAATGTGGTTTTCTGCATTTTGTTTTTATTTTGAAGGACATTTTATTTCAAAAAAATGTGGAAAGATGAGAATGCTAAATCATGGAGATGAAGTTGGTGAATATACTTGAACACAAGCATCTTGTGATGTGGATTTTTTTTTTTTTTTTGTATGCATACATGAACTGAGAATGATGTACATAGATTATACACATCATTTTCATGGCAAAGGCCTTTTTTTTTATTATTATTATTTTAGAAGAAAACCGTTTTTGTAACTTTGGTCTCCCACATCTGTGAATCCTTCTTTTGAGGGTGACTTGAGTTGATAGCTTGACTTTTCTTTTAGCCCCGTTTCCCTCCATCTGTCTCTCATTCCTCAACTCTTTACTAGTTGGTTGGTTTGACCAACCAGGCCTTGGATTTGATGTCATTTTAACATTGGTTTAATCCTTGTTGTCCAAATTAAAAGTTATGAACAGTTTCTACGCATCTGGCATCAATATTTACATACCACATTGGTTGTTTTTTTTTTAACTCTGTCCCACGTTTTATTTACACAGTATCATAATAATGTGATGTGAAGTCTGACTGGCAGGACAGTCGAGGTACCAACTAAATATCTTGTGTAAATAGTCAATATACTAAACAACCAAAGGGTGTCACTGTGCACATGTTCAGGATACTTTGTAAGCACCTTTCAAATTGATGGGGTTTTGGCACAACTTAACAGTGAAATTTAAATTTAAGAACATGTGGCTGAAAAACATTTAATATGGCTTACCTGAAGTGCCACATTGTTTTAATTAACGCAACAAAACTTTCAGTTTTCTGTTGCAGCATGTTCACATGGAAAAGTGATACGAAGGAAAGTAGAGTTCCTCTTCGTTGACAGACTTATTGGACACTAAAGACAGACTGAGGCCAAAAATAGGTGGAAATCATACCTTTGTATATTTTAGAGGTAAGTTTGTACATACTCTAAATATCACAATAAACTGGTTTACAAGTAAGTAACATACAATGTCACTTAATCATGCTTGAAAGAAACTTACTACAGATTCAAACTCAGCATAAAAAGTACTGTAAGAGTCAAGTGTATAATTAGTTAACTTGAATTTCAGGAACATTAGTAATTTAATTTCTGAGTTATGCTCATTGTGCCGGAACTAACATGTAAAATATATTGAAAAGACATTTATGTCAATGTTGACGCTCCCTTTTTTTGTGATTTAATGACGTCCTGGCGGCAGCATGTGCCAAACAGAGAGCTGCATTAGGCATGGGAGCATGTCGTTTTTAGATATTTTTTCTACCGTGTGACAGTATATTATTTTGTGTTTTCAGTTGACGCTTTGCTGCGTAAAATAAAGATAAAAGGAAAAGAGTTAAACGATCTCCTGTCATTCGCGTAAGAAAAGGAAGTCGCTGTCTGCAGCTCATTTGCGGCTTAATAACGGACAACGCAGACGGAACGCCGCTACATTTGTAGAAAAATCTCTCCGAGGATTTGGCAAGTGGATGTTGAATGCCAGTTGATCACCGGTGAATCCTCAAGAAAAGTCCGAAGCACCTTTCCGAAGAAGCCCTCAGCGCTGCGCTGCGGTGCTTGGACCGCGCGAAGACGTAGGACAATGTAAAGAAAGGACCTGAAAACCGTTGACGTGTCGGATTTATGAAGGTGGATCGTCAGTTTCTTTGAAGTTAAGATTGACGTAGCTAATTTGATCCAAGATGCTCTTGAAGGACTTCTCGTGCAAAGCAGACAGCGTTCCTCATTAAAAGCCACTGAAGTTTCTGCGTGTTGAAGTTGTGATTGCACATGTCTGATGAGAATGGAGATCATTTTTAAACATTTGCACGCAATTTACGCATTTCTTTATTGATATGATGGCTGAAGATAAGGAGGTAATTAATGCACAAAAAATGGAATCTAAGAACGAGAAAGTTAACAAAGCATTGGGGGAGAAGCTGCGAGGGCTCATTGGAACCAGGAGAGGACTATTAGCTCGGATAATTGGAAAAAGAAAAGAAATTGAAAGTTTGATGAATGATGCTGGCAATCTGCAAAAAGTGCAAGAGTTATTAATGCATAACGATTTCAACAATTGTCAGTGAGTTTAAAAAGCTCAGTGGACAAGTAGCAGATCTTATCTGGAGAGGAAAAAGATGCAGATGTTAATAACTGGTTGGAGCTTAAGATGATGACTCTGAGACAGTTTGCAGAAGAAGCTGAAAGATGGATGTAAAAGAAAAAAGCAAAGCAAGTACAGCTACTGATAATGATGACACAGATGAAGATATCGAAGATGATGTGGACCCTGATGGCAGTGCTTCACAAGTGACAGTTGATAACATCAAAACAGGTTCCAGTTTTGAACGTTTATCTGTCCTGTCCGTCAGATCATCAGTTTGTGCTACTGAAGAAGCAAAGTTAGCCGGATTAGTGGAATGTGCTGCAGCTTTACAGAAGAAGCAGGAGCTTGAATTGGAGGAAGCACGTATTAAAGCCAAGCTGGAAAGGCTGACTTTGGAAGCAGCAATTGCTGAAAAAAAGAGCTCAAGTAAAAGTATTGAAAAGTAATGCAAAAACAAAATCTGATCACAGAAATGTTGGTTAATCATCAGAAACAAGCTCAGCTACCAGTTAAAACAGTTACAGTTTTCAATGGTGACCCACTTACCTACAGATCTTTTAGCAGAGCTTTTGAACAAGCTATTGAACAGAAAACTGCCAATGATCAGGAGAAGCTGTACTACTTGCAATAGTACACTGCAGGAGAACCGCAGGAACTCGTATGTAGCTGTGAGCACACACCATCACACAGAGGGTTCAAGGAAGCAAAACGACTGCTTCAGAGCAACTATGGAGATGAGATGATGATGGCAAGTGCTTACATTGGCAAAGCCTTAAGGTGGCCACAAATCAAGTCTGAAGATGGGAAAGCACTGAATGCTTATGCTGCATTTCTGACTGGATGTTGTAACAATGGAAGATGTGGAGTTTATGGAGGAAACCCCACAAGTATGAGAATTGCCGTGTCCAAATTGCCATATAAAATGAGAGAGAGGTGGCGCAATGTAGCATTTGACCTCAAGGAAAGAAGAGGACACAGAGCAAGATTTGCTGATCTTGTTAGCTTTATTGACCATCAAGGAAAGGTTGCTATGGATCCACTCTTTGGAGACCTCCAAGATGGACGCACATCTACAGTAGGCGAAAGCAAAGAAAAGGAGAAAGCTTTCAAAGGTGGAATGAAAGGAAGCAGCTTCGCAACAAATCTGTCGGTGGAGAGGAAAAGGCTGGATACAACACCAAGGCAGGCCAACCCAGTTAAAGTAGCTAATGCCTTTGAACCACCATGTCTTTTCTGTCAAAAGATTCACACATTGGAGTCGTTGCATCAAAATTAAAGGGCTAGCACACAAGGATTGTGTAGAATTCCTGAAAACAAAGGGAATATGCTTTGGATGTTTAACACGAGGACATCTTAGCAAAACATGCAAGAAAAGGAAGGTGTGCAAACAGTGTTTACAGAAACACCCAGCGGTTCTTCACATAGAAAAGGAAGCCAATAATAATAATAATAATTCATCTATAGTGACGAGTGAGGACAGCACCTCAAATGAAGAGGTGTCAGGAGCTCAGAGCTTTGTTAAACAGGAAATAGTTGGCTATGCTGGGACAGGGAACACCGAGTGCATGCTATCGATTGTGCCAGTAAAAGTGAGATCCCGTAAAGGTGGAAGGTGTATAGAGACATACGCTTTTATGGATCCTGGAAGTACAGCCACGTTCTGTACAGCGGAGCTTCAAAAGAGACTGAACATTAAAGGAAAACCAACTCAGAACTTATTGAGCACTATGGCTCAAGATAAACCTGGTGAACAGAGGCTAATCAACAGTCACATGCTCTCAGACCTGGAGGTGTGTGGCCTTGAAGACACAAGGTATGTCCAGCTACCCAAAGTCTTCACACACAGCAGTGTCCCTGTTCAAAAGGAAAACCTTCCAATTTGCAACATCTGCAAAAGTGGCCGTAACTGAATGAAGTAACCTTACCACACATTGACGCTGAGGTAGGGCTTCTCATTGGAGCTAATAACTCAAAGGCAATGGAGCCGTGGCACATAATTAATAGTCAGGACGATGGGCCGTACGCTGTGAAGACTGTCCTGGGCTGGATGGTGTGTGGAACTGCGAAGAACGAGACCACTGATTCCAAGATGGAGTCAGCTCATTACAGCGTCAACCCAATTTCAGTGTTGGAACTAGAACAGCTACTGGTTCAGCTGTACAACACAGACTGCTGTCAATGCAAAAGACAACAAAGTTTGTGGATGGACATTACTGCATAGGACTTCTGTTGAACATGAAGCAGCTAAGATGCAGAGTAACCGCGGTATGGCAGAACAGCGAGCTGCTAGCCTGAAGAGAAAACTGAAAAAGGATGTTTTTTTTGAAGACTACAAAGACTTCATGAAAGGCATACTGGATAAAGGCTACGTTATTAAAGTTCCTGAAGAACAGCTTGACCGTGATCACTACAGGGTCTGGTACGTCCCTCACCATGGGGTGCACCACCCAAAGAAAAATAAAATTAGCTTTTCAGGATGTGTCGTTAAATGAAGTTATTGCAGGGACCTGACCTCACCAGTACACTCATCGGTGCATTACCGAGGTTTCGTGAGCATCCAATAGCCATGATGGCAGACATTGAATCGATGTTCTATCAGGTCAAGAGTTCCAGAGACGGATGCAGACCTGTTGATCCTTGTAGTGACGACGCAGACGGAACGCCGCGACAAGCAGAGGTCCACTTATCCTTGTTTGTGGAACAAAAGAAAACTTGCAGTCATAAATACCACTTCATACACTGGTGCAAAGTTTATTGCAGTGATGCAATGTCAATTTCAAGCACCCTGGCTAAGTGAGATTTGATGTTCTGACATCTCTATATGCCACCATCCTGACCAGATTGAAGACTACATGAGGTAACATCACACAAAACCAGGTACCCTATATGTCAGACCACTATAAGCCACCAGACACAGAATTTTTTTAAATGCACCATACGGGGAAAATAGATCAGGCCAGGTTATAGCTCCATGCACTGCGGGGGTGTGATGTGCAAGTGATGAATTACAATCCCATATAAAACCATTGTGACCAGCCTCAGAAACATTACCTGTGATCCAAAAACAAGTGACCCTTGATAGTCTCCAAAAAGATACACAATGATTTCCTTGACAAAGAGTTTGATATACAATTTATTTACAGTAGTAAATTTCCATCGACTTCAAGGCACAGTTATAAGCAATTCTTTGCGATCTAACCTGCTTTGAGGTTGCAAAAAAACCAACGCTGTATAACAAAACTGACATACTAGCCGCAGATACATGTCAAATGAATACAAAATAAAGCTGTACATAAAAATAAGGATTCAGTCTTTGCCCACAGTCTGTCTTTACTGTGCAGCCTCTTTTTTCTTCTTTTTCTTCTTCTCAGACGCAGGTGGTTCTGCAGTCTCTTCTTCTGGCTCTGCGTCCACAGTCTTTTGTTTCTTTTTCTTCTTAGCTGGAGTAGCCTTGGCTCCATTATCTGTGGCAGCAGCCTCCTCGGCCTCTACGTCCTCTGCCTTTCTTTTCTTTTTCTTCTTTGCCGAAGTCTCCTCTGCTCCGTTCTCTGGCTGGACCTCCGTGTCCTCAGCTGCTTGTTTCTTCTTTTTCTTCTTCGCTACGGTCACGTCGACTTCTCCGTTCTCCTCCTTCAGGGAAACAAGGAAAATGTGATCAAGGCTAGGTAACTTGATTCTTATACTGAGGGACCAAATATGTCTTTTAAGTGGCCCGAATGTGTGACTCACTTCAGTGATCAAGCCCACTGGTTAGGACCAGCCAATGGTTCGGAGTCGAGGTACTTTAGCATGTCGTACACTGAGAGAGGACCACGTGCGGGTCAAATCTCAAATCAAAACATGCGGGGGCCAGATGCTAAAACAAAAGCTCACCTCAGCTTCACCGTTTGTTTCTCCATTTGCGTCAACTTCTTGCATCTTCTTCTCCTGCTTCTTGCGTTTCTTCGCTTTCTTATCCAGTTTACGCTTAATCTCAGCTGCGACATCTGTAGCCTGAGACGAGATCATACAAAGAGAGGCGATTAAAATCAGGGTGACACGATCAGGTTGTTCTTACGAGCCATTAATGCTGCATCAGACTCATTAAATCAGTTTTAACCCTCAGTGTTGTCAGGGAAAGAAGTGTCATCATTCACAGCATTGACAGACTTCAATGTGTCACTGGCGCATTATTTATTTATTTAAAACATGCAAAGATTTGCTTTTGCAGGAAAAGCTCACCTCTTTCACAGCCTCCTTCATGACATCCACATTTTTCCGCGGCATATCGCCGGTCTCATAGAAAGACAGACGCTCTTCCACCTGTTCGCGCAGCTTGTCCCCATAAACGCTCGTCGGCACCTCTGAAAGAAAGTAAACAAACTGAGGATAAATACGAAGCCAGCGGGGATCACGGGAGGCTTAACACTATCCTAAGAGACCAGTGGCCTTGCTCAGGAAATAAGAGTCTCAACATCAACCCGAGGGATGAATACTGTTGACGAAAAATATGAGCATCATTGCAGTCATGCCACATGAATTGCAAAGCTAACCAGGGCCGATGAAATGCCTCTAAAGCAGTGCCTCACTCACCAGAGAAGCAGTCGATACGCGAGGCGATGGTGCACTTGTTTGCCAGGTATCTGGAGATGCGGCCTTTGTTCTTGGCAGCAGCACGTCCGATGAAGGTCGAGTGGAAGATGAGGCCGTACTTGGGGGTGTTGCCGCGTGTCTTTAAGGCTCTGTGTGAAAATACAGCTGCTTTCACATACAGTTGTAATTATTATCAAGTGGCAAAGTAAATCTGAGCATCTGTACCAGTAGTAAGGGTTAGTATGTTTGTGTACAAGCGCCATAATTCATCTACAAGAACAAGGAAATCAGCAACGCTTATACAAACAAGTACACAACCCAAACATAAGGGCTTAATTTAATCTTTCCAATATTCTACCTCAGTGCCGTGAGTGGATGCTCAGACTGTGGGGGGTGCATCGGGCGAGAGGGATCACTCCAGAGGAGACCTCAAATTTCTGTCTCTTCCAGTCACCCTGCTCTGCTCCAGCCCAGCCCTGCCATCACTGCAACCACTGGTTTCCCCAGCAGGGAGGGGGTGCCCCAGTACCTGAACAGGGCCTTCTCTGCTCCCAGGATCTGAACGGTGGACGCCGGGTACTTGGCCAAATTGGTTAGACTGCCGGCATGGGAGATCAGACGAGCACCAACCTAAAATGTAAAAAGAAAAAAGGTTTCAATCTCAGACATAAAAGAAATCTAATTTAAGCTTGTTGCAAATTGGATACATAATTTGAGGACCATCAGCACCACATATTTTTCAACACACAGTTTCAGTGGATTGACAGATTTTAGTATAACATCATTGGTCCCATGTGCGAGGTAAATTTGTTTTTAAAATAAATTTCAGATCTAAACTTGTACTCACCACTTCCCCAATTAAGGCTGCCAGGTTTGGAGCCACTTGGCTCATCTTAGATCGCAGGTACTCCTGCAGCTCCAACCGATACGCAGCCAGAGACACCACGCGGTTGGAGAACCTCTCTATGTTGATCAGGTCAATGGGAGAGATATCCATACCTGCAGAAAAACAAGATGTTGAGCAAAGGAATACTTTCCGTTTGTAACATTACATGCAGCATGAGATTGTTTCTCCCGACAGGATCCGCAGTGAAGAATTTAGCCTTCACTACAGGTTTATGAGAGAGTTAATCTACCCCCCTGTGTTAGGCACCAAGGACGAATATTGGTCCAGGGTGGGCATAAAAGGGGCAAAAATGGGCTTTAACGCTAAAACAAGTCTCTTAATTTAGAGTGTGCACATAAACAGCTACCAGATCGGGACACGTTTGGTCCTAAACAAGCTGTGGACAATGGCACCGTCTAGTATGCAGCCTGTACTGCGAATTGAATTCTGGTGTACTGACCCATAGAGGAGCGCGAGGCATCCAGGATGGCCTGAGCCTTGGCGCTGTCCATCACCACCTCCTCCAGGCTCTCCAGACTCGCCTCCGACAGCTCCTTCCTGTTGCCAATGAGCTGAGCCAGGCGGCAGTACATTGAGTTGTCTGACACGACTTTGATCAGCTCTGGGAAGTGGTAGCCGTACCATTCACTGCAGCCGAAGATCAGAGTGAAAGAAAAACATTAGTGAAGCCACCGTGTATCAATACAGACAGTACAAGATAAAAAAAACATTCTCCTTTCAAGCAGTAGTTTTAGTTGCGCAATGAGAGAACCTTACCGGACACGCATGGAGAAAGTGTTGATATCTTTGTCCAGCTGATCCAGCAGAGCGATGGACTGAATGATCATGTTGTCAACCCTGTTGACATTGAACTTGACTTTAGATCTGGAGTAGCTGTGGCCGAGACCCAGCTGAGCCTTGGAGGCCGCCAGAGCAGTCAGACCCTTCACCAGGGAGTGGAAGTGCAGACGCAGGCCTGACAGGACGAAACAGATGAAAGCGGTTTGTTGGTGTTGGGAGAAACAGTGGCAGAACTGCACATGCCCGGTGGCTGTTCAGATTTTCAGTATGAACCTTCATGAGTTTCAGGATTACAAGATCGCATCACGACAAACCACATTATTTCTTACAGATTAGCACTCAAGATGTTTGCATTAAGCTCAGTTCTAGGAACTCCAACTAATCCAAGTTTCTCACATTTAAAATCATTAAGTAGACCGTCTCCTTACCTCTTGTTATCTCTGCCACCACCCCACCAGTCTGGATGGAAACGGTAAATTCCTCTTGCAGAGCTGCTCCAATCTTGGCATCAGAAACCCCCAACATTGCTTTCTTCTTCCCAGAGAGGGGCAAGTTTGTCTCGAGGAACAATTTCAGGTCAGCATGAACCACACCTGCAAGCAGAGTAAGGGAGAATACTCATCTACCTGTATGCACCTGATATAAGAGATAGGTATTTCGAGTAAAATAGTATTTGAAATTCGCTTGGAACTACCTTAAATAACGTGGAGAAGATTTAAGGTAGTGTTTCTTGGTTGTTTGTATATAATATATAGATATATACTGTACTGTATATACTGTGCATTTTATATTTTTACTGCTATTATTCTATTATTATCTATTGCTTCCTGTATGCTGCTGTAATGAAAAAAAAAATTCTCCTCGGGGATTAATAAAGTAACTCCCTAACTCTTCGTTTTTTAATACATTTTTATTTATTTATTATTCTATAGAATATATAATTATTTTTCTGCACCGGGACGGTTTGACCTGCAAACCCTCCTGACCCCAGAAATCTTCTCCACATGTTATTTAAGGTGGCTGGCAGGCAGCTTTTAGGCGCATTACCGCCACCTTCTGACGGGAGTTAGGCATTACAATTGATCAGAGCTTCACGTGAAACATCAAAAAGCTTTCCTCAGGTGTTCAGCATTGATATTGTCAGCACAGTAATTCAGTGGATTGACAGATTATAAAACATCATTACAACTGAGGATACTTTTAATTTTGACCCTAAGTTTAAACGCGAAAACTTACCTTCAGAGATGGCATTCATGTTCTCCAGGGCAGCCTGGGCAGACTTAAAGGGGAAGAAGGCAGCCAGGCTCACCATGCTGTTGAACTTTCCAATACTCAGCACGCTCTCTTCCACCTGAAAGACACAAAAACACTGATATCTCTGCTCTTCTTGAAGAACAGATTAAAACCAGCACAGAGAAGTAAGGCTCACCTGAGGCAGAAGCATGCCGATCTCTTCCGCCTCTTTGACGGCGAACAGCGCGTAGCCCGCCGCGTGCTCGAACAACACGTGCAACACAACCTGCGGAAGATCAACGCACGGGATTGAAAAGGGAAGCAGACATCTACAAATTTAAGGTAACTTGGTCACAAAACAACCAATTACAAGTGACTGTAGAAACAGTACGAACAGTGTAGTTTCAACAGTCTCCACGTGGTACCCACTGACCGCACATTGATTAGCATATTAATTCTAAAGCATATCATTTTATATGTAATTGCAAAAATAAGTCGAACTAGCGTCTGATTTCAGTTTACTTGTATTATGCGTTGACAATATCTATACGCAACTACGTTGTCGTCTTGATGAACCCACGTGTTGACCTGGGCCCATACGGAACGCTAAAAGCTAAGCTAACAGCCCAGGAATACCACCGCCATCTCGTGTGCTGCGGGATTATTAAAGTAAACCAGCGCGTATTGCCTACGTGGCTGCGACTAACAAAGCTATCCACGATTTGTCAATAAGGGTTGTTTAAATTAAATACGTCTTTACCAGCTAATGTTTGCCAAAAAGGCGGCTAACTGATCCCCTGGTGTCGAAAGGCCTTTAACAAGACAATGAAAATACGAAAGTAGCCATTTCTTCTCTTTAAACGTCAACCATATTAAAGAGTCTTCAGCTGTAGCATACAATGAAAAGTTTGCACTAAAGCCCAAATACTCAGAATGACGGCTCTTACCATGATTAGAAAATCTCTGCAGCAGCACGCAATGCGTGTCTGCTCCGCTGCTTCACTTCGGGAACAAGACTGCAGTCACACGTTTCAGCAAAATGCCACATGACCCAGATCCCGCGATGCCACTCGTAACACCGCGAGACTTGATGGAGAAGCCTCCACATGTTGGATACACGTACACAAAGTACACAATGCTGAACAAAACATAAATATTAGATTATAGGTTTATGTTATTTAGTCGTGGAAAGTAACTTAGTACATTTTCCCAAGTACTTGTTCTTGATTTGAATATTTCCATTTGATGCTACTTTATACTTTGATGCTCCCCTACATTTTAGAGGGAAATATTGTACTTTCTACTCTATTTATTTGATGGCTTTAGTGGATAACATAACAAACTTTTCCATGTCATAATAATATATCAGTCAGAGCGACCAAACTAGTATTTTTACTTAAATACTTACATTTTGCTGCTAATAATCATGTACTCTGGATTTTTCATGCAAGGCTTTTACTTGTATTGGAGTGTCATGTTTTTAATAGTTTTGGGCAACACTGGAGCTCTATGGCGTAGAGGAATAATCCGTCTTTGGACGGACAATACATATTAGTAGGATCAATTATTTGAATGCATTTTTCTTTTCATGGGATTAGTTGACAATAAGAAAAATATAGAAGATCATCAGAAGTTTTCTTCAAAGGGAAATTTCATAAATACCCATCTGCAGTGATTTGGTCTCCTTATTCCAACAAATTAGATTTGAAATCAAACAGACCACTGATTGATTGTTAAATTTAAAAAGTCGATTTTAAACTATCACTACACATGTCCATTACTCATATGATTCATTTAAATATGATAATTGTGCAATTTATATGGCCTCTTTATCCTAAAGATTTGTGAATCTAAAATGCAAAAAAACAAAACTTGTACATAACAAAACAATATAAACCTGCTAATGGTAGGTGAGAGAAAAATGTAACAAGAGCTTGTGCGTCATCAAGGTGGTGTTACATAAAGTGCTGCAGAAGACATACAAAGCTGTCCTTGTGTGCATGAGTTGTAATAAACCAGACAGGACAATGGTGATATTTTTGATTGCCCACTCCTGCAGAGTGTTCAGACAACAGTCTAAACCTAACCTGCAATAACATCTCACCACCATGCAGGAAAAGAGTTAAGTGTCATATTTAGGAAAAAAGCATCAATAAAGATCTTC
Organism: Embiotoca jacksoni; assembly: GCF_022577435.1. Classification (NCBI taxonomy): domain Eukaryota; kingdom Metazoa; phylum Chordata; class Actinopteri; family Embiotocidae; genus Embiotoca; species Embiotoca jacksoni. Next base: position 7,258,358 of record NW_027185229.1, on the reverse strand, counting down.
AAAGTCAAGAAATTTCCAAGCAACAGAATTATGTGGGTCTATATGTGCCCAAAACTCAAATGACTTACAGGTCATAAATGTCAGGGTGTTAGATAATAACTGAGCAGAGAATTTATGACTGACCTCTTTGGACAGATTGTCTCCAGAGTTTAACCCAAAAGAAAGTCACATACAGACTAAACTTTGCTTCTCAGTTAGCAGCTTATCTTTACTTGGATATGTTATGAATGAGTTGCAGTTGTTTTATCCTCTCCCAAAGTTATTTTAAAGTAAAACTATAGCAGATGTGTTTGTTGTCAGTCACCTTTGATTATATGATTATGATGAATAAATAAAACTGAATAATGATTGCTGTGTGTTTTCTGAGGGGCCATCCAGTTTTGAAAATAATTCACAATACAGCATGACATCAAAGTTATTCAGCTTGTGGAGAGGATCCTATAGATTACACAAACTGTTGCCAAGAAACTACAGGGTTAGTCATCAGTGTGTCCATTTGTCAATTTTGTCAAAGGCCTACATACATGGAGCTCAATGAAAAAAGCCAGATTCCTGAGTAAAGTCTGTGTTTCCAGGACCATGGAGGAGAGGGCTTGAAGGAGCCTGTTGAGGAGCGGATGTGAGGCAGGACAGTAAAAAGCTTAGGGATCAGGAGAGGGCTTGATATAAAGGCTGCCTGGGACAAGCAGACACTCAGACCGGTGGAGCTCTGCTCATCTTAAAGTGCACTTCCCCAAGCAACGGAACAAGGCTGACACAGCACGTGAGTAACATATAGCTGCTTCTGCTTCTCCGCCTCTCCCGCTGTCTCTGGCATTCCCTCTCCAACTCCTTCTCTTTCTTTGATGTCCTGTCTTCATTTGAGCTGTCTTGCTGTTGTGAGTACGGCTGGTTCACTCCAGCTTCTTATCTCTCTTGTCTGTGGAGCAGTTTGTTTTTCCCCACACTTCCCCCTCTTTCCCTATCTTCCGTCTATCTGGACAACCTCTGCCTTACATGGGCATGCATTGCATGGGCTCTCTTGTGTACTTCTCTTTGCTGTGCTCAGTTATTGTTTCTGACACACACACACACACACACACACACACACACACACACACACACACACACACGCTACACCTCATGTCAAATATTGACCTATTTTCACTGTCATATCTATCCAAACTGCTGAAAAAAATAAATTTCTTAATTTCTGTAATTGACCTGGCCTCGGTGGCCACTCACCCCGCTCCATTCGGAGATGCTGAATTCTGTGTCTGTATGAACCGACTGTTCTGTATGGACTGTTCTGTATGGACTGTATGCCAACATGCATATGCACGTGTATTTGTGTGTGTGTGTGTCCAGGAAAGAGGAGAATGAGCATGCGCGGAGCGGTGGCGGGTTGTGTGATGCTGGCGTGCCTGGTGGCGCTGCTGCTTGAGAGGACAGAGGGACACATCACCTTCTTCAGTCCGAGGGAGATGATGCTGATGAAGGTAAGCTGCTTGTGTGCAGAAGTATTGCTCAACTAGAGCAAAAGGAATTAGTCAAGTAATTGATTATACAAGCAACTGAAAATTAATCTGCAGCTTTTTTGATAATTGGTTTATTGTCCCAATGTGAAAACGCACACTTCCCTGTTTCCATCTTCTCAAATGTGTAGATTAGTTGCTTTTTATGATTGTGAACTGAATATTTTTGAGGACTCTTGTTTGGACAAACCAAAAGGCTCTGTAAAATAAAAATATGTCTGGAATTTAAACTTTTTTCTGACATTTTATAGAAAAATAAAAGATTAATAAGCCTCCAAAAATTGAAAAAAAGCTTCTCAGCTCTAGGCGTAACACTAATACACAAGTTTGTCTTTTTAGTGTAATCATTAGAAGATATTTGTCTTTATTATATTGTTCTATGGCTCTACTGCATGGATGTCCATGAGTTTGATGCTATGACCTATTAAAACCACTGACACGTGAAGCATTAACTATAATACAACAGCCTTGCAATGCATCCTCCCTTCATGAGGATTATAATGATCAGTAGTTATTTAATCTGATTGAGAGGGTTATTTTAGTGGTCAGTTCAGAGACTGTAATCTCTGGTCTTGTTGAACTACAGAGGTGTTTCTGTCAACCTAATTTATTTTAATACTTAATGCTTCACCTATCAGTGGTTTTAATGTTATGGCTGATCGGTGTGGAGCTTAAAGAATTAGTCCACTAATTAATTCATGTGTTTTTCATTATTCATTCATAATTTTTTCAATAAAAAAAGCAAAGCATTCTGTTTTAGTCTCTTAATTCTAAGGGCTTGCTCATTTTCTTTGTCTCTGTGACAGTAAGGTGAACATCTTTGAGTTTATGCTGGGCTCATCGGACAAAACAAGCGATTTAGTGACACCACTTCCGGTTTTTGGACATTTTCATGGCCGTTTTTCACTCTTTTTTGATATTGTGTGCACCAAACAGTTCATAAAGAAATAACTGTCAGAAAAACCAATCGTGTTTTTGGTCAATTTATTGCAGATGTGTAGTTGCTAAACAACAGGAAAAATGTAGTGAAAAGTGTTTTAGTTTTTTAAAGTTTGTGGGATTTCTTTTCCTTTTTGTGTAAATGTGTTTGTCTGTTTTGTGTTTGTTTGGCTGTGCTGCAGGAGCGGGAAGGAAAGAAGGAGCCTCGATCAGATGATGGGCAGTTTGAAGAAGTCACCGTCCAACAGCTTCCTCAGATGGAAAATGGAAATCCTGTGAGCACACACACACACTGCAAAATAAATGCAACAGTCAATACTTTTTAACATTTTGTTTTATGTGTGTGTTTGTGTCCAGGATAAAACTGTGGAGATTGCTGTCCGTCTCTCACCCAAACAGCTTGATCATGTGGCTCCGATGCTCGAAGAGATCATTCATGAAATAGTGGAAGAACGTGAGAAAGGTATTTGATTGTTGCAAGACATACTGGCGAGACACATCGTCAACAAACCACATTATAATGGCCTCGAATCTTTATTTATCGAAAGATATTTGATAGACACATACTGACAAGTGATGATGCTTTGAATACACAAACAGTTTGGTAACCATGACGCTCTCTCACTATCTCTGTTTCTGCAGCCAAAAAATGAGACCGAGGGCACGAGGGGTTGAACACTGTATAAAGTCTTCGAAAAGCACTGAATGCTCATATGTTTTATTGTGTTTAAATGAATCAATCAATAAAAGGAAGTGATTGTGTCATTTGATGGAGTTTTTTTGGGGGAATTCGTTAATTACACTGGTTCGCATACCCCCGTGGACATCTAAACACTTACATAAAAAGATAAAAACATGATCCAGAATGAAATTTACTTTGACATGATAATTCAAATTACTTTTTAAGCATTAATTGACCAACCATATTGACCTGGTACTCAAACAAATGCAAGAACATGTGAGACAACTTTCATTCTTAAATGTTTCCTTCTGTAGAAAGGAAGGATTACACAGAGTGGTCGTAGTCAGGTTACATTTATTGGAAACTTATGCATTGTATGTATTTGTAGAAAATATATCTCTAATATATTTCTGCAAATAATAATGCATTAAAAACTCCACCTGATTATTGACAGCTCTCCACATTACATCATTATTGCTCGGTGAAGTAGTGCAGTAAGAGGGTGAAGTTTGACCCCTTCCCTGTTATCAAGCCTTGCCAGATAGTTGTTTCAGAGCTTTGATGTCAGTCTCTCACAGACCTCAAAATCCTTGACCGCGAGGGCGGCGTCTCGAGCTAAGGTGGCAGGAAGAACCAGGGAGCAATCGCAGTCAAAGTACTTCCCAGTTATCCCCTCTAGTTCCTCTGCCACTGCGCAGTAGATTGAGCTGACTGCACCCTCGTCTGGAGACTGAGAGGGGGACAAAGATGGTGGAGAGGAAACGTGAGAGAACAGTCGAGAAAAATTACACGCAGATATTTCTGCCGGTGCAAATATGCAAGCAGGAAGTTTGTGAGACCTCTGCTCTGATGTGTGTTGAGTGCAGCCAGTCGTTCAGCATTCCAAGCACCATAAATGCTAAAGTTTGCAGAAATATTCTGTCTGCTCAGATTCAAGTGAAGGCCACAAAACTCGCTTGACAATGTATCATGTAGAAGGATAATTATTCAGGCAAACACACAATTAAATGACCGAGAACCAAAACAAAAAGCCTTTTATGAAGAACACAATTCCTGGTATTCCTGTTTTTGTTTGGAAGTTCTAAATTTAGTTCATATCATGAGGTTCCACCACGGATGAGCTGTGAAACATGTGGTAGCACTTTAATGTGTTTTCCTGGTTTCGGCCATCTGGTTTACACATTGTGATAAATTCAGACAGCCAGAACTGATTATTGGAAACTTTCACAATTGTGTATGTTAGTTTTTATTGTTTTGGTATCCTGTTTGCCTGCTTCTTACTCTATACTGTCTCAGATTCACTTTCCTTCATTTCATCTGCTGTCCTCCAGCTCATCTGCATCCACTTCACTCATTAGTCATTTATTCATTAGTCATGACCACTGGTCATTCCTCGTTAGATTGTCTTTGTGCACTTTGCCTCAGTTTTCCAGCCCTTCATAGTCCTATTTGGTTCTTGCTTGTTTCTGACTTCTGCTGGTCTCTCTGGTTTGTTACAATCGAAATAATCTCTCCTTCACTCTCTTTATTGTGCTTTTGGATTTCCCACCGATTCAAACAGAGTGATGACAGTCAGTTGGCAGTTGAAGAGTCAGTCTGTTGCGTTAGCTCCACCCACCTTCTTTGGTAGAAAAAACACTGCTGAATGATGGAAAACGAGACACTAACTGTGCTCCACTTGTGACACTCAGCTTATTTAGTTCATATTAAAGGTTTTTCATAAGTGTGCCACAAATCACCTTTGTGTTACCTCATTTTAAATGAAAACCTTACAGATTATTACTCAAAGACACATGGTTAAAGATGGTTGCATACCATCAGTGTGATGGACAACTTCATAAAAACTAGTTTCTTAGTTTTCTCTGCAAACACAGCAAGATGGTAGCGAGGACACAACGATGACAGGAAGTGGTTCTCGAACAAGAAACAAACAAAGATGATGACATGACAAAAGAAATGCAACGATGAGCTGACCTTGAAAAAGAAAAACCCGATGAGGTTAAAAACATAACGGATCCAAAACGGATAGTGTCTCAACACTTCTGTGGTGACAATACCAGGGTGGACAGAGTTTGCAGTGACACCTGCATAGAGACAGAAACACACACAGACACATGTTACATTAAAGTACAGTGAACAACAGGGGAGTTACAGAAGCGGTAATCAGGGCCGCATTTAAAGAGTTACATGTCCATAAATTCAGGCTTTCCCCTTTAGGTTTTCATTACGGGCCTTTCAACATAAATTAAAAAGTCTAAGCTTAAGTTTCAGCTGCATTGCTTGGCCAAAAGCTAAAGCTAAGCTTTACAGAACCTTGTGATAGCACATTGAAGTTAACCCTTCACCTTTTGCATAAAAAAGTCATAACTTCATCATTTTATGTGACATGTTGTCAAAATGTTGTCATAATGAGTATATGAATTCTCGAGTTATGGCTGAAAATGTGTTTAGTGAGGTCACAGTGACCTTTGACTTCATCCCTGGGAGCATGTGAACATTTGGGACAAGTTTGGAGAAATTGCTGACATTTTGGAGATATGACATTCACAAGAACGGGACTGGCAGATGAGATGGACGTGAGGTCATCCTGGCCTTGACCTTTGACCTTTGATCACCAACATCTAATCAGTTCATGACTCAACTAGAGTAAAAACGATTTAAAAAAGTTCCCATATCAACGGGACAGAAGGACGAACAGACAACCCCCCAAAAAATAACATCCCTCCATCATTAATGCGAAGGTATAAAAATATAAAAGGTGAATTTTCTCTTTTAGGTAACTGATTGTGTTTTTTCTCTCAGAATAGGGTGAGGTTTGGTTAATGATCTAAAGTATTTAAAAAAAAGAAAAACAAATTTTAAACTCATCGTCCAACTATCGTCACTGCTTCTCATTTGTTTTGTCATTCCGTTTCTGCAATGCTTTTTCAACAGGAATGATCATACACCAACGATACCGATGAATGATTATTATGACAGCAACAATGAGAGGGAACCTAATCTTGAGAACGACACATCTAAAAAGGATGAAGATAATTGTAAGATGCTTGATTTCATCCTACCTGTGTCCTGTAGCCTGCGCGCCAGTTCGTTGGTACAGATGATATTGTGCAGCTTGGTGTGGTTGTAGACTTGATCCATGTGATAAACAAGGTTCATGCCATGAAAGTGAGAGAAGTCCACTTGACCCTTTTTATGGTTGACTGAGCTGACGGTGACAATACGAGCTGGAGCTGATCGTTTCAGCAGGTCTGGAGTTAAACAGAAACGTGGAGTGAGGGGAGGGAGAAAAGAGAGAGATTTTTGGTGTGTCATGACAGTGTAAAACAGTTGTTTAATTGTTATTGGAAAATTCCCAATATCCCTGTGGCATTCCAGAGAGGCCGCACAGTCTTACCCAGCAGCAGATTGGTGAGCAGAAATGGTCCCAGATGATTTGTGGCAAAAGAAGCCTCCAGCCCATCTTTGGTTATCTGTCTGGGTAAACCTGAAAACATGATTTACATTTGGATTTTACAAATTAAATTAGGTGTAGAGGACAAACAAGCACAAATGTAAGAACACAACACTTTTGTACTTCAACAGTTATGCATGGCTCACATGGGCGTGACGCATTCCCAAACCATTACAAAAAACTCCTTCATCTCCGTCTCCTCCCCACTCACTCACAGCTGGCTTTGTCATTCAAGACATTATTATTATTATTACTAGTATTCAGTATCTGTTATTGTGCAGTGAGCTCACCAATAAGAAACAAAGCTGTTCCCGTGTGGATTTACTTATCCAATAAACAACGTGTCTTTCTGTTTTTGAGCAAAGACATTTTACAGATGTGCGACAGATATTAAATTATGAACAGAACTTTCTCTTTTGGACATTGATATTTTTCATTGTTTAATTTAATTCTTTCATTTGATGATTTATCAACTTGTTGTTTCTTTTTTGGGGGGTTTTAAGTCCCAGCAGAGAGAAAGGTTTGTGACTGCAAGTTTTATATATACTGGTCACAGTTTGTGGTATTTCATGTAATTTTAGTATATGGTTTCTGTCTTTTTAAATTTTGTTAACATTTTTGGTTGCCATAATACAAAGTGCCAAGCGCAAATTGAAAACAAATCCCATGTATCACCTGATACTCCAGCATTATTGACAAGAATGTGAAGAGCTTTCTCCTCTTCGAGGATCCTTTGAGCAAATTCTCTGACGGAGTACAGACTGGAGAGGTCCATCAGACGCAGGTGGACGTCAGAGTTTCCTGTTTGCTTGATGATTTCATTAAGTGCTGCTGTCCCCCGCTGCTCGCTCCGACAGGCCAAGATAACGCGGGCCCCGCGACGTGCAAAGTCCAGGGCGATGAACTTCCCGATACCTGGCAGAATGGAAGAGAGCAAAACTTAGTTCACTACCTGATAGCAAAAACATTTATGTAACAGAGACACAAATGCACTTAACCTGAGTGCATTACAGTAAATCAAAATGACTTTTAATAGCTATAAAAAAAAAATTCAGCTCTCTGTGGTAAGACAAGTGATATTGAGGTAAAAAAAAGCAAAAACCTGTAGTTCTATTTTCTAGTTACTATATACAGAGTATGTGAATGTCTGTCTGTCTATCCCGACACAGCACATTTGGAAAGAAACGAATATTGTGGTCTTTAAATCTCAGTCCTCATTGTGGAGTTTGCATGTTCTCTGTGTGTTTGTTTTTAGTGTCCTTCCAGAAACATGCAGCACAAGGAGACTAGGAGGAGACCCTGAACTGCTCAAAAGTGAGATCTGGCTTGTTCGAAGTGGTATTACATGTATAAGAGGTATTTACTTATATCAGTGTAGGTATAAGGTTTTTAAAAATGTGTCAGTGATTTGGGCGGGTTAAGTGAGGGCCAGAACTGCAGCACAGCAAAGAGGAGAAAGCAGATTGTATCTTCACTCACAGACTTTGCAGATGGGTAAATGCCAGATTTTGATCTCTCTCAGCAGACCAAAGATCACTGTGTGTATTTGTATAAAGTAGCTCTGCTAATGACTTTAATGGTAAGGGGAACCTGCTGTTGCCTCTCAGACTGAAAAGAAGCAGCCTTAAAATCCAAACTTGAGAGAAGAAACTGCTTTAAAAATCCTCTCCTGCAATTCAAGGCAAACTTGCTCTGTCTGTTTACATAAAGTCACACTTTTGTTTCAGTTTACCAATCAGATTTCTAAATGACTGTACATCGGTTTTCAAATTCTAGATCAAGGACAGCTGGTCAGTGAGATAGTATTGACTACACAATACATCAGTAATTCTAGAGAGCACAGTCTCCCTGTCAAAGGCTTTTGCAAAATCGTTGTTTTTTGATTAAATAAGCCTTAATTTAAATCCCTGACACAGACCATAACAACTGAGGATGTGAATTCAGAATGGAGAACAGATTAATCAATCCCAGGATTTTTAACAGGCCTTAACAGATTAGAAGAATAGTTATTGAAGCTACAGTAGCATATAAACAATAGATCTCAAAGAGCAGAACCGACCATCTAATGTGAGAGTGTTATCAGGCACCATGCTAATTCAGTGTTGATGGCATTTGTCCTCACACCTTTGTAAACAGCTGCATGATGGTTTGGTGCGAGATGCTTGGACTTGGTTTCACTGGATTTTTTTTAGTTTTTTTTTTTTTTTCGTGCCCCTGGTACTTCCCCAGGAACATAGTGCATTTTTTGGATATGCTTGGACTTGGTTTCACTGGATTTTTTTTAGTTTTTTTTTTTTTTTCGTGCCCCTGGTACTTCCCCAGGAACATAGTGCATTTTTTGGAAGGAAGAAGAAGTAGGGAGCTGATAAGAACAGGAAATTAAGTGTTTAGGTGGAAAATATCAGAGTAGGTCTGATAAGATGTTGCTGGTTATAACAACTAATATGTGCTGTACTGCTTCTTGTTGCATTAACCCAAGATTCTCTCCTCAGAGATTGAGCTGTGCAGAAACTATTCTGCTACTGTTGTAGATTGTTAGAGACTCCCATCTGTTATTCGTGTCCTCGTCATTGTAAAGCTGTTTTTTTTGTATTTTAAGAATTGCACTGTATGAAAAATAAAATTTTTGCTCATGTAAACCTGGCCACCACTCATATCAGATAATATCCCATCATTTCAGATTGTTGACAGTCCTATACTCCTTTTAATCAAAATTGGCCTTTAAAATCTCACCGTATATACAACATTCTTGTGATATTGCTGCAGTTAACTGCAAAGCTTCAAACATCAAGGAATTTGAAAGAAGAACGAATGCTGAATGGATATTTTCCTCTAAAATAAGTAGTAATGTTACTTGGTGGCTTGAAATTCTGGTAAATATTAGCTTTTATTAGAAAAATAATCTGAAGCAGAATCAGCCACCAGTTCTGCAAAAATTATATTATTCTATTATTATCTTATTGCTTCTGTATGCTGCTGTAGCGAAAAAAAATTTCCCCTCGGGGATTAATAAAGTAACTACCTAACCTAACCTAAAAAGGAATCTTCATCAGCAGGACTTGAAACAATGTTCTTTCAATCCGAGATTAGGCAGCAACTTTTTGTTCAGTCAGTGGTGTTCTCACTGATGTGAAGGCATTGAACTGCACCCTGAAGACCTTAAAGGAAATGCTGGGTGTGCTGTTTCCATGTTGTCTAGATTTTAGGAACAGGAAGGATGACAAAAATGCAGGCAGAAACGGTTCACAGAATGGTTTTCAGAGGAATGTGATAATAAAGGCATATCAGCTCAGGTACCAGGATGACAAAAACTTTACAACATGTAGAACATGACTGACAACAATCTGGCTGGTATATACACAGTCAACGAGATGATTAGGGAATGCGGGGCAGGTGTGTGGTGTCTCTGGAGATCAGGGGTTACTGCAGGTAGGTGTGAGTTAGGATTGGGGAAAAAGTCCAGGATCATCTGGTGAATGACTGGAGAAGGACAGGGGTGCATTAAGGGGACTGAGGCAGGAATCATGACAACTGATGTTATTGCCTTGGTCTGGTTTGAGGGAAACAAGCAAGGGTACAGCAGGAGTGATCACAGAGATCATTTAAACTAACAGCCCACATGTATTTCATTCTCAGTCCTTCTTTCAAGACGCTTAACTCAGTTAACTTCAGAAGGCTAGCTGGATTAACCAGGCCAATAAACACCTCACATTCCTCCCACTTTCTGTTGAATGTAACTACCCACTCACCTTCAATTGCCCATCTGAAATAGTAGTTTGAGATGGACAACAGGGTCAAGAGGGGGAGACAGTATGTGAATGTTGATGAAATCAAGACATCTATGCAGATGTTGATGAGGTCATGACTTTTAGCAGACAGTTAACAAATCACCACATCTACATGTAGATTCGAACTGCATTAAAATGAATACATTCATGCATTACAATTCTTCTCCAATAATTCTGGTAGTGTTTGCTGCACTGTCTCCCTGTTCCTCCCTCCAGTATTTCACCCCTTCCACTCTGGAGGTCCCTGTATGACGTAATTTCCCTGAAGAGACCACCTGCTGTGTGTTGTACTCCATTTCTGTAGAACAAATTTGTTACTGTTGAGAATACTTGGAACTAGTTTAATTGTTTACTGACTCTTGACACTGTTATTCACTCTGTAATTTAGAGTTTTGATTAGGCAAAAGTAAAAATTTACTTTTTTGGGACTTTGTCAAACCTCATTTTATGGATATCAATATGGAGGCTCACTGCTACCAGGGTGTACAGTTTGGCCTTACAGTTTTTGCAGCTCTATGCATTTAGGGATGGTTTTTTTCAGGTGCTAATGTGAAAAAGTAACCTGTCAGGTTTAATGGGTATCATTGCCTTTAACTACACCATTTACAAGACTTTACAGTTATCTGAGTTGAGTAGATCATGATTATGACAAACACCAGCAAACCGGAAAGCCCCTTTAACAGAGACCTCTTCTGTGAGCCTTAGACAAAAATTTCTGTGATGCTAATTCTGCTCCAAGTATTTGGAACTTGTCATGGTCTTAACATGAACCTATAACAGACCCCGCAATTCACAAAGTACCTTCTTCCTCAAAACCTAATTTATCTGTAGCTTAATCACTATTTTTTTTATATACTAATTTGTTTGTGTTTGCTGTTTTAGTGTTCCTGCTTTTTATTTACTTATAGCAGTGCCAGTATAATATATAATAATATAATATGTAGTAGTATAATACGGGAGGCTGTGGCTCAGTGGTAAAGTGTGTTGCACACTAATTGGAAGGTTGGTGGTTCGCTCCTCCTGTCCACATACCTAAGTGTCCTTGAGCAAGACACTGAACCCTAAATTGCTCCTGATCGGTGTGTTGTAGGTCGTTTTGGATAAAAGCGTCAGCAAAATGTAATATAATAATATATCAAGAGAGACCCAACTTTTACTTAAATACTTTAACTATATTTTGTAGCTAATATTTCTGTACTTTTACTTAAGACTGTTTTTTCATGCAGAACTTTTACCTGTAAAGGACCTGAATAATTCTTTCACCACTACATTCTTGTACACACAAGGTGTGTTTTTTCAAATTTCACTATAGCTTCTGTTTAAGAAAAGGGCTATCCAATTTATGAGGTATTAATGAGAACACAACAGGGTTAAGAAAAACATTCATGGTCACAAAAATGCTATAATATCCAATCTCTCCCGGTAACAGCATTTCACATAAAATCTAACACGGCTGTTAAGGATAAACTATCAGGACTTTAAAGGTGGATAATAACCCCTAAATAATTAGGGCTATAAAACTGCCATGTGAAAAAAGCTAAAAGTTTCTTCCACCTATTGCCCGATTAACCTGTATATTAAGCCCGTATGAAAGCTATTGTACTCAACTAACCTGTATTGGCTCCTGTCACTATGGCCGTCTTCCCTGTAAGCCGTACTGCGCACGCCTGCGGAGCCCAGTTGGCTTTCCGCTGAAAACGCACAACGAGAGCCAGCACCGCCGTTGAAACGACCCAAACAGGATGACAAAGTATGTCCAAGAAAACCATTTTCCTGTCCGAGCAAATAGTCTGCTGGAAGGAAATGATGCTGGAAGTTCAGGAACAGCTTTCCACCGTGCACCTCACGGGTTGCAGCTCCAAGTAGGTGTGCCCAAATGCAAGGAGCAGCTGCCTGGTAGGACCATAGAGTAGGACTTTGACGCAGTGGCATAATGTCGTTTGGCCAGAGGGGCTGTGCTTTCTGGAAATCGCTTGATAGCTGCATTTCATGAAACTTCCTAGATGGTTTTGATGTTATCAGTGCTCTGTAAACTTTGGAAATTACTGAAATCAGAAAAAAGGGTTAGTTGTATCCCTTCATGGAATAGCAACAAATAAGCCTATATACAGTGGGTACAGAAAGTATTCAGACCCCTTTAAATTTTTCACTCTTTGTTTCATTGCAGCCATTTGCTAAAATCAAAAAAGTTCATTTTATTTCTCATTAATGTACACTCAGCACCCCATCCTGACAGAAAAAAACAGAAATGTAGAAATTTGTGCAAATTTATTAAAAAAAGAAAAACTGAAATATCACATGGTCATAAGTATTCAGACCCTTTGCTGTGACACTCATATTTAACTCACATGCTGTCCATTTCTTCTGATCCTCCTTGAGATGGCTCTACTCCTTCATTGGAGTCCAGCTGTGTTTAATTAAACTGATTGGACTTGATTAGGAAAGGCACACACCTGTCTATATAAGACCGTACAGCTCACAGTGCATGTCAGAGCAAATGAGAATCGTGAGGTTGAAGGAACTGTCAAAGGAGCTCAGAGACAGAATTGTGGCCAGGCACAGATCTGGCCAAGGTTACAAAATAATTTCTGCAGCACTCAAGGTTCCTAAGAGCACAGTGGCCTCCATAATCCTTAAATGGAAGAAGTTTGGGACGACCAGAACTCTTCCTAGACCTGGCCGTCCAGCCAAACTGAGCAATCGTGGGAGAAGAGCCTTGGTGAGAGAGGTAAAGAAGAACCCAAAGATCACTGTGGCTGAGCTCCAGAGATGCAGTAGGGAGATGGGAGAAAGTTCCACAAAGTCAACTATCACTGCAGCCCTCCACCAGTCGGGGCTTTATGGCAGAGTGGCCCGACGGAAGCCTCTCCTCAGTGCAAGACATATGAAAGCCCGCATAGAGTTTGCCAAAAAACACATGAAGGACTCCCAGACTATGAGAAATAAGATTCTCTGGTCTGATGAGACCAAGATTGAACTTTTTGGCGTTAATTCTAAGCGGTATGTGTGGAGAAAACCAGGCACTGCTCATCACCTGCCCAATACAATCCCAACAGTGAAACATGGTGGTGGCAGCATCATGCTATGGGGGTGTTTTTCAGCTGCAGGGACAGGACGACTGGTTGCAATTGAAGGAAAGATGAATGCGGCCAAGTACAGAGATATCCTGGAAGAAAACCTCTTGACCCTAAGCACACAGCTAAAATAACAAAGGAGTGGCTTTGGAACAACTCTGTGACCATTCTTGATTGGCCCAGCCAGAGCCCTGACCTAAACCCAATTGAGCATCTCTGGAGAGACCTGAAAATGGCTGTCCACCAACGTTCACCATCCAACCTGACGGAACTGGAGAGGATCTGCAAGGAAGAATGGCAGAGGATCCCCAAATCCAGGTGTGAAAAGCTTGTTGCATCATTCCCAAGAAGACTCATGGCTGTACTAGCTCAAAAGGGTGCTTCGACTCAATACTGAGCAAAGGGTCTGAGTACTTATGACCATGTGATATTTCAGTTTTTCTTTTTTAATAAATTTGCACAAATTTCTACATTTCTGTTTTTTTCTGTCAAGATGAGGTGCTGAGTGTACATTAATGAGAAATAAAATGAACTTTTTTGATTTTAGCAAATGGCTGCAATGAAACAAAGAGTGAAAAATTTAAAGGGGTCTGAATACTTTCCGTACCCACTGTACAATGTCAAAAGCTTAGAGTTGTTTCAGGAGAGGCAGCCTGGAAGTTCTTATCTGATACATACCAAGTCTGCATCTTTGAATAAATTCCTTTTGAGTCTTACACTGGGGGTAACTGAGTCTTTTTCTTATAATTAACTTGAGGATAGACAGTTGTGCTGGTTTTGACATCACTGCTCCACAGGGAGTTGAAGGACTAAGTTTGCAGTACAAACAAAAGAGAAAGTGTAAGAAAGATTAAAAGTGCACAGATTTAAGAGCTATAACAGCTGTAATGAAACAAAAAGTCCTTTCTGTATTTCACCTCACTGAAAACAACCGCAATAATTTCAGTGTTTAGGTTGTGGCGTAAGTAGGGTTTCATTTTCGGCATCAGCATCACTGTGTAGGTTGCTCTACAGGTGATGTATTTGTAAAATCAAGGGGCTCTATTCAAACACAAGAAAAAAAGATAAACAATATTAGATAATCTTATCTCAACAGTGTATCACATGAAAAGAAGCTTTAGAGTCAACCGCTGTCCAACCAGTGGTGTCCAAACATCCACCTCTAGGGGGCACCAGAGGAAAAGTTACGGGAGTAAATAAGATTCACCATATGGTGAAAATCTGTGTCGGGCCAATACAGTTTAATTAGAATATTATAAGGGACATTTAACTGACATCCCCTAACATCAGAATCCTGCAATCAAAAAGTTAGAAATGGATTCTTGGTATTTGTGAGCTTTTATTGTCACCTTGAAGTGTCTTTTGTCGTAGAGCTCATAATGTCCTTATGTATTAGATTTTGTGATCTGGGATTAGCACTTACGAACTGTGTAGTTTACACTGTGAAGTCCGGATAGTATGTGATTTATGGAGCCCTTCAATTAACCAATACTTTCTGTGTTTTTTTTCTCCTGTCCTGAGTGATCTAATTATTTAAAGGGAAAAGATTTCAACACAGTAACAGTACAGTTCAAACACTAAAACTTTCAGAACATGTACAAAACAATATGACTCAGAACCTACAAAGGACTTAAAGACACAGAAAAGGCATTAATTAAACAGTCTCCACACATGAAATCAGTTAGCAAATTGATAATACTTATAATAACATCTAAATGTTTCATTTTACAGAAGCACATTGGCCTCTGTGAGCAGTAAAACCTGTATATCTTGCAGCTCACTAAAAATGAAAACAAAAGGTTCCTATCTTAAAGTGTTCCTCTCATTATGGAGGATGTTTTTCACTCAGGATGTAATATTTCCGCTTAAAGGACCTCATTTACACACGTGTAAATCAGGTTGATTTTCCCTCATTGGCCAAGTACCATCACAATCATCATAATGCAAAAGCTATTGGAGCATGTGTGTAACTGTTTGTGTTTGAGCAAATCTGGGAGAGAGAGAGAGAGGAGGGGGAGCTAAGACTATAAATTGTTGGCAAATCCCAATGTGTGACAGACAGACACAAAGAGTGAGCGAGTAGAGGGGAGGAGGGCAATAATCAGTACCAGACTTGTTTGTGGACTACACTATGAAGTGGGAAACACATCATAAATTATTCAGGTTTAGTCTGAGCTTCATTGGTCGTTATTTTTGCTAATTTAAACGATAACTTGAGCCAAAACAAAAAGAGTTTCCAAGGAGAGAAGAGGAAATGAAGAACTTGGTATATTCAGTAGAACTAGGGGTTTCTCAGCGGAGGGGAGTTCATGTAACTCGACCCAAAGTTTGGGTAAAGAATGAATTCGTTCGAGTGGGACTTGCTGAATCCCTTTGCACATATGTCATGATGGTAAGCATCGATTAATTACAAAAGCTTTCTAAAGTGCTGCTTTCACAGTGCTTATTATAATGATGTGCAATTTCAAACTGCCAAAATCCGTCTTTCACTTCTCATTTCTGAGCTCCTCTGTTTGTTTTGACCATTTCTGCCTTCTTATCTGTACCAACCATGTCCCATTAATTATTAATGTCATGCTCTTGAACCTGATGACTTGTACACACTCCCAAACACAAACACAAACACACACACACACACACACAAGCCCTTTTCACAGTCACATGGCAGTGGTGGTGCATTGGCATTGGTGGGAGCCAGTGGGTGAACCAGGAAATCTAGTGTTACCAGAGGAATGGTCAGGCACTTGGAGAGGGGTGCAAAAGTCACATGTTATCTGTTAGCTGTTACAAGACACACTATACTTAGAACCGAAGAAACACACACACAGGGAACACATGCTGAACACGGCATATACTGCAGACAAACTTGTGAATACGCAGACATTTTGTACTTTATACAAAGATTTGAATCTGCTGTGCTTGTAAGTGGGAAATCAGACTTCCTCTTGACCTAAAAACAACATGACTACTGAAGGAAGGACCACACTTTTCCTGTTTCCTGAATTAGTCGCTGCAGTTTTTTCAGAGAGCTTTTTAAAAAAAACTGAAACCACAGTCTCTCTTGTCTCTTATGTCACGGAGTTATACAGTGGGTGCGGAAAGTATTCAGACCCCTTTAAATTTTTCACTCTTTGTTTCATTGCAGCCATTTGCTAAAATCAAAAAAGTTCATTTTATTTCTCATTAATGTACACTCAGCACCCCATCTTGACAGAAAAAAACAGAAATGTAGAAATTTGTGCAAATTTATTAAAAAAGAAAAACTGAAATATCACATGGTCATAAGTATTCAGACCCTTTGCTCAGTATTGAGTCGAAGCACCCTTTTGAGCTAGTACAGCCATGAGTCTTCTTGGGAATGATGCAACAAGCTTTTCACACCTGGATTTGGGGATCCTCTGCCATTCTTCCTTGCAGATCCTCTCCAGTTCCGTCAGGTTGGATGGTGAACGTTGGTGGACAGCCATTTTCAGGTCTCTCCAGAGATGCTCAATTGGGTTTAGGTCAGGGCTCTGGCTGGGCCAGTCAAGAATGGTCACAGAGTTGTTCCAAAGCCACTCCTTTGTTATTTTAGCTGTGTGCTTGGGGTCATTGTCTTGTTGGAAGGTGAACCTTCGGCCCAGTCTGAGGTCCAGAGCACTCTGGAAGAGGTTTTCTTCCAGGATATCTCTGTACTTGGCCGCATTCATCTTTCCTTCAATTGAAACCAGTCATCCTGTCCCTGCAGCTGAAAAACACCCCCATAGCATGATGCTGCCACCACCATGTTTCACTGTTGGGATTGTATTGGGCAGGTGATGAGCAGTGCCTGGTTTTCTCCACACATACCGCTTAGAATTAACGCCAAAAAGTTCAATCTTGGTCTCATCAGACCAGAGAATCTTATTTCTCATAGTCTGGGAGTCCTTCATGTGTTTTTTGGCAAACTCTATGCGGGCTTTCATATGTCTTGCACTGAGGAGAGGCTTCCGTCGGGCCACTCTGCCATAAATCCCCGACTGGTGGAGGGCTGCAGTGATAGTTGACTTTGTGGAACTTTCTCCCATCTCCCTACTGCATCTCTGGAGCTCAGCCACAGTGATCTTTGGGTTCTTCTTTACCTCTCTCACCAAGGCTCTTCTCCCACGATTACTCAGTTTGGCTGGACAGCCAGGTCTCGAAAGAGTTCTGGTCGTCCCAAACTTCTTCCATTTAAGGATTATGGAGGCCACTGTGCTCTTAGGAACCTTGAGTGCTGCAGAAATTATTTTGTAACCTTGGCCAGATCTGTGCCTTGCCACAATTCTGTCTCTGAGCTCCTTGAACAGTTCCTTCAACCTCATGATTCTCATTTGCTCTGACATGCACTGTGAGCTGTAAGGTCTTATATAGACAGGTGTGTGCCTTTCCTAATCAAGTCCAATCAGTTTAATTAAACCCAGCTGGACTCCAATGAAGGAGTAGAACCATCTCAAGGAGGATCAGAAGAAATGGACAGCATGTGAGTTAAATATGAGTGTCATAGCAAAGGGTCTGAATACTTATGACCATGTGATATTTCAGTTTTTCTTTTTTTAATAAATTTGCACAAATTTCTACATTTCTGTTTTTTTCTGTCAGGATGGGGTGCTGAGTGTACATTAATGAGAAATAAAATGAACTTTTTTGATTTTAGCAAATGGCTGCAATGAAACAAAGAGTGAAAAATTTAAAGGGGTCTGAATACTTTCCGTACCCACTGTAAGTTGAGTGAAAACAAGGAAAGTCTTCTGTTTAGCTTCTTGTATACTTGTAAATTCAGTACTGTAGGTTATTTTTTGTCTAAAAAAACACAAATCCTTTATGTACACTCAGACTCTCTGACTGAAACAATACCTTGGCACAACTCTGGGTTAAATCATTAATTATTGTGCATGTTTTCTTTGTCCTAGTTTAGATATCCTGTTTGTTGAAAGGCTTCCCGTTAGACCGTTTGAAAAGTTTCCTTTGTACTTTCCTTCTCTCTAAACCTCATGTGTGACTGTGAATTATGTTTCCAGGTGTTTGGCCTGGGGTCTGTGGCCCAGGTAGTGACCGGACAGGGGGTGTTCGGACAGTACCTCAGCATCAACCTGGGGTTTGGACTGGGTGTTGCGATGGGGGTTCACGTTGGTGGGAAGGTCTCGGGTATGAGCCTAAAAAATGACACCATTAAAAATGCTTAAATGGGTTTCCATTCACTGTTTAAGTGACATATATCTCATGCTTTTTTATTATTGTTAATCTATCAGGAGCTCATATGAATGCAGCAGTGTCCTTCACAATGTGTGTGTTTGGCCGCCTTGCGTGGACGATGCTACCTTTGTATATTTTTGCACAGCTATTAGGCTCATTTCTGGCAGCAGGGACCATTTATGCTGTCTACTATGGTGAGGATACACTACTGTACATGTGCAAATACACTAATGCTCAGTGGTATTGTATTTTTATTGGCAGTTAAACATCTTTGTGTGTTCATCTACTGTTTTCATTTGCAGAGGCCATTTATGACTATTGTGGAGGAAACCTGACTGTAACTGGTGTAAAAGCCACAGCTGGTATCTTTGCCACCTATCCTGCACCATACCTCTCTTTGATGGCTGGATTTGTCGACCAGGTAGCCATGAAACTGGATTAAAGGATTACAGCTTCAAATCACTATCATCTGACACATTCTGCACTAACCCTTTGTGGTAGTTTTACACGCAGTTGTCTTGTTTCTACCCTGATGTGTGTGCTGTGTGTGTGCGCCAGGTGTTCGGCACGGCGATGCTGCTGCTGTGCCTGATGGCTCTATCCGACCAGAAGAACAAACCGGCCGCAGTGGGCAGCGAGCCTGTTGCAGTGGGCCTCCTGGTTCTGCTCATTGGAATTTCTCTGGGCAGCAACAGCGGCTACGCTATCAACCCCACCAGAGACATTGCACCCAGGGTCTTCACCGCCATCGCAGGCTGGGGAGCCGATGTGTTTAGGTATACAGGGCAGATTCTTTGTTTTTTTGGTGGAGGGTTCCCTGTTGCCACATGTCTTAACTTGGGGTCAGTCAAAGGCAAAACACCCCTGTTAATGATTAAATACATGGTTTGCTTTTTGATCGACCCATACGTTTTTGCTTTTCTATCTTTATCTGCATAGGTCTGGAAATGGGTGGTGGTGGGTGCCCCTAGTTGCTCCCCTGATTGGAGGCGTTCTGGGAGCAGGGGTATACAAAGCCTTCGTGGAGCTACACCACCCGCCCTTCTCTGAGCAGGGCGGGGGGCTGGTGGAGGAGGAGTCTTTCCCTCTGGAAAAAGAGCAAAACATCTGTGCTAATGTATGTGTGTGACCTCCCCACCTACGCAAACATCTAAACGCACGTGTGGCTATGTGGACATTTGTATGCTATTGAAAAATTCCACGACGAAGAAAGGTTAAAGCACTTTTAGAAAAAAAGCAGAGACAGGCTGAAAATAGGTTTTGTTTATTAATCTAAAATGTTAAGTCTGTTTAAAAAAAACAACAACAACATTTTATCCTCCCCTTTAGTTACTCTATTACTAGTGATGGTGAGATGAAGCCTCATGAGGCATCGAACCACTTCAGCCAATTGGTTCGAGAAAGGGTTCATTACTCGAAGCTTCATGTGCACACGAAACCACCTACTGGCCAAGTGTATAATCACAGGCAGCTGTATCTGAACCACATGTGATGCATTGAATTTTTGTGTCTGTTATGGCTGTTGGGAATGACTATGAATTACAAAAATGTATGACCAAATAATTTCTGTACATAAATTATCACATATGTGCATAATAAAATATTTTTTGAATGTATTCTGTGTGTGTAAATTTTCCCAAAATGGTAGTATCATATGATATGGCAGGTTGTGTAATAATGTTTTTCTGTCACTTTAGGAAAATGGCATGGGCTTAAGCAGGCAGAGGACAGTGGAAGTGCTTGTGGAACTAGGAAGAGGGGACTGAATATGCTTGTGTAACTTGGACAATGATGTACAGGACAGGGGACATTTTATTCATTTTTATTCAGAAATAACAGTTTCTCAACAGTTTTTGGTTTTGTGGATGTCCACATGTCAGAAGTAAGGCTAACAGCAGCCACCTTTTCCACTTTAGCCTTAGCCTTCTCCTTAGCTGACTCATACTTGGCCTCCACCATGGCCTTCAGAGCCTAAAGGAAAAAATATATAGTGCTGAACTGTGAGACACAATAAAGTACTCATTTGTTTCATGCATGCACCCATACATACCTGCCTTGTAGGGAGAACATAATTAGGATCCAGTTTGGACACAAATGCCCTGAATCCAACATCATCCACAATACTGAAGGGCTGTGTGTCCTTCACTATCATGGAGACGAGGGCTTCATCCAGCTCTTGTTTTCTGGTGGCTGGTTAAAAGAGAATAAATACAGTGTCTGTTATCTGTCTTTATTTGCACAATAAACAAAAGTGAACAGGGAAAAATTGTGATGGTGCATTTGTAATATTGTAATGACTTACCTTGGCTGGGTGAAGCTCCAGTTTCCTCCTTATTCTCATGCAAGGCACGGTAATGCCTCAGCATGGATGAGGTGTTGTTATTGTACCCCAACTCCTTGGAGCACAATAAACACCTTACCTTTGAATAAAATAAGAAACTGTGAAAAATACAGTTCTTGATAAGCAAACCTAATGTGTCTGAAATAGAGTTAGATTTAGCTTACCTTATTAGGAGTTATTAAATCAAAGTGTTCCCACAGGGGAAATCCTCCTCTTCCCAGCTGACTCCATCTTATCACCTATCCTTCTCTCCTCACTCTCCTAAATCTCCAAACTATCTCTCTCTCCCTCTCTCTCTCTCTCCTAAATCTCCAAACTATCTCTCTCTCTAAACTCTCCAAACTATCCAAACTCTCAACTGACCCCAACTCTCCACCAACAACCCACATTTTGAATGGAGCCTGAGGGGTTTATATTGCCGTCAAACCTCCCGGCAAAATCTGAACCACTTCCCAAAGCAGTCACATGGTACAGCCGGGCAGCGAGGCTTCGGACATCATCATTTTTGGCTCCTCCCCTAAATGAAGCAAGCCTCGACACACGCTTCGAAGTGTCGGCACACCTCGTAACATCACTATCTATTACTAATCTATTTAAGAGAGACTGAAGCACATATGATATATAGACTATTAGACATTTTGTATCATCATACTGATACATGTGTGGCTTACTGCTGCTATCCGTTCTAGGTATAAACTACATTAAAAACAACACTAGGGCCACTTTATAAGTGAAAGATGAAGAAAAACACACATACACACACACATTGGCTTTGATTTTGTGTTTATACTATTGAGGGAATATCAGCTGATGTAACCTTGGAAGACACCACAAACATCCATCATTATACGAGCCAACAGGGGACCACTTACATGATCGTGGAAATTTCAGGGTAAAGAGAAGTAAACAGCCTCCATACATTACATAAAAAAACATGTATCTTTC
Source organism: Embiotoca jacksoni (assembly GCF_022577435.1). Lineage (NCBI taxonomy): Eukaryota > Metazoa > Chordata > Actinopteri > Embiotocidae > Embiotoca > Embiotoca jacksoni. Next base: position 7,236,428 of record NW_027185229.1, on the reverse strand, counting down.
CGAATTTAAAATAAATAGAAGCAGCGGGAGCTGGCTCCTCACAGCTTGAAAGGGCAGCAGCACAACCAAAGATAATAGAGACGTTCGCCTTTCCACCAATCTGGTGCACAGCAGCCTAAAGACTAAAAGTGTATGTGTGTCTTCTACAGCTTCAAAGGACTTGAACCAAAAACTTCATCCCTGGTGTCTGATCAGGTCTCCTTGGGTGTCTACTTTTGGCATAAAGATGGATATAAATGCTGGACAATAACCACCTCACATGAGATCATCGATATGAAATAATTAGTGTAGATGACATTATCAAAACAGCAGTGATTCTAAATTCTAACACATATTCCTTTTTTACATTTGAGAAGTTTACATTAAAGCACGGCATGTGTGAGGCACTGTAGTGATACAATGGCCAGTGAGTAACTTAAAGCTTGATGCATTACTGCCAGTCTCAGATGATATAAAACACAACATGCTTTCGGTGTGCATATACACTTCAGAGATGTCATGTTTGATACCGGAGCTCAGAGGTGTTCGTTAGTTACACACAGCAGTTCCTGCTAACACTTGGTATTTTGACATAGACATTTTCAGTGAAACGCGTGATAGTTACTTTTTGTAAAATCACCTGATCATTTCATTTTCAGGTTCAAACTGTAGTTACTAATTTCCAGTCATATATGCTGAAAACTAAACAGTGTTACATTCAGACTTCCTTTTTCTTAAAAATGTATGGCCACTTAAGCATAAATATATGTGTCATTTTACACATTACCAAACGTGATTTAAATATTTACTCATTATATTAATAATGTATATAGCATATTATTATTACATAATGCATTCAAAAATGGGTAGCAAATTAAGCCTACTGATAAAAACTGCAGTTATAAACGTATAGTGTCCTTAGCCTCTAGTACCACTACTATGGCACCACCCACTGCTGGTACCGGAGTGGTACAATGGGAAACTACATGTCAGTATTATTTTTACCATCAAGGCAGCACATGACTTTTTTTTATGAATAGACTGCTTTGAATTATTTTTAGCAAAAGGTGTCATGAGTGAACACTGTATCAATGAGTTTGAGAGTACTGTGTTGGAATGTAACATAATGTGTTAGTGTTGCAATAGGATACTGATCCAAAGACTAATTTCTCCATCACTTAAGAAGGACAGGAATTTAAAGTACATATCAAATCAGGATTCTTTGTGTTTCTAAATGTTTGGCAAGCTAATCAATTATCTTTTCTTTTTTTTAATCAAGATTAGAAACAACTTTTTAGCTTCCACATTCCCCGTGTCAGACAGGTACCACCTTAGCTATGTTTTGAGCCAGAAAAAAACCCTGATTATGTATCTCTTAAGACATGCAACTCAATCTTGAACAACATGCATTCATGTTGCATAGAGCAGCAAACAAATTCAAGCCAATGAAGGAACTGCAGGCTGCTCTTATAAGTCATGTTGGTCATATAGACAGTAAAGCGGACAGAAATGTCTCTCTTAGATGGTGTCCTTCTCACCGCTTTGTCCCACTGTGTCTTCCTCCTGTGTTGCCTTGGCCCTTGTTAGCCCCCCCTACGCTGCACTGTGTCGGCTGCTTCTTCTTTGGGGCGGGTGCCTTGGCTCTGCCTTTGAAGGCCTTGATGGGATCCAGCTTGTTGAGATAGGAATCTCCAGCAAGATCTGCCAGGCTGAGCTCACAGCTGAGGGTTAGGGGCTGGTACAGGGATGCCCACTGCTGCAAAGGATATTGATAGTTTAATATAATGCGTGGACAAAAACATGTACATTGCAGCTGATGCTTTTATCCAAAGCGACTTACAACACACTGATGGTACACCATTGGGAGCAATTTTAGGGTTTATTGTCTTGCTCAAGGACACTTAGGCGTTTGGACAGGAGGAGCTGGGATTGAACCACCAACCTTCCAATTAGTGTGCAACCCTCTCTACCGACTGAGCTACAGCCTCCCACATTACAAAATATGTGTGAAAGAGAAATTTTGTTTCTGTATGTTCAAGCAATGAAAAGTTTCATTCACAGGATTGTTTGGCCTTGGTGGTGATACCTAGAAGCCTAGTCTGCAATTTACCTCTGATGTTTAAGTAAAACAGTTCTATGTGTTGTGTTAGAAGACTAATCTTTAGTGTTGTGTAATATTGTTAAAATGTTAAATCAGCCAGAACTGCAGTGTATTGAAAAGGGAACATACTGAATAAAATGTATTTTATATATCTGCAATAACTTCAAGTGTTGTTAATATTATTACCAAATGTTACAGATTCCATTTATGTCACATGAAAAAACGGATTAGACACTAAGCCATTTGCTACCTTCGCCTGAGGACTTGGGCCATACGGGGTGAAGGCATACTGCCACTCAGGCAGACCCAGGTGCGTTATCATCAGGCGGTAGTAGGAGGTAAAGGTGGCCGTCAGAAAATGCCAAAACAGTGAGCGGTCTAGGAACCAGATTTCACTCTGCTGGGCTACCACACCTTGAAAATACCAAGACAGACAATTAAATGATGCAACACATATTTATGTCTTTATTACTTGTTTTTTACGGTTTAGGTTAGGAATTACTAAAATATAAAATATAAACAAGACCTGAGGTGCAGTTTTTGTAGACGAGGCACACTTTGCCATTTCCACCACAGGAATCCAGCTCAAAGATGCGACTCCGGGAATCAAAACGGGGTGCAGCGGGTGCATGCTCCAGCCCTGACAGATAGCATTAATGAATCTTGAATAAATATTTACTGTCCAATCAACAGTTCATTCATTAGGCTGCTTTCTGCACAACTGCGCACACATAAACAGTCATAATTGAACTTGACATGCTGTAATTGTTGAGTTAAGCCCACATGAGGATCTGACAGGTGAGTTATTTACCACTTTCTGTGCTGCTCTCTTCCCAGTCCAGGTCAGCCAGTGAGGGTGCATTGGGGAGAGAAAAGAGGGCTACCGGTTGGAGCAGTGGGCAAAGCCTGGTCACACTGTTTATCATCATGCACCCTAAGGGAACACACTCATCTGAAAGACAGATACATGCACACCGTTAGGACTGTGTATGAAGAAAAGCTTAAGAAGTATTTTAATAATATCCCTTAAAATAATGTTGACTTTTGTTTGCTTCATGTTATCACTTCTAAACCATATGAGGACACCTACTGTCTAGTTTAACACTCCAGGTCAGTGTGAATCCATCAGTTGTCAGATAGAAGTCTCGCAGGTCCTCAGGTAAAATACACGTGTTTTTCTGTGGGATAAATAACATGGATTCATAAATGTAACAGCAGACCTAAATATGACACCAATAAGATGCTATTTTGTCACCTGTTCCCATGACAGCAGGCTCCTCTTCTCTGCAGGCTCCCTCTCTGCGAAACGCACGTCGACCACACCAGGCATGTGTTCTGGCCAAACAAAGACACATCCAGGACATTTATCAAAACTCTGTTTTCATTCACGCGTCAATTTTTAAGCAAGCTAACCTGAATGTTAACATTATTGCTAGTTTCAATGCAAATACCGTAACACACACCGAGTGTTCGGGTAATGCCAAGTGTCAATCTCTCAGCAACAACTTTAAACGCCAAGCTGTCTTTTGTCTCTTCCATTTGGAGGATTGGAGTCACACATTTGTACAAAACCCTGCTCACATCCTCTGCAGCTATCGGCACTGCATCTTTCACCTTGCTCTCTAATGGTTAGGTTGCCAACGTACACCCCGGAAACGACAGAATCAGCTTTGGCGGAAATTGACTTACAATTGAGCCAATAGCAGGCTGTCTTTCTACGGCTCAACCAATAGCCTCTTCACTTGTTAGAGAAAGGCGGGGCTACTAATCCTAAGCAACGCTTGCTTGGTTCCCTGGGAGTGGTGGCGGTTGTTTCAACATGGCGGCAGCAGCGAAAAGAAGTGGAAATTCGGGAATATTTTGGATGAATGGCGGTAAACATACTCTTTTATTAAACTGCATTCGCCTTATTGTCCAATTTCCATCCGTTCATATCTCATAGAGGCACGTGAAACTCACACATGGCACTTCTGTGCTTCCATTTGAAAGTTGTTTCCCCTGAGGAAGTGTGACAGCTTGTCAGCTAAGTACCCGTGATTAAGTTAAAAAGTACTAACTACGTCTTACAAGTTACGGTAACGTTGCATATTTTATATTGGAACTTAGAGGTGACGTTATTCACGTCTGTTGTTTATATTAATCAAGCCTTTTAGCTTTCTTAGCACAACACATAACAACTCAAAACCAGTTTTAGTAGAAAGCTAGCTCTTTGATTTCCCCCACAACTGTTTGTTTTCTTCGGATTACACAGCCGGTGGAGGCACATGTCTCACCACCTCTAGTTTAATTTGACTAAACGTTAATTTAAGCGCTTGTCCTCTCTCGGTGATGCTCCCAGTGTCAGATGAGGAGCAGCCTGTGGTGTTTGTTCCTGGTGAGTCTCGGTCTCATTGTTTGGTCATTTTTTGATATAAAAAAAATAAATAATTATATGTATCTCATGTTCAATGTCTTCCCACAAACTGGCTCAGGAGTGGATGGAGAGGTGAAGACTCGGACCTCTTTCAACTCGGGACCAGGCAGCACCAGTGCATCCAACAAAAGAGGCACTAAGATGCGAGTTAGGCGTGCTTCTGACTGCAAAAATCAGGCCACGCAGAAGACAGGAGGCAAAAGGCCGGGACAAGTCCAAAGTGATCCGTCTGGGGCTTATAATACAGAGAAGGTGTCAGTCCACCACAGTGCCACCACCCTGTCCCCACCCTCTGGTACTTTTGTGCCTTTGTCACAGGTAAATCAGCTATTTTTCTCTTCCCTCTATGTATGAAATGTTTGAATATGTAGGCTAGAGCATAAAGGGTATTGAATCAGACGGCATTTTACTACTATTCTAATTCATAATTCTGCTTGTTAACTACTTTTCACACAGGGTATCTCTGAGACCAGCAGGGTAAAGAGTGAGGTCTGTTTGAAGGACCTCTGTCCTGAAGATAAGCGCCGAATTGCAAACCTCATCGAAGAGCTTGCAAGGTAGACAAAAGGACATGACAGTGAACTCTGAGATAGTGTTACTGTCAATGTGTTTGTATGATTAGAACAATTTAATTTTGCACTTTTGGAATACATACTAGAGACAATCCTCTAACGTGTTTATTTCCTGTTGTACAGAGTGAGCGAGGAGAAAGAAGAGTCAGTGCAGCGTCTGAAAAACGAACAGGAAAATTTTGAACGCAAGATCCAGCAGCTGGAGCAACAGAATCTGATCATAGCGGAGGAGCGGGAAAGTATCCTTTCAAAATAAAAAAAAACAACAACAAAAAAAACCATTGCTGCAGATCATGAGGTGATTTGTTGAATTTGTAAATTTTTTTCCAAAGGAAATGATAGGGCTGTTAATGTGCTTTTGCAAATAGCTGCAGCAGTGGTTTCATGTTGACCAGTGAAGTAATGCAGTTTGGCTGAAGCAGATGGGGTTAAAAGTTGTCTTTGAGTAATCGTCAGAGGACTTCAGCTTTGATGATGTTTAATGTGCTTCTAGATGCGTTGATGGCTTTTTATGACTCTAGCATCCTGACATGCAAAGGCCTTTGCAAAATCTTATAGTAAAGATCTCTTCATAATTCCAAGGCATGATGTTTCAGTATTGTATGCTAGAATTGCATGATAAGAGGGAAAAAAATGGTTTAACTAGAAGAAAGTTAACAAGGTGGTGCAAAAAGGTTTAACAATAACGGATTGTCAGAACTTCAGATAACTAGTTGCCAGCACACTGTGGGACATGATGGCCTATTCCTGTAATCATGTCATTGAACTATATGGTTCTATAGATGCATATGCTATTCTAATAGAAAGTCAGCAGGGGGCAGTGTTGTTTTAGGTAAGGCCATTTGGGCAAGACCCCTCAAGCTGATACAAAAGGCAGAGAACTAGAGCAGATGCATTTAAATTATTTGATGCCTGCTGCAGTTTTCTTTTTGCAACTGCTTGTAACTTATACGCTGTTGTGTACAGAATTCATTTCATGGTTGGAGCGGTGGCCCCAACCATCTAAATCATCTTACCATCCAAAGATGAATTTTGATATTTACTGTGAAGACTGCAGTGTTTGCTTTTACAATGTGTTTTTGTAACTCCCTGATTGATAAATGTTGAATATCTCTCAGCTATTTCTTTAAAAAAATAAGATCAGCTGGGTCAAAACTTGATTTTTCATTGTCTAAAATGAGTTATAACGCCACAATCCACCTACTGTCTTCATAAATATTCAGCTCAGGTCATATCAGAGCATGGCCAGGAGTCAATTTAGGTTAAAAAAACTGCGAAATATGAAGAGTAATTGACCCGGCTGGTAAATTGCATGATTGGCAACGGCGGCGGGGAAAATTAGGCAAGCACAACTCAATTAAAGGCACTTTGGCTTGGAGACTTGGCATTTACACCAAACTTCTAAACTCCATTAAAAAGGTATTTGAGAGAAAAAAGTGTTCGGATCCAAACACCTCAGGGGGGATAGCGTAGTCTTTTAAAGTGTGTGCAAGAGTCATGAAGGCTCCTCTCAGGCAGAAAGTTCCAGCACTTCTCCGAAAGGTTAAGGAGACACCAAAGGCAAACATGCTGAATGAGAGTCTTGTCAAGTTTAATTCCATTACGCGTCAGCTTATCTTATCTCACCAAGATTCAGGGTTGTCAGGGGTATAAAGAATGTAGGGCTATACTTTAGCCCCAAGCCACCTCGGATGAGAGGGAAAAGTACACTTGATATTTGGGATGTTCAGTTGACATTTGGAACCGACCTCCACACAAGACTGAATTTTTGTTTGAGATAGGAAGGAGGCCTTTTGTACTTCAAGGCATGTTGGCATGGGCAGAAGTCAAGGTGGCGTTACTAACACAGGATACTGTTCTACTTGCTGTATCCAGACCAAAGCACAGCAGGCGCTACAGCCAATGCCACATATTGAGGTGAAACCAGAGAGAGAGGGGCATAACAGCCCTATTACATGCTTTTGAAAAAATGCTAACATAGAGGAATGCCAGAGCTAAATCCATTTTCACCCTTCCAACTTTTGGATGTATGACATTTACAATTTGGAATCTGGCTCTATCAAGGCTGCTTTTTGTGATAAGCATACAAGCTGGCATTTATAATTACAAGATCATTGTTTTCTTGCACTCAACATTGTAGATGTTGTCATTATCTGATCTTGGTGTTGTGTGTTTTACCTTTTATTGTTTGAATGAGTGTATTGGTTTAAACCATGTGCTGTGTCAGGTGTGCTACACAACAAAAATGTAATCAGATTACTTTGATTAAAGGTGTGACCTACTCACTGCTAAATGTGATCAGACATTTGAACTGAGAACTTTTTTGTGAGCTTTCTGCAGCTCTGTATACATATACTATAAAATGTATAACACTGCGTTGCTGCTATTTGAGACTAAAGATTAGTCTTGGTGTAAGGTGTATATCGAGCAACCAGCTTAACTGAGTATAATGAAATTGGACTGAACCAGTTGTGCGATTAATATGAAATGCATAATGCATAATACATTAAAACTTTGGTAAAATGGTCAAAATTGGATCCAGCTGTTGTCGGCACATCATCATTTAGAATAGTGTGGATTTTTTTGTGGGCTTGTCCATCCTTGGTTGTTGTGCAATGGACATATTCCATGAACATAAGATAGTTTGTACAGATGTCATGTCTGATCATTCAGTATAATGCAACTTAGTCTGCGGCTCAAACATGTTGTTTTCAGTTGTCATCAGTATTTTGATCCTCTCAGAAATCTATAGCCATTTTCAACATAATTGTTATCTGATGTTGGGGGTTATTTATTGGTTTATTTATTGTGTGACTTGTGCTCATGTCACCCCTCCAGATTCAGTAGTATTGAAACAGTTATGTAAGCCGTCTTTTTCTATTAATTCCCTGCCATTCCCTTCTCACACACATTCATACACTCACACATCATCCTCCGCCTCCATTCCTCTCACATTCCTGCTCAGGCTCAATCTGTTTGGCACAGTGTGCAAAAGCAGGCTTTAAAATATTCCCCCCTCCTGTGCAAATTTGTTCCACCTTGAAGTGGATTTCATTATTTCATTTGAGCCTCAGCCTGACAGGGAAGTGAATCATTTTGACAGGCCCCGTCTGAAGCCTCTTCAACCCAAGCCCTTGATTCGGAGTATTTTTGGAGCAGGGGGGAGGAGTAAGTCATTGTTGGCTCTTTGCAGCTCCCATGTAAACTAGGGGCTTGCCGAGTGCTTGGCCCCCATTGGCTGATGTCCAAGGCTGTGGAGGAAGCATGTTTAGTGTAGCGACGGGCTGAGAGGTGGAATCTTATCAGCGTTGCTCCACTCGGTTCAGATTACCTAGCGCTTGCTGTCCAGGGACTGTGTCACCCTGTCAACACATTAGCACATGTTGCCTTCATTTATGCATTGGGATGCTTTGAAGCTGCAGACTGGTTATAGCACAGATAGACGTTGTGTGTTTTGGATTGTATGTGGTCCCCATCATAGCGGATTTGTGTTGGAGCTTTGTATATGTATATGTCTGTTGTTTTAGGCACGAGAAATTATGTAGTCGGTGTTTTATGTGATTTTTTTTTTTTTTTCAAATATGAGCAGAATGCATTTCAACAAACACTGCTTTCTATCTTGGATTGAGATGAGGTGTCGCCATATAAGCATATTCACTATCTCCCCTTTAGGACCTATTTTCATGCTGCATAAATACACCTCCCTGCACAGGTTTACATGATGTGATGTCCTTGTGATGTCCTTAAGTTTTCCATATAGAGCTGCTTTCATGGACATCAGTGCAGCGGCAGAGGAGCCTTAGTTAGACACAGGGTTCAATCACAGTGTTTCCTCACTCTCTCCCAGTGTTTATGGAAGCTGCTGCATTGCATTTGTCTGGTGTCTGGTCTTCAATTCAAAGTCGTCCCCGCTCTCTTCTCTTTCCCTCTGTTTCATTTCCACAGCCTGATTGAAGTCTTCTAACAACCAAAGTGTTTTCTTATGGAGTGTTCCGCCAACTATTCCTTCAATAAGACTCTACTTCGAACTTTGATTTTCTCTTAAAATGGGGGCTTTTTTTTCTCAAATGGATGCTGAGAAACTCATCAGCTGGAGGAGCAGGAACACCATCATAAAAAGATATGGTCTGGAGGAACACACTTTATGGTCAGATTTTGTGGGAGTGTGTGTACTACTTCCTTTATTGTCATGTTTGTGTGTGGGCTGTTTACAGTGCAGATGGGGAATTTGCACTCTCACGTCTTGCTGTTTTTGTGTGTGTACTAGAAAGTCACACTGAGCTTGATTTATTGAATGTGTGCGAGCGTGTCTGTGTGTAGTCTCTCCATTCTCATGCTCATTATCTTTGTATGTGCTGGTGTGGTGTGGTGCTGCCACTGTCATTAGTGGACTCCTGAGGCGCAGCAGTAGTCCCGCTCCAGATTAGTTTTCTTGTGACTGCCAGCTCTCTGTCTGGCAGATAGCCTGGCGCGGCACTACCCTGCTCAGCTCAACACAGCTTGGCTCGACCCAGATGGTGAAAGCTCTGCGCCACAACAACAACTTTGATTTTGCTGGACTCTTCTCCCTGTCTGTTTTCAGCTTTGCTGTTCTCTCTGCTTTTCTGGTCCAACGTGTAATTGATTGCAGAAACAAGGTTTTAATTCAGCTTGTCAATCTAAATCCAGAATCTGTCTTTTTTTCCATTTAAGAGAACATTTTATTTACCCACAAATGTACCATTTCAGTGGTGCTACACTGATTTCACCTCTAGAATTTACTTTAGTTCTGATAGTTTTACAAAGTAAAAATGGAAACTGTTTTCCATTTCACTGAATTGTTTAAGCCTGCATCTCTTTCAGACATTTCATTTCATGGGACCCACAGGGTAATTTTGCTCAGCTGAATCCAGGGAGAGGCTTGTGTTTCAGGCTAAGGGTTCTGTTGTTTCAGGTCAGCTGTTGTTTTACTTTGTTAGTTACTTAACCCTTGGTCCTCCAGGCCTGCAGCAACAGTACAGAGAGTGCCAGGAGCTGCTTGGCCTCTACCAACAATACCTTTCTCAGCAACAGGTGAAGCTCAACCAGTCCATCGCCCAGCTCAGCCAACCACCAACCCACAGCAAGGTAAAATACAGGACTGTTAGTGTGTGTTAGGTTGTTCATACAATTAGTGTTGGTGTGGCCGGTGCACATGCAGTGGAATATGTACAGTAATGGCGATGCTCCTGAGGGAGCCACATTGGGGGAACAGGCCTGTTTGCCATCCGTCACGCACCCGGGCACAAAAACATCCCGTGGAGACGCATGCAACAGCACATTGTCTCATGGCCAAGTGCCGTAATAATTCATAACAAATCATTATTGTCCACTTCAGTCACTACAATATAACTACAACATAGTGAAAACTCTCTCAAGGTGACTCTTCAGGAGCGAAGACGCCTCTCTGGCTTCAGCCTCTGTAAGAATAGATGACTTGGCTAACCTCATTGTCCCGCAGTGGCTCTGAATAATGTGTGTTTGCCTGCTCTCTGACCCTCAGCAAATTAGTCACAGCCTCTTCCCCAGTCAACTAAAAGATGGGCTTTTCTCCTTATGTTTATCTCATAATGTTCTTGACCTTGGCTTACCTGCCACTTATGCTCAGTTGAAAATTGTCCTCTTAATCCTGTGGCCACTGTCCAGTTCACAGTTTTGAAGGATGATTTGCATTTGTGCTGCGGTAAAGCCCAGTGCTGCTCTAACCCCGTATCTATGCAAGGTCCGTCATGAAGCGACGCGTTGGCACAGCAGCAGCTTGAGTCCTGCATCAGCGTCTGCACAGGATGTGTTCAGGCACGGCTATTTAAGTAACCTGTGCTTTGGCAGTACTTGGAGCGCAACACACAACCACTGTAGTTATGAGCACAAATGGAGGGAAATAGACCAAAAAGAGAGGCTTGGAGTTGCATAGTGCAAGTGAAATGTGAGCTCTTGTAGACAGGCTAAAAGGGAGCTTTTACCGTACGTAGCAACATGAGCAAATTAGGTTGGTGTGCGAGTCCTAATTGAGTATCGGTGAATTTCAGTTTGTAGCCCAGCTCTAAATTAAAGTTTTATGGAGCGGTCTAATGTTTTTGGCGGAAAAACTCCATCAGTTTTTCAGAGGCCTCCTAAATTGGCCAAATGCACTCATTGTCCTCTTTGTTCTCTGTCCAGGTGCTCAGCAGCGAGGAAGCGCCCAGCAGGACATCTACAAGCAGAGCTAATGGCTCCCTCTTTGATGGCTCATACCTCAGCCTCGCTGCTACTGGAGCACAACAACCTCATGTGTACAGGAGTGTTGATGGAAGAAAAAGAGCTGCACAAACATTAAGAAACCCTGCCTCTCTGTCTTGTGCTAGTGAGTTAAGCCCAAACGATGAGTCTATCAAACAACAGATGAGTCAGAAAAGGGAGTGCAGAGAACTACAATCAGGCCACAGATGTGCGCACTGCCCAGGAAGTGGTCATGACTCTGGCTATGGAATACAGCAACGCAGAAGGGACAATGGTTCTTGCCTCGTGAATGGTCACCAGGAAGCCTTTAACCAAGACGAGTGTGAAAGGTGCAGTAGTACTCCTTACAGTCATACTCTATCAACCCACATGATTACATCACTATTATGTGTCAAGACACAAAGAATAATATTAAATACGGAACACATATTTACACCTAGGTTTCATCGCAGGAATACCGTGAGCGCAGAGGCTAATGAAGCCCTGATCAGGCCTCTGCTGGGTCATGAGGACTGGGAGGAGAAGAGGCACCAGCTGCTGCTGCAGAAGATGCAGTTGGAGATGGAGAGAGAGAGGCTGCATGCACGGCTGGCTGAGCAGGAAGAGATGCTCAACAGACAGAATCAGCAGCTACGCCAGTCACGTCTCGATTACAGCAGGTAAAATACTGAGCTCAGAAAAATGAACCACATATGGTGACATTGTTAGGTCATGTTTGGACGCATACGTTGACAGAATTAAATACCCATCCATGGTAAGTCCCTTTTTGCTGTTTCCTTGTACTTCACTGTCTATTATTATAGACGAGTATAACCTGTCATTTCTCTTTTTTGATTTTTTTTGATTTTGCTAGGTTTCAACAAGCTACTGAAGCTGAGCTCAGCCGCTCAAACCCCATGAAAGGATGTCCAGAGCCAGAAGGTCCTTCCCACCAAAATTTACCCTCCAGGTAAACCAAGTAACACCAGTAGACAGAAAGACAGACTCTCAAAATGCAACTGATTTAGTCAGATACACGCAAACTCTCACACACACTTGAGGTTTTACATTTATTTCCCCCTACTGTCACCAAATATTTGTCCATGTGGGAATTATTGAGTTGTTGGGCTATTCCTCTACATTTAAACTTGAATATACTAAGCGCTTTGGGATAACTTATGTTGGGATTTGTCTCTATATAAATACAATTGAATTAAAAATGGAAATCAAAAACACACATGACAATCATCTTAGTATTTTGTGTCGATGGTCCACAGAGTGTGTGAAGATGCAGAGGCACATCCTGCAGGACAGAGTTTGCATGAAAAACACTCCCAGACCGTACATGCTCCTCTGGACAATGACAATGGTAAGCTTGTGTTTTCAAATAATCAAAGAGTCACGTCCTTAGTGATGTACAGATAGAGGAGCTCAAAATGGATCATACTCAAGCCCGTCAAAAGCTTCATTTTCATGTAACAGCGTTGTATTTTAGCACTTTCATATGCATGTAAAAGTACTTTTTGAAACTATTTTGTTTGCATTGCTCTCAGCCGTACAACTCGTGTTTATATCATTTTTTTTAATCCCTTAGAGCCGTCCAGGAGAGATATGGCCACATCTCCAGTAAAGTCCCCTGCGAACCCCAGTAAGCCCACTTCAGTGTCTGCAATTCAAAAGACCCCGGAGCCCAGGTAACACATCTTCACTGAAAAACAGTGAAACCTTTGGTAAACATGTACTAGTTATTTTAATCGTTGTTTTTTTTTGTAATTTCATTGAGGGTTAATAAGCTCTGTACGCTTTATTATGCTGGATAAACAGCAGGACGGAAACAAACATTTCGGTTCATGTAGTAACATTAGTTCTCAGAAAAACAGCCTGTATGGTTGAGTAGAGCCTGAGTGCTGGGCAAAAGAGTTGATTGCTCATTGAGCAGCAGTAATACTGTTTTTATTTATATAGCACTTTTGAAGCTGAAGCACATAATATGCTACAAGTAAAAAGTACCCCCCCCCCCCCAAACACGCACGCACGCACACACACACACACACACACACACACACTCACACTCACACTCTCACTCACTCACACGCATACACCAAGTTTAGGAACATAAGAACACATGTCAAACGGCACCCACAACAACAAATAGACGTGCAAGTGCAATATATAAGAACTCGTTGGTTAAATAGTTAAATGAAATAAGAAGCTCCTATTAAGCAGGTGAAATTGAAATGAAGGAAAACTACATGTCCAGACAAACAACGTATAAACAAAAGAGATCACGCATAGGGAATATATTAGTCTCAATTAAAGCAAATACAATGCCAATGAAAAAATTACAAATACACAAAAGTTGCAAAATATGTAGAAGTTCACATAAAAAAAACAGAAATGATAATACTAAGACAAGCACATATAAAATTTGCAAATTAAATTAAATCAACACCATGAATTAGTAATAGAAAGAGCAAATACAAAAGTTGTACAAGAATAAAGGAGGAAGACATTGTTACTTGTTGGCCATCTTGTAAAGGTGAGTGTTAATGAGACACTTAAAAGCTGCAGGGGAGTCTAATGGTCTCACACTGAGAGGAAGGTTGTTTCAAAGACGAGGGGCCATAACCGAAAACGCACTGTCACCCTTAATTTCAGTTTGGTCGGTGGGACGGCTTAAAGTTTTTGATCAGCTGGTGTTAGGGACCTGGCTGGTGTGCAAGTGGTTAAACGCTCTTTAATATACTCCGAAGCCAAAAACCAAAACTCCTGTTTTTCTGCTACTAAACTGTAAGAAGTTGGACGTCATTGGACAAACAGGACGGAGCAGGTTGTTCTCTTTGTGCTTGTGTGAATGAGAGGTATAACTGTGTATCATCTGCGTAACAATGAAGCGAAATGTTCTGTTGCTGAATGATATGTCCAAGGAGATATGCACGGGGAGAAAAAAAAAACTGGTTCCAGACTAGATCCTTGAGGCGATCCACAGGTCAATGACAAATAGCACCGCTAAACAAGATGTAGTAAAAACACGAGTCTGTGCTAGTTTAATATTCTGGACGCAGCTCTCCTCGAGAACGGGCTGCTTTACCACAAGAAAGTCGAGGTGAAGAAACTCATTGCGGGACACTGGGGAGATCATTTGCAGTATTTTATTTGTTGTCTGCGACCTCTATAATAGCCAGAGGGTGTTTGTCTTCTTGTTCTCAATAAATAGTAACAATATCTAACCACTAATATAGAATACAGGTTTATATTTTGAATCTTTTCTTGGGCTTGCATTTGCTGCTGTGTTAGTGGCTAAATGATGACTTTTCTTAGTCTAGCTAACTTTTCGAGCTGTGAGAAGCTAAATGAAGCTTTTTACTGGGCTAGCTCGGGCTGTGGCCAGCCTGTCAGGAGACACGCTGCGTTCCATTAGTCGGCCTAGCAGGTATCCTGCAGCAGGTGTAATTGAACAGACTTCTGGATGCACACGCTGCCCTCCCTTCTCTCTCTGCCACAGTAATGAGACAGAGAAAGCAAGAGTGAGGCAGAGATGTTAAAAGTGTGTTTGAGGGTAAGAGCTTTGGATAAAGTGAAAAATGGGAGGCGATGAAAGTTAGAGCAGGTCCAGATGGATAGAAATGGAAATGGTGAGAAAGATGTAAGAAGGGAGAAGGGTTTTTAGGGCAGGAATGAATCACTGAGTTTAAGTGTCAGACTTTCCTAAAAAGGAAAGGACTCTGCATGGAATGGTAATTAACCTGACTGTGTGTCATCTTACTATGTGTGCATGTGCACGTTCCTGCCGCTGTGTGAGGACTTCTTAGTTGCTGTGAAATTGTAAATGCAAAAAGAAATCAGATGCTGCAATTTGCAAGTGTTTGTGTAGACCTTTTTTTTTTTTTTTTTTTTTAATAAAAAATACATCAAATTTTTTCTATAATGTCAGATTTCCTCTACCCTTTTGTGAACGTGATGGTTGATAGGAGAAGAAGTAGCTGCAGGATAGCTTTTAGCTCCTTTTTTAATGATGGTACTTCAAAACAGTTCAAAGTTCGTTACTCCTGATGATTAACTCTTAAACAAAGCAGTGCGCGGTCTAAGTTGAACTGTGAGCTCTGGCAGATGCCCATTAATTCCAGCAGGGGACCCGGAGTATAAAATCTTATTAGCATCCATTTTCACCTGCAAAGTTTATTAAAATTGTTAGACTCTTAGCTACACAGAGAGTTTTTTTTTTACTGCCAGTAATGAGCGAGTCTGCCTCTCAGATGCCTTTTATGGGTTTTTTACAACATGTTTGTTCATGTGCATCTCTTCAGATAGTTATAATCCTTTGGTAATCCACTGATTTTGAGAAGACATGTGTCTTTTTCTTTGCTATTCAAAATTCAGTGCGTAAAAAAGAAAAGATGAACTATAGCAATGAACGAGGAAGGCAATACTCTTATGTTGTTGCTCATTTTCAGTCAGTTTGGCAGACTAACCAAGGACCTTGACAGGGCGTCTTGACTTTAGCGAGCAATGATGTGAGGTGTGGTGTCCTCAGTGCCTCGTGTTATTTCTATACGTATGTTACTATAGCATGCATAATGAGAATTATTGAGAGGATGGATGGCATCACTAATAATCACTACTAAATGCTTTCATTATTTAAACAAATATTTTGAAGTGAGGAGTAACACTGTAACATGCATTAGTCAGGTAAGTTTGAGAAAATGAAAAAGCTTCCATTAGTAAAGAGAGTCTCTCCTGCTGTAAGAATTGGCATGTTATTTGAATCCCTCCCTTTCACTTGGCAACAACATGCCTCTCGTGGCCATCTGATCTTAACCAATTCAATCTTGATGTGCAAATTGCAAAACCAAGCTGGGGTTAACATTAAGTGACCTTCTTAATCCTTTCATGGATCCTGTGCTAGTTAGTAATGAGACTGTTCCAGCGCACCCCGCCCATCTCATCTCCATCCTTCCTGCCATTGCCCGCCTGTTATTGATTGGTTGGGAAATTGACATGCGGGATATACGCAGTGGCCATTATAGGTTTTTTATCTTACTGTTTGGACTGCAAATGAAAAGGGGCGCCGGGGCGAGACGGCTATCTTTAATGAAAGAGAGCAGCCAAATAAGCAGTGAAAGTTATGAGTGGGGAGAAGGTGGTGGGCAGTGTATGCAGAGGAGTTTGTGGAAATCTTATCTGCATTTACAGAGCTAGAAAAGACACACGGTAATGGTGCATTGGGGGAATGAAGCCCAACTGTTTTTATTATACCCGAAGCTCTCGGTTCTGTGTTCAAAATATTTAAAAAGTATTTGAAAGCGGAGCAGTGCATATCTGCAGTTTACTTCCTATAACACATTTTTAATTAGTATACATCAAGGTGAAAGATTGTCCACTTTCCGTTACATTCCCTGAGGGTTCTCGGTGTTGTAGTGACTGGCACAGAAGATCGAAGTACTTAAACTCTGGCAATGCAGCGAGTCCAGATGCTCTCAAAATGACCCGACATTTCAGGCCAAAAGCCTCGTTCTTCAACAATGACAGAAACTTGTGTTGCTGCTACTGCTGTCCATGCATTTTCTCTGTATGCATGGAGCAGTGAAATAGATTTGCCAGTGCTCCCTTGGGGGATATTAATATCTAGCAGCAATTCACAACTTTACTTCACGCAAACTGGAGCCAAGAAATGAAGTTCTTTGTCACACTGTATACCCCTCTCAAAATCTATTTGCATTCTTGTCTCTAGCCCTCATGCAATCTCTGTGCCACCACCCTTCCCTCACCCCACCCACACCCATTCCCGCCATCTCTGCCCAAACTGTACCCCTACCCCCCATGCTACCCCTTGTTATAGATTGTGACCGCCGGTAAGTGATGCATTATTCATTACCAGCATGTCGTTTGTTGATGGATGGCTGTTTGAGAGCCCTGTCCGTTAAATAAATCAACAAATAAAAATGCAAATTCTCACATTTCCAGTGAAGCAACCCAGCCAAAGTCCCTCCCCCACATCCCCTCTATGCCCTCCTCGCTATCCACAAAGCAGCCCTCATTTCCACTCTCTCCTACAGGCAGACACAACCACACACACACACACACACACACACACACACACACACAGACACGCACACACACACAGACACACACGCAGACACGCGCACACACACGCAGACGCACACGCACAGACACACACACAGACACACACACACACACACACACACACACGCAGACACGCACGCAGACACACACACACACGCATGCAGACACGCACACAGACACGCACGCAGACACGCACACAGACACACACACACACACACAGACACGCACGCACACACACACACACGCAGACACACACAGACACGCAGACACGCGCACACACACACACACACACACAGACACGCACACACACACAGACACGCGCACACACACACAGACACGCGCACACACACGCAGACACGCACACACACACACACACACACACACACACACACACACACACACACAGACACACACACACACACACAGACACACACAGACACACACAGAAACGCACACACAGGCTTTTTCTCACTCATGCTCTCAGTTTCTTTCTTTCTCTCCTTTTCTCCTTTGCTATTGACAGGCAGGAGACCACATGAGGAAGACATATTTACTTACTTGAGCTTCAGTCTCTCTCAGTTATTCTCCCTCAGCTGACTTAACCCTCATTCACTTTCTCTCCCTCACGCTTAAACATGTGCATACATTAGTTCATGTTGCTAAAACAAAATATAGCCTTTTACAGCTTTCAGCTACTGATACGTGCTGCCTCGAGTTAGTTGGAAAACATGACATATCAAGGCCCTTAGCTGCGTGTGGAGGAACACAAATGCGCCCTGATTGGAAGTTCCACCTGTGTGTCTGTCTGCTGACCACCCGCATGCATATCAACAAGTACATACCAAAGATCAGCCTTACCTGGGAGAGCTGTGTGCAGAGCTGCGCGATGCAAATCGATGCAGCTTTAAACGAGCAGAGAATTATGTTAGCAACATCAGTCGAGCGTGCTTTAAAGAATTCATGTTTTGTATCTGGAATGGCCGTCGTTCGACTGTGTATACACTGAATAATTTATCAAGCCCGCCAGACTGAGGGATTGAATCTCTATTAGCTTAATCTCCCCCGTTTTGGTTTATTTATTTCGCTGCACATTCCCTCATTTCTATTCCAGGGGAGAAAGCAATGGGTTCTCTCCCCCTTTTTCTCTTGAACCTGCAAGAAACTGTTTTTCTGCTGGGACGCCCCAGTGGTTTTGACTTGTTAACGCTGCTTGTTAGGGTTCAGTGGGCACTTCAGCAAGAGAGATTTTGTTAACACTTGGAAGAGAGTTTTCCTTTCATATTGTCTGTGTTAACAAGTGAAAGGTGAATGACAAATATTTTCGTACAACTGTTAAGCTCCAAGTAGACTTCAGCTGTGTGCGTGTCTGGTGTTGGTCCCTCGGCTTGCTTCCTCTCTACTTAACTTTGAGGGCATGTAGTGTAACTGGTGGCCTTTGTGTGCGTACCTCTGCTTCAATGAAACAGCACGAGGATGCTCATTTACAGCGCTGCCTCTCCACCAGACTCCTCTGGGTTCTGTATTATAAACGTAGTCTGTGTCAGTGCAACCTCTGAAACTAAACTGAATCAAAACAACAAAAAACAAGTTTTATTTTTTTCAGGATGGACTTCTCTATGGTTGAGATATTGGATATCTTTAGTCCTGCAACTGAGCAATGCAAGGCAGCCACTCGAAGACCCAAAACGTCGCAACACAGGCCGGCCCTTGCTGTCCCCAAATCAGTGGGTCGAACCCTGCTTACCCCTGCTGAGCCATATTCTCAGAGTACACAGCAGGACCTGGAAGAAAGCCAAATTCTGGAAGATATTTTTTTCATTTGCTGACAAAGAGGAAAACCAGGAGCAATAAGAGAAAATCCAGTCACTTGATATTCACTAGTTTGGTCTTTTTAAATGTCTTTCATTTCATTCTCTATTGACGTCAACAATATCAAAATGAAAGTAATGTTTTAGATTGTACTATTGTTATTTTACCGTAATAAATTCTTATTTATTCAAAACGGGTTCTCCTTTAAGCGTTTGATTGATATTTTGCATTGCCTCTGCAGGAAAACTTTGAAAAACTCTGAGTTGTGTTTCTTATCTCTGTAGACCTTGACAGTATAACTGAATCTCATTGAACACAAATGTCCTTTTTGAGTCTGACTAAAATGTATCAGGCATATATGATATGACCTCAGTGATTCAATGGAAACAGATAGACAGTTGTTCTGTTTCACATCCTGCACCTATCCTTCTACTGCATTTTGGGGAACCAGCTTCGAGGTATACTGTGGGTGGGTAAAACACAATAAAACACAAGCAATCTTGCATTGATAAGCTTTCAGTAATTATGACACGACACAGGATACTTTATTCTAGACTGTGCTTTATTATTGGGCTAAGCTGAGACGCATCATTCATTTAAAATTACAAAAGAAGAGTCCAGGGGACCAGAGAATGGTGCAGTCTGGAGAGACGGGGGGCGGGAGCCTAAAGCGCACTGCCCAATCAGAAGCTCTGCTCATTAGGAACCTGGCAAAGCTTAATATGCGACATTCATTTCCCCACCCTCCATATGTGCTGAAATTGGGAAATAGTTTTCCAGAATACTTTGAAAACCACATGAAGTAAAATGTGATTCTAGCAACACTACTGAGCTTTAGAAATGAAATCCTTGATAACAGCACTGAAAACAATGATAGGAACTCAAATAGTTTTTGATGAAATAGTGCAGTTTTCATTGAATTTTGTTCTTCATGGAACTCATCAGTTGGGCAAGATCAGAGCTCTGTCAAACAATACAAAGCAGGATGGTAAAGTAGGAGGGCGGTGATAGGGTTTAAAAACCAAAACTGTTGTTTTATGCCTGCAATTAATCATCGATTGACAGTAAATCAGACATTATCTCATCACATATTAGCAGCAACTTATAGTGACCTCAAGGCATATCCTCTGCTGTGAATATATATCTGATTGAGCAGTTGGTTTAAGAGTGGAGTGTTTAACCAGGAATTGTACATTTTTTTGTTTAAAGGTTTCAGAATGGAAGCGAATGGTACTCAAAGAAGGATCTACCAATTTGGCATCTTTTTTAACAATCTTGTAACAAAGCTTACTTTTTTTTTAAGAACAGAACAGTGTGAATTTATAATTACAAATATACATAAGGCTTTCGTGTTGTACTGCATTGCTGTGAATAGTTTGTCAGCCACAGGAAAATGTAAAATCAGTCTTTGAAGTTGTTAAATTCTGAGTTTTTCCCCAATACTTGATGATGTGACAGAAAGTAGCACTTCGAAGCAAACAGATCAGTGGCATTAATAGAGCTCAGATCTTGAATCAAACAGCACAAATAAATAAACAAATACATAAATAAATAAACAAAATAAATAAATGGTTAGAATCTGTCTTTGACATCACTTGGTCAATAGGAGTATTTTTCTCCATCATCAAAGAAGTGCTGAAGGCATGGTCCTGCAGTCAGGAACAATGATCATCTGTGGACCACAACAGTGGCCCATGCATGTCATATAAAAACTATTTGGTCACGTACCAACTCATAGAAAAATAATGCCATGAAAGCATGCATATCATCTCAGACATGACTTATAAATAAATATCTAAACAAATAGATAAATGAATAGAACCCATTAATGTATTTTTTTTGTTTATAAAATAGGTCAATGTTTGTCTAAGCTCTAACTGAGGTCAATGCTCTCCCTGACTGTATTCTGGATAAATGCCTTGGTCAGGTCCTACAGTTTGTACCGTATCCTAGCAACTATTTTTTTGTACCTGGTTTTAATGAGCATTATCATGTTTTCATTCATATATTTTTTTTTTCAGTATTTAAAGTACTTTATCCAGTCCTTGTAGATAGAAGTAAAAGTCCTATAAAATATGCAAACCTATGTACAGAGAAAAACAGAGCAAAAAAAAGAAACAATTTACAGTATATTCATCGGTTTATGTATATATTTATATATATATATTTATATTCAAACTTCTGCTCTGTTTCTTGTTGTTTTTGAACCACTATACTTTGTTTTACTTTTCTCATGTAAACTTGCAGCTTAAAGTTGGAGCAAATGAAGATGAGGTGCTTGGCATTCTAGTTCCTAATGGTCGTTCTGCTTCCCCTTATTTCACTGGACATGAATACACGGGTGAAAGACATGCGTGATTGCTCGAACAAGCCATTAGAAAAGCACAGACTGTGTCTACACATTTTTTTTTTCTTTTTTTTTTTTTTTACATTTTCTCAGAGCAGCGGGGCAGTCAAAAAGGGCACACAGTGTGGCGATCAGGGATACCAGACGTGACATTTAGCTTCAGATGTTATTGTTAGACGGGGACAGTTCAGGTGGATGTGCAAGAGGATTTGTACTAAACCACCACAGATACTGTCAGAGCCAAAAGAAATGATCGTGATGGTCATCCGGTTCGCGCTGTATGCCATGCTCAGGAGATTGTTATGTGGCACACACAAACAGAGGCATCCTGGGATGTGTAGTGGCGTCTTTTGGCCTCGCTGGATTCGGAAGGTAAATGTTAAATTATTCAAACTGCTAAAAAGGTTAGACAGAGACGGTGGGGAAATGGCATAATGAGCAGTTTATAGGAAAACCAGTAACGGCGCCCAACAGGAAGCATTGTCTTCCAAAGTGTCATATAGCCTTATAAATATTCATATATATAAATATTCATTGAGTAATCTCCACCAGCTCAATATGTGTTGAATGCAGGGTCCAATAAATCCAACTCTGTTGACCTTTTTGCAGGTGTATACTAGGTGTTTATACCATTTTTGTAGACTATTATGGGAAACTGTAATGCTAAAGCAATATGAAATCAGCCTAAGTGATGCAGCAGTTGTAATAGATGAATGGCTTTTCACACTCATTGCTTCATTTTACAGTTTCATTATAGTTTTATGTTTATATTTAATTTTGTGAGGACATATAACACAAGGCAATATAACACCTTCTAAAGGATATGCTTCATGTCAAGTATCACCAGCAGAGATTCCTCACATTAACTGCTAGATGGGAAGGTACATAAAACCTTTTCCCCTTTTCTGGTCAATGGGAAGCCATCGCTCTAATATATTCATGAATATTACATCACCTTCACAGCCATTAAAATCCCAATTGTAGGTCCAGTAAGCTCAGTCACGTCCCTTGTCAAGCCATTTTGTGTCAGTTGCAACCCTGAACTTTACCCCTTTTGTATTTTTTTTTGACTCCAACCAGTGGAAAGTAGTCACAGGTGCCCTGCACACATCTTAGATAGTTAGTACCTGTGCAAACAGGTTACCTAATGCCCGCTTTAGTTTGAAGTGTAATCACATGAGTCTACTTTAGTTCTAAATGGATTTTTTTTCTCCAAAGAAGATGATGGACCAACAGTGGCCAGACGATTTGCTATATTTGACATGCACTGAAGCTCTCTACGCGGCTGAGAAATGATATGGATCTGGCTGTAGTTTTGACATCATAATAGCGCGTTGGCTGCTTGCAGTATTGTGTGTATGTTTTTTTTTTTTCTTTTGTTTTCTGAGAGCACAGTGCTTGATGGCAGATTCTGCAGGTGACAAGGCACACCTTGACATGGTGACAGCCCATACGCTACATGCACTTTACTGAATGCAAAAGAGAGCAAGGGTTGTGAGACATATTCATTTTGGTTCAAGTTTCAAAGAGAAGTTTGTGTGTGTGTGTGTGTGTGTGTGTGTGTGTGTGTGTGTGTGTGTGTCTGTCTGTCTGTCTGTCTGTCTGTCTGTCTGTGTCTCTGTGTGTGTGTGTGTGTGTGTGTGTGTGTGTAAGCTCAAAAGATATGTTTGGAATAGAGTCGAAGATAATTGTCCTTTTCCTCTAAAATCGTTTAGCCTGATTCTCTTAAAGCCTGCTACTGAGATGTGGCTTTTTGCATTTTCAGATAATATTTACACCATATGTGTTTTTTTCACACATGTATCTTTTAGCAATATATTGTGTGTCAGCATATAGGTAATCAGAGATAGGAATGCCTGCAGTTTTGGGAGCTGCCAGATTTGCGATTCTTCCCAAGCAGAGCAATGCTTCAAACTCCAGCTAAAATCTACAAAAAATTACAGCTCAACGTAGTCAGTAGCCGCTCTATATACAGACACACATATATAAAATATGTGCATATAAATACATATATTTGTGATTAATATCTATTTATCCATATATACTGTATATATGAATACATTTGCTTGAATGCTTGTTATACATATATATGTACTGCAAATATAAACAAGTTCATATATTTCAAACGTTTCTGATGTTATTCTATCTATGAGGTTAGGATGTCAAGTTAAAAAAGATAAGGCTGTGATACGGAGCAGCCCCTCCCATGCACTCGCCATCCCTCCCAAGACAAAATGAGAAGAGAAAAAAATAAACATTTTGAGTAATTGTAAACTAGCGAAGTGAGAGACCCCGTTTGGTCGTCTGAAATAGTTCTGCCTGTATTCAAAAAGCATATCAGCAATATATATGTATATATACATGAGTTGTATATATTCGAAATGTACACTTCTTTTAAGTGCAACTCCCCAACCAGTTAACACTGACTGACAGAGATGCAGTGGTCCGAGTATATTAGAGCTACAAGTCCTCAGCAATAAAAATGTTTGGTCTTTTGGTCCCTAAAACAACTAAGGAATGACAGATAAGACTCCCTGGAGACCGTTGCTATGGCTCTCCTCGGCAACGGTATCCCCTGGAAACGGACAGGCACTCCGAGCTAATGATGGCCATCCCAAATCGAAGCCAATTTTGTGTCCTGAAAATATCACATTCCCTACTTAAGTTCTCTCTCCGAGAACTTGTCCCTTCTTGGTTCAAGTCTTAGAAATTGATCTTCAAAAGTCAACTGTCCCAAACGCAAACCATCTTACAGAAAGATCTCCTACGGCAATCCACTATTCAGTTTTTAAAAAGTTTGTTTTGTTCTTGTTGGACTTTTGACATCCATATTCTCTTCAAGAGTTCAGTGGGGTTGGTCATTGTAAGTAGGTTTGATATAGTTTCTTTTACTTTTTCCCCTTCATTGTTCAAGTAAAAGTTTTTGTGGTCCAGAAAAAGGTAGCTGTCATTCAAGCAGGGTTTTGTGGGGAAACAGGTGTGTAATACTGTATGTGTGCAGAAGAAAAAAAGTCCTGGGGCTAACCAGGCTGGTACAAATTCTCTCTGAGTTCCAAAGTTTTAGTACATCCAAAAGGAGGTGTCCTTGACTCGGTCATCGCTCTCTCTCTCTCTCTGTTTCTGAAGCAGCCTCAGTGGTCCAGATGTTGAGTTTGCACTCAGTGGTCTGTAGCAAGTAGTCGACATATGATTCAGCTCAACAAAACCTGAAAAGCACAGAGAAAATAGGAATATTTGAGTCGACTATTTTGTAGAACACAAAAAGGTGAATGATTTTTGCACATTAAAATGTTGCAAATCGCAGGATATTCCACCACTTCCACACTGGTCCATAAGTGAAAAATCTCAACAATTATTTAGCAAAGATTTAGCATAGCTGTCCATTGTCCCATGGGATCCCCTGACTTTTCCTGCAGCGCCACCATGAGGTTGACATTTGTGGTATTATGTGCCGAGAGTCATCAACCCTTATGCCCTGGATATTCATCCAGTGTCACTAAAGCAGCTCAAAGTTTAAGTATGATTAGAGAGATATCGCAACATCTACTGGATGGATTGGGCCAAAACTTAATACAGATACTTATGGTTTGCAGATGATGCATCCTAATGACATCCACTGCAACTGTTCAACATCAGCATGTCAGAATCATTATTGTGAGTTGCTATAATGCTGTCATTAGCCTTTAGCTCCAAAGCATTATGGTGCCAAAGAGAGGTGCTAGCACGGCTGTGGCTGCAATGTTTTAGCTAAAATGGCACTTTGGTATCGCCAGCTGTCATTGTATGTCTGATTCATTTGTTTATTATTTCTATTAGACTTTTAAAAGGGACAGCTAGGCCCTCTATGATTAAATCTTTACCACAAATGAAAAAACAACAACACAAAAATAGGAGATGGGGTGGTTAATTGATTGGTTTTTGTGACCTTTGTATTAGATTGCCATGACATCATCAGTTTTGTGTCCTCCTTGGGTGTTGATTCTTGCTGTATTTACATGCAGATGGAGCGTTGCAGAATACTTACAGGACACCTGCCTCTCTAACGCATCTTGGCAAGCTCTAAGACTCTTAAGTCCTGGTATGGATAAACATACTGAGGCACTTCTGAAAACAAATCAGTGCCCATCCTGCAGTGACGGGGTTGTAATCTTCTGTGATAAAACAATTAGTTTTTATTTTCCATTGAAGTCAAACAGCTTAATCCTGTTTTAAATATGACGAAGGCATTTTTAGCAAGTCACACCCAAACCTTCCTGTGGCTTTAAAAGTAAAATACAAGTAATCCAGATTGCTGTCTTGTCAATACAGATTTATTATTATATTTGGATGTATGAAAAGTAAAACTGGGAATGCAAGTGAAAAGACAGAAATGTGCTTGTTAATCTGTGGAAACTTTATTAACTGTCTGGCAAAAAGAAATAGGAAATCAAAAAGACGTTTTCTCCAACGTTCTGTGGAACATATCTTGATTTATCAAAAGGACTGGTGCCACATATTATGTGACAAATCCATATGAGACTGCACTATTCTACCTGCAGTGATTTGCCTCGGGACACTGCGATGGTTCAGTTAGTTTGTGAGTGGGTGATAAGTTGCCCTTGAATGAAGTCATCAGTGGCGAATGAACGACACAGCTCATACTCTCCATCACACAGATGAAGGGAGGAGACAAAGAGGAACGGCACAATTACCCGCCTGAGGGGTAATAAATGCCTCTCCCTTGGAAGCAGTTCCTTCCCTGTGCAACACACGGAACCATTTACCAATTATCTTTTACCTACAGGGTCACTTACTGTAAAGATGTTCTACAAATAGAGGAGGCTGCATCTAAGTAAATGCCTACAGCTTTGGTTGTTTCAGCCAGCTATTAAAACTGACTGATCTATCTCATTTCAATATCAACTACACGTTAGAGGGCACAGATTTTCATAACGCAGCGATGTGTTTTTTTTTTTTATATCCTGTAAGCCTTGAAACTTTAGAGATTACTGAGAGATCTTGTGTTTTTTTATGTTGTCTGCTTTCAGACTTTTATGTGAGTTGCTGCCATTGAGAAAAGTGAACTAGCAGGAAACTACAGTAATTTATCATGGTGACATTTCCAAATGCATACTTAGGCTGTCAGCGCAGGAGTTAAACTTCACAATTCTTTACAAGTGATTTACAAACGATTAGCTTGTTGTTAGGTATCTGCAAATGTTTTATGATATTTATAAAAGGTTATGGAAAACATAGATTAGTCACATTCAATACCTTACCTGTCTTTCCCTGTGATCAACGGCTGCCCCGGCCGCCATTGTGGCGGCGGCTGGCTGGGGCGGGGGGTTAGTAGGGGCGGTTGGCGTCCTTTGGCCTCTTCAGCTGCACTTTGAGTCTTTTCATGCCGATCTGGAAGCCGTTCATTGACTGGATGGCAGCTTGGGCACTACCTGGGTTGTCGAAGCTCACAAAACCTGGGGGAAAGGCCAGAAGAGAGAGGAAGAGGAGGGATGTCGTTAGATGAAGAGGCAAGGACAGTTTTTGGTTGTAAAAGAAAAGAGAAAAAAAGATGAGTTCAAAAAGATGAGCCAACCTTTTACATGTGTGTATCATTCTAAAACTGAAAGATGAATGAAATCCTAAAAATAAAAACATCCACAAAAAAATAGTTGTGAGCATTAATATAACAGACATTAAGTCAAATACAGTAGTTTATAAACATTAATATAACTAAAATAATACAGATGTATGTCTGTATAACAGCAATAGGATCACAATTATAACAGCGAGAACAGCATGCTGCTAAAATCACAACACAACTTGCTAATGGGATTTATAACCAAAACATCGATATAGTTGTGTTATATTTGAGTTTCGGTTTTTTAACTTCCACTTGAACGAGAAAATAAATCATCAAATCACAAATTAAAACCTGCATCTCAAAATTGCAACATGAATAATACAACATTTAATGTTGTGTTGTATTAATGAGCAAAAACTAATTTGCAAATGGGTTGCACCTGATGGACTCTCCATTAAACATTCTCCACAATCCATTTATAATTTGCCACATAATTATACGTTCGGCTACATTGTGCTGTCAGTGGCACAACGTAAGATGGCAGCTCTCTATCTTTGCACTGCCGGAGCAACAGCTATGTTCTTGGTTGTATTCCTAGCATGCGTTGCTCTTGCTTTTGCTTACAGTAAGCTGTAGACAGGGATAGAGACTGAGAGTCAGCATTTGTATTGTACAGTATGTCAAGAGCACAATGGCAGTAAAACTGGGAGGATAAAAGGGATAAAGTTCTCAGCAGGATATAGACTGTATACATGTATCACTGAAATATTTAAAGAAATAAGAATTTCAAAGGAAAATTGCTGTAATGATTAATAGAAATATCCAGACACTCAATCTCCATCCTTATTAGTAATAGCTGCAGAGAAATTTTCTATCCTTTTGTTTTCATTTTTTACAGGGAGAGGTGTTGAGAGGTTAGGAAGGACAAAAAGTGATTAGTAAAAAAGAATAATCAGAATAAATAACCAATAATCTTTTGGTTTTGTTAATTTTTACCCACCAAAGCATTTACTTTGGTTTGTCGCCCGATCCACAAACACTTTGGAGGAGATGACATTACCGAAAGGCAGGAACATCTGCATCAGCTCTCCATCCCCAAACTCCTGAGGGAGGTGGTAGATGAACAGGTTGCAACCCTCCGGTCCTGCACGGAGACAAACCGAGAGAGACAAGAGAAGGGAGACAGAAGAAGGGCAAAGGTCAGAGGAGGAGCGACAAGGGGAGAGATGGGGTAAGAATGAGGAAGGGAGACCACGACAGAAGAGAACTACGTGATGACAGTAAGGAAATATTTAAAGCATAGAGTAAAAAAAACAAGGTGGCTAGAAGAGCATATTCTGAGTGAAGGTGAGGTAAAAATGACCCACAAAGACAGACATTTTCTGCTAAAATTCAAAATATTTCTGTGATTTCACAAGACTTGCATTTCTGTCTGAGCTCTTTTCACTCATTTGAATTACTTGCTAAATTGTGATGTCACATACTTAAATGCAACATTGACAAATTAGGATGAATTAAATTAAATTCAATTCAATTTTATTTATATTAAACAACATTTGGATATTTGATCAAACCTCAGTAGAGCAAATAATTATTTGATCAATTAATCCGTCAACCACCAGAAAATGAATTTCCTAACACAATCGATTATTAATTTTCAAGCAAACATTTTATGTTCTAACTTTTCATTTGTGAGATTTTCTGCCTGTCTTTGTCATATGTGACAGTAAATTTAATGTCTTTACTAGGTTGGATGAAATAAAATATTTTAAGATGTCCCACTGGTAACTTTTAGTATTTCCTGGCAAAGCAGGGGGCTGTTTAATTAAATACGCAAAATAAAAGCTGCAGTCCTTTTCTTAAAATTTAGTTGAGTTTCACTAATCCAAACGAACATCTCATACATGGCAGTGCAAGAGCCCCGTCAGACTCACTGTGAGCGATCATCATCTGTGAAATGTGACGCTGCCACCGTTTGTTTGCTTGCAAATCAATTTTGTAAAACAGGCTCCAGAAATTTTTTACATTTGAGAGTTTGATTGTTTAAGTTTTCAGGGCTTTGTTCAAATACTTTTTGTGTCATATTAATGTATACATATGCTATTTTGTATTATATTACTATATTATAACCCTAATTTATTAATGATGATCAGATTTGTAGAATACAGGAAACGTGCAGTTCATCCCAATTTGCAGTTATTAGTTGACAGTCATTTTAAGCTCTCAGGTGGTTTAGATTGTAGCGGAAAACTCATAGTTTCTATATTCATGTCTTTCTAGTATCCCTTTTCAAACAACTAAATGCTTAAATGGCATCTTCTGGGTTGCCTCTGCTGTGTAGTGTTTCACATTATTTTGTTCATTTCCACAAGAGGGCAGTAAGGTCCCAGACTTTGGTGTCCCAAACATGGAGGTCATTAAGTTCATGAGTAGGTTTGCAGCTCAGTTTGAAATACGTGGTTGAATACAAGTTTGAAAAGCTATTTAGCCTCGTCTAATCATTCCAAACTTGTCCACTATGCTCTGTGAAACTACACCTATTATTTTGCTTTTGACTGATCTTACTGGCACGATGTCAAATCACTTAAAGCACTATGAATTGCCTGGGTATTTTTAAAGGGAGTTGTTTATTCCAGGACAACGTTGGCAACTGGACAAAGATGAACAAAGAAGAGGTAAATGTTTGCAAGATGTATGAATATTTAGGGAGTGTGCCGTGTGTGCGTTACCTTCTCGCTGCTGCTGTGGAATGATGGGTGGAGGGTGGGGGAAGGCTTGGCTGATCTGACCGTATGCAGCGGGGTAGGCTGCTGAGACACACACAAACACACACACACATCAGATAACAATCATGACTGGAGCACACACTCGGGTACATACAAACAATGTGATATATGCAGGGGCACAGCAGGTAATCGATCACATATCCGACAATAGAGTCTACATGTTGCCCAAACACACACTGAACTCAGCAGAGATGTAGTGAGACGGAAACACACCTAATGTTACATGATCAAAATTCGAATTCTAACAAAGGAATTCTTATCTTTATTCTTGCTGATATTGTCATCATATTCACTTTCTTACTTTCTCACACACACACACACACACACACACACACACACACACACACACACACACACACACACACACACACACACACACACACACACACACACACGCGCGCGCGCACACATACATTAGTGCTTATATGCAGACACACAGTTCAGTGCTGCTGTGAGAGTGACAGACAGACCTGCATACTGCTGGACTCCTGTGTAAGCCTGCTGGAGAGGATCAGCTGCAGTGGGACTTTGAGCTGCTTCAACGGAGACAAAGAGAGGAGAGGAAGGAGGTGGTTGAAGTAAGCACAGATGGATGGAGGTGTGTGTGTGTGTGTGTGTGTGTGTGTGTGTGTGTGTGTGTGCGTGCGTGCGTGCGTGCGTGTGTGTGCGTGTGTGTGTGTGTAGGGGGAGAGA
Organism: Embiotoca jacksoni; assembly: GCF_022577435.1. NCBI lineage: Eukaryota > Metazoa > Chordata > Actinopteri > Embiotocidae > Embiotoca > Embiotoca jacksoni. Next base: position 7,205,868 of record NW_027185229.1, on the reverse strand, counting down.
GATGAGGCACAGAGAGACGGAGGGAGAATGTAGATGGAGTAGAGGGCACGGAGGAAGGCGAGAGTAATATATAACAAGGGTGAGAGGAAGGAGGGCGATGGAGAGAAGAACAGACAGGGAGAAGAAAAGCAGAAAGGTTAGCGAGCCGAACAGCGTGGAGTCAACTCACTTCGCTCTCAGTGTGTGGGGAACTGAATTCTGAATCTCTCTCCCTTTTGCAGACCTTTTTACTTAGTGTTGCTCCCAAATTATTTCAAAAGTAGCTCTTTTTTTTTCTAGAGAAGCAGAAAACTTTGAAGGACCACATTTAAAACAAAAACAACAACAAAAAAACAACACATTTCTTCACTGTTACGACAGAAAAAGAAAAAAAGGTGTCATAAACCTGTGCCAATTACACACAAATCCTCTGAAATATATTAGTTTTTCACATGTACAACAAGACAAGCACAATACACACGACACTGGATACACCTGTTGCTATCTAAATCCTCCCTGCATTTTAACACACTTGTGACTATCACTTATGCTGCACCACACTTTATATCTACCCATTCTGTACGTGTGATACATGTACATAGAGTACGCCACTGAGAAAACACACATACACACACCAATAAGCACGTACACACACCGATAACCTCGACATCACTTAAAACCACAGAAATACTAACACACCATGGACTAACAGCGACACTGAAACACAATCACAGAGCCAGAAGAAAGCAGGAGAGGTATGGGCTCAAATAGACCTCAATAAAATGTGCAGCTTGTGAAATCATATTCAAAAATAATTCGAAACTCATTCATCGTAAGCCTGTGAAACATTTGTTTTGCCCGGTGAATTGCAAGCTTGTGAATCTAGACATGGGCATAGGTTTATTAGAATAAGATTACCAGGATTTGTATTTGCAGATTTACTACAATGAGCATATTTTCAGGAGCATATGACTAAAATATAAATAGTACCTGAAAAACTGCCTTTTTTTTCAGCCCTGAGTAGTGTCTGCAAAAAATACATTTCTATATTTTTTCTGCAAATATAAATCTTCACTCCAAAACCTTGAATTTCACAAAAAAAAAAATTTCAGGTTTACAAAAGGTTTTGAAATTATTTCTAAACATTATTTCACAGATTTAAACTCTTCCTGACCCTTTTGAGCCCAAAGGGAAATGGGGTGAGAGTGGGTGGGTGGGGGGGAGAGAGCGCTACCTTCAGAGAGAGAAGAGAGGAAGCAGCCACCCTGAACCCCAAAACAACTCCGCGGAGCCACGCCCAAGCCGTTTTTCTCTGAGTCCTCTCTAAAAACCACCTCCTGCAACACTGGGGAGACAAGAGCGTAAAAAGAAGACAGATTTTTCTTCCACCTCTTCACAAAAACAGAGCCAATGAGGTACGAGCCACGGCTCATGACACAAGCGCATACTTAGGCTCCAGCAGCCCATAAGCACCTTTGCCAAACACTCATCTCCTCGACATGCTCACTGTCTGTGGGCTACATTCGTCTGGCCGCGGCCTCCTCGACATGCTGTCTGTAAGCCAGCAACATGCACACTTTCCTGGTACAGTGTGTCTATAGAGAGTCAGGCTTTACTGTCATAAAGTCATAGTTTAACATAACAGTGTATTCTTAATTATAAATGGCTTGATATTCATATTTTTTGTACCTGGGAGTCCTCTTGTGTGTTTGCATACATGCCCCTGAGATTAGCAGACCTACCAGGGTAGTGGTGTATCCCGTTGGTGAAGACAGCTTCTGCAGGGGGCTGCCCGTTTGCCTGTGGGGGCGGCATACCAGTAAAACCATTTACACTAATGGGAGAGGGGATGCTGGTCACTGTGGGGGCGCTGATGCCTGGGGGAGTACTGCCACCTGCAGCCACGGGGGAAGACAGACAAACAGAGATAAGCATTCCACTGTAAAAAAAAAGAAAAGAAAAAAAAAAAGAAGACATTATGGAGAAGTTTTACTTTGACTGGACACCTAGTAACTCTTGCAAATGTCAGAGGGGCCGGTCCAGCGAGCCGGTGAAGACACTAAATGTCAGGGCTGATGTCTTGTCCCAGTATGACCCTTACTGTGACACAACAGCCATTATCTCAGACATATTGTTTGGGAATAGTGTATGCTATGTTGGTATCAAATGAGCACCAATTATATACTTCAGAATATTGGATGTTAAACCATAATAAATTATGTACATTTGCACTTCTTGAGTGCATTAAAAAAACATTTACAGTATAGATTCTTTATAGTTAAAATGTGCCCATTTAAATCCACTGCATGTTGTTCCTTGCTACTGTATTTTTCCACCTAATTGATACAGTAAGGCCTTAAAAGAACATATTAATTTTATTCATTGATATTTAACTTTATTACACTGCTGCTTCCACTATTTTCAAAGACATCTTATACAATTTTAGATTTTTCTCCATCTTAGACATGGATATTTTAATATAGTGAATGAAAAACTAATTTCCCCCGCAGACTATTGTCTGATGCAGATTTACATTGTGTTGTGAGGGTATGTTGACATAAGCAAATTTGACAGAGAAAGGCAGAATATGTACGATCTGTTGAACTGGATAAACAGCTTTGCCACTTTATAGTTAATAAGATTGTCATATTTTATCCGAAATTCCAGCTATTATTTGAATATGGCAAAACAATTAAATATTTGATTTGCAATGATCCGCTCAAATTTGAAATTCTGAAGCACAACTGGTTCGGCATTTGTAAAACGCACAGCCTTTTTGACCCCTTTGCTGTTGTCTTATCAGTCAGCTATAGGCTATTGTTGTCTTCTTCACTAATGCAAAGTGGAGAAAACCATCGTAACTGAATGTTAATCATGACCATGGATAATCTGAGCAGTGATGTGAGGAAGCTGTTTTCATTCGACACCATGGAGAAAAATGATCAAAACGGAGCTGAATGTAAACCATAAGTCAGGAGGACACAAGGCCTCCTCTGCAGATGTAATTGGCTTCAATGAAAGTAGAACTTTGCTCAAGATATTTTTTTTAAATATACTTTATGGAAACAAATGATTAAGTTCCTTTGCTAACCTTTTATTGCCAGTAGTTAAACTAAGCTAAAAGTTTTCCCTTCAACGTTTTTATTACCATTATTTAAATAGATATCAGTAACTAAATATTTGTTGTACAAAAACATTGAAACAATGAAAACATTTGATATTTACAAATTTACTTATGTGAATATGCTATTTTGCCAGTTAATTAGGCTACTGCTGTATAGGTAACTTCTCTGTAAAAAAACAAACACATTAAAATATGTAATCTATAAGTTTGACTTAATTTCCAATCATCATTTGTTTCTTTGTTGTACAAAACAGGAAGCAGAATCTTACACAAAAATGACAAATCAATTAAATGTTAACAAAAAATATCACAGCCATGAATAATATATTTAAATAGTAATAACATGTGTATGAAATACTAAATATTTATATTCACAGCAAAGTAAATTTCTTTTCCCCCCACAAATATCCCTAACAAGTCCTCCAACCCATACGACCATATATAGGCTACAAGTCGTCTGTCCCTGCCCTCAAATACAACCCACAGGAGTTTTGCTAAATGAGCCCCTCTGGTTAGATTTAGGCACCAAAAAACAAAACAGACATAGACGTCATCTGAACTCTTTTATGATATAGCACTAAATTTTATTAAGGTAGTTACTTGCAATCTAGAACTTAAAGTTGTCTTGTTGCTGAATATAATCTTACAGACCTTTAAAAGCACTCACTGCCAGCTCAGAAAAAAATATCAGGCACACAGATGGAAGGGGATGTAAATCATTTAACACTCATGTGAACCATTTTCACTGTTAGACATTTTACTGGAACAGCCACAACAGTGAATCAGAAAAGTTTGAAAGCTACAGGACTTTTGCAGTGTCCTGGCTAACACAGGACCTAACAGTAGTTTAACACTAAAATCGTATCCATAACATTATACTTCGCCAGTTTCTTCACTTGTAGTTACGCTCAGCTCTGCTTATTTCTGTTTGAACATCTACTGCATCTAAAAACCATATTTTATTTTCTCCCAATGACAAGCTGCAACCAAGCCAGGTTAGTGCTGCCTAACGTTGTTTGGCTGGAGTCAGTCATATCTGCAATTGAGTTCATGTGACCTCCCTGGTTAAGGTCTGCCATATTGTCTGCTGCCACGTCCTCCAGGGAACAGCAATGTTAGCTTATCACCACATACGCAACGTTTTGAATGATGGATGGAAAAATGCAAAAATCACAAATAATCCTTTAACCTTTGCTCTTTAACCACTGTTACCTGATGTGGGGGTCATCGGTGCTCCTGGAAGGCCATTGATGGTGGCCATGTGCTGCATCTGGGCAGCAGCAAAGGCTGCCATTGGACTGAGGTAGCCTCCCTGGCCTACAGACGCCATCAATGCTGCCTGCTGCTGCACCTGCAGGTGGAGCAGTGGAGAGGATTTTAAGGAGGGTAGAGAGTAATTAAATGAAAAAACAAGAACAACTTTGAGGTTACTGAGTCAAGACAGTCAGATGAAAGGAGCAAAGACCATAAAAGGAAAGTGAGTACAGGGACAGAAAAAAGAGACTATTACGTATAAACCAAGTATTAAAACTTACAGAATGTATATTTCCAATATTATGTTCCTTTTCCAAATTAACTTGAATATATTACTTCTACATCTTTTTTTCGCTACGCCACATTTATAAGAGAGCTGGGCTTGAACTCTCCATTTAATCTCCGTGGCTCATTGAGTAAAAACTGTGGCTAAAATAGTTGTTTTTTGGAGCGTCTTGCCTGAGCGTAGGCTCCATAGGCTCCAAATTGCAGGGCCATAGGGTTGAAGATGCCCATCTGACCAGCCATCTGCTGCATGCGGCGGATGGTGCGCTCCTTATCCGTGTCGGCGAACTTTACCACCAGACTGGATGAGGCCCCCTGTGCACCCACCCATCCATCCACCCACACACATACACACCAGACAGTTCATGTTAGTGTGGTACCATAGACATGTGACACACACACACACACACACACACACACACACACACACACACACACACACACACACACACACACACACACACACACACACACACACACACACACACACACACACGTATCCAATATCTCTGGCCAAGGAAATGGCCTCAGAGCTCTTGTTGGCACCCACTTCCCTGAAAAAGTTAGGCTGGGTCATATCTTAAGGACAAATTTCTTCACTGGGATTAATAAAGTATAACTTAACTTTAAGATGGTAATTAAGCGCCGTTTGACTCATCCCTCTGTGTGACTCACCTCTCTCACACACCTACATGCTCACACACAGTTACGATGTACTCACAGGCATTGTCTGGCTGCCGTGTAGTGCACTGATGGCTGCCTGAGCTTCAGCATGAGAGGAGTATTTTACAAACGCACAGCCTGAAGAGAGAGAGAGAGAGAGAGAGAGAGAGAGAGAGAGAGAGAGAGAGAGGAAAAAATGAGTAAGAGGATAACAAGACAGTGAGAACAGAAGACATAGGTTTTCTGAAACGTATCACAACAGAGCAATTCTTCTGATACAAAAAGTTTTTTATAAGTTTCCAACAGGAAACATTTATCAAGGAGAGCCTTCTTTGCTGCGTAGGGTTGCATCAGTGTTGATCGATGCTCAATAAGGGTAAACGTGCCACTGTGACACCATTAACAACTTTGGGATCCTCTGATGGGGCTTAAAATACCACAGCATTCTGGTGGCGCTTACTATTGACAAGCAGCGTTGATGAATTTGAATGATCAAGTTCCCAGTAATTATTGAGCTAAAGCCCACTTAGCCAAGTAAGCTGGCTGATGAAGCCTTGTTAATGGAGCTTCACGGAGGAATCAGAATGATCAAGCCCACTGTAATCATCAGGCTTAGTTATCATTGGGCTTCATTGATTGGCTGTTAAGCCCACTGATGAACTTCATACAGCGAACTTGTGTAGCACTCTGACAACATTTTGAAAGGACCTTTTTCTGGCATGACATCAGGCCCGATGGTTAATAAGGAGTTTGACTTCGTTTTTTTTCCTCTTTATCAGAGCCATGTAGGTTGACTCAGAAGGTTAATGGGGTTCATCTGTAAAGGGTTGGTGGTTTGTATCTCTCATCCCTGAGGACAATGCTCTCCAATGGCATTTACTGTGGAAATACAGTATTTTTACTCCTGTGAAGATTGTGAAATAGTCTGCTTTGACATCACTCAACATGGAGCGTTAAAGGAGAACTTTGCAAAGTCACCAACTTTGAAAGGCCAAATCATTTCTGTGCAGTTGCCTGTGAAAAAGTGTTGCTTGCTCAAAGTCATAAACAGCAATAAACTCACCTTTGCTGTTTCCGTCGGGACCTCTGAGGATGGTGCATTCCTCGATGCTGCCGAAGGACTCAAAAAGGCGCCGCACATCATCTTCTGACTGTTGCTTGTTGAGCATGCCCACAAAGAGCTTTCTGTCTTCTAAAAGGAAAAGGAAGAGGTCACGATCAGAGGATCAGAGATGCTGTTTGATATTCTACATAAAAACATGCTTGATTCAGTGGAATAGAGGCAGTGTTGCTCAGCCTTAGATATGCATACAAAAACTATCATAGAGAAATTTTGTGATAACACAAAGTGCACCAATGTTTAGACTGTGTATATCTATATCTATATATATGATGCACAAACTCGTACAGTATGTTATCTGCTGTGGTACAAACACAACTTAAGATGTCGTTGTTTAAAAGCTGTTGACACTGTTCATTGTCATAGATGTTGAAGAATTGAAGTAAACCATGCAGTAATAATAGAATAACAGTTAAAAAGGTTATTATACAGGAGGTCACTGACAGGTGCTCATAAGTTTATTACATAGCTACCAAGCCGTTTTGGCTTACACTCGTATAGTAGCCCCACACGAGATAATAAGCTAATACAATATTCTCTTCCTCAAGGCACAGTGAGCAAATGTTGTTGTTCAGTTATTTCATCCGTAGCATTTTACTTCAGATCCTCTGAACGTTTTGCCTGCAATAATGCAGTGACAAAAACAGGCAGTCTCCATTTCTGGTACCACTTTTACATTGCAAATTGTTTAAGTGCTTTTTTGTGACTCTATGCAGAAACTAGAAAATAAAAAGGAATGGAAAGCATTGAAAGCACTTTCAAAATAAAATACCTACTTTCTGTACAGGCTTACATCAGGGGAAACATAAAAAAATTATAATTATGTTTATATTTTCAGATTATGTAGCATCACTTTAAAACATCTATTGAGTTATTTCTCATCCATGAATACATAGCAGCTACCCTTTTGCACAGAGCAACAGCTTCCCTTTTGCACCTTAAAAAAGGGATTTAAAAAAAAAAAAAAAAACTCCCACAGACCTCAAGCAACACACATTCAAACAGAATTTACATGCTGTCCAAATAAATTGGAGGATGAAAAAAATCAAATACAAATCAATCATGCAGGGGCCTTAATAAAATCTAGGCAGACTTTAGATCCAGAATCAGTTCATTAGTGTCAGCACGTGACAGTGTGGGTGAGTCACTGAATGAGCGTTTGAAGGAAATTGTGAATCAGACGGTGAAAGTGTGTTGATGCCCGACAGCAGAAGATGTGTCAGCGTGCAGCGCTGTCGTCTGTTCTTGCGTACAATCTGGACGTATATGTTTTGAAATTAATGAGCCTCAGTGCGATTGCCCCAGAATGTGTTTTGCAAATCAATGTGTGTGTGTGTGTGTATCTGTGAGTGTGTGCATGCATGCATGCGTGCGTGCTTAGGGTCCGTTCCCTGCTGCCTGTGCCTGACAGGGCGTCCTTGCCGAGTCAACAAGACTAATCTACGCTCTGGCCTTGCACCGGGAGAGGGGTGTGGGGGGTTCGGGGGTGTTTACAAGAGTGTAGCGCACATCGGGGTTGGAGGACACACACGTATGCACAGACACGCACACGCTCAAATCGTGAAATGTTTGCCCCCCCACCACACACACTTTTTCTTAGTCACATACACATTCACAGTATACATCTCGCTGGTGGCCAAAGCCTACAGTTCTCCAGGGAAGCCACCAATAAACATTACATCTTTCTTTGGGAGAGGACTTAACACACACACATGCACTCACACACATTTTCAGCAAGAGAGCTAATCAATATACACCGGAGTTTGAAGAGCTCTCTTCCTTGCACACACACACACACACACACACACACACACACACACACACACACACACACACACACACACACACACACACACACACACACACACACACACACAAACACACTGGCAGGACATGACAATGGCTGTCCCTCCTTCAACTGTCATATTTAGTCTGCAAAAGTTTTACAGGGATCCATAAAAAGTAGTTTTTAATTTCAGTATTGATTTTTGCCACACTTGACAGCATTCCTTTTAATCACAGCATGATCACTTGCACAGACCCTTCTACACTGATATTATATGTGTAAGAGTGGTGGAAAGTAACTACATAATCATTTAATCAAGTGCTGTACCTAAAGTATTGAGGTACTTTTACTCGAATACTTTCCATTTCTTGATACTTTATACTGAAGGTTTGAAACATTTTATGTTTTACTTTTAACTCCAATACAATTTTTTTTTTTTTTTTATCAGAGATGTAGTTTTAAGTTAAACCTCAGAGTTAGATTTTGCATCAAAAACATACAATATGATAAGCTGCTAAAATAGCAACCAGAGATCACAGCATATGTCAGTGTTGTGTTTTGTCTCAGCTGGACATAAAAAAAACACATGGTTAGGTTTGGTAAAAAATTTCTCATGGATTAAAATTTTCGGTAGATGAAATTTCTTCATTTAAGCCATGGTTCAACCACCCCCTACTTGGACTTTAGCACTTTTGTACTTTGTCAAATGACCTCTGTCACATTACCTTTTTTTCAACCCAAAAAAGCAGTTAACAGTTTCATCGAAAAGTCCCTTATTCACTTGCAAATAAGTGATTATTTAATATTTAATGTCATATTTAACTGCTTTTAAAATAAATAAAAAAACGTAGCTTCATATGAACCAGCTGCAACAGCAAATTGCCACCTTCACTGATGCATCAGTATTAATATACTACTTCATAATAAATCAGCCACAGGGAAAATTATTCTGCTGAATCAACATTTTTCTTTGATACTTCAGTACACTTTGCTAGTGTTATTTATGTACTATTTAATAGCAGGACTACTAGTGCTCTTACTCAAGTAAAAGATATTAGTCATGCAATTAGAAATGTAACACCCATTACAGTGTGTACCTTTGCTTTAATGTGTAAACATGTTGGGGGTTGAAAGGGAAAAAAAAGACTCAAAAATAACTTGGAAGAATAGAAGTGTTGAGAATAGATGAGAGTTGGCTGAGGACATACATTCAGAGGAAGAGAGCCCAAACCCAGACAGGTATAGACGTCTTGCATTGCCCTCACTTTGCTCGCTCAGGCTCTGTGCTGGCCTCTGTTCCCTCCCTCTCCATCAATCATACCCAGAGAACTGCTAAACTAAATAGAAGCCAATGTTGCACAATCTCTCTTCCTTTCCTGAAAGCTTTTTTTTTTTTTTTTTCTCTCCATACAGGCTAACACCTTTCTCTCAGCCCTTATGCTGCTACTGCTTATCAACCTTCAACTCATTGCATGCTCTATTCTTCTTTTTTTCACCTCTCCCTTCCCCTCTTTCTTGTGGCTGCAGAATTGCTCTGGTGCCAATTATATTAACAACTGCAAAGTTTGAAAGACTCCAGCCAAAAGTGGTCAAACTGCATCAATCTTCTCATGTACAGTCCATTGATTGATGTCAGGAGCAGGTCACTACATGTCTAGACCTAGAAAATTCGCTTTAAGCGGTTGTGGCTGTCAATACAGCCTGATGCATACAAAATACCAGAGCAGACGTCCACGCACATTCACAGAGATCTGTCATTTGGCGTCTGCGGTTCATTTGGTACAAACTTGTGACATTAGTCAAATAGGCTTTGGCTTTTTGACAAAAGAAGCAACCTGTTTTCCGCTCAAGCATGACAAGACATGCATGTTTCTGTCTGTGTGTGCGCGTGCATGTAAATGCATCAGTGCATATGATGAAACTCCAAGAAAGGAGCTGGAGCCTGCGCTGGCCAGGAAGAGCGCTGTTTACATAATGCGCTCTGAATACTGGAGGGTCCGGCCAGGCCGCGCTGTCAGCCTGTGTCGAGGTACAGGGCATCGTCTAATAGGACAGATAATGGTGAAGCTGATACGCACGGGCAGCATGTTTGTAGGCCTGGAACAAAGAAAGGAAGTGGAGGGAAGGATGGGGGAGGAGAAGCAGCAACGAAGGCCATACAGTACCTCCTCGACTCTCACTGTCTGCTGGCTTCACCTGGATCGGTCTGTTCATCTGTGACACAGAGAGAGAGAGAGAGAAAAGGGAGAAAAGAGAGGGCAAACAGCAAGAGAAAAGAGGAAACAAAGAGACAAAGAAACCAGTTAGCATCATGTAATGGCGCATGCTTTCACCCTCCTCCCCCTCTTAAAAAAACTTTTTTAGAGTCACTCAGCCAAATTGCGGGTAAAGTGTATTGAAAATCTCCAAAGCTGTAGCACTTATAGCCATTGGGGGAATCGCTGGTTGGGAATATGGGTTGGAAATATTATTTGATCTGAGATGAAAGGAGAGAGAGGGTTTGGAAAGGGGGATAAGCAGAGGGATGAAGGGAATGATAGAAAGAGGGATGGATGGTAGGGAGGTAACTCTGGGTCAGCAGAGTTACTGTGACTGTGTATCATCCCTGTGTCTGATTCTGGATGCTTGTGTGCCACGGTAATGTGGCGTATGTGGGCGCTGTGTGTTCAAATATGTTGCTGTGTCTGCATACACACACCGGCAGCACACTCAACACATATGTACACTACACAGTGTCTTGTGTGAGTTTTCAAACTCCTAAGCCTCACTTGAAATTGTTCTTCCACAATCTTCTCTTAGCCTCACACGCAAGCATGTGTATACACACACACACACACACACACACACACACACACACACACACACACACACAACACACACACACACACACACACACTCTGTCCCCCAGTGAGACCTTTCCACACTGTGTCCGCCGAGGCTCTCCTTTCATTTCACTCCTGCCTGTCAAAATTTTCCTCTCCGCCTCACCACCCTGCTAAACGCTCGCCGCCAATCAATTTTTAATAATGCCAATCGCCACGGTGCCAGGAGGAATAGCAGGAGGAGAGGAGAGGAGAGGAGAGGAGAGGAGAGGAGAGGAGAGGAGAGGAGAGGATGGAGAAAGCAACGGATGAAAGGGAGAAGGGAAAGGTCAAGGTTCTGTGTGATGCAGAATCTGTGTTTTGCAAAATGTCATTAAATCTTTTCTTTTGAGTTTGCTGATACAGCCATCATCCTTATGAATCTGCAAGCTTTCAGATGATTCACCAAAGGCAAAAAAAACCTTTGAGCTTGAGGACACAAGGGCACGACGCCAACACAATTAATACTCGGACCTTCACCCTTTTCTGGTGCTTTTCTGCTGCTAATATTAAATCACATCATTCTCCACAACACTTATTTAATATGGAGTTACCCCCTTCCTTCCTCTCCCTCATCTCCTCCCTCTCTTTGACAGCCAAGAGAACCCTACTAATGTTTTTAATGTGCTGTGATGCATTATTTATCAGACTGGCTGTTGATATGGAAAAAGGACAAGAGGGGATAAAGAAATTGGGGAATGGAAAAATGGGAGTTAAAAATGAGTAAAAAGTGAAAGTATGTGAATTTAAAAAAAAAGTGTTACAGGAAAGCGAGCGACCACAGGAAGGGTGAAACCAAAAGGGGTGAGAAAAAAGAGAAACTAACTGAAAACAGTTAAAAGAAAAGGTGTGATGGTGGGGGAGGGGGGTGTTTGAGGAGAGGGAAATGCGGTAATAAAAAAAGGAAGTGGGGGAGGAAGAGGAGAGACGGGAGGAGGAATGAGGAAAAGAGGACGTAGGGGGAGATGAGGACATAGATCAGAGTGTGGGACAAGGTCAGCCATATGCTCCCAGGGGGCCTATAAGCCTGCATACATATGAGCACTTTTACCGTGACCCATACAAATGGTCTGGCCTCAAACTGACCTAATTGTGTTCCACCTCCACTGGTTTTATATGCAAGCGCTGGTCTTAACCTGCATATACTGTTTATATGTACTGGTATACTGTAGCGCTGACCCACTGGGTTCAATTTTCATGTTTTTAATTTCCCTCTGGCCTGAGATTTTAGGGATAGCACACAAATGATTTGGCTGTGGAGAAGGTCCAAATATGCTCTATTTTATTGTTATTGTACAAATCATACAACTCCAAAAAAAGTTTGCAAAAATAAAAATACCTTCCTCCCCTTTTTCTTTCTTTCCCCTAACAATTTTCATTTTTAAAAAAAATAAATATTATATTATATGTAATGATATTTTTTCAGTTCTGAGGCAAGATTTTATTAAAACCGAAATCCTTCATTCTTAACACGCAGAATCCAGTGAACCTCACTGAACACATATTAATCACTGAATCTCTTAATTCGTCATTGCTAGTTGAGCACCAGCACGCAAAATGTCTGCACATAAATTTTTAGATACCGCTCAAAAATAATGTTAAGTGGTTAAATCATTATTTTCTTTTGTCACTGAAAGCTGAGTGCAGTTTCATGGGCTCTTTATCAGTGGTTTCCATTATTCTGGGCCCATAAACTGCTTCAAGGTCAGTTTTATCATCCTGCTCATAATAGGGTAAGTTAGCACCAGTCCACTGGACAACCGATCCCAAAACAGTTGTTAAAGCCAGACGCTGACTCGCTCGGATAGCTCCCCGAGGATGTCTGCGGTGGCGCCGGCTAAAGCCAGATGGCAGCATTGAGCAGGAGAAACTGTCTTTAGCCTGATGCCAGGATTGAAAAAAAAAAACATACAATCTTCACAAAAGGCCCTGAGATACATACATATAGAAACACGTGCACACGCAAACAGAGTGGATAAGCTTACATGACTAGACGTGCATGCTTATACACACAGTTTTGGCTCACACACAAACATGCAATATCACAAATAGGCCTAGGCGACCAAGCATGCATTGGAAGCGAACAGCTGATTACAAATAAGCACACACACACACACACACACACACACACACACACACACACACACACACACACACACACACACACACACACACACACACAATAGATATGTAAATGTAGGCTTGTGAGTCAACATGTGCAGTACCTAAATTGGCTCATCTCGCAGCATGCACACCTAATACTTTGCTTATAGCTTGCTTTCTCTCCTCAGCCTTGTAAATGCGGCCACCTATTCATGCACGCATATGCCTTTAAAAACACTCACACACGCTAAGCTCCATTGTTGCTGAAAGTCCACCTCAGCAGCCTTGTGGCCTTGGTGCACCACATGATCGACAGCTCAGGAAGAACTGCAGCTACACGGATGCACGAAGGCGCACACGCTCACACACATTCTAGCTACACTCCTCTGTTGATTATGTAACTCAATGACAGCGCTCTGCCTCAGTGCTGCCATAGATTCCCTGTTAACTAGAAGCTGAGGGAATACATGGTGTGCATACAGTCTGTGCTGTACCAAACTGGTGAGTCATTCTTCTGAATCAGTGTGGTACGACCTGAATGTCTAGTAAAACCTGCAAGATTAGCTCCAAACAATGTGGGACTATAGTAGTTTTACTTATTAGATTCTACCTCGAAATAGGACAAAACTGTAGCCCTTGAACTGAGTTTTGCTGTTTACTGTATTGATTCCACTGTGTGCAAACCACAAAAATTAAGTTACAAAAACTATTTTACGATGAGAACTCTATGGGCTTGTCTGTGTAGTACCTTGTTATATCAAATGTGCTTCAAATACAGTTTATTACAAGTTGCTGAAAGCAGCGAAAGCATCTGCAAGCCCATACACACAAAATAACGCAATGCACGCACAGCTACAATAGTACACAACACTCACAAGGACACAAAAGTCCACAGTCACTCACCCTCCCATCATTCTCTGTGAAAAAGAATATTGAAAGTATGCTTTACGAAACTCAGGAGAGGAGGTAGGATTTTCTCATTTTCACCCTCGTCTCGCAGATGTGTTTTTGAGAGAGAGAGTAGAGCAGTGCAGGCCAGGTCATTTCATTATCACAGTGAGAAAGCACTCCATGAAACTCTCCCAGGGAAGCAAGGAAGGCTGCTCATAATATTCCGCCTCTACTATTGTCAAAACTTGCTCTATTTTACATTCTGCAGTGGAAAGCCTTTTTTTCTTTTACCTTCCAATTGCTTTAATTCACTCTCCTTCCCATTTGAATCTTAAGATATTTGTCTTTGCTCATAAATTTATTTCCTGATTTTTTTTAAAGTGAAGTCTATACACAAAAGCACATATCTGAAAAGGAGCAGTTGTAAATGTGAACTGAGATTCTCCGCAGAAGCAATACCGCTGGGTCCAAGTGTAACCAAATGCCGGCGTTCATGTCAAATGAGCCACTGGCACTCGACCTGGACCTGCTTTCCAAAATATCTCAGCATGCACAACACCCATCTTGGGATGGAAACACGCCAGTGGAAACATTAGCTGAACAAATATGGTTTTAACCCTGAGATGCATTTGGAAAACTGGGCTCTTGTACAGAGAAAAAAAACAAAAAAAACCCTCAGTGGCCAGATCAGCTGAAAGACTAGAAACATTTAGCAGGTATGTAATATATTTTACCAATGGTCACAAAGAGGACAACCTGTTTTAAAAGCATTGATTTTACAATAATTCACAGTTGGAATAATTGTAAACCCATGGAAGACCCCACACATTTCCATGAGAGCTCCTGCAATACATGTGAAATTTTCATACTATTGACTTTTGCAACCTCTTGGGTCTCAGAAATGTTTTACAACATCTGAAGCAAAAAGGCAGCCGACATCCCTCCACCACCATTACCAGTGCTGTGTTGTGACTCTATGAATTAGAAGGAATTGGAGGAAATATATTATTTTTTTGTCAAGGCACAAGATGTGTTCATCATGAGCAAAGTCAGTCAGTTAAACAGTTGCCTCACCTCATGCTCAGGGACCTTTTTGGACGTGCACAGGCTTTTCAGGATAACACGTTTTTCTAGCCAGTGTCACTCAGCTGGCCGAGCTAGAGAGGCAGTTTTATGTATATGACAATAAGATTGAGAATTTACAAAATTTACCCAATGCTAATGACATGCTAGCCCCACTGAATAAGACATGCGGTGCAGATAAAAACACGTTTCTATAATTCGTTATTTATGTGTGATTAAAAGTATTTCTACCCATGAAAAGTTTCTGTTGCAGCTAATCTAAACTAAGAAAGGCAGTTTTGTTTATGCAATGCGGTGATGAGACACAAAAGCAAATACGCAAGTTAAAAAAGCAGATTAAGACTGTATTACTGGACCCTCAGATAAGTCATTTTATAAGTAATCTCAATGCACTCCATCAGGAGTTGTTTCTGTTGTTTTTTTTCCCTAATGATATTATGATGTGAAGCGAAAAGAAATTGTATTTTCAAGCAATTTAGCTTACAATTTAAAATAAAGAAGGAAGTCAGGCATGTGTTACAAGTCCAACATTCTCAACATAACCCTCCTACATTTTTGTCAGTTTGGTAGAAAAGTAACAAAACTCCCTTTAAAAATTTAGCAATTTAATTTTGCTTTCCTAACGGAAAACATTATATGTCTAGTAAAGCATTTCCAACAACATTTTCTAAATTGCTAATGTCCTTTTGTTTAGGCTACATACATCAAATTCCAGATATTATAAATCAAGCCTTTTTACATTTAATCTACCGTTTCCCTGCCTCTCTAACAGTGACCTCTCCATGCTGTTGACTGTTTTTTTTTTTTTTTATCCTCTAGTGGACCGCCAATTCTGTTGCAAACACTATAGCAGTGTTGATAAGGGCTTATAAATTGATGAATGGTTAAATCCCACTTGGATTCCCCCCAGGTTTAATCTCCACTAATGTCTACACATCCCAGTAAGTATTTTTCCTCCTTCCTTCCCCCTGTAGTTCTTCATCCTGACATATGGCCAAACATTAAAGCTCTCTTTTGAAGTGAAACATATCACAGAGAGATCAGTGTCAGTGTGTGAGGGTAAAGAGGGCTATAAAGCAAAACATCCCAATCTCTTTCCTTTTGTTGCATTCCCCGTCCTCTTTATCCCTTCTCATCTTTACAGACAAATGGAGATGGGCAATCTGTTTCACGTCAGATCAAGGATGAGAAGAGTATTTTCTGACAATGGGATGACCTGGCTCAGTTGTTTGGGCTGGGATTGAGTGGCATGTTGCGGTCAGCCTGAGCGGACAGGAGCAAAATAAATGCTGAAAAAAAAAAGAGCATCCAGATGAATGAATTATGAATTGGCACAGACTATGCTTTCTTTGGCTGTTACACCGCAGCTCTTTGGTGGCTAGTTGAACAACAACGTGGCTGCAGTGTGCATTATGGAAAATGAGACACTGGCCCTCATTTATCAATATTTCCTTATGTTCAAAATGTTGCAAGATGATGAAGCACTGCAGCAAAACTTTCTCTGATGAATAACATGCACGCAGAATGTTTTAACACTTTCATTTGCTACTAAAAGATGTTTGATGTTGTAGAGACTTAAATGGCCAAAATTCTCACAACCCACAACAAATATCCCAAACCAATGCAAAATTAATATGAAGCCCCTCCTCTATCCTAACCCCGAAATCCCACTCAAAGCCACCATTTGAATGAAAAATGCAGGCACCATCTTCCTTGGCCTGCTTCTATATGCTGCTGCTCGCTCTGTGGTGCTGCTGTCCCAGCAGCGTCTACCGAGATCACTACATCTCCACAAAGGCAGATGAAAGGGAAACACACAGAGATCACAAAAGGAGGCAAGCCTCTCTGTCCGACGCTCTGATCATCTCTGATTCCTTCATCAACATGGCTCTTACACGCCGTTCAAGCGTACGCAGAACATGAAGACAAGAGGATGATAGACAGGCGCACACACAAGACACGCACAAACATCCAAATCAGATATATCAGTGAGCATGGAGCATCATTCTTGACCTCAGGAATAATATGTTCACTATTTATATATCTTCACATTAGCCTTGCACTTCAAAACAATTTCTTTTGCACACTAACTACCTTTGAGAACACTTTTTTCCCCCACTTACTGAAAACCTGTTTTCAAAAAACTAGTTACAAAACACAGACAATTTAAAAGCTGCAAGTTAACACACACCCCCACTCCTCCTCCACTCATTCTCTTATTTGCCTGCAGTTGGTTGAGAACAGCAATGCTTTTCTCACATCCATTGTTTGATCCATTTCACACCAGGCCACCTCTTCTTTATCTCCTCCTGTTTTCTCCTTCTCTCTGGCATGCAGCTTGAATGCTGGCAGTAGTGGGACGACTTTGGATCGCTTTTGAATGAGAGGTTAAAATGAAAATGTAGTGCTCACTCTGTTTTCCTTTCTATTCTCGTTCCACAATCTTATTATTTTCCCTCATTCTTCTTCCTCCTCTTCTCCTGCATGAATTCCTTTGCTCCAAGAAAAGAGTAAATGAGTGTGAGTGTGAAAACAATTTTTTCCGCAGAAAGTTAATGCCTAAAACAGTGCTTTCCTCTCATTTCCTCCATCTTTCCAGGGCTCCACCTGGATAAGAATCAATGTGGAACAAGAGTAGACAGGGTTTATGCTTCCTGCGAACACTTTAATAGGAATCGACAGTCGAGAGTTGTGTTGTCACAGCGTAACTGGATAGAAAAAGCACATCATCTGCACCCCCAAATGATTTTACCCTGTCAAAACCTGTTATAGCTTCACACTTGGCTGTGACATGCACTTGTACATACACTACACCCCGACACAGTAAAGACTCATGCAAGCGAGATGCACATACAAATGCACAGGTGATCCCAATTGATGCATTGGCACAAGTTAAATATTCCACTTTCGGTGTGTATAAATGTTTTATTTGTTGCTTTATGACACAAAACATCACGACTGACTCTGAAATCATTTTGTAAGCCTTTGACACAGATTGATTATGACACTACAGCTTGATCCGTCACAAAAAGAGGCATTGCTAATAGAGGACAGCGCCACGGTGAGAAACAAATAGGCTGCAGAGCACACATACACACACACACACACACACACACACACACACACACACACACACACACACACACACACACACACACACACACACACACACACACACACACACATCTTGCAATAGTTACATAATTAGATGTACAGCACCTTGGCAATCAACAACTCTGATGTTGCCATAGGGACTATAGCTTTGACTATAAAAAGAAAAGATCTATATGTGGGGGCGGTCGAGGGCGGAGGTGCAGAGTGAGGCAGTGAGAGAAAGAAAGGAGAAGACATGGAGAATGAAAAAGTGTGAGAAAATTGGTGCGAGAGAAGTGAAGGTGTCGCTGAGGGGCTGAGCAGCTCTCAGTTTATGTGTAAGCGTGCACCGTTTGGGTGCATAGTGCACCTGCACGTGTGTGATTAGAAGTGTTCAAACCTCGTGTGTGCAACCAAGCGCGCGTGTGTGTGTGTGTGTATGCATGTGTGCGTATATATGTATGGATAGTCCTATGTATGTAAGCTTGCAGGAGGAGAAGTAAAACGACAAGGACAAAATGTGATTGAGTTGGTTAGTAAGTGAGAGAAAGAAAAAAGAAAAAAAAAAGCTAACTAGAGAAAGTGTAGAGGACAATTTTCAGCCTCTCTCTCCCTCTCCCTCTAAGCTCACTGCATTGCTCGGGCTTTGCAGCATATAGTGAAGATTAGGCCAGATGAGAAAGCCATAAATTCTACTTTTCTCTTTCCAGAGGTGAACATAAATCATGGCTGGTACCGGCGTGCCATCACTGGGTTTTTGCTTTTCACTTATCTAATGAATTAAAAAAAGAAAAACAAGCATATGAGCTGTCATATTCTCAACCAGGCAGACTGCCTTAACTTGCATCCCTGCACAACTTTTGTCCTCTTCTCCAGCCATCACCCAAGTACAGAGAAGATGAGTGGGTTTTCCCATAATTGCTGCGGGAGTATTCATGAGCTGCATATCGCTGGACTGTGTGTGTGTGTGTGTGTGTGTGTGTGTGTGTGTGTGTGTGTGTGTGTTTGTGTGTGTGTGTGTGTGTGTGTGAATGTGTGCAAGTGAGAAGAAGAGAGTGAGAGCTGACTTGAAAGGCCTGTGCATATGAAAGATACCTTACAGCATATGCAAATGTAAATATAGACACAAATAGCGGCATGAGCAAACACACCATGAATGCACTCAGCGAGGAAATGCAACTGCTCTTATGTTCAAATGTACACGCACGCACGCACGCCCACACACACACACACACACACACACACACACACACACACACACACACACACACACACACACACACACACACACACACACAAACACATAAACACACTGCTGTCTCTGTCTCATGAGGTTAGGAGATGGTGTTGTAATGAGCTGTCACTCACAATAGCCTGCTCTTTTGTACTGGTAAACGCCAGAGGGGAGACAGACAAATATAAAAAGTTATATTGAAGCAAAAGAAAAAAATAACGTAAATGAGAAGCTAGACACTACATTACAGTAAAAACAAATGAGATGGCCTCACTGATTCTTACACCCAAAAACAATATTCTTCAATAACGACTTCCAGAGAAGGTAAATCTAAAAAACCCTGCTTCCTCTTTTAAATTGGTCGAACTAGAAAAATATCTTCTTGTTTCCAAGAACTGTTTTGTCAGGCAGCAATCATAAAATAATTATTTTATTGTCTTTTTATTGTAGCAGCTTAGGCAACACTATTTGCATTCACCGAGTAGTTTGATAACATAAACAGAAAAATATATAAACGATAACTAGAGCTCAGGAAAGCGTTAGGGTCAAGATTTAAGGGAAAAGTTGGACATTTTGCAACAGTATTTTACCAGGGTTATGAATTCATCACTGAAAGGTTGCCAGGCAACCAAGGGACACTTGAGGAAGTCCCTGCTCCCGAGTAACAAGTTAATTAATGCACTGTTAGGTGGATTTTATCACCTTCAGACAGACAGGTGTGGAGATATTTTATATCTCCTGCATATACATGTTAGGATTGATAACATTGTACGTAATATTATAGCACCTTATGAGCAGTCTCAACACAACTTATTTGTATATATTTCCACTTTGTTGTAAGAGTGCACACACACTGGTATTCACAGATGAACTCTGTGCTGACCAGACACAGTCTGGTTGAACAGATGTATCTGGTTAACCCAGTGTGGTCAGTTCTTATCTATATAGGGACCTATGTCCTGCATGCCTATATTCTGACCATCTCCATATATGGACTTATGTCCAGCAGGCCTGTGCTCTGCACTTCTCCCTGGAAGAACACATAGTTGACCTCCAGGTTCGGACCTATGTATAAGCTGGCTAACATCCATGTATGGACATATAGCTGACACCCGTGTATGTCCCACCCCCACTTCTTTGTAACGGGAGGGTATAAAGGCTTTATGTTTTCCTCAGAGTTGAAGAAATTCTGCAGTCCAGCAAACTGCGTTTCTTCCCATGATTCATGTTCAATAACGAATTCTGATAAATTGATCTTCGACTCCAACTTCATCTGTGACCAATCTGTTCAAAGAAAATCTAACCACGGCACAGGCTATAGTTTTTTCTCCATCTTGATGCTAAGCTAAGCTAACTGGCAGCTTGCTGTTTCTAAATATATTTACTGGACAGATATGAGAGTGGGACCAGTCTAGTTACTGAACTCTTAAAGCAAAAAAGCAGGTTTCCAAAAAGGCTTTAACCAGCCGTGACTCTGTATGTCAGACCAGAAACAGCACTGCATTAAAATACAACTCTGGAATCACAACAGTAAAATTTATGCTACAAAGTGCAAGCTTTTATATATTCAATAGGCCAATCAACAAATTGTGCGTACAGTTGCGTCACGTTGCATTTGAGCTATAGGATGAACTTTTTGGGTGAATGACCCTGCGTTTTTTTGCTGAAGCCGTCTGCAGTGGACTCACTGCAGGTACCTCAATGCAGTGCTTTCAGTGAAATGACTGATGGGACTGCTGTTTTTCATGCAGGTCTAATGTCTATCTTAACATGGCCTGAGGGTGGATGTAGTCTGTGTGGGGGGAAAGACATAAAGGAAAAGTGAGAGTGATGCAAACATAAAGAAACATTTAGGGAGAAGGAAGAAGCATTGAGGCATCATGCAAGTCTGTATTGTCCATCTAAAACCCTACAAGGCCTATTATGCAACACATAACCTCTATACTCCTCTGCTCTCACCAAACTCTGCCCTGTCCTGAAATGACAGGAGGGTAAAGATACAGACAAATGAATGACAGCTTTACTCTCATGCACGCACGCTTCTTCTCTTGCCTGCATATCTCCATCAAATAATCACTAATTCCACACTCCCCGGCTGATTAAATATAGAAAAGGCAGGAGGAGAGAGAGAAATGAGTGCTGGGAACAGAGCAGGGAGAGGAGAGGAGTTGAGATTGGAGGAGGAGGAGGAGGAGAAAGGAGGAACTAATACAGTCAAATCTGCCTGCTTAGCTCCGCCAAAGAAACAACAGGGAGTTTTTTCAGTAAGACAGCTCTGTTGGCTCCAAGCTGAGCCCAGGTGGGCGATATGAATGTTCTCTCACTCCCACACACTTAAGTGTCCAAAATATGCACACGTACGTGATTGGATGGAATATACAGTACACATACGCACATGCAAACACTGATGTTTGAATTACTGGTCTGCAAACACAGAGGGAATACACACACACACACACACACACACACACACACACACACACACACACACACACACACACACACACACACACACACACACACACACACACACACAGAGGAAAAATCTTTTGTCTTTTTCAAGCTTCAAGGTCACACTGGCCAAAATGTCAATCTGTCTGTCTTTTACATATATTCATTCTCATATTCATTCTGATGGTTTCTGCTATTCAGAGTCCTGCCATAATGTCAAAAGCTTGCTCCACATACCCACAAAAGAAAGAACACACCCTAAAAAGAAGGAAATTGTGAATGGTGACCAGGAAAATGAATGTAGCACTGCAAAAAGAAATTGAACTTTGGTTACAATGCGAAACACAGTTTTTTCCATCTTTCTCTCATTATTTTTATTTTTGAATTTAGATAGACTGAATATGTTTTTGTCTGTTTGGCTTTCTTTGTTTACATCAGACTTATTTCCTTCCGTTTTCTGTGCTCCTTTAAAAGGAAGAAGGTTTAGCCGGGGATTAAAAAAAAAATGAGTTGAGAAACTTAGTGTGAGAGAGAGTTTTAAGTAGCAGCAACGAAGCAACACCAGGTTCGTTCTAATGGGAAGTGAGAGAGGAGGAGAGGGGAGGGCAGGAGAATATGATTTCATTATTAATGGAGGAAAAGTTCCTTAAAATTGAACCTGTAAAGTATGCCTCTGCCTCTCGAGCACAGTGAGCCAGGAAGAGGAAGGGAGAACATGGGGAGACCTAAATGGAGAGGTGGGGAGAAGGGATGAGGGAAATGGAAGGATTACATCTTTGTCCTATAGGTTGCTGTCTTTAATTTTGAGTAAACCAATGGTCAAAGTGGCTTGGGTAACTGAGGGCATCGTGAGCTGACATGGAGGCTTTAATACAAGAAGAAACTTTTGATGGAAAATGAACATATTATTTATGAAAAGTTGAATTGCTAAGCTATAAATGCAATTCAGGGGTTTTGCTACCAGCACATGGTCTTGTGGAGGCTAATAGATTTTGTTGAACAGCTGATATTACAAAATGTGTTCTTTAACTTGTATTTTTCTATGTTAGAGTTACACTTTATTTTTAGGTCATTTAATAGACACTTTTTCCTAATGTGTGACAGGGTTCAATATAGTCTGCAAGTGCAAACTGACTCAGTAATGTTGGTTTAAAAAGCCAAAGTTGGGTCATACCTGGCCAACTGAGTGTGTAACAAGATGAGCAAGGATGTACTTTTTTGTGTGAAGAATTTAACTTTAAAGGAATATTATGTTATTTATTTTGTCTTAAAAGTTAAATGTTGGTAATCTAACCATTCCCCCTCGCATGCCATTGGGGTTTTGTGTTTTTGAGCAGAGGAGCATTCCCGTGGCGTTCATTTCAGCCCCGTGTTTTGATGTTCTCTGCAGGAATGGTGCCAAAACGCAGCAGTTTTTCATATTTATCTCATCTTGTGAAACAGACCCCCTTTATATCTGGCACCAAATGACTCAAATGAACTTCTAAATGAGTTTAACCACATTAATCTGCATGCGCTAACGCACCGAAGACTCCTTGCAGTAGGCGATCCAACCATCCAACTCAGGAATGCGTTCACCCATGCATCAGGGTGAAAAAATAAAAATAAAATATGACCACATGCTGTACAGAAGTGGAATAAAAGGGATATGTTATGATTTTTTAGGATTTTTTTTTTTTTTTAACATATTTTGTATTTACAATTCCCTTTGTGTATAAAAAGGAGACACAAGAATATTTTGGAAATCATTAAAAGTGCATTCACCATTACAACTTTTTGCATATTTAAATAGTTTTGTGTTTTCTGAGAAAGAAAGTTGTTAGACTGGATATGTATCCCCGCATTTTCTGAAGGAGAGAGCAGATCGATACAGCTCGGATCACTGAGATGCATTTTAATGGGATGCAGAATAATATCTGTATATCAAGGAGCCACACAGGAGAGCTCTTTGCATGCTGTGGTTGTAAGTGCCAAAATCAAGAGTTACATCTCCAGCATGTTAGGGGACCACTTCCAATTGTAAGACCTCCACCTTCAACATCCAACCACTCTGAAAACTTCCCTGGGGATAGCCCATATGTCAGGTGGAGTGTTTTACGTTGTATGAGCTAAAGTTAAAGCGCTTATGCAACTCTGCGGTGGAGCGGCCTTTATTTTCATTACCTGTCAGGGTAGGTATTATGTCATTCTTATGACAGCGCTGGCCAATATGTCAGCCTCTTTAGGCTGAGTGCATCCATCTGTGTTACTATATATCTGACTGTAATATCTCCTTGGCTGTTGGCCAACTGAATCTTGGTCCGCCAGAGTTGCTACTGTATCTCACAGTATCTCTGCTGCTCTCTCCTCTACCCTCACCGCCCCCACGGACCTAAAAATATTGGACATAGTGATAGGAAAGCAGATGCTCCAGCCAACTTTTTACATCCTTAAAATCCACGAAGAGAACTGACCATTTGTAGTCTTCCAAGTATTTCTGCGAGGACCAGAGTCCAAATCTATAACTAAATACACAAGTTTGTACTTGCAGTGGTTGCAAAGACATTCAGCAAGAGGAAATCTATAGATATTCAATTGCATACTCCTATGGAGCAGTGCCTGGGAATGCTGAGGCAGAATGACTGATTTCAGGCGATAGTTTCTCCCCTGCAGAGTTAAGAGGGCCCAATGGCCCTTGGGAGCAGCCTGTCACAACTAGAGAAACTCCTGCTGGGGCCACTCTGTTGAGGTTTTTAGCCAGTTCCCAGGGGGTCCCCCCCACCACTTACCCGTTGAAATAAAAATCAATGGCTTAATGATCCAAAACAGGAAATAGAAAGAGAAAAAAAGAAAGTCCCTAAAACAACAAAATGTCTTTTGGCAAGGGACATTCTGTCCTGGGCCTTCATTTGTTTGTTTGTGTTGAAAGAAATTTGCTGGGATAGTAAGTGAGTGTATATGGGTGTGTGTGTACATGCACGAGCAGCTTTGAGAGAGTGAGCTTACCCTAGCTTAGTGGCGCAAAACATATTGATTTATTGATCGCCTGTTTCACCCCCCTCGCCATCTCTCTCTCTCTCTCTCTCTCTCTCTCTCTCTCTCTCTGCCTCTGCCTGTTATGCAGGCTCCGGGGACTGGAGACTGCAGCGGGGACTGAAAAAAAGGACGTGAGGTTGGGAGGGATGGAGCAGGAGAGAGAGTCAGAGAAGGAGAGAAAGACACTGAAAGCGAGGGAGGAGTAACCCATCTGAGAGTTGATCCAGCAGCCTTTTAACCAAGGCCCCTACATCATTCAGATTTATGAACTAAGGTCATGACCAAATCAAAACCTTGACCTATCTGTGAGGATGCCGATTTATAAGCACCTTGTAGTAGGGAGTGGTGGGGACTTGGCAGGAGCGAGTATTCTCCTTGGCCCCAGCTTCCCCATGGGGAGAGCTGGATCAGTGCTCGAGGAGAGGCTGGGTGTAATTTGTGATTAGCAGACAGGTTGTGCTTTATCATATACTGTACTACCCCCGACTGGTGCAACTCCCAGTTCAAAAGGATGTCACTGTCGAATGCCATGTACAGTAAAGCCTGCTGTCTCCCTAAAGCAGAGCAGCCGGAGGTCAAGTTCTTACCCTGCATGTAAGTGCTGTTTCCTTTAAGATCTGTTAATTGCAGTTAGCTGGGTAGCCTCAAACAAACATTTCTGCAAAGTATCACTGACACATAATGACACTTAATGGAGTCTTATCTACAACTGTTTAAGATGGGAAAATGGCATCAAGTTCACTGTAGAGCAGAAAACATGCATTGCCATCGATTTGTACTGTACCCCTTCCAGTTCCAGCTTATGACTCAAGGGGGATGCTTATGACAAGTATCCCCCGATGTTAGTGCAACGTCCCTTCCTAAACCTAGTCTCTCCATAAATTATGGACAGGATGAAATACGAGTCCCCATTCAGCAGCCCTTTGTTTTCCCCTCCCAGGGAGACCCAGCACTAAGCAACATTTGTTGCTATTTTTTGTCCCTTGCAGAACAGAAAACAAAAGAAAGAGACCGAAAGTGATGCAAAGAGATGAACCAAAGTGAATTGACTCGCACATGTAAAGAAAATGAATGACAAAAAAAAAAGAAACTGGAAAGAAAGTGCAAAGTCACAGATAGAAGCAGGAAAACAGTGGGTTGTTCCATTTTCTCCTCACTAGTTGCCTCCTGGTTGTCATGACGACATCTTATCCCTAGGCTGGTGCTGGTCTGCACCCCCTGGAGGGAGCTGGGAAATCGGGTAGGGGAGGGCCACAGGGACCGAGGCCGGTCTATTCTTAAATACACAGCATCAGGCAAGTGCAATTACAAACCTGAGGAGGGCCAGAGTCTAATCTAATAAAGGTGGTCCATGCGGTGAAAGCCTGCCACTCGCCTGAGATGGCACGCCCAGGCACAGAGCGCCGCGGGCCCCCTGCGGCACCGGCTGACACCCTGCTATGTGCAGTGCTGGAAGTGACTGGGTGTATGACTGTTACAGAGTGTGCAGCAAGAACAGTCATTTTATCTTTACTTCTAACCCACTGACTTGAACAGTTTGTCAGTGATCTATTGATTGACTGACTGAACTTAACAACACTTTAGTAAGGTGAAACGTATTTTTGTCACTTTTTGTGCCCAGAAATTCCTTGTGATTTTAGGTTATTGTATTTAGGATACAAGAAATCAGTTTTTTGGATTAATAAATAGTGACTGCATGTATGCTCGCCGTTGATGCCCCCATAGTGTTTTGTTTGGTCCCTTGCACTTTGCAGCATGTTTCCTGCAGAATTGTGTTTGCCTGAGATGATGAGTCTAACAAAATCTGTCTACTCAGAGGGGTTAAAGAGTCCGATTGAGCCTTGGACATCAGCTCGTCAACCCCGGCCAACTCACTCAGATTACAAATGAGAGGATCTAATGGTGTCGACAGCGGCCAAATTCCTCTAATTAAAATCACAATGGCTGAAAACACGGCAACACCGGCTCGTCTTTGCTGAGGGACGCCCACTTTGCCCTTAATACAGGAAACCTGGAGAGGAAAGGTTAATAGCACAGAGCTCTGCGACACAAGTGCTGGTGTAATTCTATTAACTGTCGTATATAATACAGTTGTGGGAGATACGTTTGTACATATGCAGTTCCGTGTAAAGCTCCGTGTGAAGTGAGGACTCTGGTGATTTTTAAAATAATGTCATGGACAGTTTTTAAGTTCATACAAAGTTCAGTAAACAGATAAAAAACAGAATAGAATCAATATTTGATGTGACTCCCCTTTGCTATTAAAACAACACTTTTTTTTTTAAGCATTTGCTAAGTAGGTTGTCTGAGAACAGTTGTTTTGTATCTTCATTTAATCCCAGTCTGACTCAGTGATGGAGAGATCAGGACTTTGCGGTGTGGGGTGAGTGGGTAACATGTGTAACTGAATTAAATATCTTCGTACTTCAGTAGTTACAGTAGTTTCTGTTAAACATTTTTAAGTCTGAATATTGATTGTAAAAGCTTTCTAAATTAATGCAATAATAACATTCCTATACTGATTATTTTGGGCAATTGAAGTTTACAAGGAACCAGAAAAAAAAAAAACTACTCATGAATTCACTTCCTGCTTTCTTTCTGTCTCACAAGCTATTTCAACACATTAGTGTAGCAGTGTTATCTAGTTTGCCCACAAAGGCTCTCAGCACTGATGTGAAACAATTATGCCCGGCTGAGTTAGACAGCCTAAGTTGAACTCGATCAGCTAAAATTAGAAGGGTAAATATCACTCAGAAGTCACCATTCAGGTCTGAATGTTGACTGATAAACAGACACACACGGGAGCAGAATTGCTTAGGTTTAAAAAAAAACAAAAAACAAAAAAACTTTTTTACCTGGTTTTAAATTTTGTTCTGCGCCTGGAGACTTGCATGTTATTTATCAAACAAGCTCACTGGCCTGGAAGAGCAGTTTGCTTGTCATCTGAAGCTCACCTTGCATGTAATCAGCAAATTGTACCTTTCTCCTTTATGCATATGCATTTAGGGCAGGATTACAGGAGTAATGAAAAAAGACGCGATAAGTGTGGTTGATTATGTGTTCTGTGGGATTTGCGCGTTTTGATGTAATATGTGAACTGCATCAAGTTCTGGGTATTCTATTTATCATTGCCAACGCCAAGTTAAATGCACAGGAATATCTTCTTAGACAAACATAGGGTGCACTGTAGCTCAGCAGCTGTGGGCCGGACTCTAACCTTCGAGGAGTTTGATGTGTTATTAGACCAACACATTGTATATTCACACCGCATGGTCAGGAACATGTTATTGCCACCTCTATAAATTGTGCACATATGTAGCCTACAACCAAAGTTCCCAGTGTTAATTACAGTCCATACAGCAGACAACAGTATACGTAGGCGCTTAATTATTTGTCCATGCACGTGTGGACCCGCAGGTACTCTTATGTTGGAATGATACAATCCAGGTTTGTTTGTTATTTTGTTGTAATTATTATTTAGAAATGCACACCATGTGAGCTAATATAAACTAGCCACAAAGCAATAAAGAAGACCTTAAAATGCCCCTCTTAATAA
Organism: Embiotoca jacksoni; assembly: GCF_022577435.1. Taxonomy (NCBI): domain Eukaryota; kingdom Metazoa; phylum Chordata; class Actinopteri; family Embiotocidae; genus Embiotoca; species Embiotoca jacksoni. The sequence continues at coordinate 7,177,370 of NW_027185229.1, read as the reverse complement.
GTCCACAAAATTAGCTAAATAAAAACCCAATTTAGTTAATATTGTACCTCAGTGGTGCAAATTCTTATACAAATTTTCAAATTACGTGCCACCAACTGTCAGCCCCCTGAGGCTTTTGTGGTCGTGTGGCAGTTGTCTGCTTTTCCTGGTTAGTATTCCAGCCTTGATGACACAGAATATGTCTCCCAGGTCTGCAGAAGTGTGTCCACTCCTGGTAGAGGGTTTTCAGAGGGCGCTGAGCCCCGGTCTTGATTTGAAATGTCCTGCAGATATCAGTTGTTATTGTCTAGGAGGTAGCTTTGAGAGCGATATGGATGGATGTGCTTCTTGTATTGGTTTCCAAATGTAAATCAATACAGGGTCTGACCAATCATACAGGGAATATGGAGTGAACAAGTATCACAATTATACTGTTTTGATGGAATGCTTGCATGTAGGCTGCACATATCTTGGGGCACTTGTATTGTCATAATGTATAGATATTTATTCCTTTAATTTCTGGTGTATGTACTGTTGGTTTACCTGTTATTTCTGGAAAAATTTAAGTTTTTATGTTAGTACCTCCAATTTTGTTGGTAGTTGTAAATACAGGACAATGCATGCTAAATTAGTGAGAAGTCACATTTTAAAAGGTCATGAGCTTGGGAGAGAGAAGTTAATTTCCTCACATATGGATGCAATTTCTTTGAAAGCAAACTCTGCTCCTCAAATCATTCCTTCACATCAAAGAGGTCAACCAAAGTGTAGCTTGTAGGAGTAGAAAATACTGCACCACAATACTGGAGAAATAACATAAACCATGTCTTGCCTCTGCAGAGGATTGAGAACTGACAAGAAATGAATGGTATTTTACTGTCCATTATGACGAGACTCATTTGAACCAGGGAATGTTAATGAAGACTTCGAAAACTGCGAAGGGTAGAGCTGAAGGAGAGGAGGAGAAACAGGAGGAAAGTACTAAGGGGTAAAAGCAAAAAGCAGAGAGGAAACTGTACAGAGAGCCAAGGCTGACATGAGATAATACATGCATGGTTATAAATGAGAAATAAAGGGAGGACGGGAAGCAGAGAAGAAAAGAGAACAGTATTCTTTCCCCCAGATAAAATAGAGGCACATTACAAGACACAGCTGAATTATGCTGTGCTTACTTTGAACACATTTTGACAAGTAATATTTTAAATTTGAAAACCGTTTTTCTATCACGGTCCCTTATTGACAAATGAAAATGAATCAAAGGAGCATGTAATCTCACAAGACTGGATAAAGGAGATTTTATTTTTTAATCCAAGGATGTGTCTAAATAACACACTTGAAGAATAACATTCTCCGGGTTTTACTAATTTTACTAAAAGTGAAGGGAAAAAAAAAAAAATCCTGTAATCCGAGCCAATCTGCACACAAGCAGCCAAAGAGCTCCCAACATGTGGGCCAGATGAACCTGCTCTCTTGGAACCTTGCCTGGACAAATAGGAGAGTAAGCTTGTAAGGTCTGTACATCAACACACCTGACACCAGCCAGGTGTATTGATGTACATGTAGGTTTGGCAAGGCACAAAATATTTTGCATAATGTGCTTTGAAAGTTTCCCCACGTTTCTGTTTTTTATTATAACAATGTTGTTAATTCTTCTTTTCTCCCAAGCATTTGGTTTCAACAACACGTCTGTGTCTGCTAGCACCTGAAAGATTAAAGCAGGATGGACTTTGTACAGTGTAAATGTTTTAAACAGCAGATAAAATAGAGTCGTGGATATTATAGTTATGGTTGCCATGCTGGCAAATTTGCATGAGGTCCATAGTTTTTCGTATTCAAACAATTTCATTGCTTTATTGAAATTGCAAAGGTTTTAATTTCTGATAGCGAGTGCTTTATACAGCAGATGCCAGTTTGTTTCCCAATGTGGACAGACTGATGAAAGAAATGCTCAATTAGAGACTGCTTTTATTTACAGAAACTATAGTGTAACAGAAGCTAGCACAGATGTGACATCAGGAATTTGGCTCTTTGTTTTGCACTGTGTTAACACAGCAAAACGTGGCAACACTCAAGCAGATTACTGGATTCATTTGCACCACCCCCACTAGTTGTGTACCTAATTGTGTCTTGCAGACATGTAACATTAACTTCTGAGAATGCGCACAATCAAGTCTTCAAGTGTGACACGGAGGGCAAATCATGCACACGAACATATATAGAAGTATATAAGAGTAGTATAAAAGTGCCCTCATGCATGCCAATTTGAAAGTAATATTTTTTTTGTGTTATAGAGGTGATGCTCTTTCCTGATCTAATCAGGCTATTAGATACTCAAAAAAATCTCTCAAATTTCCATCCTCTGACTTCACTGATAATACCCTCGTCGTCACAGCCTTCACACATTATACCCTAAAGGATAACCTTAGGTGTTGCACCTACTGTCTCACCTGTCCTCCCCTGCTCCTTTGTTCCTATCCTCTTGTCCTCCTTCGCTCCCCTGTTGACTCCCCCCTCCCCCCTTACCTCTTCCCTCTGCTAATGAGCAGGGTAATTACTGTTGGCCCAGGCCAAAGGGAGAGGGGGAGGAGGAGAAGACAAAATAGGAGGAGACGAGGAGGAGACCCTGCCTCGTCTGGCCTGGTGCTCCAGATAGCATTAGTTCTCTCCCTCTCTCTGACACATAGCCCTACGCTTAATTAAACATGCCTCAGAGGGACGCAGGGAGAGAGAGACCCACACAAAGTGCAGAGAGAGAGCGAGAGATGGGAGAAAGTGAGTTCATGTTGGCAAAGAGTTGGAAAAGAGAGAGGGAAAGTCAGGGTGATGCAAATGCAGAGAGAGAGGCAGATAAGAAGCTGGTGATGGAGTGTGAGAGAGGGGGGAGGAGGTGAGGGGAAAGGTGGGGAGATACGGAGAGGAGGGTGGAAGGATGGGTGGTTAGTGAGCTGGAGAGAGAGGAGAGATGTAGATAGAGGGAGGAGCTGGAGGGGGTAAGAGAGCTGAGGAGAAGATGAGGACGTCTTCAGCAGGAAGAAAACAAATGAGGTCTGATGGAGACAAAATGGAATTAAAGACTGGTGAAGAGCGTGGGGAAAGGGATTACTATAATATATTAAAAACAATTTTTTTTTTAAAGTGGCTCCCATGAGACGGTGGACTACTAGCTCAACAGAAACCAAAGCAGTGAAAATGGCAGCTAGAAATTAGGTGTGTGCTTTCTAATTTCAGAGTAGCAAGTGAGAAGAAAACATAACACAATATGAAGTCATGCTGGCATCATGGAGGCTGACAAGTTTACTAATCTAACATGCATTACATTTGTGTTACGAAGCATTGTGTCATTTAAACGAGTGGTGTCACAACAAACTCCTTCAACTGAGGTTGTTTGCAGTTTCTGACGTGATGCGCTTATCAGCAGAATGACATCATCTGTTTGTACCTTCAAAACTGTTACAAATCACAAACGTGTTAACATAATGTGACAACACTATGGTTAAGATTTGGTCAGGTTTAGATCACAGCTTGAGTTAGAAGAGCTACTGTGTTAAGGTCAGGGAAGCTCTGTCACCATGGTGACAATAATAAACACATGGTTATGAATTAGGAATGATGCCAGAGGTCTGAAAAATTACGCAGATGCAGAAGTGCCTGAAGCTGCAATAGCACCGAGTAACGCTAGAAGTTGGCTCCAAAAAGCCCTACACAGCAAACAGACCATCCATCTGACCAAACATCACAATGCAAGTGGGGTTAAGAAATTGTTATAGCTTATCGCTCCTTGTGATTCAAATCTATTTCTTCCACAGAGCATATTTAAACATTCTGCCCCCACAGTTAAACAGCAAGACCACAGCCAGGTCCCAAGTAAAAACAAACAAAAACAAACTATGACGCTAAAAAAATACCTTTAATACACAAAACGAGCGACAGCATGCTGTGGACCCATGCCAATTAGTGGGCTTTACTGTTGTGAATAATAAACTCTGCTAATAACAGCACAATTATGAATGTGTAATCACATTAAGGAGACATGGAGACTGGTTTCAACCTGGTAATGATGACATGCAATTAGAGCGCAACTGTTATCTCCAGGATCACATCAATAATTCATCACCAGACGCATTTTGTGTTGCGCAAAGATGACATCTAATGATTAATAACTAGATACATGTGTGTCTATCTGTTCTCCAAACACTGACAGTTGATCCCACATAATTGGACAGAACTGTTCCAGAAGAAGAATTGGAAGAGAAATGATAATAGAAAAAACATATACAGTAGGTCAAAGAGTCTCTGAATTTAATTAAGGGACCATCAGTCGCCAAGCATTTGTTAATACTTATTAAGACATCCCTATATGACAGTTATGGCCTATAGAGTCGAAGAAAAGCAGTCAGGAAATGGTTACTTTTAACTTTCTAGAAAAAAACCTCGTAAATCATTTAAGAATAATATAGTTCCTCCATACAACAAAAAACAGTCACATAGTTCACAAAAAGAAAAAAAATGGATAAGTTGAGGTAATGCAGGGAAACAGAGGAGGAAATGTTTGAAATTGTCACATTCAGATTTGGTTATGACCGCACACAGCCAGATACTCTGTCAGCCTCCATTTAAAGAGATTTATTTACCATCTTTTTTTTCCCAGGGCCATGTTATGTAATTTTGTCTTCTAAAACGCACCATCGTCGATGAGTCAAGTTCTGTCGTTTTAAGGGGTAGAATGTTTTTTTTGCTGAGACCCCAGTTGAAAAAGAAAAAGCGAAACAACAAAGAGCCAAATCGTTTACTCCCACATATTTAAAGACATTGTCAGTGCAGCTTACGCAGAGAGAAATGAAAACAACTTCACGAAAGTTTAATTAAAGAACAGGAGCATTGTCGTCGACAGCCAACTGCCAGTCTCAACATCTGGGCTCCTACGCCTCATTGGTGAAAGAGAGGCAGAGTGAATGAAAGAAACCTCCGCAGCACGGCACAGAAAAACAAAACAACATGAAGGAGTGAAGACAGTGGAGATGGAGAGAGCGAGCAGTCTTAGACAGACTAACAGGGTCTGCGTTATTCACTGCAAGTGACTTTAGAGTGCATTGTACTTTTAAACTTTAATGAATACAGCCCTTAAGTCATGATGTAATGAGATCAAGAGAAAAAAAATAACACAGAAATCCCAAACAGCGAGGGAGAGGAAGAGAGAGAGACAGTGAGGGGGAGGACGAGAAAGAAAAGAAACGCTGTGTCATTATTGTTGACTCAGCACTCATTGAGTAAACACACCAGAATCGTACTGTGCTCACACAGTCCAGTAGATGCACACATCCAGCTGTAACTCACTGTTAAATTACCATTGATTCACCAGTGCCACTGCCTGCACACAGCTCGCAAACAAAAGGAATTGTATATCAAAGATCAGCTCGAAACTCCAAACACAATTTTAGATACAAAAATATAATGGGAAAAACACAAAGCAATTTGATGCTTAAATGTCCATCTTCCAGATGTGACTGATTATGGGTAAGGATAGAAAATATTTGTCCCCCTGCATCATCAGTTCTGTTCTCCTATCTGCTTATCAGACATATTCAAGCAAAGACAACCATGAAGAAAATACATCCGTGAATTATCTATGTTATCCATGCTTCCTCACTATAGCTCAAGTGGAGTGTTTATACACTGGCATTGTATTGGGATGCTGAAATGCACAGCAGTTACAGCATTAGACATGCACCTAATTGTGAGATGGCATTTTGCAGAATTTTACAATAGCCAGTTCTGAGTGGGTGGCCATTTCCTGGTGAAAAAGAAAATCCTCTGGTGTGCTTTAAGTAATAGCACAAATACAACTGTGTAGTTACTACTGTATGAGCAGAAGCAGTACTACTAGCAGTCACCAAGACTGAGTGGATGAACAGAGCGTTATCTGCAGAAGCCCACACTTAAAGTCTAGAGAAACATGATTTGCTCAGAGAGGCTTAAAAGGAAAAGCAGCTGTCTATGAGTTAACACGAGTGTTGCCTTTCCAAGATAAAAAAAAAAAAAAAAACTGAGATGGCAAGAGAGTGATGCAGATCTTTCCCTCTTGGACTTACTGGACTGTCATTTATTAGCTGCGATTTCACATTGATTATATCATTATTTTGGACGAGTGCCTGGATTGAGATGCAGTCATTTAGATGTATGGGTTTGTGCTAATGTGCAGTGTGTCCACTGGCAAGTTTACTAAGCAGCAGATGCCTTTGGTTTATGTGATTGGTTATGTTTTTGAGGCAACTGTAGCATTTCTGCGGCAATGAAATATCTATCAGGTCATCATGTTTGATGTGTTAATGTGGTGTGGATATTACAGTGTCTCTGTAGACGGGCGTGCTCTTAGACACCATCCTAAAATCTGCCTTTGTGTTTGCCTCACTTGTGTCAATAGTTCATTTCATCCTGGCTTGTTGGGGATTAAGGGAGCTGCTGTCAGCCCAGTCAAAGAACTGGTAACACAGTTTCAAAGGGGACACTGGGAAGTGCGGTTAAAGAACACAAATACGCTGTCTTCTCACTACCTAAGGTTTCCCCGAAATCAATAAAAAGATCAACAGGATTCTTGCAGATTAGATTTTATAAGCATGATGAGGTGAATAAGCAGACATTTTAAATATTAGAGCACAGAGAAAGTTAATAATAGAAGTTACTAAAGGAGAAAATATTCACTAGGTAGCTTACCACTAAGTGCTCCTGCAAGAGCCATGTCAAACTTTTAAGTCCTTTACTACCCATGAAGATGTGTTACTGTTCTGTAAATGAATTATTGGTTAGGCTGGAGCCTCGCCAAAGACAACCTTGCTGTGGAACATGATTGTTAATTAGGTCTAGATGTGCTTAAGGCCTAACAAATGTGCACAAGCACCACCTCTCCAACATCCAGCTGAGATTACACTGCTACTACTGTCTTATCTTTGCTCCCCTTGGTAACGTTACAGACCTGGACCTCTGTCTAACTGCATTAAAATGCACTGCCTTTTGGCACGAAAAGCAGTTCATGCATGCATCAGTTTAGCCATCTTTCATGCAATGCTAATATTCTGTTTTGCAGCCGGCAGGGAATTCATTTGTCTGTTTAATTTCACAGGTGCCCTTAACGCACTGATCAACAACAGGCGCTGGTTGTGAACAGGCGGCACCATCTGTGTTCAGGGAGTGCCAAGGGCCCTGACGTATTCGCTCTTTGCCACTAAGACTCCATTAAGAAGCCTGGGTCCATGCATCTTTGGCCATCATTTATTTGGCAAAGGCAATTAAAAAGCTCCCCCACGCAAAGACAGCATGTGCGGGAGAAGCCATGTCTCCTCTCTTAATCACTGGTAGTAATTAGTTCCTGCAAGCGGTATCATTAGGTATCACCGCTGGCACGATTGTCACAGCCAGAGCACGTCTGGGATGACAAAAGGAGATGGAAGAAAAAAGAGTGAATCGCTGCTCTAACAGAGGATCTGGGCGAGTTAGACTCCTGTCCAAAAACGTTACAAGGTTGTCCCATGAGAAGCATAATCCATCAAAGTGATTTTTCTTCTCTCTCTTTCTCCCACCCCCTCCCGTTCCGCCCCCTGTCTTCTTTGCAACGTAATCATTTTCCTCTCACGGGGGTGTGACATTCATAAAGAATGCCGGTGCGGGTACCACGTCTTGCCAAAGTTTGGGATGAGTTTTAGAGGTGTACTTACAATGTGGGATTGCCAGAGCTATGTTACAATACTTCTTGGCAGACTTACCCTTAACTGTCCTTCTTGCTTATTTCTTTTGCCCTACTTTTTATATCCTTTAGTCCTGACCACCATTTATCAACTATCAGAAAATACTTTAAAAGATTGGAAACTTTGGAAGGCCAAGTTCACTGTACTTCCAGGATCGACCTTCATGTAGCTTTGCTTCATTAAAAAGCAACAGGTTTTTTTTGTTTTATAATCATTTCACTAAATAGCTCGGTTAAGTATCCAGATGATCTGATCCTGGTCTCCCAGTGAGTTTTAGTTTTGCTGATACAAATCCAACTCTTCTGACTGGATTCCATCAAATCCACTGGAATCAGGATTCTAGTAGTTGGCTTAGGCTCCAGTCTGTCTTTAAGCCCTGCTCTAATAAGTACTAGTTATTCAACACACATATATAAAGTCCTTAGGGAAGTGGAGCCAGAGTTTGTGCTTCATTTCTTTGGGCAGAGAGGTTCTGTTTTGGTGGCAAGAATGCAGATGTTCTGTCCCTTAAACACCTTTAGCGTTCAGCAAAATATCTTGTATTCAAAGTTTTTCGGGACCCTCAGTGGAAAGGTTGTTTACTTATAGTCTTGCTAACAAGCTGTCTGAACATACAAACCTTATTATCACACAAACCCTGTGACTCAGTTTGGTCGCTGCTCCCTCCACCCCCTTTCACCTCCCTCCACCTCCCTGCAGATTTCTATTTCATTAATGACGCTGCAGAATTTCAGTCTGTTGCCGTGCGGGTGCAGCGCATGTCACAGCACTTTGTCAAATATGTAGACAGTGTTAAAACACACAGGCGTGCTGAAAAAGAAGTACGGGGAAGGAGGTGTAAAACAAACATCATCTGACAAGTTTGTGGCACATTTGGTTCAGATGCTGTGATTCCCTCTGGATCTAGTGGTGGCGGCGACAGGAAGTGTGGGAGAGGAGGACAGAGGCAGACAGAGAGAGAGCGAGAGAGAGAAAGAAAACTCTGAGAAATTGTTCTTCCATGTGGAAAGGTGACAAAAGAAAAGTGTGAAAGGGCTCACCAGGAGGAGGGGGTTATTGAAGAGAAGAATGGAGTGAGAGGAGAGGCAGATAGAAAGAGAAACGGATGCAGGTGATGCTGTGAGGCAGTGAGAGGGATGTAAAGATGTGAGATGGTTGTCAGCCAAGTGGTACCATTGCTGCTGTGTTTAGTGCACCGGGTTCAGACTTTTTCAAGTGTGTATTAACACAACACTCACATGCCATATGTGTGTTGAGATCTTTTTTTTTTTCTTTTTGCCCTTTCCTAACACTATTAAAGTGTATGAAAACAAGCGACAAAATTCACGATCCTCCTAAGCTAATACGCAGCCTCAGCAGTTCGTAGTTGTGTGTATGATTTTTGCCAGTGTTGTGTTGCTGCACAAAACCTATAAGGGACCAGACATGTCCAGCAGGAGTTCTTTTGTTTATTTTGTTTCACTTTTCCTTTTCTCTCCTCTCTCTATGTTTATGAAGCAGATAAAGCCTCAGGATCAGGAGTGCAAACTTTTCAAACTGAAACATGCTCGACTCATGCAGAGACATTGTTGCCCCAATTCATGCCACCCTGGGCAAATGCACATCCCGTGTCATTACACTGACTTAACTTGTAACTTCTAGAATTGTTTTAACATAAAATCTGAACAGACCTTCACAGAGTTGTTGCCGGAGGAGAAGATCGCAGCAGGGCCAGTACACAGTAGGGGTGTAACAGTATGTGTTTGTTCTGAACAGTTCGATATGAGATTCTCTGTTCCAACTGTGAACCAAACAGTTATTGTCAGAAGTCTATTTATGTCTACGTTTTTGCACTCCCTTTACAGAAATTCTACCCTTCCACCCAGAACATTTTGGTGGTGCACCACTTCTCATCTAGCTGTAATATGCTAGTAGGATCAGCCTTGAATTCTGGGAAAACAGTTTGCAACTTTTATTAATTCTTTTAATTTCTTCTTAATTAATTACTTCACATTTTAATCAACCTTCCTGCAAAACTAGAAACTAAGACTTCTCTGTCCGCACTAAAGGGGCCCATCAATGGGCCACTATGTGAAGCTCTCACTGAACATAAGCAAAAAGCTGGAGTTGGATTTGTCCAGTGACAATTCCAATGAAGTTTATTCAGACAGGATGGCTGTGTCCTGTGTTGACACAGAGAGAAATTTAATGCTGAATATGTTACACTTTTCTAAGTGAGGTTTTTAATTCGACACTTAAGAGTATGTCAGGTCTTGTAATGGAACATTATTGATGTTTGTGTTTGGTTTTTTTTCTAATTCGTTTTCAGAATTTTGGCTAATTAGATGCTTATGTTTACACTTTTCAAAATAAGTGTCAAAAATATTGACCAGGATGAGCCATATCGTATCTTTCACAATAATTATGGTGGAATTTTTAATATGAAAAGAAAAAAAAAAAATTCATATCATGGTTATGGCAACCATCACGACCGAAGTTGCGTTCACAGTGACGGAGTCCAATCAGGTGAGCGACTGGTTTGGCTCCAAAACATCTGATGAACAACAAACCAAAATAATATGTGGTTTTTCCACAATATTTGAAGGCAAACTGTCCCTTTTAAGCTAACACATAAAATTATGACACTTATTTTGTTGCAGCTGTAAGTTCTTAAAAATAATAATAAAATATTTGTCAGTATGTTGTCATATCTTCAAGTATGTCGTTATCACAGAAATGCCCTGAAATATAGTGGTATTATTTTAGGGCCATATCGCTCACTGATAGTGTTTGAATTTCTTTTGTTTTCTATGCTGAATAGAAAAAGGCCCAAACTGTGATCCAAAAACCAGGAAACATGCTGCACTGTGGATTTTATGTATTGTTACACCTCTAACAGCAATGAAATGAGTGCAAATTAGTTCATTGCAGACATTTTGACCTGCCATAGGAGAAGCACAACACTAACCGCTAACACTAACAATGTCTCCGTTCTGTTGATTGTTAAACTTACAAACAATTCTAAAACTACTTTTTGCAAAAACTGTGGCTACACTTTTATAGATTAATAATAAGGAAAAAGAAAAGATGTAGAAAGATATAGAAATAGGTTCAAGGGTTGCATAGACTCTCATATGCTATCTCTCTGTTTGTCTCTCGCTCTCCCTCTCCCTCTCTCACACACACACACACACACACACACACACACACACACACACACACACACACACACACACACACACACACACACACACACACACACACAGCATGTTGTGTCTGCTAGTCGGAGTTGATGCTCCCAGCAGTGGAATATCAGCCCATAATGAAAGCTCATTGCCCATGGTCTGGCAGTGTGGACAAACACTCTTTCTGTTTCCCCCCTCACTCATCCACACACACTGAATCACAAACACACACAGAGAAACACTTAAGTGGGTGAGTCAGACCGACACTCTTCCTGCATCTCACACACATAAACACTCACCCAGCAGAGGCGAGGCGAGCAGCAGAGCCCCTGCCAGGTTATATGGAGGGACAGAGTGTTCTGAGTTACTGCACAGTGCAGCCACTCTCCACGGCAGCACCATACAGAGTCCATAAAGCATGATGGATGGCCTATCATCATTTACCTCTTTGGTGACTTCTCAATGCTGTCACACCCCACCAAGCACATGCAAGAGAGGTGAGACACACGAAAACAGACAGGCTAGCAAAGGCAGAGCAGAACGCTAAAAACAACAACAAAAAAAGGCAATGCGGACAAAATGATGCTAAAATGAGCATTAGAGAGAGTGACAGAGGGAGGAAGAGAAGGAGAGGAAAAACAGAGAGATGGATGAGGGAGCATCTTTGATGTTTGCTCAAATTAATACACAAACAGTTGCACACGTGCACACACACTATCACAAAAGAACTGAACCATTCCCTGTCCCTTCTCTCCTTTGATGACAGCACCCCACATGTAGAGGCTGTATTTAGAGCATGCAAAATCTACTGTCTCCTCCACTCTTCTTTCCTTTGCTCCTCTCCATGCCACAGCAGAGGGAGCAGGAGGAGCAGAGGAGAGGGGGACAGCGAGAGAGAGAGAGAGAGAGAGAGAGAGAGAGAGAGAGAGAGAGAGAGAGAGAGAGAGAGAGAGCGAGAGAGAGAGACAGTTACAAAGAGAGAAAAAGAATGGACACCAGATGCAGTGAAATGACACAGTGATAGTTTACATGTCAAAGCGGGTGAGACATCAACAATGGGAACAAGAAAAAAAGAAAAGGCTGGAACAGTAAATAACTTCCATGAGAATGGGTGCAGCCAGGGAGCCAGAGGGGGCACCGGGCTCGCAGCCGGCACTCCAGTGGAAAGTAAAACACTCTGTGCATTGTGATGAGGGTGAGTTGGAGCTCTTGTGCTGCTTTAACCTTGTGAACCTGAGGCTGCCTTTCACTCATTTATCTTTCAGCCACACACTGTATGCCATGTATTGTTATTTTAAAGGGTGCCTCCAGTGATTTAGTGTTGCACTTGCATAGAGTTGGGAAACTCACAAGAGACCAGCTGAAAAAGGAAATCAAGTGATGTCCTTTGTGAGGGTCGAGCTCCGAAACACTCCAAAAATCCAAGCATGTTCAGGCAGTCAGTTTGAGGCTATAATATACCCAACCAACATGGATTGATTATGATGCTGTATTTAACCAGTATTTAATCAGTGCACCGCGGCCACACACGCTCACCTGAAATCTGCTGCCACTTACTGCTACATTGCTGGTCTTATAGCATCTAAAAAGTCTCATCTCCACCTTTGCATCCGCCAGATAATTCTGCGTCTACTTCTATCACACGAACACATTGTCAGACTGAAAAATGAAAATAAAACTCAATGGCAATACCAAAAAACTGTTTTAATGGACTGAGAACAAAGAAAGATGAGAAAACCTAGAAATAAAATGAAAGTGGTGCGATACATATTTATATATATAAGAAAAGAAGTGTTGAAGTGGTTAATATGTTTGACGGGTGCTGGGATCTTAAATTTAAGTATTTTGATGCAGAGTGAAATAATCCCCACCGTGTTGCTGCAGAGAACCCTGAAAGAAAGTATTTCCATCAGACATCTTTGCCTTCATAGAAACAGAAAGATAGAGAGCATGAGAGAGGGGTGGGAGGGGGCCGCATCTCTGGGCAGTGCCTATTGATCGCCACCCGGCACACATCACCACAACTTTCACAAATTGCTATTGAGAAGTGACCTGTAATGCAATTACTGGCCAATCCGGGGCCTTGGCTGCCATCAATTATTAAAAGCTGCCTGAGTCGCGGCCCGCTATCCCGCTTCAGCCGCTGCGTCGTGTCATTATCACATCTGCTGGCCACCAGCTCGCCAGCTGCTTCTGCGGGGCCAGGAATAAGATTTCCGAATGCCACATCTCACTCTGTCGAACATATCAGATGATACGGGCCAACTGACCAACCTGAAATTACTATATTACATGTTCCAGTGGCTGCAGTGAAGAAGAGGTGGTGAAGGTCACACAGTAAAATGTTTTTTTTTGTTTTTTCTTTGTGCATTACCACTGAGCATGAGAGCGGTATTTACAGAGTAAAAGCCCTTTGTAAAAACTGTGGAGATAGTTTGTGCTTCATAACAACTTTTATAAGTGGAAAAACAACATTAATATTGCAGCATGGCTCACCACTGGGCCCTAGTTTTAAACCGTTCAGGACTGTAGTCAATGCCAGTCACAAATCAATGGCTGCTGTTTTCTAATCATTCTCTATATGTTTTCACTTTCCTACACTGTTAGCTCTTCTGCCATCAGTTATACATTCCTTGAATAGTTTTCTGCCATTAGGGTTATGATGAAAGACGACAGAGACAACAGCAATGCAAGCATTACATGACAATTCCCCTTTGCTTTGAAATGACAGTAATTTTTCTTTTAGTTGTTCTCACTATAAAACCCCTTGTTCAAACTGGGCTTGTAATTTAAAAAAAAAAACACGTTTTTTTTTACTGCAGTCATTATGAAATAATATATGTCTTATCTATCTCAATACCAAAGTAGCACTTTAATAATAATTCTGCTACTAAAGAACCAACACTGCAGCTAGAAAGTAACTTTAACATTAATTTTTAAACACTAGAGCAGCTTTATTCCAAAATTCTATAAAAGCCATTTTGGAAAACAGGTGATATCAAATGTTCATTGTTTAAATTAAATATCTTAAAGAGAATTCCAGTAAAATCAAAGGACTTAAAGACGACTATTCTCAATAACCTTTCATTTCATAGCAGCAGTCGGTCTCCTTGAAAAACTGTAAAGCATTGATTAATAGAGGAAACTCGTATAGAGAGAAGCAGAGTATAGTGGGCTTCATGCTGTATACTAAAAGCTGCACGAGCCCTGTAAAACTAAAGAGAAAAAAAAAACGAGATCACTTAATGAAAATGTTCTCTGCTGTTTCAAAGCATCTGCTCAGTCCCACACTGACAACTCAGAGAGAGACTTGAGAGTTGAACGCACTACTCAGGCCACACTATGCTCGACAGAAAGGAAAGGTATACAGTCCGGACCATAATATTCTCCAACGATCAATAAAACACCACTTTAATAGATAAATTATATTGGATGTGTGACTGATTTATAGCATTTTATTGTTTCCAGTTATCTTTTCTCTGTTCTTCAACATTTAATGTGCATGGTAAATTACCTGAACAGGCTACAATAAAATATATCCAGACAACGCTGAACTGTATAGTGTTGTGGAGAGGCACAATGTGCTGTATATGTGTGGGGGCTTGAAAGCATGAAAAAGACAAATAGATATAGCAGTGTGACATACAACTATTCAGAAAAAGAAAATCCTGAACTGGCAGGATGCTTTAAAGCAGCTGGAGTCGGGCGAACTCAATACAGCAGCAGCAGCAGCGGCAGCAGGAGGTAAAACTATGACAATGGCAGAATGACGATCACAACCAGCTTATGGAGATACTTAAATCTGTGAACTATACGCGAGGCCAGGGCTGAAGCACACTGGTTAGGATGCTATTAAAGCTTTTTTTTTTTTTTTTTGAGGAATAACTGGAGCTGCAGAAGCCCATGCTTCTGTCCTCTCCACAGCAACAGTCTTTGCTATTGTCTATATCAATAAAGAAATGCAGGGCGTTGGGAGTTGGCAGGTTTTCTAACATTTCTGTTTTTACCTAAAGGTGATTAAACTGCACCTGGAAATGACTTTCTTTTCTCTCTTTTTTTTTTTTTTACCACTTTCCATTCTGGTGAGTACATGGAAGAGGCCTAAAGTGCCAGTTGTGACATTAACACTTGGAAATGCTCAGTGGAGCAGGCTGCTGAGGATGAAGACTCAAGGGTGCACTGTGAGGCTGCGCTTTTCAGGATCAATACAAACTCAAAGAAAGGACAAGTTGATTTCAGACTGTGACAATAGCTTGAGCCAGCGTAACACTAAGATGTTGAGAGGAGCATGACACCTCTGAAAGTTCTGAAGTGCTTTTAGTGCAAATATAAACATTTGGATCACCCAATAATGGCACTTAGCAGAGGTGTTTAGAATTGTTCAGACAGTTCAATCCATTCCTTTAGTGGGCGTATTACACTTTGTAAAGCTGCCGGTTGCTGCAGACTTCTTTGTCTTCATCATTGTTTCCGTGAGCAAAAATTGGTATTCATTTTTCTTATCAGAGGAGAATATGTGTAATTTGAAATTATAATAATGATAAGTGGTAATGGGGCATTTTGCTAAAGTCTGATTTTGGGAACAGTTACACTGGGAGTCCTGGCCAATACCCAAACGCTCCTTTTTAAATGAGATTAACATCAAAAAGTGGGTTGCCACTATGACACTGCGCACACTGCAGTACGGCTTGGTTGTAAAAAGGTGTGTAATTTCACATATGGATCATCAATCTATTGACCCAGCGGGTAGCATGCGCCACTTCTGAAATTAGTTGGCTTATTGGACTATAGTGAACTACTGCCTCGAGACAGATGAATTTTTCTCATTTGTGCAATCTGCTCAAATTCCACTTGGCAATGGGAGGTTGTAACATCAGGCCTGGAGCCCAATGATAATGGGAGCATTCAGACTTTATATGACAAAAGATGGTGTGGAGGCTTGTAATGATCTTTGTTACAATTACAGCACCATTCATGCTTTACTCCTTAAAGGGGTTTAACCAAAGCTGTCCTATATGGCCAAAAGTATGTGGACAACCAAACACAGCAGGCCATATGAGATTAGTGAAAATCCATTTCCAGCATTTCTGATGTATCAAAGCAGACCTTTAAAATATTTTCTTTATTAGCGTCTTGCGGTGCCATCCCACCGTGTAGACGAGCCATCGTACTGTAAAGAAGGATGAGACACGATGTTAACGTGTGGAAAACACCCATAAGAAGATGTAGAACAAAACATTTAGTAGAGGACAGAAGATCAATCTTCTCACCTGCAGCATGAAGTGGATGTGAATGTGTAACTGTCTGTTTTAAAAAGTTACAGAAGTTGTTGGACACAGCCCACCTTCCCCTTTCAATGTTGGGAAGATGTGATGCTGGAGTGAAGGATTTTTAGATGCTTTTCGACTATCCGACAAGCACTTTGCTTGGATTGGATTACACAGTACTGACAGCTTAAGCCCATATGTTCAGGACACTAATCAATTAGTTAATCAATCTCACCAAAACCAGTGGCATTAATCTGCTGCTGTCAGCCTCCACTCTTTGAGGAAGGCCTTCCACACATGTTTGGAAACAAGCTGCAGGAATTTGCTCCCATTCGGCCACAACAACATTAGTGAGGAAGACCAATGATGTTTGGTGATAAAGGTCTGGGTGACAGTCACTGCTTCAGTTCATCCTAAAGGTGTTTGATGGGATTGAAGTCAATAGTTCTGTGTGGACAAGTCAAGAGCGTTGTAATGACAAAAAATAAAAATTGTGTCTTTTCCAAAATGATGGCAAAAAGCTAGAATCACATTTTTGCCCAATAAATTAATTGTATGCTACAGAATGAAGATGTCCCTTAACTGGAAGTGAGGGGCCTAATTCAAGCCATAAAAATCCCCAGACCAAAAGTGCATAAAACGACGTGAACAGGGCCGTATATCGTATGTAATCCAACAAGGCTTTGACCCTCTATAGGTTGTTAGAAGAAAACAAACTTCCATAATTTATGAACTGTGATGGGTTTATCAACAAAAAAGGGAATCTATGTTTAACTATGAGTTTATTGTAAACACAATTTTTACAAAGCCTTCCTGCATTTCGACTGTCTGCCGGGGAGACTCATTTGAATTTTTATTGCAGGCTTATGACCTGCTAGATTCAGACTGCTCACTGCCTCACTTAAAAGCTTTGCTCCGGTTTGGACACTGGATACTGTTTATTCTTTTGTTACCCAGATTACTGCCTGCATGCTGCTCTTACTTTTTATTGTTGGGCATATGAGACTGAAATAAGTTGCTCATTAGTTCTATGAGTTGACAGAAATCTGTGCGTTTTTGTGAAGCCTAGGTATGCCTATTGATTTTGTGCGCCAAAGTCATTTTAGCTAAAACTTGCTTGTGCATCACTCCAGCGTTCTGTCAATGAGCGCGTGTTCTTTAAACGGAGCACGTTATGTGGCAAACAGTTTTCTTTTGGATAAGGGTGATTAGGGTGGTTGATGGGGTGATGGCTTTGGGGAGCGGGAAGGGACGATTTAGCTCCAGGGTCTGTGGCATTATTCATGTGGACATGCAGCTATGCCTCCTGCACATTGCGCCACCAATCTAAATCTACAAGAAGGAGCAAGCCAACTGTACTCTGCATGCTTAGAGGAAACAAACACCCATCCAAACATCTCTTCACCCACTTCACCTGGGGAGCCTGGTTATCGACCAATGAGGGCGACTTATTGAGAAAAAGTTGCCATGAAACTGGGTCGCAAGAGCCAATCAATGCCATAGATTTCTTGCCCTGGCATTATCTCAACTGAGATTGGGGTGGGGGTGGGGGGGGGGGGTGTTGATAAAGGAAACAGACACAAATCAGTCGGCATGGAGGCACTATACCTCTCCTCCCACTCCCTCCAGTCTGCCTTCATCCAGCCCTTCCTCTTTCCTCCCTCCTGCTATTCATTTGCTTTCCTGTCTTTTCTGTTGTTTGTTTGCCCCTGGGCTGAAAACTCTGCGTGTTCATGTGCTTATGTGTATGTGTGTGTGTTTGTGTACGTGAAAGCGCTCTGAAATGACGCATTGATTCACAGTGTTCTATATTTTCTCATCTGGCTCACTATTACAGTGAGAGTCAATCGACGCCGTATTTCTCTCCAGCGTGCTCCCTCTCTCTTTTACTTTCTCCCTGTTTCTTTACCTCGCTCTCTCTTTCTAGAATCAGAGTATCATGTTGTTGAATGGAAGTGTTTACGAGGAGTGTTGTATTGCAGTTACAAGAGAAGGTTTTGGAGTGTGAGTGCATGTGTTGGGAGTATCAGCGGCGTGTTTTGTACCTGTTTGTGTGTATTTGTATGCATTATTTTCTAACCTGGAACACGGTGCTCAGGAGTGCATGCTCCTTTTATGCACCGTGTGGGGGCATATGGTGGTGCTGTGGCCTATACTCTATATCAGACAGTGCGTTTGAGGGGATCCCAGATCTGTTTTCTTATTTTTATTTTTTTCTCAGGTGTTAGTATTTAAATGTGTGTGGGAAGATTTGCTGGTGGGTATTTGTACCCAGTGGTTTGTGCACACGCTGTACTCGCTCCAGCTCTGCAACTCCACCCTGTGACCCACACGTACACACACAAACCGCACACACACGTGCACACGCAAACTCACCCTCCCACTCGTGAGGACTTTAGCCAGAATCAATAGAGGAGCTTTTTAATGCCTTTTGCAGTAGTACGAGTCTGAAACTGGAGCACAGGATCACAAGTATGGCAGTCAGGGCCCGGCGTTTGGGACGCGCCCCATTTTAGGTTTGTCTCACATCACCATCTCCGAAAGAAAAGAAAAAATAACTCAATTTATCTTCTCAGTAACTGTGTACCCCAAATAGGAAAACAAAACTTTTTCACTGGTGACATCTTGCTTTATATTCGTTTTTTGTTTGTACTATCAGGAATGGATACAATTATGAAACAGCCGTAATGATGTCAATTATGTTAAAAACATCACCAAACCATCAGTATTTTCTTAATGCTGTAGATAAAGAATCCAAATCCTCTCCAAGATTTCTGTCACAGCAAACCCACACTGGCACACTTCTCCACAGATATTACACCATATTACATTCATATTACTATATCAAGGGTAGAAGAAGTATTCAGATCCTTTACTTACTAAGTAAAAGTAATGCAGGAATGTAAAAATACTCTATTACAAGCAAAAATCCTGCATTAAAAAAATCCTATTTAAAGATACCAATCAAAAATGTTTTGAGTTAAAATACTCTGCTTTGAATACTAAAGAAATGTCCCCTTACTTCTCCCTAAATAAAAAATTCAAGAACCATGAATATATGCAAATTTCATTTCTAAAGTTGAACTGCTCGACACAAAATGTATCATACTTCACAGAAGGTTAATTCTCAGTGTATGTGCTCTGGAGGTTTTAACATCATACTTGTGTAAGTTGAATATTGGACCAGCATTGGCTTCCAAACTATTTGTGATGTCAGAAATCACGCTTGTGGTGCCGCCTCTTAAACCGGCACAAAGAAATGTTCCCCGTTCAGCAGACAAATATAAAAACAGCCTTCATTTTTAAACTCTGTACTCTGAAATGTGCAAATGGAAAATACTTAATTCAAGTGCAAGTCCCTCAAAATTATACTTAGGTGCAGAACTTGAGTAAATGTGTTTGTCTCCTGCAAAATATAATAGGAAAGAGATCAGAGAAATGTTTTAGTGCAAGTAAAATTTTCTCATTGCATAAGAGGTTTTCAAAATACACATTGTGTAACCGGATTATGTTAGAAAAGAAAATCGAAATATATTGAACTGAACTTGACGCTCAATTTGGAATCAGGAGCAAACAGTAATGATTGGGATAGCCAAACTTTATACTCCTTACCTTTGTTGCTTAACGGCCCTGTGACCTCTTGGCCATTCAGTGATCCATCCATGTTTCCATGGAGTCTGCTGACTTCACTCTCTTTTACTGGATTGGTTTATCATTCAGATATACAGAGAACTTTGAATGTCCTCAAACAATGCAATAACACTGTTTTCAGCTGTCAGTGGATTTGATTTAATTATGTTAGCAGAAACTTACTCTCCATCAGCATAATCCTGTGCACCTGTAGTTTATAGTGCTATAATAGAATGAGGAATGTGAAAACGATTTGTCATTTATCACCAGTAGTTCAATGTCAGTGTCACTTTAACATCAGTATTTCTGCTTGTCATTTGTTTACCCAAAGTCTCTCCTGACACTGCACACACTCAGCTGCATGCACGTACACACTCCCACACGCACACGCACACACATTCACACATTCACACAAGGCAGCCCTCAGTACTTTGTCTGAGCTACACCAACAGCCTACAGCCATGCTTACAGGGCATTTCCACTCGGAAGCCAAATCCCCTCTTCTCTCAGCTCACCTGGCAGTGAAAAAAAAAAAAAAGAAGGACGGCAGAAAACTTTTTAAATGTAAGGGTTGGGGAGCAAATTTGACGATAAAAAGCGCATCGAGACATGAAATGAATGGGATAGAGGCTTTAACGGAGGAAAAAAGGGATTTCATTTGCAGGGTTTTGGTTGTGTTGGCTGGTGAGAGGGGGATTGATAGAGGATGGAAGAAGAGAGAGAAGAAGGCAGGTGAAAAAACCCCACTAAGGAATGGAGGAAAGAGGGTGTAATCATGCACCATAAAACGTCCCACTGCCTTTTCCAGGGCCAAGTCCTCGTTCTGTTTCTAATGAACTCATTTATTCTTTTTTGTTGGCTTTACCTTTACCAGCAACAAAAATCTCCTGGTCTGCCTCTCCAAATACTCTGCTTCAGGGTTTGTTGAGCATCTAGGTCTGTCCTATGGCATTACCTTTGTTTATTTAACGCTCACCATCGATCAAATGCAAACCTGAGATTGCCCTCCCTTGGCAAAGGCCGTGCTGATTAGCATTTCCTTCTCAAACAATGTGATTGCAAGTGACTGATTACATTTAATTTTGCTGTTGATGCATTACTATGCACATGTGAAGCCAAATGCAGTGTCTTTCCTTTAAAGATGTAAAGACGCATGAAAATGTTGTTTTAGTGCTCGATATATTTTGGTCCATGTCATACAATAGCAACAAAAGCAAAAACATCAATTGGCAGCACACTTTGTGTGAACACAAAATCGCATTCTGGTTTTGGCCAAATATTTAATCTCTCCTTCTCTCTCTCCCTGTGTCTCTGTCTCTCCCTCCCTCTTTCTTTCTGAATAATATGCCACTGGGAAGTGAAAAAATAAAAAAAAACTGAGAGCACGGATCCCCACTCCTCCGCTCTTCTCGACTGCACGTCTGTGATGTCATAATCACTCACATCAAAGGCTGTGCGCTCAACACGGCGACTGTCAGCTTCCCTGGAGGCGTCATTAAAAACGAACAGAGCAAACCGAGCCAGGCCTGACAGAAACGCATCAAAACTTCCTAACAGACACATACGCACACATGCATAGCTGGCGCGTGCACCGCATTCATGTGCACGCTCACACGCATGCATTCAGGTGACAGAGATACACACACAAATATGTAATCACAAAATCATGTACACACTAAAGAAAATGCTCAAATTGCACATAATTCCTCAGACACACACACACACACACACACACGTACACACACACACACACACACACACACACACACACACACACACACACACACACACACACACACACACACACACACACACACACACACCAACAACTGAAGACTATACCTTCTCTATGACACTGTCAGAACTTCTTCATTCTGTCATGCATTCAATGAGCATTCAAACGAGCACACGTTGCTTCCAGCTGCATCGTACATGTGAGCAACATCCAGCGCATGTGAACATCTGTCGTAAAGCTGTGCTGTCGTGACATACGGTACGTTCATGATGCACACTTGTGCTGCTGCCAGTCCGGGGCGTAATGCGAAGCGTGCACATAAATGTAGAAAGAGCCTACATCCATCCGCCCACCCGCCTTTTCATCCCTCCCCGTGTTTCTCTCACACACTTGCCCACACACATGGGTGCATGCACACGCACAGACACACACTCATTTACACAAACTGGAGGAAGGACTATAAATAGTATGCCTATGATGTGATGCTGTGTGGTTTCTCCCTATGGGTTTGTGTGTGTGTGTGTGTGTGTGTGTGTGTGTGTGTGTGTGTGTGTGTGTGTGTGTGTGTGTGTGTGTGTGACTGTCAAATGGAAGAGAGAGGGAGGCAGGGAAAGGGGTGGAGAAGATGGGGAGGGGGGAGGAAGAAGAGGAGGGATCTTTAAGAGAAAGAATGGATGTGCCCACATCTGGTGTATAGCCTGTGATAAACAGTACATGACAAGCATGGCAAAAACGGAGAGTCCCCTTTGATTTGAAATAAATATAAGGCATTACATGTTAAAATGAGCATCTGTGTTTGCGTGTGTGACTGAAGACAAGACGTGTTTATGTAAGATTTTGCTTCTGGGTTGTTCCTTGTGTATGACTTACTCCTGGCAGGGTCTTCTGCTCGTGCAATGCATTCTGGGCTTTCAGGGCTGACTCTCTGGCACAGTAGGTGAGGAAGGCACAGCCTGAAATACAGCAAGACAGAGAAAGAGAAAGACATAATTATGTTACGTGAACTGGGGACAGAAAAGGAGAGAGACGGCTACGAGAGGGGGCTGCACCAATCATCAGCAAATAGTCAAAAACAACACACACACATACACACACACACACACACACACACACACACACACACACACACACACACACACACACACACACACACACACACACACACACACACACACACACATAGGAGCACACACTGACACACACAGGAACACACAGAGTAAGCCTGCAGCCACAGCTCTGAAACTCTGTCAACATGGCCGCGCTGGGAATTCGCTCGTGTTTGTGTGTACGTCTGTGCGTGTTTGTGCACAATGAACAGCATTTCAGTGACTGAACAAATGGAACATTTATGTGTCTACAAACGCAATCCACACGCATGCCAAAGAGGAATAAGTGGAACCAAAAATTGCAGCGACATGCGACGATCTGTGCATTCTGTCGCGTGAGAGCCGCTGTGCCCACATCAACACATCCAATCTGACTGAGCTTCCTCCCTGGCAGTCTGAAATAGCAGTTATCCATTCGTCCATCGCGCTCTTCTGGCGGCTCTGACAGGGATAGACAGCCTGACAGCTTCTCTCTCTCTCTCTCTCTCTCTCTCTCTCACCCACCCTCCCCCCTCCACTCTTCATTTCTCCATCTCTCTGCTCCATATGTTTCAAGACTACCCACAATCCTCAGTTTTGTTAGCACCTGGGCTGACATGTGGGGGTGGAAAGGAGATGGAGATGCAGGAGGCAAGGAAGAAGGAGAAGCCGTGGGGAACGTGTAAGCCATTCCCTCGCGCCCCCCCCCCCCCCCCCCCCCCCCCCGATGACAGTGAGGCACAAACCACTGTCAGAGAGCTGACAAACTGTCAATCTGCAGATCAAGGCTAATGATTCATGTGCTTGACAGTTTAATAAAATACTTACAAAGACAATTGCACAATAGGCTGCGGTGACACAACACAATTTGAGCTCACACTGTACATGTTTTGCTTGTTTTCTTGGGTGGGTGTAGACTTTGGAAAAATTTAAATAGGAAAACATTAATCAAACTAATTTAAAGTAAATGCTGTAAAGGGGGAAAAAAAAAAAATCCTCCACTAGAGACAATTGGTCTCTGGGCTTTCACAACGATAACTACAAGAAGAGATTTGGGGAAAAAAAAGTTATTTTGGTGAACAAAGAGGTAGACATAAACGATACAGCACAAAGAAAAAAAACAAAACTTTTTCTGCATTGGCTTTGACAATTCTTTTTCATTTCTAGAACTACAGACGTCTTCATGTAGACTTTGGCAAACTGTTCCCTGCTGCCATGCAGCAAACATGAGCACAAAGAGACAAAAGAAACTCAGTTTGTTCTGAGAACATCAAGGACTGAGCATTACATGATTATCATGGACCCCTCCCCCCAAACACGCGAATACAGTGCAGTTTAAAGACAGCACCCCCTTCCTATAGCTCTACCCAATTGTGGTTGTCTTTGTTCTTTTTTTTTAATTCTGGGGGCTGTTTATTGTTGAGGGCAGCAGCATGTAGACCTACTGTATGTAGACGCAGCATGCTTCCCGTCCTCTCTGCTCCGTGTCTTTAACCCCAGGTCGTCCTGATGGTGGGACACTGGGGAGCTCAGCCTGTTGGTGTTTTTAATTAACGGGCTTCTCTCTCATTAGGCGAAATGGGAGCTGGCCGCTGACAGCTTGGCTACCTCCTCGTCCTCCCCGGGTCTGTCGTGTTAACACTACATGCCAGCGCCATCCCATAGGAAAGACACGCAAGCCTCTGCTTCATACGCCTGACACTCACTCATGTTTGGAGCATAGCCACCCACCGTAACCAGTATACACAACACTGCTCTTCACCACAGTGTCAACAGACTCCATTACTACATTCAAAATTGTGCTTCAGTAAAAAGATTTTTTTTTTGCTATTATCAGAATGTAAAGTACTCATAATAAAAAAAGAATGGTCCCTGTCAAGAGTTTTGCATTTTTGCACCAATATAATCAAGGCATTTACATTTAATTGGGAAAATAAATTGTGTCGTGGACATTATGTTCAAAGTGTACTACATACTATTAGTTTCATAAAGATGTATATGATTTCTCCATATAAAACAGATTCTGAAATATTCAGAAGTCAAGCTTTATTTTAATTTAGGTTTACGCGTGTAATTGAGTGTAGCTGGTAGTTGTTGACACTAAAAATTGTAGATAATTTTCACAACAACTTGTATTTTATTTGTAAACAAAACATATGTATATGTAAAATTTACCAAATTATAATTTCTATTTTCTCCAATAAGCCTAGCTATCATCATCATGTGCCCCATGGTTGGAGTTGAAGTACCCACTGTGATAGAAGTACTCCTGTTTGGTACACTTTTGCATTCTATATTATAATAATATGTTTTGTGTATAAAAGCTGCAAATTAACTAGTAATTTTATCTGTCAAATAAATGCAAATAAAAGTAATATAAAAAAATATTGTGGAGGAGTTAAAGTATAGAACAGTATAATACAGAATATCAAAGTACATCAAAACTGTGCAGGATTTCTATTTAATTAGGTTTCACACCCATATGGATGAGGCAGAGATGCTAACATGGTGAAACACACACACACACACACACACACACACACACACACACACACACACACACACACACACACACACACACACACACACACACACACACACACACACACACACACACACACGCAGACATTCACATACACACACATGAAAAGTGACAGTCAACAAACGTTCAATTTATCATCATTGTCACAAGTCAGATGCTGGCAGCGGCTCCAGTATCTGACTAAGACCCATATTGGCCCAGGAGAGAGAGATAAGCTGTTTGTTTCTGCTGTCAATGCTGCCAATTTGGTTTCCCATCACTTCAAATTCAAATCAACAGCAGCGCAGAGGGGATCTGAGAGAATGTGTGTGTGAGAGAAGAGTGAGAGAAAGAGATGAGGGAAGAGGGAGAAAAGGGCAAGGGAGCAAAAAGGGAGAGGGGGAGGAGAACAGCAGAGGAAGAGCAGAACAGCTAGGGATGCTCGGTGAGCGAGGGAGAGAGAGGAGATAAGATCACCTAGCTTCTGTGAACACCATCCCCCTGTGTCCTACACTCGCTTCTTATCTCAACTGCTGCAGACACCCTAAAGGGACACACACCCACCGAGAAAGAGAGAGAAACCGAAAAATAGGGAGAGTCAGACGGAGAGAGAAAAAGGAAATGAGAGAAGATGAAAGAAAGCAGCAAGGGAATAGTGGAGACTGAATACTTTCTGGTGGGGGGAGAAGAAAGAAATCCACCAACTGTCACCGGGCCTTATTCAAACGACAGCTGGGTTGGACCGCATAGAGCTTTTACCTTGTTAACTATGGAAAACCTTGACTTGACGAGCTGTCTTTGCCCCATCAGCTTCCCAACAAGTTGACAATGTGGAAACCTTTACGTGTTTATGTTTAGAGAGGCGTCATTTTGTATTTTCTGTTATTTTGCTTACTTCACACGAGGATTCATATATTTGTAAACCTGAGAAAACCATTGTATGTACTCTGTTGTCACTAAAGATAGTTTCATGAATTATGAAGAAATATTATTGCATATCAGTTGTAATACATGATTAACAGAAGGTTTCCTGTTGGTATTTCCGATATATTAGCCTTGGTTTAATGGCGTATCATGTACATAAAGAGGACAGGGCTGTAGCAGGGATTTTGGCTTGCTAGGACGGTTGCCTGTTCACACATCCAGCAGACACAAAGCAACATTATCCCCCATCTGAAATCGTGTTTCTGCCCAACTGGAGAATGAGTCACATACTCGCTCTCTTTTTAGCTACATTTTAACTCTGAAGGGAAATATCTGGCTCCTTATCAGCTAAATGTTCAGGCCAGTTGCTAACTTTGCCTGCTAGCCTTTTTGTTATTGCGCAGGTATACTCAGTCGCCTGCTGCTGCTGGAAACAGCACTGATAAGAGCAGTGAATATATAACCAAACAAAATATTTGTTGTAACACCACATCAATGAGTAGAAACGTACTAGGCTTGTCTGTCTGAGTGACCACTTTCATGTTGTCATGTCATCCATTCTTAATATAAAAGTATTGATTAGTGCTTTGTCTCTTGGTGGTGTTGTGACTTATCAAAGGGTTCAATCAAATACTAAAAAGTAATGCAGTATTTAATTTATTCTAAGATAATTAAATGAAATGTGAAAGAGTTTAAGTACGTCAGGATCTTGTTCACGAGTAAGGGATGTATTGGGAGATTGACAGGCGGATCGGTGTGGCGTCAGCAGTCAAGCAGGAATTGAAGCGGACTGTTTTGGTGAAGAGTAAGCTGAGCTGGAAGTCAAAGTTTTGGATTTAACAGTTGATCTATTTTCCAACCCTCTCCTACGGTCATGAGATTAGGGTAGTGACCGAAAGAATGACGCGGAGCTCAGACATCTGGAGGTAGCTCAGATTAGAGGCACTGATCATGTGCACCAAAGGAGCCAGTTGAGGCGGTTTGAGTATCTGATTATGATGCCTCCTGGACGCCTTCCACTGGAGGTTTTTTGGGCATGTCCAACTGGTAGGGTAGACCCAGAACAGGCTGGAGAGATTATTTATCTCATCTGGCTGGGAACACCTCCGGATCCAGTCGAAGCTGGAAAACTTTACTGTCTGGGCTAAATTGCTCACACTCGGGTAGAAAATGGACGGATGGATGGAAGATAATTGTTTTTCCTAATGCCAGTCAAGAGACATTAGTGTCAATATTTGTAATGTGTGTGCAATTACAAAATATAAATTCCTTATTAGGTAATTAAAACCCTGTTAAACAATAAACAATGCAGAGACCATGACCTCTGTGACCTCTGTGGCTGTGAATGAGGATGCTCTAATCTTCAAATTTCTTCAAAAACTAATTATGCTCCCACTAAAACAAAAAAATACTCTTGAATTAGTGCTTTGCAGTGTTACTGGATACATGAGTGACTTTTTACCAGCATGCATTGCCTGGTGCCACCCAAGACTCGAAAACTTGAGGGACAATGTTATTGCACATAATTCTCTAATTATCTCGTGCCTATTAATTCAGGGATTGTAAAAGGCTGACATAAAAAAGTTCCCTCCTCTCTCTCTTCTTTTATTCCCACCCACAGATGGGGAGAAACTCCCAGTGATCATTTAAATATTTCAGAACATCTTGGTCAGAGCCTAAAAAGAGTCAATAGCATTAAAAAGCTTTATCCACAGCACAGCTGAAACTCTGCTCTGCATAGCTCTGGAACTCTGCCCCAAAAAACTTTGGCACCAAACTTTGTTTGAGGCTGTCCAATTTCAGTCAGTCAATAGAAATCTCAACGTCTCCTCCACCTCAGTTCTGTTAGCACTTATCTCCGCCTGAAAGGGTTGACCAAGGACAGCCTTTGCTCAATAAACAGAAGAATGTTTTTTTTCTCCTTTTTAAAAGATTGACCTTAAGACAAGAACGTTCTGACTGGATTTTTGTGAGTGCTAAGGCTTAGATAACACTCTTCAATTCACTCTTGAAACGGGTCAGAGTAAAGACGAAAATTCTTGACTTATTGTGTTCAGAGAAATTGTGTATAAAGCCTTGGTCTTTCAGTCATATGGTGAAAACGAGTACCACTGAGTGCAGAAGAGGAATACTAATAAGTTCTGTATTAAAAGAGTTTCTGATTCAAGAATGATACAGTTGCCCTTGTGCTGCTGTAACTGGGACACTTAGTAAGAGCCTTGTGATTGTTGCTATTCAGTTTCAATTTCATTAAAAGTGAAAAATTAACAGCTGCAATGCAGAAAGTTCCAAGTTTAAAAATAAAGTAAACAGCTGTTACAACTATAATTTCTGAAGCTGCCTTTTCTCCTATGTATTTTTCTCACCACAATCCTCTAACAACTATATGGGCTGTGAATTAATTGTGTGAATGGATATATATTGAAATGTTTTGGATTCATTCAAACTGACTGCTCAAAGTTAAATATCTCCCACTAAATTTGGTATCAAAGTGAAACACCCTGACAAGCCCCCTCACTTTTGGTTCTGCGTGGAATTGTAATTCAATAAAGTAAGCAGCAGTCGCTCATATCCCCTTCACCTTTGCTGACCTTTCAGATCATTACTCACCATGGAAAAAAGAGACAGAGGATAGAGGCTATTTTAGGGGACACGGCCAAGGTCTCCAGGAACGCTCCAACTTTCTCTCGTATCATCTTAAAATCTTTAATTGGCAACTGTAAACCCTGATTAAATAAAAAAGCACTTTGAAGCCCACAATATGAGCTCCGAGAAGCGTACTGTTCTTTGTGCAAACGGGGCAGGAAAAAAACTTCAAATACTCACATCAAGTATTTTTTTCATCCTGTAAAAAAAGGCCTTAAAAATTCAGAAGCTGTTTCAGGGACTAATCAATGTTGGTCTTCAGTACGATATTATTTCAGCAGACTGAGACAGAACTGAGGGGCAGTATCATGAATAAGTGGGGGAATTCATTTGTAATGATGTGTAATAACAGTCTGAGCTCTCGCATGCGACTATATGCAGATCTCTCTGTCCTCTCTTAAGAGAAACAAAAGGAGTCCGTAATATAGAAACCCACACGAGCACGCCGCTGAGGGTAGTAGGGAGGAGGAAAAGACAAGAGCAATTATTGATAACCAGGTGATGGATGAATCTCAAAGGGACAGCACTGCTGTACCTCCTACATTTTTCTCTTTCTTAAAAGTGCAGGACGTGGTAATTGTGAACAATAAAAGTGAGTCCAGTTGTAACTAAATTACTTTCTGAGACGAGGATATGAAGATCATCAAATAGAAGTCATTATGTTGTAGTCTGGGTGAATACTGAGATCTGATTGACTGGAGGGTGTAAAATAAATTTTAATAACTGGGCATTTTCTACAAAACTATTACATCATCATGCCAAATCAAAGCGCACTGATGGTTCCAATGTTACTTCTCAGCAACACAGTGAAAAATAACCTGAATAAATTGCTTATGAGATGGCCAAAAATGAGTGGGCAACTTGTGAGGGAAGAAAAATTACTTGATTTCTGACAGTAAAAGTATGAATATTAAACTAGAGAACTCTTTGTGATTGTACATCACATTCCCGTATCTCCATACAGTGGTACTCTTAGTAAATCATAAGAAAGATTGCATGAGATTACAGGTATTAACTGCAAACAAGAACAATTCTTGAACACTGTCACACTGTTTTTATGATGAAAAATTTGTGAGAAACAAACAGACCCTTGAAATGTGTGTGTGTTTGTGTGTGCG
Source organism: Embiotoca jacksoni (assembly GCF_022577435.1). Lineage (NCBI taxonomy): Eukaryota > Metazoa > Chordata > Actinopteri > Embiotocidae > Embiotoca > Embiotoca jacksoni. Next base: position 7,147,565 of record NW_027185229.1, on the reverse strand, counting down.
TGTGAGCTCCTGAAGATAACAAGTCCCATCTCTTGCTCTGCTTCCCCGAGTGGCCGTCTCTAAGCTGTGCTAATCGATTGGTGAAGGAGGAAAAAGGGCTGGCTTTAATGTGTTGCATGTGAAGGATTTACTGGAGAGCAGAGCCACTGAATCAATGGAGTAGAAAATGCATCATTAGGATGGTGACCCCCCCACCCCTCCTGCCCCCCAGTCACCGGCTTCACACCAACCCCCAGTCACCCTACACCCCGCACACCCCTCTACCCCTCCACCCCCGGTCCCTCGCGGGTCGAGACACACGCAAGCATTCACATTCATATGGACACACACTTGTACACACACGTCGAAGCGGCTTACATGTGATGCTTGAGCTCTCATGCCACAAAGTAAAATACCTTCTTAAACAACTCTCATCACATTAAAAACACAAAATGCTTGAACACACAAACTTGTTAAAAGCTCCCTCTACAGCAAAACGCGCACATCAAATGTCTCAAGCTGTCCCCGATAAATATCCCAGAAGACGAAACACCTCACTCATCCCACCTCAGCCATTTCGTCCGGAAATGTTTGGGTGACCCAAATTTAGCTTTTCATGACATGAATTATTAAATGTTGAATGACTCCGAAGACGAACCAAAAGTCTGCACCGTTACTTACCAGGTCAGTCTCTCTGGGAAATTCACTGATGCTGACTAATATAACAATGTAGGATAGATAACATATGGGCATTTTCATGTGCAAATTACAACAATTCAGTGTTTCATTTGGGAATATTATGCTTGGCAGAGTGGAAAGACCTCTAAAACAGCGTTTAGACTAACGTGGGAATCTAAAACTCTCCAGGAAGCAGTCTTCAAGACTGAGAGATCTCTTTAGTGATTTGGGTTGCATACATGAACATCAGGGCTTTAATAGTAGGAATATACAAGCCTGCCTGGGTTTCATGGAGAGCGGAGTTTGCTTGCTTTACTATCAGAGGCCCGCAGGTAATGCTTGTGTGTTTATCTTTGACTGATCTTTACCAAGTGGTTTTGTTGTCTAACCTTAATCACACTTATTTTATTTGCCATGAACACAATCTTTCCTTAAAGGAGTAATGTGTAGGATTTAGTAGAATATAGTGGTAAAAATTGCATGTTGTGAATGCGTTGCATTCATTTCTGAGGTGGTCAACAACCAACACTCTAAACCGACTCTAGATACGTGAGGCATCCATCATGCGTACATAAATGTTAAAACAAATCTTAGGCAACAAAAGCGCTACTTTTATTTCAGGTGATTTTACACAAATGAAAATATAATCATAAATATTATATTCCATTTCTGCCAAAAGATCATGCCTCAATCATACGTACTGGACCTTTACTAGGAACAGTCTCTCGATAGGGTTGGAAATAACCATGAACAATATACAGAATGTGAATCAGGTTTTAGAATCTTTAAAAAAAAAATATATATATATAGTAGTTCTGCTCATACTGTACTGGCAGTGACAGATAGATAGATAGATAGATAGATAGATAGATAGATAGATAGATAGATAGATAGATAGATAGATAGATAGATAGACAGACAGACAGACAGACAGACAGACAGACAGACAGACAGACAGACAGGTCGGAGCATTTTGTGTCAACAGTCAAGTCAACCTGGCAAAGCCGGTTAGCCAAAAATGCATCCACAGATGAATCATGTATCACTAAGAGGACAAAGTGCTTTAATTCTGTCATCGGAGTGGTCCCGTGTCTCGTCCCCCTGGTAAAACACTTACAGGATAAACACTCCCATTAATATTCCTCTGTGCTCCTCTCCACTCCACTTGCCTCTCGTCTCCTTTCCTCTCCCTGTCCTATTATCCTGCCTCGGCGGACATCCTGTCCTGTCCCGTGTCCGCCTTGCCAACCTGCAAGATGGAGATGAGAGGACGATCCAAATGCAGAAGGGGGAACATGAATCATTACACTTCCTGTTGTTGCACACCGTCCGGGGAAGGAAGAGAGAGGACGCCCCCGGGGTTCCGATTGATTCCGGAGACTTAATTGGGTTTATTAGCCAAGATGTTGGGCCCCGCGAGGAGGCTCCCAGAGGCCGCCGAGTCCACCCCACCCCCATTCCCACTCTTCTGAAGGAGAAAGCCTGCGTAATTGTTTTCCCTCCATCTTCTGTGTCATTGTCAGATGGGTCCTGTGGGATTATTAGCAACCCCAGGTCCCTCAATAATTCATCCAGAGCTATTTATACACAGATGGAGAGTCCTCTAAAGTCTCCCCCAGTGAGATTATCTGACGCTTAGACAGACAGACAGAGAGAGAGTGAGCAATGGAGAGAAACAGGGCTACAAAGGAAAAAAGCACAAGAGAGATAGACAGAGAGAAAATGGGAGAGACGTACAGAGAGAGTAAGAAGGATGGAAGGAGGCGATCACAAAAAGAAATGCAAAAATGAGCAAAGCAAGTCTGACAGTGTATAAAACAGTGAGAACGAGAGACAGCAGCGATTTAGGTAGACACAATGACAATGATTCTGGTGTGCATTGAGTTTCAAGGTGAAAGTCTCTCCTCTGCTTTGCCAAAGTGAACAAAAGCATCGTCCCGGGAATAGCATACGCACACACAACACACATTAATGGCTTTTAATCTCCCCCCCCTTTTTCCTCCATTTAACACAATTAAGATGTTTGCAAAGCTAACATGGACCACTAGTCACTATAGGAAGGACAGATGAAAGACGTTCTGGGATTTCCATATGCAAAGTAAACACAGTTATCCATCCTTACTAGCATGTCAATGTGTAAGACCAACAAAACAGCAGCCAGCCATTTCTTAAATCACCTAATAATTCGCTAACATAACATTAACACATTAGCATATTAACATTAGCGCATTAAATCGCTCCTAATCCCAAACAGATAGAGGATGGGCTACAGAAGGCTGCATGACTGCATGCTTTTTAATAGCTTTGCAGATACCTGTGTCTTTCTGACTGCGAGTTGAGGGGACATTTTGTTGTCGTCAGATTAATGAAGCCTTTGGCTCACAAAGTTGATTTTCAAAGTCCCTTTGTTGGCGCTCCAGCCACAGATAATTATATATATTCATCCCCTTTGGCAGTCACTTTTATCCAACTCATTTAGAAAGCTTGGCTTCCTCTTGGACAAATTGGGACATTGAAAGGCAGATTGGAGTGATAGCTTTTACATTTTTGCAACGATGGCACATTAATCAGGCAACTATAGCTATGGGAAAAGACTTAACCACCCCCTGAAAAGCCAGCCGTTTGTCTCTTACAAATAGTATCACAAAAGTTATGCCTTTATCTAAAATGCATTGTTTCTGCTGGTATAAATGTCTCATACTGTAAATCACAGGAGCTCAGCTGTTGAAACTAACTGCCGATTCATTTATAAAAAATGTGATAAATTACAGAAAAAGATTTTATTTTATAGGCTTAATGGAGGGAGGTTATTATAGCTTAAAATCTATACCAGTTCAGTTCAATGAAGTGCAGCAAAGAGAGCATCACCTGAAAACAAAACATTTCTAATGTTAGATCTCTTAAGTAGCAATGTTGCTAGTTGAACAGGCAGTAATAGACAGTAAATTAATTACTTCACTGACTTTGGACATGTTACATCTTTCTTTATATATTTTTATTATTTTTAAATGATAATTTACTTGAAGTTTCAATGAATCAAAACTGGTTTTCATGACAATTATTTTTGGAACATGACACTGGAAAGTAGTTTTCCATTTTCCTACAACATGAAATTTGGGAAATGGACTTTTGTTAGCTTTGGGTAAAGCCAAATTAATTTCGACTGCCCACTGTGTCCTCATGGTATTGATGAATGATCCATAAAAAAACATGTTTTTTCTCTCTCTCCCTCTTTCTGTTCTACACACACACACAAACACACACACACAAACACACACACACACACACACACACACACACACACACACACACACACACACACACACACACACACACACACACACACACACACACACACACACACACACTGCTGTTGGTCGCTCCAGGGAAAGCAAAGCTTATCAACCACCCAATGCTCACACAATCACACACGCCTGTGCACGCACACAGACTTCACTGTCTCTATCTATAAACCCCATGAAATCATTCCACACCAAGTGAAGCGAGGTTTGTATAGGTTTGGCCAGGATTCCCATCTCCTGTTCTGTGATTAAAGGACCAAACTAATAGGCTCTGTCTCATTGGGAACCTGTGCAGGGCTGGGAGAGACCTCCGAAGCCATTAAATTGCAAATCTGTAATAATTTGCTGAAGGCTTTCTGTCCAGATCATTCCCTGGGCTGATTTGTGCATTGAGGTAGCGTTCTGAATGGCCAAGCACAAACCCAGCTGAGCCCACCGGTTAGCTGGCCAAGTTAGTCTACGAGGGAGCACGCACCTGGTACACACACGCCATATTTACTTTACAAGAACCACAGTGCAGAGTTTTGTTGTACCCTTCTCATTTAACTTTTAGCAAATAGTGTGCGCAAAATTGAAGCGGGATTTATAAAGGCAGGAGAAAGCAACTCATCCTATAGCGAACTAGGCCTGTCCTCATTGTGAAGAAGAGCTTAAAAGGTGCAGTTAGGGGGCTGAATCTAGACTCAAAATAATATTTTGTCATTCTGAAATGTAAAAAAAGTATTTCAAAACAGTTCATTAGGCTGTAGGAACCTTATAATAGATAAGTTGAATCCAAATCGTACGTAAAGGAGCTGAAAAAACTTCTGAGGAAATAAAACATATTGCATTGCATAAATGTTGTATCAAAAACATTTTGTCAACAGCTTTAGCAGCTCACAACTTGAAGTAATCAGACAGTGTGTTATTTGCTGCTTGTGTTTGCTGCCTTTGTTTTTTTGTTGTATTTTTTTCAACTACAATGCAACTTCAATGTCTCCAAACCACGTCTGTCATGTGTTATTAAATTCATAAAAGTTTGAACCTGATATCTGAGAATCGTCTGCACAAACTGCACAAGTCCAGCAGAATGTCAATCATTCACAGATAATATGTTTCCTTCCACATTTGTGTGAGACCCATTGAAAGACCCTAAAGGCTTTTTTTTCTCAGTCGGTTTTACTATATAAAGGGATCCTACAGGACCACCCACTGTGTTGGTTATTTTGCATGAGATACTTCTTTGTTTGTATTGGATTGGAATATAAATGTTGTATCAACGTTTTTCTCACCAATTCATCAGAATGAGTACCGGCTCAGAAGATGAGTTTTTCAGTGTAAACTATTAATAAATAATAACTAAGGATGGTTTTTCCAAACTTGTGAAACTTTGCTGCTTATTTAGTCATAAATATTCAATGTTACAGTGAAATACATAACATTTGAAATAAAGTTTTGAGGGTCTTTTAGTGTGTGTAGTAGATGACACTGTTGTGGATTAGATGGCAGGAAAAAGGCTCAGTAAATCCATTGCGAAGTAACACCGCACCAAACAGACATATGTGAAGCTGTAATAGATACAGTGATCTGAAAACCGAGTCAAGTTGATAAGTAGTTTTCGTAATTTCCTTCGGTGCCTACAAGCTTTTCAAGTAGCTTATCAAAAAAGTGGACCAAAAAAGATTTGGTGGTTTTTGAGTATTAACAGCTAATCAGAAGACTTTTCAGTTTTCAGTGTAAACGGTGCATCGGACCACTGTCTGGACCAAAGCACCAAAATTTGGTCTGACCAAAGGAGGTGGTCTCAGTCCAGGTCAAAATGAACCACAGTTTGGTTTGATTTGTTTACAGTGTAAAAAACATTCTCTTGATTGTTTGAACTTTCAGACCAGTTATAGGTTATTGTGGCGGTGAACTCATTAAACAATAGAAAAATAAAAAAATGTAAAGGAAGTAAAAATGAGCTGCAGTAGCACAAAGGGGGAGAGTAGAGTATTTAACTGTAATCTGGTCTGACAAAGAAATCAAAACTCACAAAACACATAAAAATGCCATAACTTAATGTCTGAGAGGAAAAAAAAAGTGCCAGTCATAATGCCATAGTAATGATAATAGCAATATAATAGCAATGAAATTAATCAGTTAATTCATTTTTCTCCATTCAAATTGAAAATGCTACAAATAAAAGTGACAAAAAAAATCAGATGCACGCTGTCCACAAACCATTAAATGTCAGCAATAGGAAAGTAGGTATGTCATGCGAAGTTAGAGTTCAAAATTGCAATGTGAAACCAAAACCAACCAGATCAAATCTGCAGACCTTCGTCCGGATTGTCAGATATGGAAACACCTTCACTTTAAAGAAGTACTTTAAGAGTTACTTTAAGTACTGAAACTTCAACTTCAGAAAAACTATGGTTTCTCCAAAAGCTTCAGTATCACACAAAACGTATCAAAGGGATTCAACCTCTCAAATGCAGTATGCTGATGCCGGTTGGACTTTTCTGATCTGATATGCAGCAAGAAGTAACTTCTGCCTACAAACACAGTATTCGTACAAACACTAAACAAATTACACAGCTGCACCTTCTCACTAACAAAATGAAATACTGTACATAAACTGTAAAAAACTAACAAATGAGGAAAATACACACACACAACTGACAAGTATACAGTTAGACCTGTCCCATTAACACGTTGTCAGAGATCATCCTAATATGGAGGGTACTTGCTTATTTACCCTCGGGGCAGCAGGGAGCTGCAGGGGTCTAATTCTGCTCCCATCCCAGGAAGGTCATTCTCGCTTCTCGAGCTATGATGGCCACAGAGTAGTGCTTAAATCTGGCAAAACGCAGCCTATAAATTACAGCAGAGGACAGAGGGGTCAGAGCCTGGCATGGAACTGGGCCAGAAGCTATCAATCTGCCGGGGCCAGTGAGGGCGACATCTGTCTCTGGGACTCCCTCACTCTTTCTACTTCTATCTCTGTCTGTCGCTTTCCTTCTGCTTTTCAGTCTTTTCTTCTCAGCCCCTTTCCGTCTTCCTTTCGCTCCTTTCGCTCACTCTGTGACTGTCATTGAACAATCTCTCGTTGCCTCCATTTTTAGTGTGCACCTCTCTTGACAATCTCTGCTCTCCTTCTTTTATATTGCTCTGCCTCTCGATTTTCTCTCTCTGTCTTTGTGTGCAGCCCCCACCCAAACTCTCATCCATGGATCTCCCTTGCCTCTTTTCACGCATTCTCTTACATCATCCCTGTTTCAACATCTCTCTAATTCTCCTTCCCTCTCTCCCGCTCTCGCTCTCTCTGTCTTGAGCTCCTTGTCGTTTTACGCACTCTTGCACCATCTCCCTCTGCAGCGATATGTTTTGGTCTATCTGCTCTCCAACCAGCAGGACAGGATAAAGCCTTGATGTACTTTCTCCCAATGTGATGCCAATATGATTTGAATGGTAATGTCTTGATGGCAAAATGCACTGATCTGTACAGTTTCAGAGGAATGGAAAATGGAATGATATTGATCCAGTGGGGATGCAAATACAAATACAAAATTAAAAATACAAATTCAAAGCTGAGCAGTTGCATGATGTCATCCAGAAATGTGCAAAGTAATCATTTTTCTTGAATATAAAACAATTGCAAACCTTTTTTGAACCGAGATGCAAACTTGAGACATTCTTCTTACATCAGACAAAGAGAAGAAGGAGTTAAAATGAATGATGCTGACTCTGGAAGTTCGAATTTGTCAGGCCTAATCTACAACAAACGAGTATTTTTGATTGATACTTCAGGTAGATGTCTAATCAGAACATCTTGCATTACATTTGTTATACCCAAATTCTCGAAAACTTCCACATGACTTATTAATCCTCCTCCATTTTCTGAATCAAACTTGGCTTTGAATAATTGAGAGGGATCTTTGAAAAGCCCTAACCTCCATTCCCACCTTCCTTTTACAAGTCAACGTGGTACATTTTTAATTGGGGGACATGAAATAGGCATGAAGGGAGATGGGAAGAAAGTGAATTGAATCAGGGACACTCAAACCTGGCGGGTCATGGCACAGCATCCAGGAGGTTGTATGCATGCATACAGAGAAGGCTAAATATGTGTCTGCCCTGACAAGTCACAAATGCTCAACAGTCTTTGATGTGCTTTCTGTCTGCAACAAATAGTACATGGCTCATGTAATCCCTGCTTTAGAATATCCTAGCAGGCGGACCTAGATACACCACTTTGAGTGATGTTTAGCAATTTGGTTTGAGAATAAACATCAATTCAACTTTCTATGAACCATAAATCTCCAAAGTCAAATAATTTGTTTCGTGTATATGAAACAATTTTGTATGGGTTAAAAGGGTAATTGAAAGTACATGCATTACAGGTTGGAGAACTAGTGAGGGCTTGTTACAGTCTATGTTTGCAAGGCAATAACAATGATTTGTTTTTTCTGATGTTAAAACAGAACTTGACCTTGAGAAGACTGTAAGAAATGGTTGAAACAGAAATAAATATAAATAAATCAGATGGAGTTTGAAATGAATAAATAGCAGGATTTGTAATAAGAATAAATGCTTTCTGTGTATGCATTAATGGGCCGCTGCCACAGTTTGCTGTGACAAACTTTGGTTCTATTTTTCATCTTGCTGCTGTGTCATGCTGCTATTTTCTTGTGGAAAACCTCTGCAGTGGAGAGCTGCAGCTGGACCCGTTTTCATGTGCATACTGAGGCTCAACCTAAAATATTACTGTCATTATTAAACATTAAAAATCACTGTTAAGTGTTACTCTGGCTAGAGTTTAAATTTAAGCATTGTAAGATTGTGTAGCGTTATATTATGTTGTATAATAACACATAAAGCCCATATATCCAGAACATAATGCACATGAAAGAATGATAAATATACAGGGAAAAATGTATACACATCCTCATAAGCACACACATATACTGCACACACAGAGATATGGATTTTATAAAATTCCCTATCATAATGCTTTCTGACTGTGCAAAGCTTGATAAAAGGAACCGGCAGCTCTAATCCAGAAGGCAAAACACCAGTTTTCAAGTTCACACAGAGGGGATTCATAACCTTTTGACTGTTGAACAAAGGAAATCATATTTCAACCTTTTACAATGAACAACTACTACTATAGTACTATAGAGCACAGTGCCCGCATATTTGCATGGCACAGATAAGAGTTGCAGAAATGGAACAAAATGTAAAATATGTAGAGGTAAATAAGAAAGAGACAGAAAACAGATGCAGTCACTCTGCGGACTGAAACAGATATTGTTATGGCAGCAGTATGCATGAAACTACTTTAATATGTTTATATTTATTATCACATTATATTTATCTTCCTCTCACCCTGTGAAATTAAGTCTGTTTTTAAAAACTGAAAGAAATCTTATCAAGCTAAAAACAACAACAACAAAAATAAAATGTCTCTTCCCCACAGGAAGCTCTATTATTAGCACTGCAGACTTGAATGCAATCACTACCAAAACAAAAGTAAAACTAAAAACAACATGTAAGACTTTCCAACATTTCAAAAATATTGCATTCCTCATCTGCAGAACCGGCCACCGGTATTTGGGGGGAGTGGAAGTTGTTTTCAGGGAACAGCTAAAAGATTGAAGAGGCCCAAAGCGTCAACTTTTTAAAAATTTACCACACAGCACAATAATACTTAGATGATGCAAGAGCCCTGAAAACAGAAAATATTTACCTCTCCAAGGAGCACTTGTCAAAAAAGGATGCTTTTTTTTTTTTCATCTTCTGAAAGAATGGTACACCGGGGCAATGAAAACGGCAATAGGAGAGCAAGATTAAGAAACAAAGAAAGAGCTAGAAAAAAAGAATTCCAGTGAAAGTATCTTAGCCTCTTTTTATGGGAGACAAAAGACCAAATGTTGATGAAACATTTAAGGCAAGTTTTATTTTAACCCAGCTCAGGGATATTTATTTGTGTCAAAACACAAGAAAGCTCTTACGCTGTACATATAACATCTTCAGAGCTGCCTTAGAAATTCTTGGAAATATCATGAATCCGTTTTGTCTTTGGTGCAACAGAATATTTATATTCAAGATTTGATCTGGCACAACCAGAGGTGTTATGGCAAAAAAAAAAAAAAAAAAAAAGAAACACCTGCAGTGATTCTCCCAGAAAATTCTCTTGAAAAAGTAAAATAGCAAAAAATAAATACTTCTGTTGTACACACACGATCTGCATGCTGTATCTATCTATCTGTCTGTCTGCCTGCCTGTCTACCTCTCTGCCTGCCTGTCCACTCGCTCATCTGTCTGTCTGTCTGGCCGCCAGCCTGTCTGTCTGTCTGTCTGTCTACCTGTTTGTCTGCCTGTCTGTCTGCCCACCTGTCTGTCTGTCTGTCTACCTGTCTGCCTGCCAGCCTGTCTGTCTGTCTACCTGTTTGTCTGCCTGTCTGTCTACCTGACTGCCTACCTGTTTGTCTGTCTGCCCGCCCGCCCGCCTGCCTACCTGTTTGTCTGTCTGCCCGCCCGCCTGTCTGTCTAGCTGACTGCCTACCTGTCTGTCTGTCTGCCCACCCACCTGTCTGTCTAGCTGACTGCCTACCTGTCTGTCTGCACGCCCGACTGCCTACCTGTCTGTCTGTCTGCCCGCCCGCCTGCCTGTCTGTCTGTCTGCCTATCTAGCTGACTGCCTACCTGTCTGTCTGTCTGCCCGCCTGCCTGCCTGTCTGTCTGTCTGTCTGCCTGTCTGTCTGTCTGTCTGCCTGTCTGTCTGTCTGTCACAGGTCAGCACTGATGTCCACAGTCAGTCATGACTTTGCCATGTGTTACCATTAACTACACACAAACACACTGATAAACGCTAACGAGAACGTTTTATGGTTGTGCATGAGCTCCTGAACTTTTAAAACTAAAAGTATTTAGTAAAGCAAATAAAATATCTAAATTACAAAGTATTTGTAGTATTTTAATTTAGATCAATAGTTATTTTTTATTGCACTCCACCTTTTAAGCACTTGTTTGTGTTACTGGGAGATATGTTGTGGATATAGTTCATATACAAATGTGCAGGTCTTTACTTTTGATTGCACCAAACTTGCAGTTTGAACGCTGAATGTATGTCAATTAGTTTCAATCCATCTTTAGGAGGTGAAATGAGATGAACAGGCAGATGCATTACCTCTCTCTGTGTATGCAAATGTCAGTGGTTTTAATGAGAGGACTGCCGAGGTCAGAGAAGCCAGAGGGCTCCACTTGCCTGATAGGCTGCATGACTCCAGACCTGCTGTTAGCATGCTAATCCTTTACAGGAGCTCCATGAGCACTTCCCTTCTTTGGTTTGGTCAGACCATCTCTCACTGTGACTAACTGGCATCAGCCGGCCCCCGTCTGACAGTCCCCTCCAATAATAATGGACAACAGAGGCAGCACTGCCTTGACAATGGTCCTCCTGACAAATTAAACCCACTGTACTCTCCACTCTGGCCCCGCCTCTTGTTTCCCTCTTGTTGCCTGGCAGTTCTGGGCTCTGGGGCTCTGACAGGCCAGTGCTAGTGGGTGCGGTGCGCTGGTGGTAGAGTGTACTTTGGTACGAGGCGACCTCCTTTATGACACATGTTGCCTTTCTCCCTGACAAAACACTCCGAATCGATTGCGATGCATCTTCGTAGAAGCAGGGCACAATGTGGGGCCTGAGCACCCATTCTGAGCTGAGTGGAGGATTCTGGGCCAAGGAGAGAGGGGGCACATAAACACACACTCACTCATAGACGCACACACACACAGTCATCCCAAACCAAATGTGAGAGGAGGAGAGAGAAGGATCCCACAGAGAGGATGATGCAACCGGAGTGAAATCTTCGGCCAGAACGCATGCTGCATTAACGCAGACCTGCAGGATGAAAAAACACACCCGTACTTCTTTCTTTCTATGTTCAAAGCCAGATTTGGTTTTATCGTCCCTTTTTTTTTTTCTTTTTTAGCCGACAGCAACCTGTAACATCTAATTGCCTGCAATAAAACACAGCATGAGTTCTTCATCTTTTTGGCATCATGACTTCCTGGCCTCAACAAACACGATAAGCCCAATGATCTGCTCCTCTCTGAATCTGCTTGCCTGACACATTCTAGTAAAAGGGCTGAAATATCAAAACCAAGGCGTTCAGAGAGACACATAACTCCCTTTATGACCTGCACAGATTATAGCCCCCATCTGTAGCATGAGCCATCTGTAGTATGGTTAAATTTAAACAAGATTACAGTTGGTCATTACACTGTATCTCCACTGGTTTGATTTCAATAATAATTATTTAACAATTTTCTCAAGTATTGATATCGAATTCGAGTTTTTTTTTTTTTTTCATGCACTGGGTTATTGTTGTCATCTGCTGGATGAGAAGACCTTTTGAAAGCCGTCGATCTGAGTTAAAGACCTGTGGCATTTTGTTCACATCACTTGCCAGTGCCAGGTCAAAATGGACAGTTTGGTCCAACTCTATATAAAGTTTCAACACCTGCTTTGACTTTGAGCGATTCTCTGACTTAGTAACTACTTTAACTGTCTGAGCCTATGGTGAGAGCTGTTGCTAATGTATTTAGTTTGACCAAGGACAAATATATTACTCACATTAAATTACGACCGAATGAAACAACGGCAGTAAAACAAACTTGGGGACATTTGCATTTGCTTAGAAAAAGGAAGATGGGGGACAATGAGGGTTTGGCTGGAAACACAATACTGCCAGAGGATGTGACAGCAGTAAACAGTAGATAACACCTTCATTTATTAAATGTCTTCCCTGTATCATCGCAGCTCAATTGCCCCAGTGATTATTACATGAAATCAGACTGATGAATAGCACTAGCACTCATATCTAGTACTCTTCTTGAATAGATCCCCACCTCCCATGCTGCATTGCCAGCGAGAAGAGAAAGGGCTGGCTCTTTGTGCTCGCCGTGCCTCTCAGCCCCGTTGTGCTTGGTAGCAGCAGCAGCAGCAGCAGCCGGTGACCATTATAAATGGCCTCTATTAGCATGGCTCGGTCACAGAGGGGAGAGAAATAAAATCATTGGGAGAATGTAGGCCTGCGTTGGTGTCCCCGCGCCCGCTACCAAGCTTTGCCGATCCCCGTCCCAAGCTTCCCTCCTCCCTGCTCTCTCCACTCCAAGGGGACACAGTCCTAAAGACTAGATTACTAGTGATACATGGAGTCATTATGGGGAGGGTTATGGCAATAGTATCACAGGCACAGCTGACAATGGCTATAATAGGGGTCTCTTTCTTCAGCGGTAGCATTACCATAGCAAAGGCTGTTCTTTAGGCTTGTTGATGTACAGCAGAAAAGGATGAGGGCCTTTTATTATCTGCCATAGCAGAAAAAGCTCTGTATTATCTTGCTGAAAACCATGCTTATTTATTTGTTAAAGTGCCATGTCTCCTTGGTTAAAGTTAAATTAACGCAACAGTATCCCTAGACGAATCATTACAATGTTAACAATGACAGTTACCTACTATGTGCCATTTGGAAAAACAGAGAACAAATTTGCAAAGGAAATGGTAGTCGATCATGTACAATCTTCGGTTCCAGCTGAGGCTTTGTACCACAGCCATTACAGAACAGGATGCACTGTCACAGAACAGGCAACACGTCAGTGCGTAAAGAGGAAGACAAAAGGAGAAAGAGGAAAGTGAAAGAATGAAGGGGATTAAGCAGAGTTAATGGAAAGGAGGAGAGATGGAAGAGAAGAATGGAAGAGGAGTTTTGTGGTGGGCAGCTCTATAGGCTTCACTCCACTGGAGCATTTCACACCTTAGAGGGTCAACATGTCCTCAGTTTGACTCTCTCTACCCTATGGCAGGACTCTGAAAAATGCAAACAGCCTGAAGGAGCTGAAAGAAGAGGGGAGAACTACACCTTGTATAGAAAACTGAAGAGAAAGTAGTTTAAAATGCAGAAAACCGTGACCAGCATGAATGTGTTAAAACATATATAATTGCCATCATTGGCAGAAACACAAAAATAGATGGGGAATTCATTAGTTCTATCCTAAATAGATGTATATTTGCTTAAAGTGTGTTTACTTTTGTCTCAAACTCTCGCTGTGAGTGCCTCCTCTACCTGATTCCAGTTACGCTATGTAGTATTCCATAAAAACAGTATGTTGGCAGCGCACAGTCACTCACTTTGCCTGTTATTTGTGGGACGTGCTGTCTTTAACCACCAATTTCGGCATCTTCTATAGAAACCTCAGGAAATTGTTAAGAGGCTGTGGAGGAAACGCGGCCTTCAAACAGCTTGCAGTGAGCCAGTGAGCTGGTAAGCCAGGGAGTACCTCGTGCTTCCAGCTAGTTAAAATATGAGCACAGCAGGGGCTCACTAATGAAAGCGGGGGCCCAGCCCGGGAAGCAGGGCCGTATATCGCAGTGAGGAGACAGTTCTTAGAATCAGCTGGCGAGCCATGCCTATAGTTCTGGGGCCACTGGTGATTAACCGTCCAACAGGGAGTCGCTACTACAGCTGGGCTATTAATAAAAGATACCCCCCCTCCTTCACTTCTCCCGCCTCTTTGGTTTCCTCCATGCCTGCAGACAGTCTCTGCCCTCTGAAATTATTTGTATATCATAATCATTTCCTGACACATGGTGGATGTCACACATTGTTTACATGGGGCAGAAGGGGCTTATAAGAGGGAGGACGGGGATCCCGAAAAAGCCAGCACTCATTCTTTAATGTACTTTGCACCCCTGAGAGATGTTCTGCAAGTATAACAGATCAATTAGTGACCTATCATTAGATGGTGATTTGCAGAGAACGACCCTTCCCTTGAGAGAAGAAAATAAAATACAGGGTTTAAAGCACCATCTTTCCTACTGTGCCAGGGCTGTTCCTTTGTATTCCACCAAAAAGGACAGTAACACTGTAAAACCAAAAGTTTCTGATAATTCACTGCCATCAATACTATGGATTGCACTCAGTGCAGTCATGGCTACAAAAGGAAAAGTTAATTTGAATAAAGAAAACAGGAATAGGTATTTGTGTTACAAAGTTTAATTATCAGTTAAAATAATCAATATGCATTTTTTTTTAAAAGGCTATTCAAAAGTAAAATATGTTCATAGGCCTACTCCTTCCGCTGTTGCACACGTTCTTACGCACGTGCACGCGCACCCCCCCCCCCCCCGCCCACCACACACACACACACACACACACACACACACACACACACACTCCCACCCCCTCATCACACCCCCTAACCCCCCAACCACCCACACACGCACTGAGCGAGTTACAGGCAACAGAGTGTACTGTGCTGCGGGCAATCAAACACAACCTCCCCGCTATTGCAACGTGAAAACGTGAAGTTAATGGCCTGGATTTAGCGCTGTGAATGAAAGCACGTTTACAACCGCCGGACGAGATGTGTGAATACTCCCGTGCACACTGCCCAGATAGGAACATTGCTCCTCCTAATATCACCCTACATAAATTCATGCCGTCGTGACTCCCGATTCGTGACACTCATGCTTGGATTTGTTTGCTCAATAAGGTAGAAAATGAAGCACTGAATTTGAGAAGCAGTGACATGTCTAACAAAGGAAAATGTCCCTTTTTTTTGGTGCCACAAAAGCAAGAGCAACATGCAAAAAGTCATTCAAGCTTCAGCACTATAAAAAAAACGGCACAATTTACCAACAATGTCGTTGTTTTACCCATCAAATCCTACGTGATTTAGGATCCCCACTCTCACCAATGTGTGGCACATTTCACTCTGACAAACAAGCAGAGCCATAGGTGTCTCTGGAATAAATGGGTTTAACCCACCTTTGTGCATGCCCGTGAAGCGGTCTTTGAGCACCGTGAGCTCGTAGATCTTGCCAAACTCCTCGAACAGGGGCCGGAGGTCCTTCTCGTCCAGGTTGCGGGGGATCTGACCGATGAAGAGTTTAATGGCATCGTGGTCCTTCATGGGGATGGTGGCCGGGCATCCCGCCGGGCTGTGGCTGTGGTTTAATCCGTTCACGAGCCCGTTCGTGCTGGCGGAGACCACACCGACACCGTGCACCGTGCCGTCCACCTGCCCGTTGGTTAAAGTTGCCATCTTCGGACCGGCCAGTCAGTTGGGATGGGTACAACAGCAGCAGATGGGGACGGTGGAGAATCGTTTTACGTTGAAAAAAAGCTTGTGGAAGTCTTGGTCAAAATTTGGTTCCGAGACCAAGCCGTGCCAGAGATGATTCCGCTCGCGTCCTATCAAAGCCAGTATTTACAATGACTGGAAAACACATGTAGCATTTGGCGAAGACGCATATCAAAAGCGCGCAATGCCGTTGGTCCCGGTGGAGGCTTTGATTCCTTATACTTATGTCCTACCCAATAACTCGTTCATTGATTTCATAAAAGAGAGAGAGAGAAAGAGAGGAAAGGAAAGGGGGAGGGAGAGAGAGAGAAGAGAGAGAGGGAGACCAAGAGCGTTCGCTGTCTATTTACACCCACGTTCCTTCGTCCCAGCTTCTTGGCACCCTTTTATTTTTTTTGCATTGAGGAGTTGGTATGGGTGTCTTCTCGGTTTAAACGGACAGGGCTGGCTCAATCTCTGCCAGAACAGTGGGGAGGTTTGAACAAATGGGGGCTCTTTAAACTCGCTAGATATAAACCCAACGTTTTCTGCCCCCCTTTTCTTCTGCGAGGAGCCAGTGGTACATTCCACCAAGGGGAGAGGGTCTATAAATAGAGAGATATAGAGAATACGGTCCTTTGTGCTCCTACTCAGAGCAAATGACCACACATTCACGAACTCTAGAATGTAACACCTAACGACTGACACACAAACTGTTCTCATTAATTGAAAAAAGAAGCCGGAAAACAACTTGCGCCTGATATGTTTAGATTTTTATAAAAAGCATTCGCTATAGATGGATTGGGATTGAAAAGGTACCTGCGATTCTCCGGAGGTTTGATTTTGTGCTTAAATCACATTTCATATCATGTCATCTCTTCCCCCTCCTCATTCTCAACGGCAGCAGCAGCAGCAGTGAATCGCTGCATCCTCACTTCGCTCCCGGACGGTGGACAGTTCCGTGGTGCTGAAATGCAGTCAGACAGACGAAAGTAAAACACACTGATGGAGGATTCCTCTGAGGTTTCCGACTGTTCGTTGTTGTCAATAGTAAACACGGGATTTTCACCGGTTTGACGACGTATTATTAGTTTCCTCTGCCATTTCCAAAGTCATGTAGAATAGATTATTTTATTCTCAGAAAGGGGAAGTCTGTGAGCACCGCCGAGTGGCGTAGAGAGGGGGCACATGGGAAGGGAAAAAAAATAAATCACATAATAGAGGGACAAATTGAAAAGATGCACAAAAATCTACATTTAGCACTTACCGTAGACATTTGTTTCAGGTGATGAAGAAAAAAATATAGAAATATAGAAAAAAAGAGAGCAATTGGAGTAAAATGTGATGCCCAACACTAAAAAGTGAGGAACATCACCATCTAAACTATACTCTAAATACAATGAAAAAAAACCCAAAAGCTGGTTTCCTTTGACAGGTTGGTTGATCGTTTGCACAGACATTCATTCATTCACTTACTATAGGCTTTTAGGCACCAACCAAACACTTCTTAAATCAAAATCATTTTAAAGTGCTCATTGTCATTATCAGGTCTAAATGCATGAATGTGTATGTTGGTATAGCCTGTACATAAATTAAAATTCCGTTAATGTCTATGATTAAAATGCTGAGCATTCTTAATTAGATGGGTGGAAAAAAGGAGGACATTTCTGCTTTCTTAAATTACATTTTTGCCATTTCCTGCACAAAGTGATTTTTATTATATGAAAGCAAACACCATTTGACTCAAAGAGTCACAAACAGGAGTCAGTAATCTTTGGGGTTACAAAGCTCCGAAAAGACTTGGAAAAGGTAAAAATGTACTGACAGTAGATTTGAACAGTCAGTGTCAAAATCGGTCCAATTTATAGTAACAGAAACATCTACTAAATTTAAGATAGGGTAGTTTGGGCATTAGCACGACCTCTCAGCTGAGATCATTGCCAATTTTGGTTTATTCCTTTGGGAGTCAGTCCATGTTATTTATCTCTATTCCCAAAGGAGGAGAACAACACCCGGGGTCGTGGCTATGTATAAATGATAAGAGTGTTGATTGTCCTGTTTGAGTCCAACCTCAAGAATGTCAATTTAACAATCAGCAAATCAGCCTATTAACAACAACAAACTGACATTTGGGTTACAATAATCTTGACAGTAGTGTTTCAAGCTGGTCAGTCTTTACACTATCTCACAGTGTGAAATATATACAGCCCCTGAGGGACTGCCATGTGTATGAACACGCCCAAGTGCCAAAGTAAGGCAGTAATACATCGCCTATAAATTCATAATGTGCTGTGAATTAATGTTGTTTTCTTTTTTGTAAATGAGGCACCCCCACTCACCCCCACCCCACCCTACCTAGACATTAGCTAACCATTAAATAACAAAAGACTCACTGTCACAGCGTCACAGCGCCTCTCTCACCTCTTTCTGCTGCTCCACCAGCTAAATGGCCCGGTAATGTCATCCCGTTCTCACGGCATGACCGAACCCCAGCAGTTGCAGGTGTGTGTGTGTGTGTGTGTGTGTGTGTGGGGTGGGGGGGAGGGGGGGGTGTTGGCTTTCTTTGGCATGACACTATGCTCTGCTCTCCAAGCTTTCCCCCGGGGGCCACACTCCATTCACCACAGCAGTCCTGTCTACGCTCACGCCTGACTTACCTCCAGCAATATTTTTTAATACAAGGGTGAAATAGGAGGGCACAAATCATTGTAATTATGTTCAGTGGGTACTGCCGTGATGATTATGTAAGGTATGGTGCTGTGTCCGTTCCCTTCACGGTCTGCCTCGTCACCTACCTGTGAGGTATTGCAATGGCTTCGGTGGCTGAGTCCATTGGACGGATTATAATAACACGTAATTAACGAGAGAGACGTGTAACAGTGTGTCTCTTCGCTCCCCAAATGGTACTTATTTCAATCCGTTTGGGTATACTCAAATATGACTGTGTGGCTCTTGCAAATCATCTGTGCGCGCTGCACAGGCGTGCTGAGAGCAATCCTCAAAGCACCCAGTCTGTCAAACAATTTTCATATTTATTCTCGGTTTCTCTATAGAATATTCCCCCCAAAAGAATCTGTTTGATGCAATCAAATGATTTCATTTCGACAAATATAAATAAATCTAGTTTCCAATGCTCCTTAGTGAAATAAATCAAGGCCGGACTTAGACTGCTAATATTTACAGCCTCATAGTAAGTCTGCAATTGTTAAACAGTATCAACAAAAGGCTTTTAAACAGAGGATTGCTGACAGAGATAAGCCTCTGTCCATGGTGGTGAAACTAATGTAGGGCAGTAGTAACAAATGCATGCCTCTGTCCGTGGTTCTGAATTCAATCGAGAGCAATGCTGACAAGGGTTGCCCTTTTATAAGACAAGAGGCCCCTATAAATTCTCAATGACAAAGCTTAAGGCCTATAAGAAGGCTCTATGAAGAAGTGCAGATGACCATATGAGGACTTCCCATTTTTCTCAAAATATTCCTCTAAGCTCATCAAAAAGAGGTCACTTCATCCACCGCCCCCTTCTAAATGAACCTTTGCAATCCTACAGCAGAGGATGTCTATTTTCCCTTGGAATATTGCTCCCATGCTTGTCATGGCTTCAATGTTCTGTTTCAGCACTGTAAACGGTTGAAGCAAGGCAAATAAATGAAAAGGGAAATGAAATTCTGGGTAGCCAAGTTACACAAATAGATTGATAATCTGCATGGGGCACCATAAAGTGCTCTGGCGTTTTCAATATTACCTATTCTGCATAGTAATGTCTTTTCTCACCTCTCCTTCATATGGGACAAAGTTCTAAATCTCTTTTAGCCTTGGGACACCCAGGCTGTATATCACCTCCCAGTAATTTAGGAGGAAGAGCACAAAGAAATGAGGGACTGGCAGGCACATGACTAAATGCTCAGAAAGTTTAGAGGGACAAGAAGGGCAGGAAGGTCCTCTTTAACTTGATTAGCACCAATTTGTTAGAGATTGGAAGGGATGTGCCAGGAGCAAAATTACTGCAGCAATTGAAAATGTGTGTATGCTGTCTTATGAAAATTACACTGTCTCCTTTGCATATACTGCATTTGTGTGGTATGAAGATTTTTTTTTTTTTATCTATTCATTATATACAAAGATTTTCATATAGTTTACACATAAAACTATATGGTTATTGGGGCATAAATAAGGAGGGACACACAAATATGCTGAAAACCATTACCAGCTAGTAATTGGGAGATGGAATATTTATTCATTTCCTGAGGAAAATGTATTTTATTGGGTCATGAGTGGAATGAACAGTCTTACAGTGGAAGTTTGTTGACACTGGGATGAGAGGCAGCGTATCATTCCCCCTCGGGCGAAAACAAACAAAGCCACAAATGCATTCAATAACGCATTAATCCATTACAATAATTTATAAAATAGCCTTCCAGCATATCTATAGACTAAAGACATCTTACAACCTTTGTTTATTTTAATACACACACTGATCATACTGTAGGAAATTCTAAGCTGGATAAAAATTAGGCCACATGTGTAAGACCACACACATTTAACACATGATTTAAGTCACCATGGGCCATCAACATAAATTTCAACAGTTAAACAAACGCAGTTCAGCTAAATTTAAATAACATTACAGTGTATATTAACAGGCATAAAATACATCTCTATAAGCATTGGAAAACTGCTGCATTACGCAAATACAGTCTAAAGCATGCAGCTGAGCACAAAGCAATAATGACAAGATGCTATGGATTTTATTAACATGAAGCCTGTATTTTTGTGAATTGCAGAATCTCCTGGGAATCTCATTCTGTGGAGCGATGAGGTGTGTCTGTCTCTTGCCCCTGCAGTTATACCTGGCCTGCATTGGAAAGAGATTAGTGCTGTGACATTTGACATGGGTAGGCGTCTCTGCTAGTGTCGAGTGCTGGCTGCACAGATCAGCCATGCTGACAGCTCCTCTCCTTGACTGACTGGCTGCCCTGAAAACACAAGCCTCTTGACAAACACCAGCTTCTTGACAACATCACACATACACTCGCTTCCACTGTGCACATATATTTTCAGCTTTGGCACCCACACACTTGCTTTCACACTCAGGAATAGGACATAAAATTATCCTAATTCTGTCGCACTTTCTTTGTGCCTATAAAACTGTACTGTTGCATCTGATGTCATGAATCATCTTGTCAATCATTCAAGATAGAAAATGACTTCAGTGTCTGTCTGCTGTCTGAATCATGCAGCACCAAAATCCTATTTCCACTACAACAGATCAGTTCCATAGAGGTCGTGAGGTGAGATGAACTCTGACCACTGGGTTTGTTGGCGCACACTGATGATACTCTGAGGGCTTGACCTGGTTGTCAGGGTGATGTGACACCTCCATTCCAGATGGGCAGCCATTTTGGGGCAAGACTTTCTGACTCCACGGTGCCATTAATTGCTCTGGGGAGGACAGCAGGACTCACAGGGGAGTGTGATAACACCTGGTTCTCTGGTATACCCCTGGGGAAAAAAATGTCTGGGGTAAAGACGAGGTGTGGCGTATGTGTCATCGCATGTGTGTACGAGTGTGTGAATGTGAGTGTGAACACTTTTTTGGCATGTGCTAGTGTGTGTGCACTATATTTTTAGATGACTGGAATTCACTTGTGATGGTTGCCACACGAGTAAACAGACCCACATGCAAAAGCAAATGTGAGCCTGCTTTGTTCATGTAGCCCAGAAATTCCATCGGACTTGTCAAGTTGATATTTATTAGCATGAATGTATTTCAGAGGACATTAGATTGACTCACATTTATTTCCTGGAGACTTACCATGACCCTCACCACAGCTATTACTTTCCTCAGCCTATCCCTTCACCTAACATTAAAGGTGCAATATGTAAGATTTAAGTCCCATCTGGTAATATAACTTTCTATGGTAAGAAGCGATCGCGAGTCACTGCAGCATCCAGTCTGCCCTCAGACCGGCTCCAATAGTTTCAACACTTTGGTTGAATTTTATCATTGGCCTGCTGTTAGTTAGCAGTAGCTTTTTCTTATTAACTGACAATTATAAAGTTAGTCTATATGGACATTGTATTGAAGAGACAAAAAACAAATGGTGATTGACTAAGCCTATATTTATTACGTTATTGCCTGCCTATCTCTGTTTTTAGCAAGACCACAGTTGCAAGAAAACAGCATTGCGAAACCATATCTTTTGAAAGGATTTTGGTTGTTTTTTGTTGTTAGCTGCACCACAGATCTGTTTTTAATTATCCAAACAAGGTCAGCATGCTTAGTTTGTTTACTACGTAAAATTGCCTAATTGAGAAAATCGCAAGCGGTTATTCTAACCATAGGCCAGACCTGGGCATTGTACAGCCTCCAGGCCACATCCAGCCCTTTGGCTGTTCCTGACCGGCCCGCGTGAGGTCAATGGTAAATTAGGAATCAAACGTAAATAAGTATACATCATGCATGTGTAACCCAGGTACTGTTTAGTACCCCAATTTACAGATGTTCCCTAAACGTCTCACCACGAGAGCAAGTGGTCTGAACGTCCTGTCGGTTGCACTGCACTTATTCCCCCCTCCCCCAATCTCTGAACCACCACTCACCTACCGGAGATCCCGCAGCTAAGACAGGTGCATGAGGCAGACAAGATTTGGAGCAAAGTACGAGACTTTATAGCAAAGTAAAAACCAGTAACAACGTTTTGTATGATGTGAATTAATTATGGTCATTGTTAAGAGCTGTTTAGCCTCCACTGCTGGCAGCTAATGAAGCCATGTAGCCAACGTGAGCACAGCGTTACCACTGATGGCCTAGCGCGTGGGAAGCATATAACTGTGTGTGTGTGTGTGTGTGTGTGTGTGTGTGTTGAATTATTGAAGTTACTGTAAAAATTGTTGTAAAAGTATGTTGATTGCCAAGTGTATTGTTTGAAATTGAGGCAAAATGAGACGGGACCTGTCAGTGGGCGGTAGGAACAAAATCCAAGGAATTTATACTTAACCCTTCTCTCACTGAACAAAAACAAATAACTGAAAAACAGCAAATAAGGTAATTACACTACAAACAAAATATCAAAAGCACTTAGTTAAGTTAATTTAATGCTGGTCTTTGAAATACTGCAAAAATATGCTCATTTTCAAAATCTTTTTTGTGAATGTTGATTGAATAGTGATATAATGTTGACGTTTTTAAAATGCTTGCACCACATTTTAATAGCTTAATTGTAACATCTACTACCAGTAGCAGCTAATAAACCATACAACTTACTGCTTTTTATAAAGAGATAAAATTCATATTGAGCAGAATTGAGTTCAGTCTATTGGTCTGGCCCTCCACAACAGTCCCAGTTTCTCATGAGGCCCTTTGGGCAAATTAATTGCCCACCCTTGCTGTATGACTTTTTTCATGTTTTTGACGACATGTTATAGTATGAATTCATTTTCATAATTTGTACGACATGTTATACTATTACTTTTTTGTCATATTTTTACATGCTATAGTATAACTTTTTTTTCACATTTTTGCCGACATTAAAGAAGTATGACTTTTTTGGTGCTACTTCTGACAACATGCTAGAAGTATGACTTCCGTTCAAGTTATGGCAGCCAACACAATAGTGCAGTTGTCAGCGTTGTCGTCTCACAGTCTAAAGGTCCGGAGGTCGATACCCGCCTGGGACTTTCTATGTGGAATTTGCATGTTCCTGCAGCAGTAATAACCTAAAAGGAAAATATGTTGTCCAAAATATGGATGACTAATTTATGCATGTGTCCACGATGTAAAACAAACATTATGTATGTAGTCGTAAATGTGACAAAGTCACACTCCAAGCAAGAACATGCAATCCTCCACAGACAGAGTTCCAAACCCCTGATCGAACCGAGTACTTCCTGATTGTGAGATGACAACGCTAGCAACTGCAAAATTGTGCTGCCTTTATTGCATGTTTGTCTGACTTATATAACTTTTAAACATTTAATGGAAGACAGCACAGTCTTGCCCTTGATGTGGCTTTTCATCTAAGATGTTATCATCATCCGGCGAGTCTCAAACCTGGAACCTTCTGACTGGGAGGCAACAATGCCAACCACTGCACTGTTGATTGCTCTTCCATACCATGTTTAAAAGTCATATAAGTCAAGCAAACATGCAATAAAGGCAGCAAAATGGTACAGTTCCAAAACAGCGTTGTCATCTCACAATCAGGAGGTTCTGGGTTCAGTACGGGGCCTGGAACGTTGAGTGTGGAGGATTGCATGTTCTTGCTTGAATGTAATGTTTTACATTATGGACTACATGCATAAGTCAGTCATCCATATAATGGACAATAAACTTTACTTTTAGGTTATTATTTTTGCAGGAACATGGAAATTCCATATAGAAAGTACCAGGCGGGAATCGAACCCCGGACCTTTAGACTGTGAGACGACAACGGTGACAACTGCACCACTGTGTTGGCTTCCATAACTTGAACTAAAGTCATATAGCATGTCGTCCAAAATATTACTTTTTTTTTTTTTTCACATTTTTCCATATTTTGGAAGACATGCTATAGTATGACTTTTTTTTTTTCCATATTTTGGACGACATGCTATAGTATGACTTTTTTTTTTTCCATATTTTGGACAACGTATGACTTTTTAGTTGTTTTTCGGGCGACGTGCTATTGTATGACTTTTTTTTTTTCCATATTTTGGACGACATGTTATACTATTACTTTTTTGTTATATTTTGGACGACATGTCATGTATGACTTTTTTTTCCTTTTTTTAACGACGTGCTATAGTATGACTTTTTTTCCATAGTTTTTACGACATGCTATAGTATGACTCTTTCACATTTTTGACGACATGCTATAGTATGACTTTTTTTTCCACATTTTTTCCAACATACTATAGCAAAAAAATTGTTGTAATTTTTTTACTACATGCATATTACATCATATTATATTGACATTTATCACATTTTGGATGACATGCAAATGTAGATGTGGATGACATGTAGTACATTTTCATAAATTTTTTTGACGACATTATATTATGACATTTTTGTAAACGTGTATCAACAAACAGTTAACTTTAACTCATTAACAATGAGTAACGTTGTCCAATTAGTTACTTTTACGAGTTATCGCTACATAGCCACTGTTAGCACTAACACCTTTTTAGTTGCCAGTGTAGAGAAAACATTGCAAGTTCAGCATCAAACTTAATCCCTTTACGCTCCAAAAGTGTTCTCCAGCAGTCGAAATCGAAGCAAACGTTAACTATTAATTTTTTTGCCAAGAGTTTCAGCTATTGTTGTTTTTTCTGTTCCATTTATTTTAACAAGATGTGAGAATACACTACTTATTCCTTTGATCATGCTTGTTTGACTGAGAGCAGACTGGACACTACAGTGACTGACTATGGCCTATTGGGGGTGGGTTAACATGACTGACCAGTCTGAAGCTAGCTGGTTAGCTGCTTTATTTAGAAGAAAAAATAGACTTCAGAGCCATCTCACTTAACCACCGACACGCACTGCTTCTTGGTTCACCCTTTATTGTGGCTGTGCAAACGTTAATGTAAACAGGGTTTTTGGACTATATTCACAGCAAAAACAAATGAAGCTATGAGTAATAGTCTGATAACACCAGGTGTTTGCTGCTAAAATAATTCTGGGATGTGTAGTATTAAATTGCACTTCTAACTATAGTTATCGCCAAATCAAACAAGAATGATATTGAACAAATTATAACTTTAAAGTACATCGTGCCTGAACTGATCATTCAGGGATGTGTACCATATGTTCCGTTAGAAAATCTGTTATGCTTTTTGAACCTCTTTGGAGGTAATTAGGTGCACAGAGCTCTTGAAGCATGTATATTGGGTTAAAAAAAAAACAACCAAAAAAAACCCCACTAAATATCAGTGAACTTCAGATCCTGGCAGCACCATGCATTACTTGATGTTGGCAAAACAAGGTCTATAATTGTTTTTCTCAAAGTCCTCTCCTCACAGAAGGCTGTGAGACTTTGGCTGAAGTTTCTCACAATGCCATCCCAGTAAGCAGTCTAATTATAGCTGCTAAGGGGAAGTGATAGCGAATATTGACGGGCCGTTAAATCCCCGGCACAGAGAAGAGCCAGTGATTGCAATACAATAATTTGGCATTTTGCGAGACAAAAGAGGCAGTGTAGAAATATGTTTCAAGTCTTAGACAGAAAAATGACAACCAACAGAAATAATGGTGTAATTGAGGTGAATTCTTGCAGAGTTTCTTGTGGGTGTGTGTCTTTCTGGGGCCCCCGTGGTTTGCTTCTGACTGATGTGCAGAGCCTTATCGGCTAACAGGGAGAAAGTATGTGTTACATTTTTGTCTGATAATGACAGATGAATGGAGGCAGACAGACAAAAGAATGGCAGAGTGATGGAAGGGATTGCTAGATAAACAAACAGGTGGAGCGATAGATAGATAGATCAGTTTTACTGTACTGTCTGCCAGTGAAGTTTGAATGCTTCGGAGTATGTCTTTCACAGTGTAGCAGTGATTGTCGATGTGTAGGCACTGTGAATGGAATATCGAGCCTGGGTGAGCACATTTGAGGTGATTGTTCGAACTCACAAACACACAGGTGCACACTCACAGTGCGCTGCATGCATGGTTACTCTTTAGGTTCAATTAGCATGAAAATGCTTTTTGATGAGATAGAAATACAAGATGACTGAGAGGGGAGGAAGGATCTTCATGCTGCCTGTCTTTCCACTCTGCCAGTATCCTGCTCTATCTGTCCTCTCTCCTGTCAGGTAGAGACAGACAATGCAAATACCAAAAGACCAATCTTCCTCGTCTGACCCCTAATTTGTGTCTAGCATGCCTCTCTGAACTTTAACATCTTGCCCACTGTGTTCATACTATTCTTTACACAGCATGTGGACTCGGTGGGACAAATTAAACAGTATTTGTGTGAAAGAAGCATACCAAGCGTCGAAATCCATCAGCCAACAAGTCTGAACAAGGCCGCAGCATCTGCCCCCAGGTTCTGCCAGACACAAACACGAAGGGGCTTCCTGGCAACAGCTTTGCTCAGGTAGGGAAAGGTCATTAATAATGAATACTAAATCAGCATCTGAAAAAGGTTACCATTTTCAAACACTGCACTCTCTTCCTTGTACTTCTCCCATAGCATTTATAATAGGCTTTTCACTTTCCTTTCACTGTTACCTCTTTTGTCAGAGAAAATATGAGCTATGGCTTTGCTCTGGTTCTGTAGGGGGCAGGAAGGAAGATGAGAGGAAAATGGTAGCATAGTGTGATTCATTCATACACGGATCAAGTGTGATGGCTCTGGGAGTGGTGCTGGGTTATTTGGTTTTCTAGAACCCAATGTCATTGTGTGAGGTTTTTCATAAAATATAATGCAGTCCCAGTACCGTGGAAAGGAGTGTGTGTATATATATTTACATACATATCTATATATATATATATATATGAAGCTGCAATAGAGAAATTGTATAATGGAGTTGAGAAAGGTAGAAAGAGAAAAAGAAAAGGTTGTTCCTAACGATCTTAGTCAGGAGGTGGAAGTACATTATGCAGTTTGGGTCTCCTTTTGATAGAGAAAATAAAACTCATTCTTCAGCCGGCAGAACTACACACTTGTGGACCACATGAAGCATTCTCACGCACACACAGACACACACACACACACACACACACACACACACACACACACACACACACACACACACACACACACACACACACACACACACACACACACACACACATGCACAAATTCATTACAATGCACAAAGACATGGATAGAGCACCATCATTGTGTTATCGGATAAAGTGAGCAGGAAAGAAGTAAGCAGTGTTACAAATAGACTTTCAGAAAAGGCTTTTGAACAGAAGGAAGGAGAGCCTTGAAAAGTGTTAGCCTTCAAAACGGCAGACGACAGCACATGACTATGCGCTCCCTCCCTCCTCCGCTCATCTTCCTTGTGCTCATACTGCAGCGGGAACATAATATAAACCATGACATATTTTACCAGTGTTCATGAACGCATTGCCTAATCTTCAAATACATCACCCAGTTTTCACTCAAAGTGCTGCTCTCCTGCTCACAGCTTCCCATGATCCTCGTGGAGGACTCCTGGAGGACACTGTGGTGTCATGCTGAGAGGCTGTGGCCACATATGTGTGCACCACATGGTTCCCCTGAGGAAACCGTCTGATTGGATATGGGTGCTGGAGCCTGTCGTCTATCTGTGAACTCTCCCTTAATCTGGATATAGTAAGCCCACAGGGAAAGACACATCACAAGGGCTAAGTTCAGTGTTGCCTGCACTATCTTTCTTCCCAACTCACTCATGCAGCTGACAAGAAAAATGTATTAACAGTACTGTGTTGTAAGCTGTAGCATCCATATACTGACTCCACCGATTCAACATCCTGATATCACATTTGAGAAAGATGTGCATGAACAAAGTTTCTTTATGGTAGCTGCTCGTGGAGTCAAAGTGAAACAATATTCAACAAAAAAATGTGTTCCCTTTTGATAACACTGTATATGTAGTTTGTTTATTTACATACATAAAATCCTATTGAATACACTTTGCATAATTATAACGAGTTCTTGAATTGTTAAAGAAATCGGTAAGAAATGTTCTTTGCTTCTTCTTATTTGCCCAACTGCCCAGAGAGAGAAAAATGTGACTTGGTGGTGTTGTTAATCCACCTAAACCTCATTACTGAGGTGTTGAATCATTAGGTGGTAGGAAACTTAACTGGAGTGATGCTTCTAGGAGATGTTCCCAAGGCAACTTCATCCTACGCAAATGCACATCCACATCAACAATCTGAACAGAGTGATCCTGACATTACTGTTAGATAAACATAAAAATGAAAGTAATAACTTCTAAAAGCCAACATTCCCAAACAGAACCAACAGGAAAAGGTTTGCATTATGGACTATCATAGATTTCCATGTGCACTACAGAATATGCTTGGATCTTTGTGCATGTGTGTGCATATCCTACACACACATGCTTAATGGACACAGGTGTGTGGGCCCGACTCGAGCTGGGTGCCCTCTCCCTTTATGTTGGAACCTCATGTCATGCAGAGGCAGAGACAACACTTCCCAGGGGTGGATCGATCTCCACAGTACACCACAGTACTCTGCTCCCCTGTCTCAAACACAAAGGGAATGCACCTGCCTGGAAGTGCGGCTCTGACACAAAGCCTGCAGGGAACCAGATCTCTCTGAGGCATGTTGTGGAATTGATGCTTCCTCTCACATTCATTATATCCAGCAAAAAGGATTTTACAAAATGGATATGAATGTGAAAATAATACTCGCAAGCCTTCGCTTCATCCAAAAAAGACTCCAATAATACAAAGTGTAAAAACAGCATCAAAGATGCTCATTTGGAATGCTGTCAGTATATCATCATTTAATTTAAAAAAAAAAAAAATTAAATTAATTTAGATTTACATATATTGATTCCCAGCATGCACTGGAAAAGAGGAAGGGTACAAACTGGACAAGCTGCAGATAGGAGGAAAGAGCACCCTCACTGGGTGCTCTTGAATAAAAGTAGCAATAACATTATATTCCAATGTAAGGCCCTTTTACATTTTTATCATAATGTAATTAGTATCAATATATTGAGATTACTTGCTCTGCAGAAAAATGGCGCCTGTGAGTTGTATGTAAAATATATTGCAATGTTCAGTACTACATTCTATAATATTGCTTGTGGCACAGAATTGATTATTGGCAGGTTAAATCTCTAACATAGAATGTATTAACTCATCATATGTTTTACAATTTTGATCGAGATAGTAGCTTCAGCTACCAATACAAATATAAAAAATAGTGAGATAATAACTTAGTAAACACTTCATTTCCCATAAGCCTCATCTCATACTGCCACTGTTGAAGTTTTCCCTCCATCAAATGTTAAATTGCTCCAACACTGTCTTTAATAGTCAGTCCTCTCAGTTGTGGACTTGCTTGTTGCTTGATTTATAGTGCTCAAAATTAACATGGGGATGATTTATTGCTGTTAAATTTCAGATACATTTTAGAATGAGCTGCCTCATTTTCATAACCCATGTAACAAGAATGGTCCAATGACTTTGGCCTTAACCAAAAAAAGCTATACCTTTTCATTAGCCATTTAACATTACCATCATGTTTATCCTAATTCTTCATACAAAGGTAAAGGGAAAAGAGCTTAAAGTGGCATCAAGAAAACATCATTACCTAAATGATGATACTTCATATGGAATATTTACATCAATCTCAATTATCCTTGTTAAATGAACTGAAACTAAGAAAGCGAGGGTATTACAGATCACTATTTTGATTGAGAAATACAATGAATGACCCCCATCAGGGAGAGATAAACAGACCAAAACAGACAGGTAAAGACAAAGGTACAAGGACGAGATAAAAGTCACACACACACACACACACACACACACACACACACACACACACACACACACACACACACACACACACACACACACACACACACACACACATGGTGGTGTCTTTAAAACCTCTCCTTCCCACCAATTTTTTGTTTTTAAGGAGCACACGGTCACGCAATCCTCCAGCAGGAAGGCCAACAAATAAGACAAAGAGGGTGATGTGAGGGATTCATCACATCAGTGTGGCAGAGAAAAGGCATTCAGAGAGAAAACAACAAATCCCTGAAACCCAAAATGTTGCTCTGCTGTTGACTCTGATTTCAGGTTGAGTGACAACCAACATCTTCCCCAAAAATAAAAATCCAAAGAAAGTGAATGAGCATGTGAGACAGCAACCTGTGAAATGGCCCTCTCACTGTAGAGCAGCTTTACATCCAAACTCCCCCCTACCATCCATCCCTTCTGCAACACACAAACAAACACACACACACACACACACACACACACACACACACACACACACACACACACACACACACACACACACACACACACCCTTCTCTCCGTTCCAACACATTTCTAATCCAAACCCAAACATCAATAGTCATTTCAGTCACAGACAGAGAAGAATGAGAAGTGTATGCGCAAGTGTGTCTGTGTGTGTGTTAAGGGGTGGATGTGGTGTGTGGGGGGGGGGGGGGGGGCTACTTGTTCTATGACAGACGTGAGGAACAACAAATGAACAATGCTTCGAGCAATATCAAAGATATCGATGGGAGGAGATTTGAATGGCGTGTCGGTGGAGACGTTGATTATTACTCATGTCAATTGTTGAGACGATGAGTGCTCTGGGGCATCTGTCTCTCTGGCTCTCTCTCGCTGGCTGTTTTTCTTGTCATATCCAGGAGTTTCAAGGTAATGAATGCCTTTTGTTCTGTTGTCTGATGTAATTGAATAAGCAGTGATGTACGCATGTCGTGCCGTGTGAAAGTAGCACAAAGAAATCAAGCCATGTCAACGTTGCTGTACTTTCTCTCAATCACAGGCAGACAGAAACACATCAGATTACAGTACTGTTTTAGCTTTTAAAAGACAAGGCTAGTGATATTCTACATTTTTCATTTCTATAAAGTCAGCAGACCAAAACCAACAATGAATTGATCACACTAACAAGTACTGGCTATGTAGATATATTTTCTAAATGATTTTTCCTCCCTGTTTGTGTTTTATTTAGTTGCAGTGTGTTGGGCTTTCAGGGCCACCGTACTAATTAGAAGAAGTACTCTCACCAACTGGACGCCAAATGCTGGTGGTGATCAGGTAGCATACAGTGGAATAAAAGTAAAGTTTAGGGTTGTAAAACCAAAACACTCGCTAAGAGACACTTAAATTAGTATGTTTGATCTATTGACAATATAAGAATATTGATTAAAGCACCTTTAAACTTGTACATGTTGTACATTTTAAGACAGTTAAAAAAAACATTTTTAAAACATGAACAGGTATATTGAAAGAAAGACATGAACATGAGTTGACAGCTGGTAGATGTGGACAGGAAAAGAGTCTGACAGATAGAGAGACAGTCAAGCATGTACAGCAAGATGACAGGTAGAAAAACATGCAGAAAGACACAGGAGCAGGTACAGTGAGAGAGGAAGACACACATGCAGGGCAGACAAGCATAAACACAGACAGACAGTCATTGGATCCAGGCAGGTATGTTGAAAACCTGGCTGTCCAACAGGCACACATGAAGACACAGTGAGACTGCTTTACATGACCAGGTCAAGAGCCCAGGAAAACGTGATCAGGCAGACAGTCAGGAATTTTGGGAAGACTTCAGACTTCCGGATGTTGAGAAAAGCAGACAAACAGGCAGAAGGAGAAAGACTGAAAGAGAGAGTAAGACAGTGTTGAAAATGGACAGGTGGAGAGAACACAAACACACATGTGCACACACACACACACACACACACACACACACACACACACACACACACACACACACACACACACACACACACACACACACACACACACAGGCAAGCAGACAGAGCCAGGAATGAGCCTGGACAGAAGATAAGATTCCTGGGTGGCATTGGCATGGGCACTGGTCTGCAGAGCACAGCAGCCTCGGGTAGAGGGAGGAGTAGGGGGAGGTGGCGAGGGGGGGACGGGGACAGTGTTATCAAGCCAGTGCAGGGGCTGGGTTGGGCAAATGGGCAGTCTGGGGATCCCACTTCCACTACTGCTCTCCCTCTCCGTGATCCAGCAGCCGTGCTGAGACAGAGAGAGGGACCATGCAAGAAAATACCAGAAAAAAAGGAAAATAAGAAATAAAGCCCCTCGAAAAAAAATTTTTTTATGTGTGAATGCATGGGTGTATACATGTATCTGAGTGATACATTCTATAGATGAGGGGGGAACACAATGTTCCTTTGTTACTTTAATATTCGCTTTTGTAAGAGAAAAGCCGACAGAGGGAGGGAGAGAACGCGGGCGACTAAGAATCAAAGAATTGTAGGATGTGAATGAACTGATAATGATGGTTCTCTCTGTGTGTGAATGTTTACAAAATGATATCCATAAAGTTAGGGACACGTCTATTTGAATGTGATAGGAGCCAGGTGAAACTATACATGCACATGTATCCATATACATTCTCTTCTATCTCTCTCATGCACAGTAATGTGTCTTTGCGGTCTGAATAAGTAGCTTCCAGCACGCAGGTGGTGCATGTGTATGTTTGTGTCTATGTTCACAGCAGGGTATGATCTACTCACTATATGTGAGGGTCTAAATAACATGCAGCGTGAAGCCTCACCAACAGCTCTGCAGCACAGCACATGTTCTGTAACACGACAGCGTCAGGCAACATAACTTACCAAGTGGTAACATCAGCTTTTATCGTAGGCTATAAATGTCTCATATGCATTTAGACAACTAAACCTATACCTTCACGTTTTTATAGTTTATCAATAAGTTAGCAGGATATCTAAAAAAAAACAACCCCTTCACTTGATTTACTTACAATTAAGGAACATTTAGGTAATATACCAGGGAAAAAAATGATAGACTTTTGCAGCACATAATTCCTTTTTAAGACTTTTACTACTGTGGCCCATAAATAAAAAGCAAATACAAGACTGTAGGCACAAACGTAAAGGAAAGTGCACTCCAACAATATGAAAACCATGGATGGAGGAGAAAAAGATACCGGACATCAAAGATTATTTTTCAATTTTAGGCATAAGGAGTGATGATTGGTCATGTGTTAGGGAAAGAATATCATAATTAGCCAATCAGAGACAGAGAAGCGGCAAGTCATGCCTTCGCCATCCTCGGAAAAAACATCCATAGAACAAACTGGGCTTCTGGTGCGGATAGGGCTGTGAAAACGCATTGGATCTGTTAAGACCGCATTGTGGTTGAAGGTAAGAATTGCTTTTTTGGGTTTGTGGGGATATTTTATAATTGCAATACCAAGGGTGAACAAAAATGGGAGCAAGGCTGAGTAGCAGTGTCGTATCCAGCTCTCTTAATACATCCATGATGTAAACATGTACAAATTGGAAAGACACAAGCAAAAAGAAAAATGCTATCAGAAGGGTTCTGGGACAGAGGAGGCTAGTTTATCCAAACGATGACTACATTGAAGACTTCTTCAACTTGTTGCCAGATATATGGATGTGTTCTTTAATTAGATTATGTTCAATTTGTTTACGATTTTCGCTTTATGTCATCAAACTTGATGCTTATGCTCTGTATATTTGCTTCGGCTTTCCAAGGTTGTGCTCCTTTGTCCACCATATTCTACAGTTACCATGTGCAGATAATAGCCAGATTTAGCACCTCCCTGTATTGGTGTATTTAATTGTTCTAACCTGGGGACATTACGATTAATGGTTTGAAAGCTACATTTAAACTGTACCATCTTTAACTGTGATTATCATAGTTTTCATCAAGAAAACCTTGTACCATTAGAATAATTGTAAATATGCAACTCACATCAAAAACAAAGCTATTCCTCTGAAAAAATACTTCCAATTACGTATTTGTAATTTTATATTTCAGTGATGAATCAAAATTGTTTTAAATGTTGCATGCAAATAAATAATTTGAGGATGCGCACAGGCAGAGTGCATCCCCATGCATCTCCTTTTCCCCCATGTCTCAATCTAGCAGTGATAAAGGAGAGCCTCCTCTGCAAGACACATGGCCAATTACAAATTAGCCAGTTTGTCGGGGGGGGATCGTAATCACGCTTCAAGAGGTGGAGGCCCTTGAAGATTAATTGGAAATGGGCCCCCGGTAAATGTCAATGGCAATCAAGGGTTTGTACAGCTCTGATTGACTCTATACACAGACCCCTCTACCCAGGATAAGCTTTCTCCAGCCGTGACATTGCTGGCACCACTCCCTTACCCTCTCCATCTCCAATGAAAGGGAGAGGAGACAGGCACAAAAGAGGCAGGGAAAAATGGAGATGTGAGACAGCGAAGGAATACCAAGGGAGGAAAGAAAAGAAAAACGTTTGACATTTCCAACCTCCTGGAGTGTTCCTGTTTAGTAGCCTTGTTATGATTTGAAAGGGTGCGGTGCAGAGGAACAAACACCAAAAGAAGCAATTTTCCATGGTGGGACAAGGTCCGATGTGAAAGTCATCCTCAAGGCAATTTTCTCTTCTTACAAATATAAGCTTGCAAGGTTTTGCAAGTTCTTTAAGTTTTTTTTCTTTTTCTACCATCTCTGATTAAATTTTAGTTACGTGCTGCTTTTTTTTATCTGAATCAAATCAGCCAGTACAGTAGAGACTGTTACAAAGTGAATGTTTTAACTTCTATGTGTAAGTCAGAACCTCATCAACTCAGTGACAGATATGCATTGATTTTGTGGCATCTCAATTAGGAGATGAGGCTCTGAATTCAACTGTTAACCAGCTGTTGTGCAGAAAACTATAATGATTATGTATAAGGCTTAATGGGAAAGTTAATTAACCATTTGCCAAGCACCATTCTCCATAGTTACCGTTGCTATGTCAGCAGTTACAATTGTCAAGCTTTCCGTACTCCCATCTAACGATTATCTATACCTTTACAGGGTCACGGGGAGGGGGGGCTGGAGCCGATCTGAGCTGATTCTAGGCGAAGTGTTGTCCACCCAATTGATCTGGACAGGTCTGTACACTTCACCAGTCCATCACAGAGAGAACACAGAT
This sequence comes from Embiotoca jacksoni, assembly GCF_022577435.1. NCBI lineage: Eukaryota > Metazoa > Chordata > Actinopteri > Embiotocidae > Embiotoca > Embiotoca jacksoni. Next base: position 7,111,867 of record NW_027185229.1, on the reverse strand, counting down.
AGACAGACAACCATTCACGCTCACATTCACACCTACAGCCAATTTAGAATCACCAATTACCTTAGCAAGCATTTCTTTGGGCTGTGGGAGGAAGTCGGATCATCCTGAGAACCCACCCATTTATTTATGAGAGTGGGGGCAGATTTTTCACTCAAACTGTTTAGTAAATTGTGAATCAATAGATGCTTCATTTAACAGATATGCAGGTGTACAAAAGCTTACTTCTTCTTTCTAGCTAGTGACTGACAGTTTTTGCCAGCTGAAATGACAACTGTCCCCAGAAAATGTTTTCAGCTGTATTTGTAAACAGTAATCATGACGTAGTTCAAATCAAAGTCCCTGACTTTTTAAATGTTCCAGCTGATGTGTTTTAAAGCAACAGCCCTGTAAAAGAGGTGCACACTGGATTTACACAAATGGAGGGACCTTTGTTGCATATTCATATTATTCATTTTATTCATATTATCATTTATTGCCGTTTTAGTTATAGAATTAAAAGTATGATAAGGAAAACTTTAAAAGCTTTTTGTTTTTGTGATAACATAACCCCAGATTAGGATTTTTGAACAGTATGGTTTCAGTTTAACATTACAAGAAGAGTAGGAAGAGTAATAGTAAACCATGTTTGCAGTTTCACATATCATGCCAACAGTTTTACAGATGTTTATATTTCAATTTTTTTTAATTATTATTTAATGTTGTTTTATATTGGTAGTCTATAGGGAAAGTTCTTTTTTGGGCTGCATGAGATTGTTGCACTATCCACTGTGTTTGAATCAGCCAAAAACAGTGACCAGTGTTTTTATTCCCCGCTAAGTATACAGCAAAGATATTTCCCTTTTAATTCAGCTAAAAATAGCACCATTACCTTGCTCATAAGCCTAATCGTAGCATCATCTCTGCATTATTAGCATTCAAATGTTTAAAGGAACTTTTCAGCAATGGTGTTTGTGACACCTGAAGATTGGATGCCATGGAAGAACTGTCCTCACTGTCAGAGTGCTTAGGGATTTTCACCTGCAAAGAGTAAGTGTGACAGGGAATCGAAGCATGACAGGTCAGCCTGGATGGCATCTCGCTACTCCTGCCAAAGCTGTACTGTAGTGACAAATGCTGTCAATATATTGACTGAGTGTCTAAAAAAGTTCGAAAACAGGATTTTCTTACACAGCCCAGCCCTGTCACACACAATCCTTATACAGTACATTTAATTCCACTGCTTCCTCCTCCTGTCGCCTCATGCCCTTGCAAAATTTCTGTTACTGAGGCAGAAAACACCCGCTTAGTCGATTAGATTCCCCCACTGACAGGAAGAGCAAAGTCGACTGAGCATTGAGGCATGATGCCTAATGAGGAGGGAGTGACAGAGGAGAGACTGAGTGTTATGTCAATTATTTCATCGATACTGGCAGTTCATCAACCTGAACAAACATTAGTTGTTACTAAACAAGATTTGGGGGTTTCACTGTGGTAGAGAACAGCCTTCAGTTAAATGGAGCCATTGTAGAACAAGCACTTTCCTTCATCAGTCTCATGCTGGGTTTCTGGCCATTCTTTCTTGGGGAAAAGCTAATGTCATACAGCTATTTTTTTTAATTCATTGTTAAGTTAAGCTGAATACAGCCATATCCTTATCATGCTCTGGTATATATCTATGTATAGATCATAGAATTGTCATGTCCCCAGAGAAGTACACAAAAAAAGCAAGAGAAACAAAACAAAAAAGTGTCGTTCCATTATTTCATTGAAAGCCCCAAATACTCAGTAATGAGGATAGATCTTGTTTCTGTTTTCTCCCTTTTTAAAGCATAGCGAATATTTTCTGCAATTGGAACAGAGTCAGAAAGTTCAGACAGAGAGCTCTGGATTTTTATCCTCACACAAGTGTGAGAAAATGAATCATGCATTTGTTTTCTTTAACATATGGATGCCAAACTTATTTGTTAGATATCCAGTGCAGTAAGATAGGAACACAGTAGCTTTAGAGAATGAGCCAAGATCAGGATGTAAACATACAGCATTAGGTGAATCAAAATGCATCTGATGGCCTCATTGAAGAAAGATACTGTGAAACACAGACACCAAGGTGTAATAGGTCGGTAATGACTGGGGCATCTTTGTACAGGAGCTTCAAAATACTAAGTAGGACGAACTTCAGGCTTACAAACATCCACAATATGACTCATGCAGATGTAACACGCAGCCAGATCCCAACTCTGCCACCAATTTGGACAGACATTTCTAGGAATGTGAAGGTAGAGGAGTTTTTTTTTTAAGAGGATGCTGATTTGTTGTGCCAACAAGCGTAAAGGGCTGCATCGTCTCTTGTCAAACACAGCAGCAGTTTTCTTCAATATTTTCTTCTACCTTTGACAACACTGAAAAAAAAAAATCCAGGACTTGTAGATAAAAAAAAAAAGAAGAGTCAATCTCATCAGGTTGATTTGTGCAGGACATAGTCCAAAAGCAGATGGTGAACAAATATTTTGAAACCATGTTTCCTTTGATATTCTGGATGGGGCTTCACCGTCTGATTTGTAAGCTAGTGCCAGCGACAACTGCATTTTAGAAGCGCTGCCAGATATATTACAAGGGGGAACTGGAGCAGAACAGCTCTCTGGCAATGCACCATGGACATTATGCAAATACCATAAGAGAACATATTAGCTAGTCTATCGGTTCCCCTCAGAGATGCCTCCACCAAATTGTCTTAGAAGTCGCAGTGAGCTCCCACTGAGCCGAGGAATGGGTGAATTTAAATCAGGGTGACAGAGCAGCCTTTCTGACATTTTGTACTGCTCTTCCCACTTTCCGAATGTATAGGTCCAGCACACTGTATATCAGCAGCAACACTGCACATCTCTTAATTTGTGTCTCCTGCAGCAATCGCATGCAGATACCAGATACCTCAGCATCACAAATATGCCTAAATGAAGATGCATTCAATCTGAAAAAGGCAGAATAGTTCATTGAAACGCGTTCGGTGTAATGTCCCATAACACTTGACGTGCACATCTCCAACAGAGCATTTGAGCACAATTCAAAATGGTTGAATCAACAACGCTAACAATGGCATATATTCCCAGTAATAGCCTTGATGTTTGTTTTTAAAGGGGCTATGGCACTGCATGCCATTATAGAGCTAATGATGTACGATTGTCATCTCACACATTGCAGAGTTAATTGGGCCTCTGTGATCATGCCTAATGGCTTTACCAGGGAATTATTGACACAATGATGTGGGCCGACGTGCTACAGGTTGGTGAATAAATAAATAAGCAAGTCCCCACTACGCCCACCCCTTTCTCCTCAGACACGAAGCTCGTCAATCTTGGCAACTGCCTCTGGAGCAGCCCAGTCAGTTAACATTTTAGAAAATGGCTGACCATTAATAATAAAGGCATATTAACATAAGTGAATTCTGCTGTGGTGTGGGATTCAGTGGAACAGTTATTAAAGTCCAATTTGGCCCCATTAATAATGCATCCACCTTTGACTTTTTGATATCCAGATTATGTGGTATTACTGTGGCTATACATTATTTATTAACCACTTTCAATTGGGGACCTTGATGACTTCTAATTGTTAGGTGGTGGTGCCATTAAGTTATCCCTGATGAGGCTTGTCAATCAAGATGCATTTTCTCGACCTCAGTGTCCAACTGTCGACACACACACATGCATACGCACACAGTCAGAGCCAGGTGCCAACAGTGCCAACAGTGCCACAGTGCGGGACAGGGGCATAGTGCTCCACCCCACAACCCTGCCAAGACACAGGGGTCTGACTCCTGTCCATCACGCCCATTTGAAGTGTTGCAGAGGGGAGGCTAAACGGCACGGGGCCTGCTGTTAGAGAGGCCTGGCTTTAAAAGTTAATGGCTCCTGTACTATGCTGAATGACACTGGAAGGGTGAGCGATTGTCATGCCTCCATCCTCTGGGGGCCTTTTGTCAGTCAGTCACTCATACAGACAGACAGCAGCACATGCACAGTCATACAGATACAGCCAGCCATACACGGTATACTCTATAAACTCTACGTGCACATTTGCATGCAGAGAAAAATGCCAAAACGCATTATAAATATTTGTAAATATGCAAACACATCATGCTGAAGAAACAACAAGACTGTCAGCTTGCAAGGCAGCATGCCGTAACTTTTCTGATGACACACAATGTGCTGTACAAATGGCGAGACAATGACAACACATCCCCCTCAACTTCAGGCTATTACAATCATGCTGAAAAGCATGTCATTCTGTCCAGCATGTTCAGATTTTATTGCATGGTAGATCAGCCCAAACTAATTTGAAACTGAATGACAATCACTCGCCAAAGAACATTCCCGCTGCACAGAAAGGGCTGAGTAACAATTTGTGCACAGCAGAGTAAAAAGAAAAAGGGAAAAGGAAGAATGAGTGTGAATGAATTCTGCTCCCCTGGGTGCAGGCAAGAAATGGAATCAAGATAAAAAAAAAAGAGGAAGTGAGATATCTCGTTAAATATACTGGAATTGGATACACACAGCTGCATCACCCTCCCCCCTTCTACCCCCCTCCAAAAAAAATAAAATAAAAAATAAATAAATAAACACACACACACATAAACACACAACAAATACATTTCACCCTTACAGATACACAGAACCATCTAAGCACACGGTTTGATGCTCTACACATAAAGGGATGCACGTTCTGGTTTTTTTTACACAATTTAACACAATCTTTAGGAACCTACCTGGGTTTTATTAATTGATATTTAATCAGAGCTCCACGGGGGAGACTTTCTGGCAAATAAAATGGACCTCATGTTGAATCTGGCAAGCACTACATCCCAAGAGCTGCAGTAGCACCAGCTGTATGTGACTCAGAGATATTCAGCAGTTTTGTTAACAAGGAGGAATATAGTGCAAAGTGTACTTGAATAGTTTTAAAGTTGGCAAGATTTGCGACCTCTTAAGACATAATCATTTGTATGCCAATTATTACATTCAAACAATGCAAATATCTAAAATAGTGGAAGTTCAGACACAGGATAGTGTGAAAATAAACTGAAAGCAAAATAAAAAGCAAGGGTAAAAGTGAAGATAACCAAGGTACCAATGATGAGATGAGAAGTCACCACGTCCACAATAGATCCCAAGTTCCTTTTTAGGAGGCAACCAGGAGTTTCAGTCGACCATGTAGATGAATGTGACTGTCAGTTGTGTAAATAAACATGCCTCCATCAATATTTTTTGGCAGGTTAATTGAGCAGACTGTCTCTGTTTCAGTATTGTTTCAGTTCTTACTTTTATAGCTAAACACTTACTTTACAGTTTATTGAGTCAACTTAGCTAAAAGTAATGCAATGTAAAACAGCAGCACTGCAAGAAAATGACCTCTACGCAGGTTATAATGCTAAGTATTAGATGCGGTGCTGTTAAACGTTATTTTGTATTAATATCAATATCATTATTTTTATTATTACTGGTATAATGTTACTTTTTAAAGGGGTTACTTGTTGCATTCCAGACATGTCATGTATTAATACAAGGGGGAAGTTCATTGTACATACACCCACTAATTAATGCTCAGTGTGTTCTTTGTTTACAAGACAGACAAGATCTGTAACTCTTGTCACATTAATGATGCACTTTTTTTTCATGCTTTTTTAGTACAATTAATGACAGTTTTTTAATGTTTAATTAGCCATTAACTAATAGTTTGTTAAGGTCTTGTTAGAGACATTATTATAAAATGTTGGCATTAATATTCATGCCTACTGAATATTCATGTCCATCCTTGGCCATCAGTATGCCTGCTAGGCGCCAGTAGAAGGCCAACACTTATAATTGGCAATCTTTTCCTGTTGGTTGACAGTACAGAAGAGTCATTTCCTTGCATTCAAATCTGCAAGTTGCACAAAGCCGGCTTGTCAACTTTCCACTTCATTACAGGTCAAGCAATAGACTCATTTCTCTCAGGCGCATCGCTCCCATAATTGTTTTCCACCTCTTCTTTCGTAGCCAATTTACATGTGCTCCCTTGCTGAGTGTAATAGAGACAGAGAAAGGAAAGACAAAAATGCTCCTGCTTTTCACTTCCACTCACCGTCCATTAACGACGTGACACATGGAACGCAAAAAGTAATATGAATTCTGTTCCCCTTTCTATAGCATTTGCTTTGAGGCATATGATACAGTGTGTTCAACTGAGTGGAGAATTCTACTGGAAATTATAATGTTAAAAGGAGAAAAATGGGATGAAAGCAGGCTGAAGCAAAGGTATAGGCTGCATTCAGCAATAAGTCGATACTTTGGGTGGCTGTGTGCTTTATGTATAAGTACTTTCTTAAGTATAAGCCTGTTACGATGAATGGAAGTAAGACATAAGCAAGACTTGACTGTCAGTGTGTAACAGAAGCTTCAATTACCCCATTTAGGCTCAAAATAAATGAGGAAAAAGAGGTAGAGGGATACACCCTTACAATAACATGCCATTTAGAACATCTTTAAAAAAAAAAATCCATAATAAAAATCGAGCAAAGGGTTTGTATTTTGTTCCAGTCAAGGCTTTTTTTTTAATCAGCTGCAGACACAAATGCCCATGCTGTCCCGCCATAGCGTTTTAATTGTGGCCAAATTAAATCACAAGTTGAAACATAGATACAGTACATACAATTATAATGATTAATCCACAAAATATTATTTCATCTGCTGGTCTCATTAAAGGGAGATGATCAGGCATCACATTGTGATAAACCAGGTAAGATTTGCTGTATTACAACTACGAACCCAAACACACCACTCACTGGCAAAGAGGAAACTGCCCCCAGTGTAGCCACAGGCTGCCACAACACAAAACCAACGCAGAGGCAGAGGAGCCAGTGTTATCAAAGCGCTATTAAAATATTAAAAACCCATGATAGCAAAACACGAAAATTAAATCTAAGTATTTGTAACTGGTCTGGAAATAAGAGCGAGAGGGCAAGTACAACATAAAAGTAAAAGAATTACAATTTCCCTTCTGGCTTAGGGAAATATTCCAAAATAAAAACTGATATTTCAGGCTCATAGTCAAGGCATCCCATAGGTCTGTGTGTCCTCAAGGCACAACACAAGTTTGAAAATCAATGTCAATTAGCCAACAAATGCTTAATATATAGCAACATTTTATGACATACAGTATAACCAACCAATGCCTTGTTTAGGTTTTTGTTGCTTATTTCTTTGCATCTTGCAATATTTATGATGCACTTTAGGATATTCTAGAAGGCTTACATGTAAATTACTTAACTACATATGGTGAATATGACTCGATCTCTAAGGACACTATGCCCCACCCACTTACTGCACCACAGGCCTGTCAATCAAACACGGCTCCAAACATACCACTATTTAAGGTGGAATATCTAATGAACAATGGAATTATTTTCAGATGGACCACCAGAAAACTAATGATGTGACTTTAGTGGTTGACACCCTCATTTAGAAATTTTTTTTTTTGACTTTGTATTTCATGAGAAAAGTTGAATCAAAGTCTATGAAACCAGAGTTTTTGAAGCTAACCCCTAGCAGCCCTCGGGGGTACTGCAGTTTAAGACACTTCTGCATTGGCCTAATTTTCTCAAAACCAGAAGCTACATCCACGCGGTAAAGCGTAAAATACACCCGTCAATCTGCGAGAGGGCAGTGTGTCAGTGTCACGGCTTTGCTTCATGAGGGTTCAAAAATTATGTGCTTTAGCGAAACAAAACAAAAAACACGTTGTTAGTAGTGTAAGTACAGTAAGTAGTGTTAAAATCTTGGTCAGAATTTTCTGCCAACATTTTCAACGCATGTTCACAGTGCTTGTACAGCATCCTTGTATCCTTCTCACTCCTGCCTTTATAAATCGTCATCCCTCTGAAGTCATAGTGCTGCAATAATTGTGCCCCCACTGTTCTAAAAAATCTCTCATTCTCTTTCCCTCCCACACTCCTCCTCGGTGACTCAAAACCCCATTTCTTGACGCCAACTGGCATCGGCAAGCGAACACAAGTTTCTCTTATGTCACCCTACGCACAGACCACACGATAATGCTAATTCACCACAACTACAATTTAGCATCGTTACTAAAAATTTTCAACATGTTCCCAGACATTTCCCAGTGACTGGCACCACAATTACACAACGAAAGGAGCGGACAAACCGAAGTGTAATGCGAGCAAACCTTTCCCTGGATTGCATCAACAGAACAGAATAAACTGCAACACACTTTTTTAAATCAAATCTGGCAAAGGAGAATCAACATTTGATGTAGTAGCACATATGTGGATTTTAAGACTCCTTGACCCAAATGACTGTAAGAAGGTGTGAAAGGATTTGAAACCTTGTTTTTTCTGTCACTGCTTTCTTATTCTTTCTTTTTCCAAAAAGCAGTCTGATTCTTTTTTATAGTATCAAAGCACAGTTTTTCCTGCCTTTTTAAGTCTGATGTGAGCACGTTTCATCAGTGAGGAATGGATTTCGAATTGGTCGTATGCATTCTATCATTGACAAGCACGTGTGAGTCTTCTTTCTCGGACAAGCCTGCTGATGGTAAACTTGTGACAAACCACGATCAAATAACCGATGGAAGCTTTTCATCTTCCATTTTACCCGACCATAAGGCTGTTTTTCTGGCTGTACTGCAGAGAGACCTTCACAAGGCCGAGCTTTTAATTGCTTCTTTGCAGGGGGCTCGTCTTGACAGTGCCTCACATCTTTTCTACCGTGGAAAAAAAAAAAAGAGAGAGAGAGAGAGAGAGAAATCTTAGAAACAGCAGCAAAAGGATTTCTGCCTACGCTTGATCTCCCCTGTGGAGTTTGTCAAACAAAAGAAGATCCTTTAATTTGGTCACAACAGGGGCCTTCCACTATACTCTGCATGCAGACATTCTGGCTCGAAAAGTCAGTGCTCCCCCTAATGTCCCAGAAGAGTTGTCCGACCTCACAAAGTTCATGAACATGATTGTGACTATGAATATCTTGTAGTGATGAACGTGCCTTTTATAACAGTGTGATCTTGTCTTTTGACTTTAATCATCTGACACAAGCAAGAGAAACATGATGTATTTCTTCTATGTTTTTATGATGATGTGTGTGTTTCACCAGGCTTACCAAACCATTAGAGTATCGCAGCGTTTAACTTTTTCAGTTCCTCACACTGCTAGACTCGCACCACAGTCTCTGTAAAGTCTCCATGGGAACCAGCACAGAGGAAATTGTTTCTCATAACCAGAGCTCGCAAGGTGTGAGGGCCTTAAAAGAATTCAGAAAAAACCCCAGCTGACAATAGCCCTGGCTGACACAGGAGGTCTGTATGAGCTAGTTTTACCCTCAAAGTGATGAGTTGTAAATCTATCCATGTTCCTCACGTGTGCCTCCGCTCCATCTGCTGCAGCAGTATATTCTCAGTGTGTGAAACAGAGTCGTAACACTTTTAGGAAAATTGCTTTTTAAAAGAGCGTGAGTTTAAATTTCAATGATACGGAGAACATCCTGACAGGTAATTTGATATACAGTATAATACAATGGGATGAATTTGAGGATCTTAAATGAACAGATGACCTGTCAAAGATTGTGGTGCATACTGTTTATGAATGCATGACACTAAATTAAATGTCTCCTGAATGAACACTTTATCCATAAAGTCCACTTAGTCAGTTCATCTTGTCATGCTGACTGGACACAGAAATCACATTTTAAATAAAATGTTATTATTGCATTAAAATTATTTCAAAACATAGTCCCATACTGCACAGAATCTAACTTGTATAGTAGGATCACAGGACTTAAATGGTATTCAAATGTATGCATATATTTTGCATTAAAATATACTGTATAAGTACGTGTGGGTGTATGCATGAGCATGAGCAAGTATGCCTTTTCCATCTGTCTCTGTGTACATGTAAATCTTCAGAAAAGTAGATTTGTTGTGCTCCGGTGTATATTTTTTTTTTCCCTTTTAAAGTGGTCTACAGTGTTTTGAAAGAACCAGAGGCTGAGTGATCCATTTACCCAGCAGGGGCTGCCGCTCTGTGGGGAGCTGGAGGTCTCAGTGTCCCTGGAGTATCTTGATCCCCTCTCATCCATCTCCTGGTGCACCTGTGTGCTCTCCTATTCAAAGCCCCTCTCTGACTGTGCTAAGAAGCCAAGTGGATCCTGGTTAGTCCAACCCTGGGGCACGCCTTTGCCACGAAGCGTTCAAAGCTTAATGCGATGTTAAGGTTCAACTACATAATTGAATTCAACAGAACTAATGTAAGTGTCTTACAGTAAAGAAATAGTTCAGCATCAGAACTATTCATTGTTTAATAAGAATTGCATCTATATACTGCATTCCTCCAGCTGATTTGTAGTATTCTGTAGTTACATACACTTCTTCTAAATACATTGAGTCAAGGTACAGTAAAAGTAAACTGAAAAAGTAATGACATTTCATTGGAGGAAACACTGGAATTCTGTTGTAAATTGTAAATTGGTTAATGAATATAAGGGCCTTATAATCTACTTTTAGACAGAGCCAGTTCTCCATTTACTTGTACATCTCCAACTGTTGCCACTCATCCATGTATATATTATTTTTTTCTTATCTCGCCTCGACTCTGAATTCCTTTTTATTTATATTTCACTATGCCTTTCTCCACCTCTCAGTTTGTCATTTCATGTTGGCTAATTGATAATATCTAATTGATATATCTAATAATATCTGATTTGACATGTAATAACCATTAAAAAGTTTGTTTGGCCACATGTGAGTACCCTTTCCTAGTTTGAAATCACTGGTGTAGAGTGTATGTCATTGTGCTGTGTATGTTGATATGCGTGCATAGTGTACTGTATATTGTAGAGTGAAGATAACACATAAACTGAGGAGCTACAACAGCAGTTTTAATCATACAAAGAAAATAAATTCATGTGGTTGTTCTGTATCTGTCAGCTAATAGTCATTTGGAAACCTACTCTGTAACAACTTTCTTGGCTGATATTTTTCATAAGCAGCTGGGGGGATTTATACCCTTATAACAATGAAAATGTATGAGGATAGGAGGTGCAATATACATTCTGGGATGATGTGTACTGATGTTGATGGACAATTTATGGCGCTTCAGAGACAAACAGACAAATGACAGTTGCCTGTTGATTTTTGTGGGCTGCTACTGCGGGAATCTGCCTGAGCACTGCTCATTCTGTCATCTCTGGCAATGAGAATAAATGTCAGACATTATGCTTGATCAGCTATGACCACTATATTCGCCCTCAGGAAATGTTGACGAATACTTAAATCACACACTTTGACTGAGTCTGCAGCTCTGCACTTCAGCTCGCCAAAATCTCTCTTTTCTCCTCATCCCGGTCGCTCCCTTCTCTCATTTCTCCTTTCCCCCCTCTTTTCTCTCTGCTTTCTCTCTCTTCATCTGAGAATATGATTTGTCATGGTGACTGAGAGAGGAGATAGAAAAAAATGTTTACTTCAGGAAAAAAATGTCTCTAACGTGTCTTAATGTATTCTTTTAAAAGAATTGACGCAGTGGCACGGAAAAAGATTAATTTATCACGCCATCAAGCACAGGAACAGCTGCAGAGAAGGATGGGTGTAAATTGCGAGTCGCTGACAATGCCTGCGTTACAGATGGATTTCTCTGTCTGCGTTTCATATTGAGATGCGGGGTGTGTGAGAGGAGGGGAAGGGAGGGATGGGAGAGAAAAAGGGGTTAGCGAAAAAAAGCAATTTTGTCAGCTTTCGTCCAAAGTTTGTGACGGGGGTAATTTTGATCCATTAGCTCTCAGCTTGCTCGCCTTGGCCAATTTTCCATCTTTCTCACTTTCACAAGATCTGCTCCAGGGAAAAAAATACCTTTGGCCCTAATGGAATCTGTTTTCAATGCAAAATGTGCATGGATACAAATCTGTTGGATGCTTTCCCTTCCTACTAACCCAATCTGTTGTTTAAGTCGGTGTGAAATTGTATGCAGGTGTGTGGACTGTTAACAGAATATCAGTCTGCTCATTCTTTAACCGCAGTTAAAAGTTTTATGTCATTTTGGGAAGTTTTAGGAATTGCTCCAGCAGTGTATCTGTCTAGAAATGCCCGGGAGATGGGCAAGAGGCCAAGAAGCCACCCCCTCAAAACTGGGATTGTGAGATGACAATAAGAGGCAAGATCAAAGGGAATTGTGGAGAAGGGGGTGAAATGCTGGAGAGCCACCTTCAAAATCGCATCACTGGCTGAGCGAGCGTGGCAGCATTTAAGGTGCTATTTGTAATCTTTGTCCCTCGGCCCACATAATGGAAAATAGAAGCACAGGAAGCTACAATTCACCTAAAGTGTTTATTTAAGAAATTATTTTTTATGGTTATGTTTCGATTTAGATGTCTTCTGTTCAGTCCAAATGAAAATGTGAAAGCACGACCCACACAGTGCAAATATTACAACCACAAACTGCACATTGTTAAAGCTTGAAATGATCAGAATATAATACAGCCTCAGGAGGATGGTCTATATTTCAAGGGAGTCAGGGATTGTACCAATGCAATAATACCTTTACTTGAGTTGCCAAATTTGTGTTGAATCAGGAAAGGGCACCATTTATTTCCAAATCAGACTTTTCCCCAAATCCATCTTGCCCTCCAGCATTATTCTTGGAGCAGCATCTCGAGGCCAACTCTCTTCAAAATGTGAGAATTATATAGCCAAAATCATAGAGCCAGAGTTTCTCAGGGCTAACTTCCTGTTGTACCTCCCAGGAGGGAGCAGTGCCTCCTTTAACGAAAAAAAGGCTTTCTGAAAGAAGGATTACTCCCCTGTATATTGGTCCATCTCTCCTTTCCCATTCCCTCTCCAGCTTTTTGGATTGACCACCCATGTGGTGCACCGCTCAGCTGAACTGAACTGTGGACCTGTTTTGAGATTTTTTCTCTTCAGATTAGAAATGCCAATTATGTTTTATCAAGATGGAGGGTCAATAAAATATTGAAGCAACAGTGTTTACTCCGATTAAGCCTCCAAGTGCCAGATGGAGATTATGGGACAGTTCAAATTCGAGTTTGGCGAGAAATAGGGGCACTGTTGAATTATGGATCACACGGCGAGCCTCTGGGAATGCAAAGAATAGATAGGGAGGTAATCCCAGGGTGCTGAGGGTCTTGTGAGGGAGGAGGGAGGAGGGAGACGAGCTGATAGGAGAAGAAGTGAAAAATCTCTGGATGGATGAATTAGGCATCTTGGTTAGTTTACTTTCAGCTCTTACTATCTGTAAGCTAACCTCTTCTTTAGAAACCCTGTTTTAGTTTACAAAATAAAATATATTCATTCCCACTGCAAATAAATATTGAATTTCCTCTTTTAACATACACAATTACATCATAAAAACTATAGCCACTGCATTCTGTGTTAAGAATAGGAATTTTTCAGATATAGCTATAAAAAAATTAAGTAAAATGTAAAGAAACTGATTTAATAAAGAAAACATATTGTCAGCTGGCAATCTCCTACTTCAAACATAATTCAATTTCCCCTATGAAAGGAGATATCCCTTTAAATTAAATTAGTTTTAGCTTTCTTTGAAGGTGCAATAGGTGACAGACCTCAATTATAATGTACTAATTAAAAAAAACATAAATAAATAAATAAATAATTTGATAGTACTAGGGGAGAAGGGAGAAAGTGTGTAGCTCGTGAAGCTTGTGAAGTTGCTGCTATCTCATCATTCCCATTAAAAGAAGGGAGAGCAGCTAAAATTGAAAGTGACGGTGGAGTCTTTAGGAGGCGGCCTGTGATTTCCAAATTATCATATTTTCCGAGTCAATAATAAAAAGCTTATGATAGTGCTAGCTATGCTGACAGGCTTTAATAAGATAGGGTCGCTGGAGCGCGTCAGACCGAGGGCCAAGCAGTTGTGTGTGTTTGCGTACGTATTTCAATGTGTGTGTTGTGCACCTGTGAGAGACTGTGCATGAATGTATGTTTCTGTCCAGCAAAGTGTGTTTTTTTCTGGGTGTATTTGTGCATCAGAGACCGTATGAGTGAGTCATGTGAGTGCAGTCAGTTGGAGGAGGACAGTCTGTCAAAATACTGTCTGTTCAAACTTAGAAAATGTAAAACTAACAGAAAATATAAATCACATGCCTGACTTAGACCCTATCCAAAGATTCCTGTTTCTATATTTTTGTGCTGTTTTTGTTCACAAGATATTTATCATACACAACATTACAAAACCCACAAAACTTCAGAATTTACATGCGCTCGTGTTCAGTGACAAAGTATTCTGTTTATTAGGTTATTTCAGTTGAGGTCGTTTGAGCAAATGTTGCTCTCACGACCATAAAACATACATATTAATTTGTGGTAACGTTATCAAAATTGTATCTTTTTTTATTGACACAGCACATAGTTATTTTATGGCATGAATGTAATGCAGCCCACTCAGCTTGTGGAAACCTGTTCAGCTTGATTGCTAATAAAAACAACCCTGCTGCTTGATGTGTAATGTAAGAACTAAAACCATGAATATGATAAAACTTTTCACATTCTGCACGGTGTGACAAGAGCATGCTGGCTTCTGTCACTAAATGATGATGTGCACTCGTGTACCAGTGCCCCATACTGTATGATGCATGAGCCACGGTATCTGAGGACCTCATTGATACCATATTAGGAGAAAAGATAAAAACTAACCGGTCCATTGGGCACAAGTGTAGATCCTTCATTAGGGCACTGTTCATTGATTTCCCTGTTGGTAATCTCACACTGATGAAGTGAGTGGGTACAAATATGCACAACCCAGTGATTACCTTGACCCCATCCTACCCACAGCCATTAAGAAGTGGGTGGAGGAGGCTGACGGGTAGCGATAATTGTCTCCAGGGAGGTCAACGGGGAAGGTTGAGGTGGTGTCCCAAAGATGTGTGTGCCTTCTGAGTGCAGTCATTGTGGTGGAGATTGGTTGGATGAAGAAGAAGAGATGCAATCAACACTCTTTTGAAAGAGGTGTGTGTCTTAACAATCTCGCAGACACGAGCAGCTATCATTCACACAAGCAGTCCGGCCTGTTTTACCACAGTTCTCAAGGGAAACAAGACTTCCCACGCATATGGGCACAAGTTCATTAGCTGCATCCCAATGCTGCCTTGAACCTGGAGGATGACTTGCTTTTATCAAAAAGAACTGAGACCAATCTGTGGCAAAGTTCAACCAAATTACACCTTGTACTCAGCTTTAGCAGCTGTACACCTGGCACTTTGGACTCCTGATGGATGGCTCTACCTTCACCAGGAGTCTCCACATTCCTGATGAAACTGCCCAAACATGACCACTTTTGTTTGATCATGTAATAGCATAACTATTATTGACACTGTCTCACAATTTGATTTATGTGGTTGAGGCACTATTACATCCATATACGAGAGGCTCATTAGAAAGGCCCTGCCACTCCAGTGACAGCCACAGGAGCCTGTTATGAAAAGCAGGCACTAGCCTGTCCTTTCCAATAACCTTTCCTTGGAAGGAAGAAGACAGGGAGAGACAAAACAGGTAAAGAAAAGAGAACGACAGCTGGGGAAGTAGAGAGAGACCGGTTATGGTAACGGTTGGTGGCATTATCGCCTAGATGGCTGACAGGGAGGTCTGAGTCTGAAGCCCTCTCTCATTAGATATGCGAGCACATTAGCAGGGACGGCTGTCTTGCTAAAGGTCAGGGTTGGAGGATGCTGGGACGACGGCGAAGCGCGAAGCGATGAGCATCCAACCTTCGGGCTCACCTCTTTGAACTTCAATCATTTTGGCCTGGGCTTAATAGGTCCCTGGGGAGGATCAGAAGCAGAAAGGAATGGGGAGGGGAGGGGAGCCTTAATGGGACATCACGCCACCTTGACATTTTAATTAAGACTCCCAGCCATTAGCATGCCAGAAGTTGGACTGTTAAATTGGAGCCTATGTAAAAGCAAATGACAGGATGTCATTTTTCCTTGAGTTTGTATGTATAACATAAGAATCTACAGGGCGAGATGATTGCAAAATCAAAACTGAAGGATTTGCAAGGTAACGCAGTGATAACATTGTATTGCTAGTGTTTTAGAACATTACTGTGCATATTATGTAATGTATTGCCATGTTTGTATGAATATGATACAGAACCAATCTGACAAGTATTTATATTAAGATGTAATACTGCTAAACATCATAATTGTGCATCACTGCTATGGTTTTTCCCTGTCAATTCTCCAGCATTGAACTGACCTGAGTCTATGAATTCTTGATGAGAACACACTTTAAAACATTACTAAGCTGCAGCTCCACCATGCAGTGCTCCTTGTGTAGAAAGTACATATTGTTGTCATAAGGACCAATTTATGTTTTTAGTGCTCTTGAAGGTATTATTGCTGTAAAGGAAACGTATGTGACGCTGAAATTGCCACAGTGGCCCTCTGCAGATGGAAAACAGATATTCAGCAGTTGTGCAATCAAATGCACAGACAGTGAAAGAATTCAGGCATTCAGTTTTAAAAAACATAGGTGCAATCTGAACTAATACTTAACATGGAACCATCAAAATATGATTGTAGTTATGACAGAACACTGCAAAAACATCCTTCTTTTACTGAGATGTACATTTTTATTATGTTTATAAGCTACTTTAGCCATTAAATACATGAAGGCTACTAAATCCGATATAGCCCACAAAACCCAACTAACAGCTGTTTATAATCGGCCAAGAAAATTTTAACCAAAAGAAAATTTAGAACCCAAAGAATAAGAGAAATAATAAGATATAAAGTAAAAAAAATTGAAAAGTACATAAACAAGATTCACAAGTGGAATTCAACAAGAGCTGGATGTGATTAGCTCAACAAAATCAAAATTGATAAAATATGAACAATACCTAATACACGTGAACACCTAGGACCAGACATACACATGCACACAGTCTTCATGGTGTTAGCTCCAAATTAAAGCCAGTCAGTGTGATGAACTTAATGGACTTCTCTCTCTAGCCTAAATTTGACAAATCCTATCTTGAGCTATGAAGAAAGAAGGGCACTATCGATCTACAGTGCCACCTAATTCGTCACACTGCCTGATGTTCCTCAGAAAATAGTTGACCACGGGGGTTATTCAATACTATTTTCTACCTGGATCCACAGAATGAAACTGCTCTTCTTCTGCAAAAAATTGAATGATGACAAGTGTCAGGAGACGATGAGATTTGCGACAGAAACGCTCTCTCTGTTGCCTTTCACTTCTGGAAGCTTCATTGACAACATGAATAGTCTCTGGGCTCTCTAACCAATGATTTACAGACCAGAACTGTACCGATGTGTCTGGTCTCCTTTCACTCACTCACTGCACTGATAGAGTACTCCACATAGGCATCCCAGCTTCTTAATATGTGGATATCTGAACAGTGAGCAGGGATATCGTGCCATTAAAAGCAGCTACTGTATTGTATGTGTGCCGTCCTATCACTGTGGTCACTACATTTGAGCTCTGTATCAGACCTATTGATGGTACAACACATGTTTAATTGCATTTTGTTACCTCCATTTCATACAAGGTCTTGTCCTCTGAGAGGGTTTAGGTCTCCCTATACTTCCACAACGGAGCAGACAAACATAGCAATCTTTATAAGTGCAGAGGGAAACCATTGTAAAGCCACTGACCCTGCTGAGAACAGGGCACTAATAGTAGTACCTCTTAAGCCAAATGTGATAGCAACTGACAAGCCTCATCCTGAAGTGCACAAGGAACAAACTCCTGTGCCACGTATCTCCAGTGAACAGCAGAGCATGAGTAAAGAATGTGCAGCGTGCATGTAATCATCACTGTATGTATGGAATTACTTTTTGATGGGATATAGTCAGCGGAATGTAACTGGACCTCATTCATCACATCTACTGAGCAGCAGAGCAACTTCAGCACCCATTTTAACCACTGTAAGTTTTAGGAATTGTTGAGGTCATGTGTGCCTTTCTGCTCTGGCAGCCATTTACATATCTCACAATATCAGACTCTTATGACTCTCACATGATGTGCCATCTTATGTGGTATCATGTGACATCAAGGTATGAACAACCAAAATGTCCTGGAATTGCTGGTCACAATAACCAAGCCCCAAAAGATCACAGGACAATGCATGGGGCCAATATAACGATTACAGCTGTGAATAAACTGTGAATTAGCCTTTATATTATCAGAATTTGATCACTTTCAATAGAAATTGATCAGTCTGGAGGAGCTACATCAAATAAATATATTATTCCATGCTATTACCATATGTGGAAAATTAGCAGGTAATTTACCAGATCAGTCAGAGAATAACTCCAGTTGACATGATCTACTGGGTCAAAAAAATGCAATAGCCTGAAAATAATTTGGTTATAGTTTTTAGTGTAATTTTTTTGAAATATATGCATAAATAAATCTTTTGCCCCTTGGGTTTAAAAAATATATTGAAGGTGCAATATGTAAGATGTTTAGTTCAAAAGAAATTTAAGAAATGTACTAAAATTATCAACAGGATTTAATGAAAGAGCAGTTCCAGCAAGCTTTAGCCCGTCTTGGCTCTTAATACCATTCCGTACCTCAAGAAGCAATAATGAGTCACTGTAGTGTCTAGTTTGCTCTCCGTCCAACATGAGAGGAAGAGGGAGTAGCAAATTCTCATCAAATGTCAACCAACAGTGACGTCACCCATTGGTTTGTCAACTGCTGTTATGAAGCCTTGAGTTTGACTTTTCGGCCGTCACCATCTTGCTAGCTCAGAGCGGTTTGGAGCCAGAAGTGACCATATTTGGATGAGCTAGGAGGGAGCTAGCGGTGGATCTGACTCCATTGGAAACCTGAGGACACTACGTCCCACCCAGCGCTAGCGGAAACCTGACTGTACCACAGGCCTGTCAATCAAACAGACGTGCCCCCCAAAACACAGCTTTGAGGCTTATTTTCTACGTAATGATAAGATCATTTCCAGATGAATTGCCAGGAAACTAATAAGAAGGAGGGACTTTAGCGAACGACACAATAAGAACTTGTGGAAAAAATGATTGACTTTGTATTTCATAAGACAAGTCGAATGGGAGTCTATGGAGCAAAATGGGAATCAAGTGTTCAATATTGCACCTTTAATGATGAGGCATCAAAGTTCTACCTGGGTACATTTGACACTATTTACCTGCAAATACAAATAAAAAAAACAAAGAAGATGTTTCAAATGTTCAGAAAGATTGACTGAAACTGTCTATGTGAAAACCCGGAAAAGCTAATCAAAGAGATGCAAACTGGGAGATGATAATGCTAGAAGTCTGGCTGTCTATAAAATGTCTGCTCCAGTGAGGAAACTTCTCCCAAGTTCATCACTGCAGAAATATACTTGACAGTTGTTACCAACTAACTTAAGAGCAGCTTCTATATACAGATTTAACCAGAGGCTCTCCACCATGGCTCAGAACCAAAGATCTTAAAGCTTGTAGGCGTACAGGGTGTTTTTCAGCATAGAATATTAAAAACTGAATTTATAGCTACACTCCTATGTCTTCTGGTGAGTCTTCAGTGCAGCCGCAGGGAAGTCATTTAAAAGTTGGGAAAACTGGTGTTTAACAGCGTTCTTAGGAGACACCAATGTCAAGGTTTGTCCATATGATCTGAAACACAGCCAAGTGACTTCTGAGAATAGAAAAAAATATCAGGAGGTGATGGGATATAAATCATCGGTTGCAACTTTTTTTGCAAGGCATGTTGCAACTGAATGTTATCTGCTTCCAACACTCAAACAAAAGTCAAAGAAAACCATAACAAACAGTTTTCAATCAAATCACATTAGCTGTTTACTAATTTAATTCAAGAAAACGATGTAAATCTTGATTCATCCATACTGATTCAAAGCACTTTCTTAGTGCTACAGTCTACCCCGAATAGCTTTGATCCTCTCAGTGGGTTGTATTAGTGCTGTGGATATACTCTGGGTTTTACCTGGCATCAGAGGATTGATCTACACCAGTGGGAGGCTACTTTGTTTCCTTGCCGAGTGTTAAGCTATCAGCGTAATGATGAACCTGTGACAGAAGCCGGAGCACACAGCCTCTGCGCAGAGAGTTATGATGCCAGCCATTAACGGATCGGCAACACGAGCACGGGAGATAAGTCTCCAGGGTGAAGTCCTGTGGCACATACAGAAAGAACACTCTTTTTAGTCCTCCTGCTTTTCCCTTCCCGCTTCTCACCTCTTCTTTTCTCTGTGTCCTGAAATATGTGCTCCATTATGTGTTTTTGCACTCTAAACTCCTACAGTTTTATAAATGATTCACACCAAGCTGCATATTTAACATCGTATGTGTGCTTATTTTGAATCCTAAACTTAATGCTTTAAGTTGCACACAAGGCCAATCAATGTGCACATACCATGTGTAAACTGGTACTGAGGGGATGCTATACTTGGTGCTGAGCCAATTACAGTAGTATTAGTGATAGTAAAGAGCATAGTTTCGTATTAACACTCCAAGGAATAGTTAAAAAAAAAAAAAGTTTTTGGTTAAAATAAGAAAAAAAAAAAATAGATAACAGTTTAATGTATACATATGAAGCTTTGAAGACACAGATCACAATTAGCTTAACCTAGCATTGAGACTGGAAACAGTCTCCCTACTAGTATCAAAGCTCACTAATTGAAACTATACACTCAACACGTTATATCTTCCCAATATAACAATTGTCATGGCGTCAAGAAGACACTCAGTAGTGACTCCCTCCAGTCTAGCTAAGCTAATTGCCTGCTGGCTATTAATGATGACAATTAACAATTGGAAGTGTAAGCAAACAACATAACTAATATTCAGCGGTCTGAATCTTTAAATACTTACATTTGGATTTGGTCACCAGTTTATTTCTGTCATAAATTTATTTTTTGTTATTCTCTAAATGGATCCATATTTTACATGGATACAGTTAATGGGCATAATGAGCAGGCAGCGAGTAATCTCTTGACGTCAAAATGGTCAACATGACTTTCTGACTTGCATGGACACAGAGTCTGTTACTCGAATGCAATTCAAGGATTTGGGCAGTCATCCGCTAAAGCGGCTAATTGTGTTGTTTTATCCCAAACTTAGAGGACCAAAATACTGAACTAATACAGTACATCCACACTAGTTCAGCCAAGTCAATTTCAGTTTTGAAATAAAGAGCTTATTTCTGAAGTAGTTCATATTCATAATTGTCAAACAAACTTGCATGTGCAAGTGATAGCTTCTTAGAAAAGTTTTGTAAGAAACTGCTCTGGAAAATGTAAACCTAAGTGAATCTATCATCTCAAGGTTTCATCAATGTTTAGGGAGAGACTTAGTATTCATAATGAAAGCAATTTGGAAAAGCAGTCCACCTAAGGCAAAACAGAATGGGACTTATAATCCGAAGCATCAGAGCTGAACGTCTGAACCAGTGCAGGCTCCATGTAAATGGGCTTAATCAAAAGCTTTACATCTGCTGGTGTCATAATTCCGATGGAAGGTCATTACTAGTTTGGGGAGCAGCTGAGCATTTCTCCATTAAAACAGGAGAAAAAACTAATTAGTTTGCACAACAAAAAAACAAAAGGGCTAAAACATGGCTGCACTGCAGGCTATCTCACAGATAACTCTCTTAGCCATACACATTTCGTAATTAGTTTTTCCCCTCCACTGGGATATTCAATAACCTGCAGTTGGAGTGATGGAAGAAGAGATAGTGATACTTATCTCAAATGTTTTCTTGCCACAAAAAATAATCCTGTCATTCAAAAGGAGAGGATTAAAACTAGAAAGAGCGTTCATGTTTCTGGCTGGTAAACAGGTTTGGAAGGAGTGGCATTCCCTCATGGGTTTAGCAGAGAAGCATATTTTTTCCACTCCAGTTCATTTGTAAGGTCCCTGTAGTGCTCTCATACTTTTTACTCATTTGGAAGTAAACAAAATTGTGTAAAAAACTTAAAACAATGAACTGAAACGATGAATAACTTAAATAAAGCCATGGACAAGCATTTAACGAACAGCAGTGTTTCTCCCCTTTTAGGGTGCGCTTAACAACTTTCACTTGAAGACCCAACCTTTCATAAGCACTGGTCACTGGCAGTTTTAGATATGGATCTTGTACATGTGGGTAAATTCAGGTAATTTGGATTCTTAAAATGGCTCAATTATCTGTCTTGTGGAACATAGAGACAATAACTTTGATCAGCGCCAGGGTTTCTGTTTGTCTGTGATGTGGCCCTGAGAGGGAGGGGTGCAGACAATGACCACTGGCTCTCAGCACTGATGGACAGATATGTTGGTTCATTCACATGTCCAGAGTCTGGGAGATGTGATTACTTCCGACAGCTTGTTTGTTCTCATTCCACCTGGCTGGAGCCAACCCCTGAGCCTCGCCACAGGACAAAGCTGCTTCAATACAAGCAGCAAAACAGCTTAATAAACCATTCTCATGTATTTTGTCAGCCAAGCATTAATGCACTGGTCTTTCAGCTATGGTAAACACTGGTGAGATGCTATGATACATACCTATTTGAATAAACATCTAAGATATCATTTGTAAGATATTTTCTAAATAAAATATATGGTCCAATAAAAACTTTTACATTTTGCACTGGAATAACAAAATATGGACATACTGTAAATTTCAAAAAGTAGTTTTATCTCAAATAAACAGAAATCATTTATTAAACTTTACCTGTTTTTCAGTGTCAATCATATTCTAGCAAAAAAAAAAAAAATCCTGTTTTATCTGCCTTTTAAATAATTTTACCATTGGCTGTAAATATAAACATAAAGATTCTTCCATTTTTGTCATGATTATAGTCAGCAGAATGTAAGTTTTCACGGCACTACTTCCACAAGTGCAGAAACACATTTCTACATTCATACTATGCTCTGAGGTGGTTTTCAGCCAGGCTTGTGACGTGGCTCTATGCACGGCAATGTTGGTTGGATGATTAGTCAGTCGCTTGGTCCCCTGACTTTTCTTGTTTGACCGAAATGTTTCAACAACTATTGGATGGATTTTAACTTTTTGTTATACACATTCATGTTTCTGTCAGGGTAAAGTGACATATCATTTTTATCTAGCGCCATCATCAGGTCACATACAATTTGCCCAATACCTTTGGTTTATGACCAATAACTAGGAAACCTAATGGCATTCCCAACAGCCTCAGCTACTCTTTAGCCTATTTGTATTTAGCAAGTGTGAGCATGTTAGCATTCCAAAGTAAAATACTGAACATTATTGTACCTGCTAAAAATCAGCATGTTAGCAGTCTCATAGTGAGTATACTATTCCCTGTGTTTATCTGGTAATTGAGCTTAATGCTTCTTGGAGATATTTCATATTCAAGTTTTAAAACTTTCAAAAAAAGTGTTGTCCAGGTTATGAGTCTTTTTATTGTAACTTTTTGTAAGGTTCAAACTAAAGTGATTACATAAGACTCATGCATGCTTCCCTTGCTTCCTAGAATGACTTACAACAAGACTTAAAAAGTCAGATGACCAAACTACAGTTTTTCAGCATGACAGAACATGAATGTTTTGGAAACTGTCATTAGTTTTAACTGCAGCTCTGGTTACCTTGGAAATCATCAGACTGTTTTTAAGAAATGGATTTGGTGCCTGTGTGCAGCCATGTGGTGCCATAACGAGTTTGTGCGATGACTGATGCCCCTGTTTTTATAATCCTGCCTGCTATGCATCTCCACAAAGTGCTTGGCTGTTTACAGAGACATCAAACCAAATCAATAGGCTGTGAATGGACAGGTCACTAAACACTCACTCCCTCATTAAGACAACCAGCTCATATTTTAGATGCACACGTTGGCACACACCCACACTACAAATATTCCACACTCACTCATACAAAAGGAGGCAGAGAGAAAACATACACCATGAACCCTTTGCAGTATCCCTGCTGGAAAGCCACATTATAAGTAGTTTTAAATAGAGTAAAACACCCATGTTCGGCTCCTGTGACAGCTCTAGGTATGACAAATAAAACATCTTAACCAATAGATAAATTCCAAGAAATGTTTTAATACCAGGTTGTCAGAAGCATAAAACTCCTGAAAAACTCAGAGCACAGAAACTTTAAAAACACTTCGAGAGTCTGTGAAGGACAAGAGTTCAGCTGAGCTGTTCAGAGCTCATTTAAAGACATTCATGCAATTCTTCAGAGGTTATTGAACAAACAACTATTTTGTGGAAGAAATTTTGAGCCATCTGGTGAAGCTCCATTGAGAGAAGTTGCTGCATTGCAAACTTTATCAACATGATAACACGCACATATGAAAGTGTATACAGACTTTTGAAGATGGCCCCCCTGAGTTGCAGACCACTCTCCACTCATGCACATTCACAAAGCATATCATTAAACATAATAGGGTTTTTATCACCGACTGTCAAGAAATACCGCTGCATTTGCATTCAAATTTAATTTGCCATACTGAAGCTCATGCATCCAAGAAATTTTTCCCGTATACCCTCCCCCTTGTGTCACACACATATGCACACATATACATGCACATGCTCATGATTTTTAATACCATCATAAAGGGAAGATGCTGCAGTAAGTCCCTGTATTTTAGTCTCACAATTCTGGGGTGGGGAGATATTTACTGCTGTTACTTCATGCTATGGCATGAACACATATCATCCCATACAATCAATATATGATTCTTTTGATGATATCCAGTAACACACACAGAGGTCATCCATACTCACTATGCTATTTAGTAATTTGAACTCCTGAATAGAATAATTTGTGTAGCATTACTGTAAAATATCCAAATGAATTTCAGTCCCACTATAGGCTACTAGCATTATGATTTGGAGAGGAAACACTAATCTGACAAAACAAATAATGCTAAAAATAACTGGAAAACAAATCATTAGCTTCTGGAAACATTTTTATGTCCTCCAATCTCAAACAAATGCAATGCCTTCCATTGGAGAAATGGAGCTATTGTGGAAGAGTGAGACTCTTTGCTTCTCTGCCTTTTTCTGTCTCTTTTCACCTGGAGTAATGCAGACTCCATTTCACAGACAAAATATCCTCTGTAGAAGCTGTCAAAGTGTTTACCCACAGGCCTGAGTCTCTATCTGAGGCCTGACATCTAATATAGAGAACTGGCCTGCAGCGCCCACCGCCTTCCTTTCCAAATGTCCAAGCCGAGAATGAGAGAGGGAGAGAGAATGGGAGGGAGGAAGGGGAGATGAGGTGCAACATGGAGATGGGAGGGGGCGGGCTGACAGAACAAACTGGTGGGGCAAGAGGGGAGAGAAAGGGAGGGAGTAGAAGAGGACGGGAGGTTAGAGGACGGCAAGGAGTAGAGGGAGGTGAAATTAAAAGCAGGGAATGAGTGAGTCTAAATGCTCAACGGTCCTCTCGGAGAAGAAAGGCATAAAGTAACTACATTTCCTCACAGACCAAGAGGAAAGAAATCTCCCAAGGGTGCTTTGACATAACTTTACCTTTGTCACCGGTGGCATTCTGTTGACAGAAAAGACCAGACACACGGGCTAATTAAACATAAATAGCTTGAGATTTCACACTGAACACTTGTGATTAATGTATGTTCATGAAGTGGTTCTGTAGAATCCCTTGAATTTATTTGCAACCTTGTCAACCTTGTCAAAGAGATGTAATATCCAGCCTTTAAAATCAAATCAACTTTCTGGGGGAAACAGTTTTTCCTGAGGTGTTTATGCAATAAATGCAATAAATGTGCTACTTTTTCACTTTATTGTACCTTTGGAGTGAGGAGGGTAGCAAAAGGTACATGTTTTACAACCTATAAGGAAGACATTTCTATAAAATGGGAGCTGCCTCTTGAGCACCATCAAGTTTTACTATCATCTTTAGCTTGCACAGAACCTCAAGGGTGGCTGCCTCTTCCTCCCAGACACACAAAAACACACACACACACACACACACACACACACACACACACACACACACACACACACGCACACACACGCACACACACGCACACACACACACACGCACGCACGCACGCCACACACATCGTCTGCACAGTGGGGGACCTCAATCCAATTAGCTTGATTATTAATTAAAGTGTGCACTCAGAAGAAAGCTGGCGCTGATGGAGGCGGCCCAAAGGGGGCGTCTGCTGAGCGGGCTCTGGACTCAATGTAGCAGTGATTAGGCTGCATGGCCAACACACCTATCCATGCCCTCTGCACATATATACACACACACACACACACACACACACACACACACACACCTAATGAGTGCACACGCATTTCAGTTGCACTCATTTTTTCTCTCTTATACTGTGTCTTTCTCAACTCAAGGAAACAATTCTTGAAGCTCATATTTGTGCATTGCTAATGTGCATACTAACATTAATTTGCTGTATCGTTGTCATGCATACAGTGTATATCGTACATCTGTGTTGTATCGAAGAGGACTTTTATTTTTTCTGTCTATTCCTCCCCTGTAAATAATATTCTGAATCATAGAATCATAAAGGGGAAGGTTTATAATATTGCAGGAGGAAAAATTAAATTGTGAAAACTAATGAAAAACTGTTTTCCAGACTTCTAATTTAAGTAGTGACCATCATTAATGAACATCTGCAAGCAATTGGTGGTGTGAAATTTCAAGCAATTAAACAGATTGAGATGATTTAGGAGTGATCTGTTAATCAGATTTTTAGAAATTGTAATTATTTTTGAGGGGAGGGGGGAATTCATTTTTACAACATGAAATGCTTTAAAGATGACAGCTTTTATTTACAAATAAGATATGATTTGTAAGGACCTACATTATATGCAAGTCCTACTAAATCCCATATACTGTATATACTACAAATACATTTACAAGGAAATTTTGTTTTTAATGAACAGTTTTAGATGTATTAATCTAAAGCCTGTACAAACCCTTATTTCTGTTCATGTGACTGCATCCAATGATCCCTCAAATACAGACCATGACTGAATGTAGTCAAAGTCTCTCATTGTGGAATCAGTGCACAAGTACTCAACTGTTTTTATTAACATTTTTAAATTATATTTTTGTAACATTATTCAATTTAATCGGAGAAATGACAGAATCGCATGCACTGTGCGTCACAAAAAGTGAATTTATCGCTTTTTATACACAGTCCAGTCATATTGTAGATATACTATAATTCACAAAGGACAACTAAGGTGAATCTACAACCACAAACACTCCAATGAGCATCATAACTGCATTGGAATTATTTGAAAGAATTACTTTTTAAAATATGCTTAAGGAAGATTTGAGAAATAATCACTTTCTTTTTCATGTTTATTGCATTGTCAACATGTTATTGCGTTATACTGATATTCACTCATATTTTTGTTTGTGTCACACATAAGTAAGAGTATCTATAAGAACAGCCAGACATGCTACTGTGCTTTAATTAAATATTTCATTTTGCCTGGGTTTCATTTGTGTATGCTGGTGAATGTGCTGTATTTAAAGTCAGAGATATTACAGTTGAGATTAATTTCATGTTAACTATTTTAAAAGGTCCTTGTTCAGTGTTAAGATATTGTTTCATGTGATGAGGACAGGGCGATGAAACACAGCCTTGGAGGCAAGGCTTCTCCCATTGTTTCATCCACAGAGTTGAATTAATGTGTTCTGCTGACCCCCTGACCTGCTGATTTACATTGCATCTCAAAGACACGGGTTGTAATAAAACGTTGGCCAAATGTATCCGCGCTCTCTCGGCTAACCAGCTAATGCAATGCACAGTGCACTGAGCTCCAACAGGGAATCTTAATGAAAATGAGCAAGTAGGGAGAAAAATGAGAAAACCTTTCTGAAATTAATCGAGGACCTCTATTAAAGAAACAAAGGTGGAGGCGGCGAAAAAAAGATCATAATTGAAATCCCACACAGAGGGCTTCCCTTTTCTTTACCCTTTCTATGGCAGAACTTCTTTATTCGCAAACTTTTTGATGCTGTGCTCCTCCAGCGAGCCAGGAAGGAGCTTTACATTACACAGATACATTTTTTCCTTCAGATTGTTTTTGAGCAAAGAGAGTGATTTGACAAAACACATAGTGGAGATGACAGATGCTCATCTGCAAGCATCTGATAAGCATCTCAAATGGGAGCTGAGCCAAAGAGACCAAAATACAATGAGCAGCTGCAAGGAAAAATCAACCTGTCAAGTAAACAGAACTCATGAAAAACTAGAGCAAATGAACGCATTTTATTTGTCATATTCAAGCCGCTGCAAAGGGACTACATTAAAGCTGGGCTGTGGTCGGAAAATTAGCAAACTGCCTATAACCCCTATCTTTACTGGTGACTCCTGCACACAAAACTATAATCTGCGCTACTCTATTGATTTTCCAAAACTGTATTTATGGTGTCTGGTGTTAAAAGATCAGCTTGTAACAATGACCACATGCATACAAAGCGAGAA
Source organism: Embiotoca jacksoni (assembly GCF_022577435.1). Classification (NCBI taxonomy): domain Eukaryota; kingdom Metazoa; phylum Chordata; class Actinopteri; family Embiotocidae; genus Embiotoca; species Embiotoca jacksoni. The sequence goes on along the minus strand of NW_027185229.1, from coordinate 7,083,423 downwards.
CATCTGTCACAACTTCAGAAAGATGTGAACGAAGTCTGTCTATTCTTTCTTCATTCACTTTTGTGGTTGTACATTTTTCAATTCTCTTCTAAAACTACACATGCATAGACCTTTTATTTTTAGTGTGGTTAATAAACCACCATGATAAGACACATTCTTCTTTGAGTCTAATGTTGACCATTGAGGGAGGTTCCTAAAAGCATAAACATTAGACATAAAACTTCGGGACATTTTGTTTGAAACGAGGTTATGATTATTTACAGAAGTCAAATAAAGATTAATCAAACACGTTCCATTGAAAACTAACTAATAAACCAGACCTTCTTTTCAACCATGTTTTATGTACTTAATGGAAAACTGCTTTCAGAAATCTACTGTTTCATTATGACATCGTGGAGAGAGTTATTTACTTGAATGGTCATTTCATAAAATAAATAGAGAGACTGTGTTTAAATTCTTTAATTGACAGTATTAATATAAAAATAATCAACATGTGTTTGTAAGTCCACCACAATGGAACTTTATTTCTTTGTAGCAACCCACATCAATTTGATAGTCCATTGGGATAGTTTTGAAATGGTTGTGACGTTTTCAGTGATTAGTTTTGTAGTTTGTTGTGATTTTAAACCGTTTAAATGATGCGCGTTGTTTTAGAGAAGTAATTAAACCTTTGATCTTGAATATGTCTGAGGAGTCCTGAGCTGTCAGGCTTTAACTGACTAAAACGCCACTGATTTCCTACCTGCAATGGATCAGCTGGCCCAACTGATCCAAGAGGGTGACAGGAACAACAGCAGATGTCTGACCCTGATCCACGAGACAAAGTCTTAAATATAAAGGGTGAGGCTAACACGTGTACAAAGTAGTGAAACCCTAAAGCATTTTATCGAACATTTTACTGCCATTACTTCCTATCAGCTGTATTATGTATTTTTTTTTTCTTTGCAGTTGAATGAGATGTCATTCCCAACCATTCTCTCAAATCAGCTGGACATCAAACAGTCTCTTGGGTTTCCATTTTAAAGTTCAACCAGATTGAAATGTAGATGAAGCGAAGGAGGTGAGTCAGTTCACCACCAATCAGTCTATAGGTGGCTGGAGTTCAGAATTCAGACATAAAGGACAGAATTATGTATTTTCTGCATATAGGGTCTAATCAACTGTTGGTTAAATTAAGTTTTTCTTAATTATCTTGTTTAGTCAATTGCGTTAAATAATGACCAAAGGTGTTATCTGAAAATTACATTTGAACTGATTTTCTCGATAAGTTCCTCACGCTTTTCTTAGAAAAATGTGTAAGGAGTGAGTGTGTTGCTCAGTGGGGGAGTAAATAAGGCTGGATAACAGCGTCTGTCTGTGTGTCTCTTTCACTTTGTGAACGATGTGACTGAGGTCTGGGCGGGACCCCGAATCCCAAGGTTGAGGGGGTGTCTGTTGATTGGTGTAGACATTTCCTATACTAGGACTGCCACCTGCTCCATTCACACACATAGCCCCCCCCCCCCACACACAATATATATATTTACCAGAACACACAAATAAGCATGCACGTGCACAGACACATTTACACAACAACACAGGCACGTTTCAGTTGTACAGAAACAGATAGTAGATACACACACACACACACACACACACACACACACACACACACACACACACACACACACACACACACAAACAATATCCCCTGGGGACAGGTGGCATAGACCATACGTGGGCGACGCAGCGACCACAAAAGTGATTCTTTACCGCCACCATCCTATCTGATTCAACAGGATAACCTTTGTAGAGCAAGGACACAGAAAGACAGAGACACTGTCTGACAACATCAACCTCTCCAGAAGCCGAGGTGAACAAGGGAGATGTTTGGTGCACCTGAGCTCTGTGGTGTTTCCTAAAAATGGATATTTTTCTTTTGTTTGAAATCCCCAGTTTTGATTTATTATAACATTCTGTTTTCCTCTTTTGTCTATTTGTGTGTTCAACAAAATTATATGATGAATAATAAGTTGTGTCAGTACACGTGTGTGAGAAACACTAATCAGTCATTATTGCAAATGAAACTCTAACTAATGCTAACTTACCCTTACACAGGAAACAGCTGTTTACCTTCCATAACGTTCAAACATGGTTGTACTGGGACTTTATCATGTAAAGTTTCAGACCTAGGCCATTCTCAACATTTCAGACATTTAAATGGCTGTGGCTGAAAATTTAGTTTGTTGAAAATGCATAATGGGAATCTGTTAGGGAGGAATGAGAATAGGCTGAGAGGAATGCCATTCTGGAGGAAAATATTACCTGTGATGTGGCATTTGAATAAGAATTGAATGAATCATGCAATTTCTGAATTATCTCCAACTTTGAATAAAGAAAAAGTGGCACGAGTTAGACCTGTCTACACACTGCATTCCCTCAAATGATCAATACTTGCATTGGTCTTTGCTGTAGTCTGCTATGATTGCACATGCTCTAAAAGGCCAAGATGTAAGGGGAGGGTTTTTGGAAGAACAAACATTGGAAAAAGAACAAATGTCAGTGAAATTTACATAATTTAAAATGAGCCAGAGGAATTTTCATGCCATTTCCTTTTTATAACTTCTGCATTTTTATTTTCCACGAGATACACATTCACTTGAAATGAAACTACAAATTGCTGTGTATTGATGAATTCAATCTTAGAAACAAAAAGACACATAGAGGGATACGGATAATGAAAGTATTAAAATACAACACGAGTCTTTCTGATGATTGCAGAAGTAGTGAATGTGTGCTACAATATGACAATAATACATACTAGAATTGCCAGTAGCATTTATTTCATGCTGTGTTTAATTCTCCAGGAATAATGATAAAAGGAAACAATCAAAACGAGTGTGAACACAATAAAGAGAGTGACAGAATGGGCTATTGCTCTCCCACAGGGAATAATTGAGCCCTAACCGGGGGTCGGCTGAATAAAGCACCCTCCTATCTACAGTAGCTTATGACCTCCAGTACACCCAATAGTTTCTCCTCCTTGTGTGTGAGGGGCTAGTGCACACATTTGTGTGAACATCTTTTTCTGTTGAATTCTTAAAAACCTTCTTGGCTCTTATGCATTTCCTCCCCAATGTTTTCCTGGTGATACATTTTACTAGTAGACCTTGTTTACTCTACGTTGGTGGTTACATCTTTTTTGTAACAGCAAAAACAACTCTTGGGTTAGGACATAAAATCCAAATGAAAATCTTTGTAAATCTATTGAGAAAACCTGTGTATTGTTTGGGGTGAAAATGGGTAAAAACCTAAAACAATGAGCCTTATCTCTGTACTGCAGGTAAAGGTTTTTGATCCAAAGTGTAAATATGCTCATGAATGAGACTGCTAATAGCTGTCAACACATTCCTTAATTACAGCTGTAATTTGTGTGACACCTGTGTTTTTAGATGCGGATTTCTTTGTGTGGCATGTGTGTGCATGACTTTTGTTAGTTGAAAAGTTGTCTGCATTTGAATTAATGTGTGCCTCCGCAAGTCATTATGTTTTCATGCACACATTAACCTGTGTTTGTGTGTATTTATAAGTGTTCATTTATGCAGGCTATGTTTGTGCATGTGCATTTGTCTGCGTATTTGTATGTGTCTGTGCGCGTGTCACCTACTCCATTTCTATGGAAATCAAATGCGGCAGCAGCCACAAGTTTACACATTCCCCCTGTTTTGACTCCATTCAATCAACTGTGTGCATAATTACCCTGGTGCCGTATGGTAATCTATTGGGACCCAAATATTGCAGTTTGACAAATCCTTCATTTGTATTCAGTCGCTACACAAAGCATCAATCGTGCTTTAGCACACATGCTGCCCACCAACCCCCATCTTCTCTCCTTACACACACACACACACACACACACACACACACACACACACACACACACACACACACTCCACCCCAGCAACCACGCCCCTCCCCACTCCCCAGAAACACAGAGCAGTGTGGAACCGAAAGCTGGCTGATTAGAACAGCAAGACATGCCGGGATCTGGGTTTGTCATTAATATTTCCCTCTTCCAGATGGCGCCTCCTACAATGCAAAAAGATACCACCACTGGGCTAGCAGACAGGGAGGGGCCTTTTATTGGAGGGAAGGATGAAATGAAGAGAAAAAAGGTGAAAAAACATCTCTTTTTTTTTCATCCTGAAGATGGAAGGCCAATAACAGCTGTCTCTTACTTCACACACTCATGCTTGTAGTATTACAGCAGCTTTCTCATCACATTATTTATTGTTGAACCTCACTACTCATTACAAAACTCATTCATTATATGACAATTATATTATTTACGTGGTATTTATCTGTTTAGGTTGTCCTCAACAATAAGAAATGAAGAGATCCGTCGAACAAACTCCAGGATGAGTCAGCTTTCTTAATCCCCCAAAATTACGTGCACATCTCATCAACGCACACCCCTACACAAATCTCCACAATTCCACACTGCCTGGGGGTGACTGTTTGAACCAGTGACATTTTGAGCCTTATTACATGCTCACAACACAACAAGCCACAACAAACAAGCAGCCCAATTTCAGTTTTTTTCTCTCTCTCTCTCACTCCTGCTTCTACCCCCTCACTGTCATTTTCTTTCATTCTGTTTGGGATTGAGGATGAGGGTTGGGGAGGAGAGCTGCAGTAAACAAGGGCGGAGAGAGAAAGAGAGATTAGCACCAGCTAATAATCCCCTCTTTCAACACGTGCAGCTTCATATTTCTAAATTAAAGTGGAGTGCAAGAAAAGGGGCTTATTAAACATTAAACCTCCTCTGGCTCCGTTGCACTGTGCACATCCCACCCCTTCCAGCTCTGCCCTGGAGGCTTGCAGAGCACTGTGCAGTGCTGGGTTTGCAGTGCTGGAGTAAACTGAGGCCATACATCACCCAACTGATCAGGCCTTGGGAGAGGGGCCCAGGCCAATCATTTTGAGGTTAAACAATGTAATTTGGATCTTGTAAGTGCAATTTATTTTGCCCGTCAGACGGAGGCATTGAAACATTTTCTCTTTTTTTCTCCCTCTCCATTAGATAAAAGGAGGATGCAATTTGGAGGAGAGGGAGCAGGTCCCGCAGAGGTGAGATATCAGCGGTCATTTGCTCATTGGAGAGAAGGAGATAAAGCAATGACCCACTACCTCAAATAAATATCAGAGCTGTCCAGAAAATGATCAGAAAAGACCTACCCGCTTACATTTAAAAAAAAAAAAAAAAAAAAAAATTATATTATGAGAATAAGCGCAGAAAATTTTGCATTTTCTACATCGATAACAAAAAGCCAGAAGTGTAAGTGAAAAGCAACTGACATACTAATATGACTGAGCAGGGATTCAGACCAAAGACATTTCTGTGGTAAAACAATGCAGCATCCTGTGTGTTGTTTAAGGTATTAGTGAGACAACAAAATACAACCCAGGAAGTCCAGTTGGAGTAATATATAAATACGTTTAAAGGTTTATCAGGTGCCAAAACACTCCCAAAAAGGGTTTTACAATGCTGCAGAGTTATCTGTATTATCTTTCCTCACAACGAATGCACCTGCTGCACCATCGGGCTGGCTTCACTCAAATGAATGAGAGTTGTGTTTTGTCATGCATGGCTTAAGTCAGTGCACGCAGCCATATTAGCAGCTCTGCAAGGTTCCATAGGGGTGCCTGGGATAAATGCTTAACATCAGCAGGCGAACAAACTCACAATGACGATGCTAACTTAGTGTTTTAACAATAGCTAAATAGCACAGTTGAGGGAATGTCAATAGTTTGCAGATATTTGGTCATAAATCCAGATACTGTCCAAATTTGAATTTTGACCTGGCGATAGATGAAATGTAATTATCAAAGTTGTTATAATTTATCTTGAAGGGGACATGAATTTGTCAACAAAAGAAAGTTGTAGAGTAGTCCAAAGGCAGTTACTGAGGCATTGACCAAAGTAGTAGAAGTCCAGACTGCTATACCAAGTGACCAACCATCGAACGTTGCCATCCTTAGAGTCACACCACTTGCATGGTTAAAAATCATGGGGCCAGTATGCTGCAAAAGTCAATTTTCTATTGTTTATGCAATGCAATAAACCCTGTAGATATGTTGATATGGACAAAGAGGGGTTTAATGTGTTGAACTGACTGAAGCAGGTAAATAATTATTATTTGATGCCTTTTCCTCCACACACTGAGTGTAGTTGTGTTCAGATGGCACACGACACACTATGTGCATGTAACAGCTAAAAGCTACACAAAAATTACTGTTTTTTATTTAGGGTACAGAGATGCCTTATTACGCAAAATGAGTAACTTTCAAGTTGAAATCCATCCTGTTGTACGATGTTTTTTTTTTTTTATACTGATCCTCATACTTCTCCAAGTTAAAATACTAAAGGAATATGTCTTCTCTAGTAACCACAGGCAAAGTATATCAGTCCTACTGGGCAATATCACCAATTATCTCCAGTGAGACACTGCCAGGTGTCTCAACAAGAATGGGGATTATACATACTCTCTGAATCACTGCAGGAGATTTGCTGACCAGAGGACCCAAAGCCAGTTTAATGTTCCCTCCAGTGAGAGCTGTTATCCTCTCCTCATGAACATATATTTTGGTTATGTCTCTTAATGTGTGCTGGGGTTGGTGTCGGTCAGGAAATCTCCTGCAGTTTAGAGGATTAGAAGCTACAAAGTGCCGCTGGTGGAAAGAATAAGATAGCCATTTGAGTGATACAAGTGAATTAAGAGATTAAGATGGTTTAGAAAGACTGATTACAAAACCATAGGGGTTTAGAAATGGGAAGACAAACCTTGAGATGGGAAAAATCCCTTTTCCTTTCCTTGGAGACAGTGCCTATTATTATTGGCTAAAACCAACACTTCATTCATCAAAACCTTTTTGAATGGATTGAGTCCTTAGATTTAACACTTTGATGAGATGGACAGAAGTGCAGAAATTACTTGGTAAAGGTTGGTATCATAACTCACCTGTATTTACAGCCTTTACATTCATCATCAACGTGTAATGCTAAAAAATTGCTCGAAATTTCAATCATTTTAATTTTGCAATACTAACATCATAGCGTACTATCTGCAGCAATAGTTGTACAGTTTGCTAGGAATGTGATTCTTTGGATGTTAAATACAGCACAATGGTTGGTCAGTCCACCACTTCAGTCCACACTGAATTATTTCAACAACTACTTGATGAATACTCATGAAATTTTGTACAGGCATCGTTGCCAACGATGACTCCTTCTGACTGTGGTCAGATAGCCAGGTTAAACTGGTGCGATATCTCAAAATATGACACTACAATCTTTTAGATGTAGTGTCATGAAATTGGCTGCAGACATTTTGTATTCATGTTCCCAGAGCAATGTATTGTTAAAATTACTGTGATCCATCTTTTAATCTTTCAGACAACAAAACGGATGACATTCACCTCAGCTGTAGTTTGCCTTGAGAACTAATTGCTAGCATGCTAACACTTCACTGAGACAGTGAACATTACTGGCTGAAGATCAGCATGTTAACACTGTCACATGTTGGTGTACTTAAAATAGCATTTAATTTAAAGCACAGATGTGTTAAAGTACAGCCTGACAGCTGCTAGCATGGCAGTAGAGTCTTAACCTCGTCTCACTGTGGCCTCAATGATAAAAAATTGAATCTAATTTTGAATTACACTATTATCATTTATAATTAAAGTGCAAATGTGACTCATACAGTAGCACATAATTTCTCATTTGTTAAAATGTCAAATTAACCCACGCCAGGTTTGAAAAGAGTGAATTTTCTGTGTGTGTTTGTACTTGTACAGCTATCCTTGTGAGGACCAGTTTTAGTTTTAGACCCTTGGAGTCTAACAAAGTGAGGACATTTTGACAAAATGAGAAACTTTTGACCAGTCCTCACTTTCTCTAAGGATTAAGTATTGGTTGGTTAAGTATTGTTGAGTGGGAGAATTAGGTTTAGGTTAGAGTAAGGGTAATGCACTTAGTTGTCATGGTTAAGGTTAGGGTAGAGGTCTAGGGAATGCATTGTGTCAATGAATGTCCTCAAAGAGATAGCCATACAGGCATATGTGTGTGTGTGTGTGTGTGTGTGTGTGTGTGTGTGTGTGTGTGTGTGTGTGTGTGTGTGTGTGTGTGTGTGTGTGTGTGTGTGTGTGTGTGTGTGTGTGTGTGTGTGAGAGAGAGAGAGAGAGAGAGAGAAAGACCTACTTAAATTTTCATGCTTTTAAATCGAGATAATATTGTGCAAATTAATTCTATGTTAAATTGAACAGATGTGATTATCTACAAAATCTAAATTAATCTATATTGCAAAATTTAATTCTGTTTCTCCCAACTAAATTAAAAGAGGACATGTGTGGGTGTGTTGTGGATGGAATGGAATAAATCAAGCACATGGTAGGATCTTTTAGTGGCAGATGAAACACCCTTTCCTCAGAGCAAACAACAACTTTTCACCACTTCCAATCCATAGCCACATTCCCTCTGTGAAACATTGTTAATACGAAGAGCAACAGTAAACTTTAGCCAAAGCTATACTGCCAGAGATTATTCTGGAACAAATCGATCCAAAAGTAGCCTGCCAGGCATTGCAACTGTGTCCTCGGAAAGTGTTGAGGAGAAGAAGAACAAACGGAATGAATAAGAAAATGAAAAAAAATGGAGAACAGATAGGGGGGAGATAGAAAGTGCTGGCCACTGCAAAGTCTCCAAACAAAGAGGATATGTGAGGCGTGTACCTCAAGCCTTTTTCCCTTACAAGAAGAGCCAGTAAGCACTTTTCTCTGCGCTGAAAAGCTAGCTCTCGCTCTTCGTGTCACATCAGCAGTTTTTTAGCGAAGCTCACAAGCACCATATCCAGGTGAGGGGTGTATGTTAAGGATTTCTTCCTTTCCCCTATCAGTCTCTTTCACTCTTACACTCCTCTTCCTCACCCCACCCCTGCCGCTCAGTTTCTCTCATCCTCTGCCAATATGTCTCTTCCTCACTCTCCCCCTCTCCTTCTTGCACTTTACAATTCTCTTTCTGTCTCCCTCAAGATGTTTCAAAGCCCCGATCACTCCTTTCAGTCTCTCCATCTTCAATTTTTTTTTCAATCTTTTTCTCCCAACTGCTTTCATTCTAGACTGTGTGCATATGTGTAAGCAAATTCCTTTACATTTGAAGTCCACATTTGCTTTTTGTCATCTCAAGCTATCAGATCACCAGCTTAAAACAAAGAAAAAACAACAACGGTGGCATGCACTAAATGTTTCGGGCACTCAAAAGACCATTTATACATTGTGGTATACTAACCTGTTCTTACTATCTGTAAAAAAGTGTCTATGACTAAATATTACGATTTTTGATTAAGGAAATAATGCACAGAACATTCATTTATTTTTTATTTTTCTCTTTGCAATTTCTTTTTCCAGCATTTAATGGGTAATCACATTGTGGAAATCTTGTTTACTGAAGAAGGACAAACAGGATATGTGGAACTGACTTCAAGCACACAGGAAGACAAACACATAAAAACTGGCATGCATGCACACATACGCATACACTCAAGCAAGGTTCCTTTGGTGGTTAAATAGCAGAGCTATTCATGCGACTGGAACACCCCCGACTGTGAACACCACTTTCCCTAGAAAGTGAAGCTGGGGCACAAATCACATTTTCTGCACAATTAAAGCAGGGCTACGGCTAAGTGTATCAGAGCCTTGCTCTCTGCAGGAGCCAAGGGAGTCAGCAGGCCCGTCCCCTCTCCCCTATAATGGCAATGTGATGAAGATGGTTTCTCTGTAATTAGTTTCTGAAAGTTCTCATTCAGTGAGTGAGGCCACAGACCAAGTGGTAGAGAAAAGACCACTTTGTTCTGCAACCTTGCACTTACAGCACAGACCTTCTTTGAAAGGAGGTTGATGATGAATAGTACTTGACAGTCTGTAAAAACGTCTCTTGCGCTTTTGTACTTACTTCTGTTCTAATGAAAAAATATTTTCGTACCATTTCTTAGTAAGAAAACCTGTGAACTTCTAACAAGGTCATTTGAGTGAACAGTTTATTTTTCAGTGTACTTTATACAGGAAGAAAAAACAGTAACTCAATACTAACTCACCGAAGTAGCATAAATAGAAACAGTAACATCTCAATGCATAAGCAAATATCATGATAGCCTTCTTGAAAGCAGTAAATTTGTAACCTGTCATTTCAGTGCGAGTGTGATGGGTGACCAGGAACTTATTGGGTTTGAGTTCACCTGCAGCATTAAAAGACGAGATAGTTAATATTATATTACCCCATAACTCCATCTGCCACTGTTACAATGTTCCTATAAGAAGAGACTATAAATGAACTCAAAGTTTCATAGATTTAACGTACTTGTCAATCAAAGTCTGGTATAGACTTTGTTTGAGGCCTAAACTGCAACCAGAAACTGCCCTGATATAGTTTCAATAGTTTCATGGTCCAGCGGTATTCAAACTCAACAGCAACAGCCAGACAGGCAGCACACACAAGAGACACACAATTAATGGCTACAAATAACTCTTGATGTTAATAATTATATTAGAACATGGAATAAACTTGTCACAAAGCAGAACTCTTTGTAAGCGAGCAGGAATGATGTTTCCAGTTCTTTTTAAGCGACTGGTCCTCAATGTTGGAGTAAAAATTACAGTGCAAACTTACAGATTTTTTTTGGGGGGGGGGGCAATAAATTCTATATTTGGTGCATTATTGCTAAGCAAAGATTGAATCATCTGGCAAAGACTTCCAGTATTACATATGATGACCGCTTCAGCGGGAGCGCCACAGGTCTCACTGGCGACAGCGGGTAAAGATGGAGGGATTGTGGGGTGAATTGAGACCATCATTCTTTGCTTATAAATGTTAGAGCGAAGGTGCAGTAAAGGAGGATAAACACAGAATTATTTTACTTTATCTTTCTAAAGCAACATGCATGAAACTTTGCTGCCAAATAAGAGACTAGACAACAGTTTTACATAAAAGAACATACAGAAGAAGCTAATTTAGGAAAATAAACAAGGGCCCTGATTAGTAATTGGCTCAAATGTGGGTAAAAGAAGACAGAGCCAAGCATACATGATTGTATGATACAAACCAAGAGGGAGTGCCCCTTGAATTTTAAAGTGACTGACAATGAGAAAGGCAGAATAATTTATGGGACAAAGCCACAAGGTGTAGCTTAACTGATTGGAGAATGAAAGAGTCGGGGTGGAAGATTTAAGAGGGAAGTCTTCCTGATTGAACTTGTGCTAAACTCCATAAAGTGATGCTGTATTTTACTGCAAGCAACAAGCTCAGAGGAATCAATAGAACACGGGTGGCCACGGACCCTTGTACTCCCAACAGATAAATCAGTATATCATTAATATCATTATAATTATCATCATTATTGTTAACATATTTCCACATAAAATATTTATAAAAATCACTTTAAAATGAGAATAAAACACATGGAAGACAATTACAGAAAGGAATCATTTCAACACATATTGCCTCCATTATGGATATTTGAGGTTTAAGATTCGACTTTCATTATATTCCCGTGATGAAACATGGTTTGTGTAAGAGGTAAAGTTACTACCAAGCTTTCATGGTGGAAAGCTGCACCCATAAATGCTTGACTCCAATCTGGTTCTCAATATGACATCTGTGAAGGGGGAGATTAGAGCATGAATCACAAATACTTCCTGCTGCCGCCTGGGATAGCCCAGAGAAAAATGCATGTGACCCAAGCATGAGGAATTCTCAGGAGCTGTCAGCAGAGACCAAACTCATTTGCCGACCACAAGCTTCAGCGTGCAAACACGTCACTAACATGGACACAATGTCTCAATGTCCTCTCCTCGTCTTAAGCTCTCAGTTAAGATTTAGGATTCACAATCATAAAAGCAGCGACCATTTCATGTATTAATTACAAACATTAAAATGCATAAAGGTTCAACAGCAATTAGAGACCCAATAACACTAAACATCATCCAAAAAAATGTGAGACTGTAAGTGAATGCGATCATATGTTGAAATATACTGTCCATATGTCCCTAAAGAGGTTATTGAACTCTTTTTCCACTTTGTCCTCATTAAACACCTTCAAAATATGATCAGGTAAAGCATCTGCATCTGTATTTCCCTGTAATAAGGTGGAATCCACATTTATTGATGGCTCTCCTCTTCAACACTGTTAGCTGGAATCAAACTGACACAAACAAATATATATATACAAATACTTTTTTTTTTAATCCCCCAGGACAAACAAAGAAATTCACTAGATTATCTGTATTTACACACCTTATGTGCCTCTGCATTTGAGTGTTTTAATGCCTCATAGCTCCACGAAGACTCTGTGGATGTGTTTGCATTATTCTACCATATCCCTCCATACACACCACAGGGAGGCCATAGCTTCTAACCTCTTTACTTTTTAATATTCTCTCATCTCTACCAGGCCAACTCATGTCCTGCATCCACCTATTCCAAACACACAAAGCAGCTACAAAGCAGAGTCTCCCCAGAGCGGATACACAACACGAAGCCATGATGGACGGTGTCATAAAGTTGTGACTGAGGCTGTTCTTTTCCGTAACTAGGCCCGGAGTGGAAGAGGCAAGAAGAATGTATGTGACTTGTGAAACCAAGATGGCAACACGCTGAGAGAGACCGAGCGCGGTGGCAGAGTGGAGCTGGTAGAGCCTGCAGGTTTGGTGATAATCTCAGCGCACACCTAGCCCAGAGCGGCGAGCTGGCGGCCCTCGGTTATGTGCTGCCGCTGCGCCTGTCACGTTTCCGCCACCTCCCAGCAGAAATAACCAGCGCTGGCAGAGCTGGTGGCTGGATGCGAGGAGGTGCCAGTGGCTATAACAGCAGATATATCGCTTATGAGATCAGATGTCTGCAGGGCTCGAGGAGCCATGAGAGACTGTGAATGAGCGCGAGAGAGAGACAGTGAGCGAGAAGGGGAGAGAGAGAGATACAGCATTCACATCAGGAGGAAATTGCTTTGCTGCCACCAGCCCTTCGGTGGTAAACACACCAAGTTAGTGTGTGTGGCAGAGACTGGGTATAATTGTCTTGACATGGACATTGTTTCGATGGACAGAGGGAGTGAGGAGTGAGAGAGGAAGAAAGTAGAGGGGAGCAAGGGGTGGCTGTGAAGTATGGATTCAGGAAATTGGCATGGCGTTCACACAGTGCCTGGGTAAAAGTGGCTCAACAGCAATGGGAGAAAATTGTTTATGAAGCTTTCCATCCCCGAATCTAAACTGAACAGCAAGGGGTGGGAGGGGAGGGGAGACTGGAGCGGATGGGAGAGAAAGGGAGAAAATTGGATGGGAAAGTGTCTTGGGGAGAGGGGGTTGAATAAGAAGGCAGCAAGTGGAATATATGGATTAGAAATCAGATATAGCCCAGAATGGACTGTGAATCTACTGCAGCCTGTAGGCTAAAACTACACCAGCAGAGGAATATTTCCTCTTCCTCTTTTCTCACTCGAGAACCTATGGTTATGCACATAACATTATACACTCTCATAATAATTACTACTATAATTCACAAGCTCAACCATTCAGGCTGAATTTATGGCACCATCATTTACGGTTACATAAAATGACATTGTATAAAAATGCAATTGTGCAGTATAGGGGCCCATTTTGCAATGTGAGAGCCACATTACCTTGGTGACAAACATAATACTTCTGTGTGGCATTGAGCCGAGTTGATAAACTGGAACTAAAGTAGGTGATATCATATTCAAGCACAAAATACATATTGAAATATTCAGTGTTGATCAGCATGTGCTGATAATATTATACAGTATATTATATTATATAAATATAATGGGGTGTATATATTACACAAACTGCAGTACTCCCTACTGCCAAAATCTTTATACTGACATTTGAATTAGAATTTGAACACATTTATTTACCAATACTCTTTGCATTATTACCAATACACAACATAGAATACTGCACACCTACAATATATATGGTGTCACATTAAGACCTACATTTTTTATAGAAAATATTTTGGTATTAAATGGGGGACTTCACAATAAAGAGTTTTCTGAACTGAAACTGTATAAGGGCAGCTTTGGTTTAAGAATTTGGCCCCATCACACAGCAGCTGATTTGATAATTTAAAGCCACAAATATTTTATGTTAAACAGCTGCATCACCCCGTCTTCAATCAAGAACTCATAAGGAGTATAGTCTTGGAATACAGGACTCACTCCCATCTGCACAGACAGTAAAACACAGACGGCTGTGCCAACTGTGAATGTCCTGAATGGACCTAGCTAACCAGCCTGAGCAGCGAGTGTGCCGGGTTCCCCTTTAGCTGTGGCACTGGGCCGTGGGGGCTGTGGGGAGATAATCCCGGGCACCGCTGAGTGGAGCAGGCATCAGACACATAGGGAGGAGTGGATTACCCCGACTGGTAGAGATAGCAACAAGCTGGAAGGGGTGGGGATGGGGGGGGGGATTGGGGGCTTCAGCCCAGATAAGAGCACAGGAGAAGGAGCTGGGCTACAGGAGGGGATAAGACTGGGGAAGAGGAGGAGTCTACTATTGAGGCAGTAGGCAGAAAGTGGGAGATGAGGATCTTGTGAAAAGACTCTGAGGCAGAAGAATGAACTCAGTGAGACTTTACCTATGTAACCTTGTTTTTAGTATAAGAAAACAAGGGTTTTTTGATGGGTTTGACTTCATTTTTATGTCTGATGCTGAAAATACATATAACAGGTGCTTAAGTGCTTGGCACATAAAGTCTAAACGGCATCATTTTTACTGCATTATCTTATTAAAAAGTGGCCATTTTAAACATTATTACTAAGAAGAAAAATATGAATAATACAAATAAATAAATCCCAAGAACATTAGGGAGTGTAATAACAATACCATCATAGTAGGCCTTCATTTCAATGAAAGCCAACATGCACGGAGTTTACTTCAGCTTTAGAATTGGTCAATATTTTTTTTATATCATTCACATATCACAGCAATCCAAATATTGATCATCTCAGTTCTGTAGAAATTGCTACAATTTGACTCATTGATTTAGTTTGCATTACTGATGTGAAAAATTGTCCTTTAAATGGCATCTCTACTTGACAGCAATTGATTCTGCCAATATTACTTGTTGTATTTTTATACTCTTAGTATACACTACACCTTTATTATACCTCCCTCTACATTTCTGTTTCAAAAGTAGCATTAATCTTGTCAGGGTTTTCCTTTATCTGAGGTACATTTTTTATTCTGTTCTTTCTTACCAACCGTAGACATGCAGTATTCAGAATCTCTTCATAAAGCTATGAGTCATTGTCTAGTTATTGCTAATGGTACCTTCAGGCATTCAAACGTTTGAACCATAAATGTTTAAATTTAAAAAATGGGATCAGTTCTGTATTTGAAATAAAAGTGTGTGGTTGATTTAGCTTTTTAAGATTTTCCAAAATTACTCAAGTAATTTAAAAGGTTGATGACAAAAAGCACACTGAATTTTCTTCTGTCTTAATTTAAAAAAATACTGAGCAACTATGGACAGTAAGGAGTTAAACGAAACCCTTCTCTGTCCTTTTTTCATCATTGATCTTTGCACACTAATTAAAGCATAGCCAGGACTATTTAGCCAAGCTAACGAGAACAGGCAAATTCAGCCCTCCGAGCATTGGGAGACCATGGCAATGAAGTACTCTCAACCTGTAAACAAAGACAGAGGGAGAGAGAGATAGAGTGTATTTGTGTGGTCTCTAAATGTGTGTGTGAAAGAGAGAGAGAGAGAGAGAGAGAGAGAGAGAGAGAGAGAGAGAGAGAGAGAACTGAAGATAATTAACTACAATTCAACCCAGCAATTAAAAGTCAAAAGGACAAGCCAGTTAACAAAAACCTGTAATGAAGAGGCAATAAATCAATTTTTTAAAATTTGTATATATTAATTAGTTTAGAGAAATAAATTACTAAATTAAAGCGAGTATTCAATATTTTAGGAAATACACCAACTCACATTCTGATTCGCCAATAGAAGGATAAGTTTGTTTGTTGCCATGACAACACTGCCATGTAAAAGTCTTTCAAATTACATGTTGCTTAATATTATTCGCTTGCGAAGTCAGCATCTCTTTGATACTGTTCACATTTGGTATTAACATCCGTTCTGGCTGATCGGATCACAAGTGGTCAGCTAAAAGTGCAGATGTGAACGCACCGGGTTCACATTGAGGATGCAATGAGATCCGATCTGCTCAGACCACATTTGGAGGTGGACTAGGACGTGTATGATCACAGTGTTTTAGCAATGTAAATGCAAATGCGTCCTGGGCCACATTAAAAGACCAACAAGTCAACCGAATAAGCAATAAAAAATATCGGTGCCATGTTCCTGTGTTCGTACCTGACCTGGTGCTTCCATGTTTGACTGTCACATTACAGCATGTTTTGTAGTTTAGAATAGTTTTTTTCCCCTCCACTGAAACAGTCCTTACATTGGAACATTCTTCCTGCTCTTTCATTTTTCGTTACTAGAAACGGTCTCCTGAGAGATTCTACCGAACACAGCTGAACTGATACCTGCAATACGAGCAAATACCTGTGAACTCACAGCTATGATGCAGCTGTTTGGTGATCAAAAACACAGGACGTACGTAACGCTTGTTTTACCAAAGCCTCCTCTGGTTTCAACTTATTTTTTTCTTTCAGTTTATCTTATGTAATTTCCAACACACATCAAACCCACAACTGTGTAAAATTCGCCGCCCGCTTGCACAGCTCAATTAGGTTAGGTTAGGTTATGTAGTTACTTTATTAATCCCTGAGGGGAAATTTTTTAAATTATCCAATGTAGCACAGACCCCAACCCTCTCAAACACAAAATAATCTGACCCTGAACCAATCAGGTCGAACAACGGTTGCACAGTATATTACAAACTCACTAAACTATAGAATGTTTAGACATCTACAAACGTGAAATACGTCATACATTTTGAATAGACACATTAAAATTAGGCTCCAGTGAGCAAAGATGTAATTTTGTTAAATGCCTGTTGCCCGTTTCTATTCAGGTGCTTATTTACTTGTTTATTTACCTCGTGTATGTGGTCATTTGCATACAGAGCGGGGAAATGAGATCCGTTCACAAATGGTCAGCATGAAATACCAGGTGTGAACTGTCGTACTTATTAGAGCTGTCCACTTGTGATCGGATCACCCAGGGTACATAATGCCAGATGTGAACAACATCTTACAAACCTTTCAGTTGTAAGTTATTTGTATTGAACGGTACGGTAAGAGTTTTTAAAAAAAATGTTTTTCTTAAGTGTCCCCACATTAAATGTATGTCTTTTTCTGCATCAGTATTACTGCAAATCTGGACGCCTGTTCATATTATGGATATATAGGCAGCAGGATGTGTTTATGTGTAATACCGCTACATACATTCACCATTACCTTCCTCTACTCAGTAATCCTATAAACATTTAGCAACTTACACAAATGAAACGCAACCAGTAGCTCATCTGGCGGTGCTCACCAAGGGGCATCCACCAGCGAGGGTAAAATCCCCGTACTATGAGAAGTCACGATCAATAATGCATCGGCGTGGATGTGAGGGACGCTGCTCAAAGGCATGTGCTTATCTCAGATGCCAGTTACCGCTTTCATCCCGGGGACATGCCGTGCTCGTGTGTGCGGGGGAGTGTGTGTGGGGAGGTCGAGAGAATGCAGTATTTACACTCTTCCCATCATGTGTTATTTATTTCACACCTTGATGTGTTCATCTATCCCATGCCTCTGAGGAAATCAGCACTCATAAAGCAAGAACCAACACAGGACTTTTAAGTCACTCCTGCAACTGTCTGTTTTTTTTCATCTGTTGTCCTAGTTACAGAATCTAACAGCACTGGGTACAACTGTGTGTTCAACTTCGCCCAAAGAGGTCAAACAAGAAAATAAAACACTGGTTTTGACCAAAATTAATTAGTATTGTGATATACTCTGTAAACCAAAAGATCAGGTGACTAGCGGCTGTTGCCAGCCATCATTTGACTTTGCTCTCATTTATCTGGACTGATCTGAATCTACAGTGCGAGTTCATTTAAAGAAATGAATGTGACAAGTGCTGCTGCACTAACAATTTGGTGAAATGGTTTTGGTGAAACAACACTGTTTGAATGTTTTGACTCAGAACCTACAGGTTTATTATAGCACCTGCTGAAATCTGGATGTGCAGTAACACAGTTATATACAGCCATAAAACAGAGCCCAGCGGAGCAAGCAAATATGCAGTCAAACAACCTGACAGGATGTAAACAAATCTGCAGCTTTGTCATGTTGTCTAAACCTCATTATATGGAAAAACAAATGAAGATAAACATGTGAAATATCCATTACTATTGTCTGTATATTAAAAATATATAATATGAAACAAAACTTGAAATAGCTTCCAACTTTGTATTTCCAAAACAAAGTAATTAACACAATGTTTCATCACACATCTAACTGTGTCCATACGAGTTACTGGACTCTGTGTTAAAGTCTGTTTGTTGCTGTATATTCATATTCCAGCATCATTTTCTGACCACAATGAGAGATTTTTTGCCGTGACCTTATGAAAGTGGGGTAAGTGCAACTCTCCCAACAATTTCTCTTTGCTTGTTTGTGAATCACACAGAGAAACAAATCCCCTGGCCAGCCGCTGAGTGAAGTGGTAGGGGAGCAATCAAAGAACCGATGCGGGAACTCTTTCGGCTACATTTTCAATAGAGTTAGAAAATTGCTACTGTGGCGATTGTGCCGGTGCAGGAGCTGCCAGTATGAGGGAGGAAAGACCGACTGTTAGCTATGTGTAAATATGTTCAGAAACAATGTCTAATCACTTGTATTCATCACTTTCAATATCATTTATTAGGCTGCTTTCAGAAAAATGTTTTGACTATTGACTATAGAAACAATGTAGAACACAAGAAGACCAAATAATGCTACCTGAAATTCATGAGTTATTATCTTAAATTTATTTTATGTGATGTAAGTCATTGAGATGTAAATACAATCAATTATATGTTGGCTTGGCTCACACTCACAGAGGTGTGGTAAACAATAAAACGGTCAAACAGTTTAGCAACACTTCAAAGGTGGTTTTGACTACATTAGTTTGCTCCTTTATATGTTTGTTACATCTTTTTTCCTCCATCTACGTATGATCCACTTTGCTTAACTAGAGCAACAAACAAAACAACTATAGCCTCATTTTGGCAAGTATTTATTGTAGGGTAGGTGGTTTAAAACCTTGTTTCTTAAGCTGATGTTTGTTTAAACGAGACATTAAACCGCATATGTCAAATCCTTGCATCACAGCAACTCATCGATTCTTTATGTACAAGCGTAGGTGAAGGGAAACCATTGTAAAGTGCTTTGTACTACTCTCCATTTACCATTTAGACAGAAGGAGTTAACACTCCACAGTAAATCGCTGTTATCTTCATGAAACACATCATCTTAAATGGTCAGGTCAAGATTTAGGTAATAAAGAATTAGTAATAAACAACATCAATAGTGAGATTTAAGGATTATTTTTGTATCCTCTATCAAAGCAATTAGTCTGTGCTATACTGTTCAATGCATCACTTATTATCCAAATAGTGACCAACAAAAACAGTCAGACTTACACATATATACATGGTTTGATGTCTATAGGCCACAACAAAAAGCAGCATGTAACTTTAAGGCCTGTAACCATCGGTCAAACAAGAGTTTTACAGTTGTCGTGCCTTTCAGAGCTGGAGGAAGTTGTGCTCATCATGCTGCTTTTGTCACCAAAAATTGGACAGTAAACGAGAACTATTTTTAAATTAATAAAACATTAAACATTTAAACAAATCCTTTGAGTCTATTTAACTCAGATTTTCCCAAAACCTCCGGCAGCTTCTAGCTTTCCAACTATATGTTTCAGCCATGTTTGAAGGCTAAGGTGTGATGCAACAATAGTGAAATGCAGCACAGCACTGATGTTGCCGCACTGATTAATTTCAGAATTTTAAAACTCTTGACTTTACAAAACACTTCAAGTGAAATCACTGCACATCTTTTGACTCATGCTGTCTATAGTTACTGTCAGATATGGTTTGTTTCTTTTTTCAGAGACCTCGTGGTTATTTACAGATAAATGGTAAAACATAATACAAAGCACTCACTTTATGATTTTTATTTTATTGCATAGAAAAGTGACCGTATACAGCTTCGTTGATTGACAAACCTTGTAGTTATTTTCTTACAGCCACCTACATTACTGTCACTCATTTGTCACTGATATATTATGAGTGCCAAGGCAGACAACAGAGACACATCAGCAGCCAAATTCAGATGTGGCTTTTGCCTTTGGGCCCTTTTTAATAAACTGTTTCCCTTAACAACACATTTCTACTAGAAATAGCCTTCACTTTCATTACAACAACGGTGTACATGGTTTCTGAAAATATTTACAAGAACTTTTTTTTTTTTTTTTTTTTTTTTTTTTTTTAAGATATGACTGAAATTGGATTTGTTTGTAACTGGACTACAATCAGCACTTTATGTAACACATGCTACAACTTTCATTCAACAGAACTTTATCAATAATACAAAAATAAAACACTTCTAGATCTGAAAAATAGAAACTCTTTTGGGTACAAATCCTATTGGACCAGATCCCTGCGGCTCTCCTCCTGCTTCTCCCCTCAGCTCTCTCTCAATTGGTTAATCACATCTCTTAAATCTGGGCCCAATGAGCCCAGTAGACAGCCTCTTGGGTCTTTTGCCCACAGTTCAGAAAATACACACAGGCCTTTAAAGTGTGTTTGTGAATGTGTGTGTGTGTATGTGTTGTGCTGCTCTGGACAGGATGTGTGGCTCGATGTCATATTTTGTTTGCCTTAGCCAATGGATAACCTTGCACGCTGCCACACACGCATTCGCACAAGCATTTACACATACAGACACATGCGCATGAATTCATTGCATCCCCGTGGCAATGTTTGGTGAATCAAAACCAAGGTCAAACAGAGTTCAGTGTGCCCACATGCACCCAACAAATTCAGACAAAACTACACTGACACATACATTTCCTGCCTATTATTTCCATATTTCTACTTGGTCGAACAGTCTGTAGCCCCTGCAGTCAAATTTTTTAGATCCTATTCAGCCACTGAGAATAGAGTTTTCACTCTGTTAACTGTATTTGGTATTCAAAGAAATTCATGGGGTGGAGATGGCTGTTCGACTAATGCTCAGAAGCACCATACACAAAAAGGATATAAAATATTCATGCAGCTAAAACAAGGATGGGAAGTACAGTGTAAGCAAATCAACTAACTTTATTTGCTTTTGGGCTCGCCGCTGCAAAACTTTAGCTTGATTAGTTGTCTGTATATGCTTAATTGTGCGGATTAAGTTCTGTTCAGTATAAGCAAACTTTCTGGTGTGTTGAAAAATGCTGCACAGTGGAGAAGACCTAATTTGTATCACAACTAAGGGAAATGCAAAGTTAGCAAAGAAGAAACAAAAGGAGACTTAAAATGCTTGAAGAAATGTGAGAAGAGAAAAACTTTTTTAGAAAATGCAGCAAAGAAACGGAGTGAAGGAAGGAGGATGTGAGAGCACATTGATCAGTGTGGATTCACGAACAACTTTGCTTGCTGGCTCTGTGACATCGGTCTGGGCCCAAATCAGTCAGACAACACCTTTGAAATTCTCAATAGTTTCCTTGTGAATCAGCCGTTCCCTTTCACGGCTGCCTGGAGCAGATAACAGACTCAACTCTGTTAACAATCTCACCTAATAGACTTCTCTCCTGTCAATCACGTTTCAAAAAACCAATAAAGCCCAGGAGCTCACTCACTCATTTACGCACACAAATGAATGCACACGCTCACATGCTTGTGCTTCACACTTTCCGCCTACGTCCTCTTCCTTTCACTTGTGGGTCAACTGTCTTTAAAACACAACCCACCTCAACTTGCATTCATGAAGTCCAATCGACTTGACCAAGTGCATACAACTTTTCAGCTTCTTCAACGCACCAGCAGCACAAGCAAAGTTACACAAAATTTAACACCAAAACATCTGCATTGACATCCACAAAGCTACAACCTGTTTTACCTTACTGAGTTTCAAAAATAATGGCTGTGTGCATGTATGTCTCTGCAAATGAACTTGTGTACCCACTGAAAACACACAACAAATTCAGTTAGAGTTGTGCAGCTTGGTGTTACACTACAACTTGTAATACACTAGTCTGTCCAGTAGAAGACACACTGTCAATGTTACATATTGCTTCACCCAGGCATGAAAAGTACATGCACGTAAAGTATGACTAGTCTGTTCTCAGCCCATGTTAAAGAAGGAGGTCATGAGTGAGGGATAACCAACAGTCCACGTAGAGAGGAAGTCAGCGGTGACTGGAAAAAACAAACAGGACATTCACCCAGATAACTGGTGTTTGAGTTCATAAGGAACCAAAAGTCAACATATATTTTTTTTAAAGTAACGTAAGTAAGTTACTTACATAACATATTTAACTTACATAAGGTCTATTAAGGAACTCATGTAACGTACCCACAGTTACTTAAGTAAAATTACATATTTTGACCATAAACAAAGATCTTTTCCTCAACCTATCAACTTGGTATGTCATATCGCGGGTGGCACAGTGGTGCAGTGCACTGGCGCCTCACAGTGAGAAGGTTCCGGGTTCCATCCCGGGCCTGGGCCTTTCTGTGTGGCATTTGCATATTCTTCATGTGCCTGCGTAGGTTCTCTCCGGGTACTCTGGCTTCCTCCCACCATCCAAAGACATGCTTGTCAGGTTCATTGGTGATTCTACAAATGGTGTTTGTTTCTGTCTGTCTATTTGTGTTGGCCCTGTGATGGACTGGCGACCTCTCCAGGGTGTACCCTGCCTTCGCCCAAAGTGAGCTGGGATAGGCTCCAGCCCCCCTGTGACCCTGTTCAGGATAATGTGGGTATAGATAATGGATGGATGGATGTCATATGGCTTGGCAAGCCTCAACAATAAAGTTAAAAATAACCCTTTCTAACATTATACTATTTCAAAGTCCAAACATATCAGGTTCAGGTTCAGGTTACTTTATTTCTGCCCACAGGTAGATTTGTTTTGCAGTGAAAAAGAGAGGGCATCTGTCTTGAGAAACATGTAAAAACAATCCTGACAATATTCAAACACAACAGGACAAGACAAGAAGTACTCAAAGACTCTGCTAATCAAGACCAATAAATAGCAATAAAAAAACACAACAATAAATAACCACGGGCATAAAAAGGTACAATTTATCCTCTATATGTCAGTATCAAATGTGTTTTGGATGTTCCTTTGTTCCTCTCAGAGACTACATACCATCACAATGTGCCCTCATGCTGCACAGCAAATATTACTGTGGAAACAATAGGATGTATTAAAAAAAAAAAAACTAAACTAAATCAAATATATGACGAAATTAAATGCAATACAATGCAATACAGTAACATGATATGACATGGTATGATACAATATTATAGACCACAACACAATATGATACACTACAATGTGTGATACAGTACGATACAATCTGATTACTTGTCCATGGGGCCCGCATACCCAAGTAAAGTCTGCAATCTAATTTCCTTTGATTAATGTATGTCTCCCACAGTGGAAAAGAGAGCATGCAATTGTTCCACGTGTGTGTGTGTGTGTGTGTGTGTGTGTGTGTGTGTGTGTGTGTGTGTGTGTGTGTGTGTGTGTGTGTGTGTGTGTGTGTGTGTGTGTGTGTGTGTGTGTGCGTGTGGGTGCGCGTGTGTGCGCGTGTGTGCGCGTGTGTGCAGGTTAGTTACAGCTCTTGGTGTTTCAAATGGTGTATAGCCCCCACGGTGACACCCTCCCACTAGTCTGTGACTTTCTTTCAGCTGGCACATTTCTACAGGATCCATACTGCTACAACAGACGGGCTCCTGACTTCCAACTGTGGCAGATCTACACAGGTTATGCATCCTTCTGCTCTACCGAAATGCAGAGACCCTGGTGTCACAGTTGTGCATCAAGTGGAACCTAGATTAAGAGCACCTTTGGGGTATCCAGGAACAACTAAACCCCCCCTTATTATGCACGTCTTGCATTTTATTTGAATAATAATAAGGGTTAGCTCAAGCTTAATTATTCTGCCTCATGGGTAAGAGTGCACTAGTCTTTAAAAAGACTTCACTGAAATATCACCATTGTGGTGATTAAAGCATGACAAACCAAGCCAACAGAGCAACCTGGGTATAATGACCGCCTGAAGCTTTTGAAAAAAATGACTGAAGGACCAGCCGCTGGAATATTGCTTGTTGCAATTTTTTTGGTCTCTGTTCCACAAACATTACATGAAAAAGTCAGAAATTGGTCTCTCCTGAGTTCCCCTCTTGCAAAGCACAGGAGGTTATCATATTGATTGCGGGGCTGGTTTTTATTACTCAGTGAAGCTTGAATGGAAAGATTTAAAAATGTATCTTTTTGCTTTTGAAACCATTCTTGAGGGAAAAACCTTCACTTTGATATTTCAAAAGTAAAAAGTACTTTGTAACTGGTTTACTGTACACAACAGAAAGGTTTGGCGTTATATTCCAGAATAAACAAGTTTAATCTGAACACATCTCTAAATTACAGCAGCTTTAACCTTTAAAAATGCCTTTTTCCTATTATCTAAATACTCACAAGGTCAAAGTGGAAAATACAATGGTAAAAGATAACTAAACTGGATCTTCACTGAGAGCTGATGACACACAATATTGTCAACATAACAGCTGAGGATCTAAATCAAAATCATAAATTGAACCACTTTAGATTACAGTGTACAGTGTAATTCTTCCACGTGCACTAATAAAACATGAGACAAGATATGAAATTAAAGAATAAGGAGTACCCATCATGTATGGTTGCTACCTTTAGCTGGTAATGGCTACCTATTAAGGCTACTTAATGAGGGTCTCCAAATGGTCTTCCTTGTTCTTGTGGCAATCATCGGTGTAAGCGTTGGCAGATGTTTTTCTCTCGTTGACTATGTTTAAAAGTACATCAATGCGTTCACATTTATATTTGTGTGAGCTATGAACGTTTTTAGGTTATCAAACAACAGGAGGAGCTACTTTTGTTTCCTGAATTTGTCCTTAAGACAGAGCTTCTCCCCAGACTATGTGCGGTTTTACCACAGTACATGTGTTGCCTGGGAAGAAGAACTGCCTCAAACACTGAAGTAGCAGAACAAACATTTCAGTCTTAACCACTGTCACATGAGAGCACTAAAACATACCTGTGGCTATTTTCAGGTAAGCTATACAGCAAATCCCGATGCTTAGATGGATATACGGCATATACCTGCATATATGAACTACCCGTCTGTTAAAAACCCTTTCAGTACAAGTTCCACATAAACACCAGATTGTTGCTCAGTACGCCATACTGCAACCTGTAATATTAGAATTGGTACCACTTTGTTACAAAATACCTACTGTACAGTACAAATTCCTGCATTATTATCTCCTTATTCCCTCAATTCCGATTTTGTTTCCTTAAGTCATCACATCTATATTAATAATGGTACGTCCTGTCCTGGAACACCGCAATAGTGGGCTTTTAAACTGGAAAGAGTTACAATGTTTGTTGTAGGCTGTTTTATAAAGCCCAGAAAAGCTGCATACAATGGAAAGGGAGAAGCAGTCTTATATTAAATAACACAATAAAATGTAAAAGCAAGCTTAAAATATCAGTGAAGTTATATTTGTCTATTAATTTTGACATTTACGAATAGGATATTCAATATCTTGAAAATGTTGTCATTTATGTAAAGTTGTATCTTGAGACAAGGTTTAAAATGGATTTTTGTGCATTAAATGGGTTCTTAAAGATGGCATGGCAGTTATTTTTTATTTTTCTCATAAATGTGGTCACTAACTGATTAATAAATAAAGCTAACACAGTTGGTGGGTTAATGAATTAACCCACCAACTGGATTATTATTGCTTGATTAGAAATCTTTAAAGTTTGAACAAGTGCTCAAAAAATCAAGTCCCGATCAAGTAATTAAAAGGATTCAAATGTTTAGTTTAAAATATTTTGCCACTCACTAATGTCCACCTCCGTGTGATTTGTAGCATGTAATAGTCACATGGGAGAAGGCATACATTTAAAATGCTGCAGAAGTTTTGAAATCCCCAAACTGTCCGTACAGCAGTAATCATTATGCAGGGTTTGACTTGGGATACATTTGCATGACTGGTGGAAGTTTTTCGGCTACTTATAATGCTGTGATGAACATCTGCAGCTCGGCAGTTGTCCCACATGCTAGATTATTCCCATTCACAACCTGCTGTAAGGGCATCATCATCGGGACAATGTGAGGGGGCAGAACCGTCCTACCTGAAACCTTTCATCCCATTACAGACATCAATCATGTGACTATAATAACTCATGACTAATAATATCTCTGACTGCCATGCAACTTCCCTGACACTCACAAGTGACAGTGCATCAGCTATGTGCAATGATTTCCTTTTGTAATTTTACCAGTTCAATGACTGATATGAATCTCAGAGGGTGTCAGCTATGTGTTTCCTCTGCTCTTCTGCACTCCTTTGCCACACACATGCACGATGATGCATTTTCACACACTGATAGACACAAATATACACACATACACAGAGCAGCCCCCCGCAAGATTAACACACACACACACACACACACACACACACACACACACACACACACACACACACACACACACACACACACACACACACACACACACACACGCACACACACACACACACACACACACACACACACATACATACACTCCCTCTCTCCCTTTTCTGGCAGTTTTGCGTCAGTGCTAAGACCACAGGGACGGTTGACATTTCACTCTGGCTCCGTTTCCATTCCCTGTGATCACAGCCATGCTGCCTCGCCTCCCTTAAAGGTCACTGTTGTTGTTTGTCAAAATCCCAACAAAAACACACCATGCAATGCTCCTTGCGTGTGTGCATGTGTGTGTGTGTGACAAACAGAAAAAGAGGTAAAGTTCATGTGTTTAACTTATGGGATCTTAAAACAAGAGCTGTCACTCAAATCAAATCAATTTTCTCCAGACTTAACCATAGTGCCGTATGTGGGCGAGCAGTAGGTAGGTTTTCTTGTTTGTTTGGTTGGTCACCGGCTGAGTCTTTTTTGTTGTTGCTTGTTGTTTAAATCTGTCAAAATCCCACCAGTAGGGTCAGGCCAGAAAAATGTTGCACAGAATTGTGAGTTGAGGAAAAGATCACCTAAGATATAAACAACTCTTTAGCTCTAACATAACTTAACTGAGGCTTCTGTTAATATAGAATTAGTGAGGTTCAACAAAGAATATGTGCAGCTTGGCATAAGGCAAAAAATTGTGCAACAACGACAGCATAAATAGTCAAGAACCCAGATGATAAACAGACTTAAAACCTGTTTGAACAGCAGCACTTAGAGACATGAAATGAGCCATTTCCTGCATCACAACTTAACTGACAGCAGCAACGGCTACAGCCATTTTCAGGCCATTAGCTGGCCTGGTTACTATCATTAAATAGAACACTAGGTTGCAGGAAACCACGGTAACACTTGCAGGTGACATTATATGATCTGTAAATTCTGTCCATGTCAACATCAAAGTGGTGATTACAACCGATAAGAAAGATCAGAACCACTCTCTGTGTGTCTATGAGTAAAATATAGAGCTGCAACCAGGATGCAGTTAGCTTACCATAAAGAGTGGAGGAAGGGAGAAGCAGTTAACAAGAGTAGGTCAAAACCTAGCACACGGCTGGGCCATGTATGAAATGCAAGAGGGCTTCACATTGGAAGCAAAGGCTTCTCAGTTCATTGCACTTGGAGAAGTGGCAACAGCAATGTGGTCGCTGTACATGGCTGTAGCAGTGGAGAGGGAACTGAGCTGTAAGGCAAAGCTCTTTACACACTGGTCAGCCAACACACCTATCCTCGCCTATGGTCATGAACTCTGGGTAATGCTCAAAAGAATAAGTGAGCGGAGCTGCTCAGGATCCCCGGGACCAGCTGGAGTAAGTTGCGTTTGGGATTCTGTCTTCACTATTGCCCCTAAGATGAGCTTTTTCATTTGAAATGGATAACTGGAGCATTCGGCCAACCGATGGTGAAACTATGATCAGTCAGTCACTCAGTCAGGGACAGATATTCTTGTTTATAAGGCTGACTTCGCTGTTGCGATCCAGACAAAAACACAAACCATTTTTCCATTCCCCAAGCACTTCATTGTCTTTGCTGGTTGCCTGGAAACACAAATTGTAATTTGTTCAGAAAGGATCAACAAACGGGATACCCTAGTAGGGCCGATTCTAAACTTTAAAAAGAAATGATCTAGTTGTTTTCATGTGCTTTGAGTCTTTATGCGAGAACTAAACATATCACCTCCCGCTGCAGCTCGGTACTTTAACACACAGAGATGAGATTAGTATTCATCTTAATGGAAATGCATATTAATGCCCCAATAACACGTAGGCAGGTCTCAAATCTCAAAAGAAGAACGATTATCTTTCTGGGTTGTAAGAATGCTTCGACGTGGTCGAAAAATTGCAATATTGAAAATACTTCAATATCTGAGGAGACACAGCATGGCTCAACTGTTACTATCTCTCACAAATACCACAGTTCAAATCTTTTGTTGCATAAAGCCGAGGAGCCTCTGAACACAAACAGCATACATGTGAGTGTTTGATACCAGAGTCCTGCAGAACGGCTTGAGAAAGTTGCTGACCGAAGCTCTTACTTAAGGGCATTTTAAAGGTGACCTGATTAAACATTGTTCCAGCAGGGCCTAATTAGATAATAGTGCAGCTAACAAGCATTCACGAGGTTACAATGACTCACTGTACAAGCTGTATTACTGGTGACATTAAACAAACTCTCAGATTGTAGTAGTGGTACACCATCAAAGATGTTTTTCCATTGCAGAAGGTTGTGTTTGTAGCGTTTTAGATTCTGTTGACGGGACCGCAGTGTTTGTAGCAACCTCTGCAGCAGGTCAGTCCAACACACAGACTACATATACAGTATGTCATTTTGGCTCAAAGAATTGTTGTAAAAATATTTGCTAAAAACAGAAGCAGTTTCTCAAATATGAATGATAAAGATTACAAAATAATCAAAACTTTTCTCTAGCAATTTAGTTTGTGTGTCTAATGGTACCATCTTTTTGCATGGGTTTCTGCTGTGTGCACAGTTATAGTAGCCTTAGGCAGTTAAAATCTGGGTAACATTGTCGTATTTTTTTTCTGCACACTTTATCCACAGACCTGGGGGGAATAGGAAATAAGTCTAATATTACTTTAAATTTCCTATTATTCAATTTTCTACATATCTCCAAAAACATACATGGCAATGTCAATTGTAAAGAAGGGAGTGTGTTTGCATTAAGGTGATTTGGGAAGTCATCGTAATTATGATATTGTTTGTGTGGACAATGTAATTGTTATAACGGCCATACAGAGTCACATTTCCTTCAAACACCATGATTTAAACCCAAGGATGATTGCTCATTTTTTGAAGAGAGAGAGAGAGACAGAGAGAGACAGAGAGGGAGAAAACACAACTCTGCCCAAATTGCCTTGAAAAAAAAAATGAAGTAGAAAAAAAAACAATTCAGATGAGTGATTGACACAGCACCCAATTCATCACAATGAGAGATGGTGGAAAGTATCTGACAACCAAAAACACAGTTGGAAGGTAAACATGCACACACAGCGCTTGCACACAGACACAGACATACTTGGATGCATAAATACACACACACACACACACACACACACAAACATGAAAATAGTTCAATAGCTATTACAGTGTAGCTTTGTAGAAATTTGGTATCAAATGATTGGTGGGATTTGCCTCGAGCAAAAAAAGACTTG
Organism: Embiotoca jacksoni; assembly: GCF_022577435.1. Taxonomy (NCBI): domain Eukaryota; kingdom Metazoa; phylum Chordata; class Actinopteri; family Embiotocidae; genus Embiotoca; species Embiotoca jacksoni. The sequence continues at coordinate 7,053,429 of NW_027185229.1, read as the reverse complement.
CAGCTGTTGTGTGTGTGTGTGTGTGTGTGTGTGTGTGTGTGTGTGTGTGTGTGTAGGTGTGTGTGCACGTGCAGCAGCAATCTTGTGTGTCCCACCACACTCCCCGCCCCCAATCTTTCCTCCCCCTCTGTCGCTCACGTCCATAGCCATTAGTGAGGCGGCCGTTGAGGCTGCCTTGTTTTGACAGATGCTCACTCTGTCCAAATGCATCTCAGAGGACGTTATGGCGCTTGTCACACTCACCCTCCCTCTCTCTCTCTCTCTCTCTCTCTCTCTCTCTCTCTCTCTCTCTCTCTCTCTCTATTTCCTCTCTCCTCTTCTTTACTCTCACTTTTCCTTCTCTACGTTGGTCCATGAATGGTTTCAAATACATATATACAATACAATATTTGGTCCTACTCTTGCAACAGATAATATTCACAAGGTCCTCCTTGCATGAACACTCATACTTTTCTCTCTTCTTGTACCTACTGTCGTATTATAATATATTTCTTCTTGTGATATATATATATATAACTTAAAGATAACAGTGTGGGTGTATCAAGCCGCTCCCAGTGCCTCCAGGCCTCGATGTGGATGAACTAGAGTGAACCGCGTGGAGGGTCAGCCTTTCATTGTTTCTTCCCACTGGAAGTAGGGGGAGGGTGTATACAATGCCAGGTGGAGATGATCCCCTGGTCCTTCAAGGAGTCCACGGCAACACCGTTGCTATAATGCTAACCTACCTGGACATAATGAGGCCAGTGGACATCCTGTTGGCTCACAGGACATAAAAGGACACAATGTAGCGAGTCTGGGCTGTAATAAGGAACACAAGTCTACATGTGGCACCATGTCTGATGAAAATCGGGCATGGTGCTGCAATAAATTCAGTGGGATGATGGGTACACTTGATGAAAAGATTGCCTTTTGAGCCCACTGTAACATGGTTACAGTATATCTCGCTATTCAACCCCCGCAATTCTAGCTGATTTTAATGATAAGCATTAAAAGTTTAAATTTAGTCAGGAGTTCCAAAGTTAAAAATGTTATTAAATTCACTTTTCTGCCTATTTTTTTTTTTTATAATTCAAAATCATTTATGGCAGAAAAGTAGGTCAAAACAACCTTCATTTGCACTCCAAAAAAAATTCTGAATGAGATTTCCTTGCTACACAGCACACATTTGTACCACACCCCCAGAATTATATTAAGTTTGGGGTTCATGCAATCATACAAATGCACAAATATCCAAGTCAAAGTCCCCATGGCTTATAGATTCATGCTTATGACCCTCTCCATCATTCAGCCCTCTCTCCCACTAAATCATGCATGCAAGTCGAAAAACATGCAAGTTGCCCCATACCCATACATCAATTTATGTGTTTGCCCTACGGGGAGTTGAATCTGATTTGAGGGAAGTTTGTTAGAAGTCAGACTTAACCTGTTACCTCGTCATTCCTCGGATCACTTCTGCTTCTAGCCAGGCGAAGGTGACCTTGCCCTGAGGATTGAGAACTGCAGAGTTACCCCTCCGCATCTCCTCTGCCTGCCGCTCCCCCAGTACAGCCTCAATGTGGTGACTTAAGAGCGAAGAGAGGATGTCTGTGACTTTCTCTTTGAGTGCCTCTGAGTATGTGCATCTGTGTGTGTGTGTGTGTGTGTGTGTGTGTGTGTGTGTGTGTGTGTGTGTGTTTGTGTGTGAGTAAGACTTGGCCAGGCTTCAGGAGGGCTGAATCACACCGTCTGGGCTCTCCGTTGGATGGACAGGACTTGGCTTAGGGCTGAGAGGGTCCTTTACGCCTCAACACACACTTGCCCAGGTCTGTACACTCTCCTCGATCCTCCTCACAAATGGTGGGGTGATGAAAGGAGACATGCCTATACATCCAAGAATTCAACCACCGCTGGAGAGAAGAAAAGGAAGCGAACGGACAAGTAGAGGAAAATAGAAGAGTAGATGAAAGTGAAAAATGTGTGAGATTCGGGGGGTGTGTGCGCGCGTGCAAAATGCTTGCATGTGCAAAAAGAGACAGGAAGTGCGAGCGCGGTACTCCAGACAGCCAGTGCAAAGGAACAATGAATCACAGTGAATACAAGTGGGTGAAAATAAAGAGAGACAGAAGCTGGAGTGACTCCGTGCCCACAGTTAACAGTATATTTTCCTTTACCTTGCCATGGAGGCGCCTGCTAGTCTGAGCACGGAACGGCAGCGGGATGAAAAAAAGGTTGGGGTCAACTTCATCTCTCTTCTCATATTCTCCACTCTATCTCACCTCAATCTGGCCAGTACACACTGGAGCCCCAGAAAGTTTTCCCATTCAGATTCCAAAAAAACCAATCTGGTGAACCTCATTTCTGTTCCCAGCAACTGACGACAAACAGCACTCAGTTGCAGCTGAGTTCAATGTGTGGCATCAATACACTGCATACAGCGGCCCCTGAAAGGCTTCTTTAGGGAGGACTAACTTTTTTTTAACGCCTTTGTTCCCATCTAAACACTCTAAACTCAACAGTGAAATGTAGTTGTTAAATCACATCGTCAGAGACAAAAGATAATTATTGCGGTCACATATTCTCTTCTATTTCTACCTTGAAAAATCAACAGATAGAAACACAAGAAACAAACCCCTTTATTTAAGGGAATTCGACATTTTAGGAAAATGTTTCTTTTTTTTGTTTACCAAGAGATGAGAAGATGAATTGATCAATACGACTGTTATTGGGAAAATATGAAGCTATTACCAGCAGTGGTTTAGCTTAACTTAGCAGAAGAACTGGAGCCATGTGGACACAGCCTGCTTCTCCATCCATCCATTTTCTTCCTCTTATTTGGGATCGGGTCACGGTGGCAGCAGGCCAAGCACGTTGGCCCAGACTTCCCTCTGCCCGGCAACATTTTCCAGCTCATGCTGGGGGATCCTGAGGCGTTCCCAGGCCAGCTGGGATATATAATCCCTGAAGTGTGTTCTGGGTCCTCCCCGGGGTCTCCTGCCAGTAGGGCGTGCCCGAAAAACCTCCAGTGGGAGGCGCCCAGGAGGCATCCTGATCAGATGCCCAAACCACCTCAGCTGACTCCTTTCGACGCGAAAGAGTAGCGGCTCTACTCCGAGTTCCCTCCTGATGTCCGAGCTCCTTACCATCTCTACCATCTCTAAGACTGAGCCCGGCCACCCTACAGGGGAAACTCATTTCACCCGGTTGTAGCTGCGACCTCAGACACAGAGCTCGTGACCATAGGTGAGGGTCGAAACGTACATCGACCGGTAAATGGAAAGCTTCGTCTTCCGGCTCAGGTCCCTCTTCACCAACACGGTCCGGTGCAGTGCCTGTTTTACTGCTGCAGCAGCCCCGATCCGCCTGTCGATCTCCCGCTCCATCCTACCCTCGCTCGTGAACAAGACCCGAGATACTTAAACTCCTTCGCTTGGGGCAGGTACTCCGTCCCCACTGGATGGGCAAACTCCCAGGACCACTCCAGTAGTCTTGCGAGGGTAAAGAGCCGGTCCACTGTTCCACGACCAGGACAGAATCCACACTGCTTTTCTCAAATCTGAGGTTCGACAAACGGTCACAGCCTCCTTTTCAGCACCCTGGCATAAGCTTTGCCTGGGAGGCTGAGTAGTGTGATACCCCGATAGTTGGAGCCCTGCTTTCCCTTCCTGAGTCGTCGGATGGTTTGCCAGAACTTCCTTGAGGCCAACTGAAAGTCCTTTACCATGGCCTCCCCGAACTCCTCCCATGCCCAAGTTTTAGCATCACAACCACCGCAGCTGCAGCCCTTCTGGCCTGCCGGTACCTCTCAGCTGCTTCAGGAGACCCCTGAGCCAACCAGACCCAAAAGGTCTCCTTCTTCAGTTTGACAGCTTCCCTCACCCCCGGTGTCCACCACCAGGTTCTCGGGCTGACGCCACGACATGCACCGATGACCTTCCGACCATAACTCCTAGCGGCCGCGTCCACAATAGAGGCTTTGATCATGGTCCACTCAGACAGCCTGCCTCTATCTACGGTTAACAACAGCCACTTAAACACCACAAAATCTTATTAACGACCACCTGATATCTTGGTTGTTTTATCTATACAACAATCACTTTGTAAAAATAGCTGGTTGTGGTTTTACAGAGGTTCAGGCAACCAGGCAACCAGGCAACCAGCAAAGACTCCAGTAAGTTACTATGTCTGTCAAATCTGAGTGTACAGTCAGTCCGGTACCTTCACAGACCCCAGGCTGACCCCTCAAAGAAACATACAGACAAACCTTCCCGGGTCGTGTGGCGGACACAAGTGAGTGAGTTAATGGTCAAGACAGGCTGCATGTCGCACATTTACAGTAAATTGGAAACTAATTTGACAATCGTTTGCAACGTTTGTGACAGAATTTCCCACTATTTCTGGGAATTTTACAATCAATCAATTCATTGAGAAAATTATGAGTAGATTAATCCACAATGTAAAAAATCATTAGTTGCAGTTGGATACAAAATATTTCAAAAAAAAGATCCACCTCAAACAACTACATCAGTAAAATCCTGTTTTATTGTAGTGCATTTTATGTATTTTCAAAAGGGGAACACACACTTCAATTATAACAAAAACATTTTGAATTTCAACTACAATAAAGGGTTTGTTCAAACAAAGAAAACTTCTGTTTTTCTTCGCTGTGACTGATAATGATAATATTAATTCTATTATTTACAAAGCAGTGTGTATTGTGACACTTTCTGAGATGCTTATTACGCTGTTCAAAAACCTACATCATTGAGGAATAGTCTTTTTCCACACAGATTAAACATATATAGACATAGAGATATAAATAAATAAAAATTTGTAGCTGCTGTTTCCTGTTGTTTCCAGTCTTTGTGCTAAACTAAGCTAACCAGCACCAAGCTGTAAATTAATCTGTAGCTGTAGATCTAACATAGCCTACAGAAATGTTGATAGTGGTATCAATCAACTCAGTATCAACTCTTAGCAAGACAGAGATAATAAGCTTATTTCCCAAAATGTTGAATTATTTGTTTTATCAGGTACTCCTGATGAGATCAGAGATTTTAAAAGGTAACGGTAAAAAAACACTCAAAGAGACTCATAAAGATATAGTCAAACAGACACATAAAAAAATACAGCAACACAAAACAAACACGAACACCAAACAGACTAATGAAAAGAGTAAAATAGAGAGATAAAAGCTAATACATACTCCAACATACAGGCACACACAGACCGACTCTCCACCTCCTGGCCTCTCCCTGAATGCTTTGCTGTGATGGGTGACTTGATCCTCGTTCCAATCCCAGCAAACGCCTCTCGGAGGAGCGGCGATGTCAGTGGAACATAGAGGAATAGAAATCAAATCTGTTTGAACTGAGAGTGAGCGAGGGAGAGTGCGCCAGAGGACAAGGCAGTGATAACGGATAAAAGAGGAGGGGGAGTAAAAGAATGATATTTGAATTATGTAACTCAGCTCAGGGATGATTTGGACGATTCCACCGTTGACACCAACATCATTTCTCATTACCTGAGAGCTGTGTGTGCCCGGTGCTTTGCCTCGTCCCGGGAGTCATCTCACACTCAGCTATCAGAGAAAGAGAGAGAGCGCGAGAGAAAAGGAGCAGAATGAGGTGAGATGTTTGGGAGACAAGAGACAAAACGGCTGAAAGCACACATTTGTACAAACTAGAAATATAAGAAGCAGGATGTTCATACATTTGAATAATGCAGAAAGATTTACTCAGTTCACAGGTATTTTACATACTGTAGGCTGCCTCATATACACATCAACTCACTGCAGATAAAAGGCTGCATATTATGTATGCATGTGTAACATCGCTGAAGTGTGTCACCACTGAACCAACAAGGTACTTTAAATGCATCACAGCCTTAGCTGCTTTGTGTTATTCACAGACAAAAGGACAGAGTGAAACCATTTCCTTTAAACCACGTGTCTTCCTGGGTGTCAACATGGCGGTCAACATGATGGCCTGAAATCTATGGCGAACTGATATATCTTGTTTAATCTACATGGGGTAAATTACACTTTGTAACTTTTAGGGACTGGTGATGAATGTGACAGAGTATTCAGTTAGCATTTAGCAGAGGCCTCAAACTGAAGCCACCGTGACCCAAGCCCAGATAAGCAGAAAAAAACTTATGAATGGATGGCATGCAATGTCTGGAGATGTTGTTTCAGTTATTGCTAACACAATAAAACATTACCTCAGAGCGTCAGAACAAATAACAGAAATATTAGCCGAAGATTTATTACCAATCACTGCACATCATTTTATTTAACTCTTAAGCAGGATTTTACAACTTTCTAATGTTGTAAAGTTATCACTTTATCAAGAAATCGATCAACAATCTGCACTTGAACAGGTTTGATTTACCGTTTGCAGTTTCTTGCAACAATGATAACAATAGGTTAACCAGATTTAGCTTTTTTGCCAGATGACCCTGCATTTCCTTTATGAGCCTCGTGAGCCCCAACACATCCAATGAATGAGGATGATGCAATTTTTCTCACTGTTGTCTGTGCAAACATATATTTACTTTGTTACCAATTTTATGTAATTTTAAAAAAAATCTTTAATAACTTTCCATTTCTAAATATTATGCTTGTGTAAAACATTATTAAATACAAAATAAAAAAGAGGCAGTGTTAGCCTTGTTCTGCCTGGGAGCATTTGAGAGGACAACCTGAGGACTGAGTAGTACTTTTAAAAAGAAGCTTGTTCAGGTAAGATAGTGCAAAGTGTGACAACAGGACTGATGCTTCTCTTTCAGGCTGTGTATTGTTACAGTTATGGATAAGGGAGTATGCTCTTTTCAGCACACTTCACACACGCACATGGATACTCGCAGTCAACATGCTTGAGTTGTGCCAGTCTTCTGTGCGCTGTGTCTGTGTGGGGGTGGTTGGTGCATGACACATTGCTTAAAATAGACATTCGCTCTCTTTGCAAGAGGAGGTTGACAAAGGAGTGAGAGGGAATGAAAGCTCATAAAGGAGCGAGAGAGTGTGACAGAGACAGAAAAAGACAAAGGGTGGAAGAAAGAAAGAAAGTCAGAGGGAGAAACAAAATCCTACCTCTGCACCAAACTAGTCCTCAAAGGAAACAAACACACACATCTGTGAAATGGAGATGGTGAAGGAAATTAATATTTCAGGTGAGGGGAATGAGCCTGTTTTCCAGGAAAGTAAATGGGGACAGGTGCAAGCAGCAGAGATGTAGCACGGATGACAGACACATGGCTAAAACCTTCATGTACTGTACTTATTCTTTTAGTGACAACGTAACACAATCTGTGCAATAAGTATAATGTAGATTAGAAGTAAGTCAGTGTGATCGGATAAAGATTTTAGATGGAATTCCTGGCCCATTTCTGGAAATCCTTTCAAATGTTACAAAACTGATTTCTAAAACATGTTTGTACATTGTAGCTCCAACAGCAAAATCACTAGTCTAAGACAAGAACAGTTGAATTATTTCCAAAGTGATCATCATTGGCACCTTGTAAAGTCTCTCTGTAAAACACACCAGATACTGTATTTAAGACTGCACAAGATTTCATTGATCATATAATGTATATAAACATCAAAGGCCTGATGGCTCTATGTCAGATGTGATCTAACTTGAGATGACTTTGAATGTGGACGGTGAAAAAAGTAACAATGAATCACCGTTTACTCTGGATGGATGTTAGTACATCCCGTCATTGTTAATCTGTACTCGCTAACGCCTAAAGTTGAGCAGTCAGCAGAATGAAGCTGGCTTGTGTGTCATCTCTCTCTCTCTCTCCACCCTCCCCCAGCTGCACGCATCTTCCCAGTGCTTAAGATAAGTGACAAGACATCAGAGCCAAAGAAGTGCTTTAATACCAAGAGAAAACTCTGGTCCCGTACGTGGGTGGATGCCTTCATCTCTATGTGCGGTTAAAAAAAAATGTGGATCTGCATTGTTTAGTTTGTGTATTCGTGCACACGTGTTCCAGTTTAATATTCAGACGTGTGCACACACTTTATCCCTGCAAGTGTAAGACACATCATTTGCTTCTACTGTAAATGCTTAAGTTGAAATGCTTGTGTGTGTGTGTGTGTGTGTGTGTGTGTGTGTGTGTGTGTGTGTGTGTGTGTGTGTGTGTGTGTGTGTGTGTGTGTGTGTGTGTGTGTGCGCGCGCGTTCCCCTGTCTTCCTGGTAAGGTTATCCATCACTCCAAGCATCAGATGACATCACCACCGACCCCCATCCTGCAACTCTTACCCTTCCACCCACCCCACATTCTCCACTCTGATGGGTTGGCTGGATGCCACCATGCACCTTCCTCCTCCTCATCCTCCTCCCCTCATGTCCTGCATTTAACTCAACTCTGCTGCTGTGGTAAAAGTGCTGAATCATCACACAAGGCCACACTATATACAAGGCTGACATGGGTCAGGTGCAGGGTGTGTGCCTGTGCGTGTGCATGTCTATATGTGTATACTGGGGGGTGGGGGGTGGATTTGTAATCAATACAGTGCCACCACTCAGGCCCTTACTCTTGTAAGGCCGCAGCTGCATTAATGAACTCTGATCCACCGGGTGTATATTATGACAGCCGCTAACTTTATTATTAAGCCCCATGCTACAACCCTGGGAGAGAATTGTGGCTTCAAGTGAACCCTTAATGGACATGTCATTTTTTTCATTCTCCTAGTAATGTGGACTTATGTTCTGGACAGTGGGTCTTAATTGCCAATCAATGTAAGGGGAGGTGTTGTGAACACTGGAAGGATTTTTCTTTATTTTTTTTTTTTTACCCTGGACTGAGTTCAGCATGCCATCACCGGACCTTAATGGAAGGATCCACTAACCTCCATGACTAAAAACGTTATTGCTTTTCTTCTATTTGAGCCATAAAACACTTTCAGATACAATGTAGGTGGAGGGCAGCAATATGTCACCGCATAAAGGCTTTAAAACATCCCCGCTGCCTAAAATCAAGCCCACTGTGTCACAATTGCACTGACATGATAGGAAGCATATTTCAGAGAAGATGTTGCTTTAAATCTCAGTAACTTGAGGTGACATTACAAGCGCTGCCAAGTGATTGTTCTTCTGGTAAAGACAGACCTATAGCTTGTTATTGTAATTAATATAGTATAATACAAATGGACAATGCATGTCTGTTCTTCTCCTTATTTAAAGCCAAGACTCCAGCAGGTTCAGGTGTGGCTAAGGCATATACAAATATTCTTATAGATAAATCCTCTGGCAGTTGTCGTCAGCATTTACATTAACCCACACTTCAATATTAAATAGCACATTATCTTTTTACCAACTATAACTTTTCACTCAGTGTTCAGAAAGTGCTGAGCTCAACCTATTTACTGTCCCTTAGTTTCTCTTACAAATATTACCAGATACAAAAACACTTTAATTTGAATTATATAATTTGTGACTAATGCGTCCCTTTCTTGTGGAATATTAACAATGCATTTGCATTTGCATTTTTCGCCCTCCACAAATGGTGTTTGGGATTTTATAAATTCAAATAGAGTTGCCGTCTTTTTTCCGCTTTGCAAAGGCCTTTTCATTATGGAGCAGATGTGGTGATTTTCATGTACTGTATATTATTATGCATATCTGATGCTGAGGGCACTCTCACTTCTTAAATACCGGAGCATATAAATGAATGTATTTATCAAAGCGGTGAGGGCTGCTCTGTGCAACTGTTGAAACGAACATGTTAAGTGGTAGAAAGCACACACTGGTGACATTTTATTTGCATTCAGCAATATGAATCAAAATGCTTTTCACAGCAAATATAACAAATAATAGACTCAACCACAATGCTTCCACACTGCATGCTGTATATTGTGATGTTTCTGACCTTATTGAGAGACAGTGTTTTAAGAGGGACTTTTCCTCTTTCTAATTTGGTATTCAGCAGCATTGTTCATGTTGTTCAGGTTCAAAATTTTAATTTGATGAGTGGCGACAAGGTGCTAACACCTTGCTGAAATGGGCTGTCCAAACAAGGCTTAAAATATCAGGCGGCATACATGATTGCTTACTGATTCCCATGTGTCCCCAGTCATAATGGGGTGGTTGCATTCCATATTATGTTTATAATTACAACCGTCACGGCACATTACCTTATTCACTGTTGATGAAATTAAGATCAGAAAATGAGTATGGCCAGTTGAAAAATATGATGTAGGGTTTACATATGACAAAATGTTCAGAATATCTCTGCCTCTGTGACATTTTGGAGGTTAATGGTTTCAGTTGAGGCCAAAGTTGTTGTCAATACTTATATATTCAAAAATGTCATATTGAAGTGTGGATTAATGCAAATGATAAAACAACAGACAATGCCCTGTACAATGTGATGACATATCAGATCTGCACATCAGATTTTTTGAAGCTGCATAAAAGATCGATCCTTGGTCCACTCACAGGAAGCAATCACCACATGCTTTAAGTAATAACCACAAAAACAGAGAGCAGTACTGAGGCGGAAGTTGACTTGCTGATAGAGGTGTTTGTCTTTCCAGCCCATTACAGAAGAACCTGTTTGGAGAAATCTACTAGAAGCAAAACAATTTGTGAAGAACCTCATTTCATAACTTAATGGGCCATATCATTACATTGATTCTTGATTTGCTCACACACTGAACTGTTTCCTCATGGTTCAGCTGACATGATTGCACACAACAAAGAGAAAAATGTGGAATGTGTAAATGGTTTGCACTTGTCTTGTCAAACTAAATGTGTGGCTTTCTGTTTTCCTCACAATTAGTATTTCTCTGTGTAAACTTCACTCATCTGGCCATCCAGTAATCTTCAGTACAGGGAATTAGAAAGGGCAGTTGTAATGCTCTCATGTGCATGTGTCTCATCTACAGTGCCGTGGCTTTGTGTGTGCATGTAAAGTATAGGAGGCAGGCATACAGTATGTGCTATATGACCTTAGTCAGTGTAGTCCAACTGCCCCTGCAGCATGTTGCATGATGAGTGTGTGCAGTTGGTCTGTTCAGGAGAGCAGCAGCTGTTGGGCGGTCTGGCCTGCTTCTTCAGAGGAAGGCATATGTGTGTATGGCGGACCAAGCTGTTCAAGGGTCACACCAGAGTGAACCCTGAGATAAGGTCAGATCCAAACAGGAATAGCAGTCACCAAGCAGCAAGATGTATACCATGTCTGAAGTGTAAAAGATAATTAGAAAGGTATTGGAAGGTTTAGAGTACATGAATATCGTAACTCATAACCAAAAAAAAAAGATTTGTGGTGGGAAGGAGTGGAGTCAACCTACAAAATCCCAACAAGACCCATAATGCATAGACAGCAGCGAACAATGCAAAACTACAGAGAGAAATCCAAAAATAAAAAAAATAAAACATTAGTTGCTGTTATTATAGCTCCATCACACATCAGACGATGGACAGTATTGCTTTTTTTTTTAAATTTTACTTTCTTTCTACCTTGTTATTTTCTCCTTTTTACTTTGTTATTTTTCACACAATGCAATGTGCTATAAAGAAATCTTGAAGTTCAATGAACATTTTATATGAAGTGAGAGGCCCAGTAAAATGCTTCTATAACTGTGCTACTTTATTTACATAAGAATCTTAACAACAAAAAGATTCACAGTCATCTCCAGCTGTTAACCCGACAGAAAAGAAATTGAACTTAAACTTTGTTCATTAAAAATGCATCATTGTCTGTTGGCACTGAAAATGCCCCCCCCAAAAAAACAACTGCAAGCAAAGTCTCCTGATCGGTGAAGTTTGATAAAAACAACCAAAGAAAGCAAGTTAAAATGAGAATAAACTAAACTTTAAGTACAGAAGAGACACTGTAGTTGTGGATGTGTCATTCAAGGAGTTAGGCTATTCCATACCATAAAACTTAAAAAAAAAAAAAAAAAAAAAAAAAAAAAAAAAAGCCCCATAGCAGTGAATGATTTATTAGTAGAACAGTATGGGACAGCCTTGCTTATCCTAAAATAGTCAGTGCCTCCATTGTGGTGCAGTATTAAAATGCACTTTATAAAAGCAGGCACCTTAAAGGACTCTCAGAAAGAAGCGGAAAGCTCCGGACTCTCCACATTCCAGCAATAAAATCATCTCCTGCCTCAAGTCATTTCATAAAATGGCAGCGATAAAGAGATAGACTGCTCTTTATTGTTTTTAGATTGCGGCACTTTGCGAACTCTCCTCGCCTGTGTCTAGAATAATGTAAATATTTCACAGCTATGTGCCCGCTGATACATAAAACAGATATATAATTCCAATAAAGCTGCATAACTGTTTGTGCCTTGCTTCCCCTGAGGGACCAAACACTTTAGCAGGAGGGACTATTCCCCCATCAGCTGGCAGAGGAGACACTGAGAGTGGCCTGATGAATGGCATCCACCTGCTGGGCCTCAGACGAGCAGAGCCGGCGGTACCATGTCTTTTTGAAAAGCAGCATCAAATATTGAGAAGTTTAAATCCCTGAACGGGAGAAAAACTGTGAAGAATTGTGTGGCTTTTTTTCTGTGCAACTTAATCAGGCCCTGGTTATGTGTTAAATAATTGGTGGATACGGATACAGAATATATATGTACTAAAATCTTTGAAGACATTCTTTTCTTCCTTTTTTATTTCCCGCACTGGGATCAAATAGGTATAGCTACAATGCAGGCTCATGCTTGTAAACAAAACGAAAAGGAAGTGAGTTTATTGAACTCTTTTATCGGTAAATGCTTTGTGGCGTTTAACACTCACACCAGCTCATAACCAATAAGACAGAACAGTCAAGGAAATTGTTGCATTGTGGGCAGCATTGCAATGACGCATTTGCACAGGACGACAAAAAAGGGGTCTGGAAACAAACAGCAGCAATCAGAATGGATGCCATCTCTTGGCATTACTTTAAATGCCAGCAGCAAACAAGTTACTCATTAGGAAGATGATGATGGAGCGGGGGGTATTCAGATGGACTCGCCGTGGAAACACTGCAACCGACAAAACAATGGGCCTAAATTGAGAGGGACGATTAGCATCATTATCAATGTCATTCACTTTGTTTTGTTTTGAAAACATGACAAGGACAATGAATTATGAATTTTCTGAACTGTTCTGAGAATTGTTCGGCGTACATCAAACCGCACTTGAATGGAAGAAAAAAAAAATGTGACAGTAAGCTAAATTTGCATTGCTGACACATTTAGTTTTTATAATTGGTTCTGAGTTACATTGTGAGATGCTCTACAAGTCTTATGAATATGTATGAACTCTAAATTATCTTAAACTTCAGACACAATCCTGCAAAAGTAATTCAAACATTCGGTCCATTGATGTTACTTGAAGAAAACAAGATTTGTTGTGAAAAATTAAAAGTGAATTCTTCTGTCCAGTATTGCGCTACAGTATTTGTATGTGTCGTCCTCAGACATGATGAACAGTAGGGGCACAGTGGGGACACCATTTCTCGACATTCCAGCAAAATGAATGGGGACTCAAGGAAAACAAAACTGCATAAAATAGAGCCACAGTTCGCCTCACCTTAAAATCTACGTCCTCGCTTGCTGTCTTAAACGATTACAGAGAAATGAAAACACGGATGGGGATTTACAGGCATACGGCCTGACCTCTCATCCATTTTACCTACCGCTGGGACCCATTGTGACCCTAAAATTGCCAATATTGAAGCTCAGTGGGGTGAGTAAGAATCGAGGAGGGGGGGCTAAAAGACGAGACAGCTACAGCTGTGCTCTGTTCTTGCCTCGCAGAGACAGAAGAAGAGGGGAAAAAAATCATAATCTCACGCTGTCTGATGCAAGCTTAAATGCTCTATTGCTTTGCCGATCACGTTGCGCGCCTATCATCTTTCCCTGGCGTCTCCAAGACAAATCTGGGCTGCTGCCATGCACACACACGTAAACCACTATGCACAGCAACAACAGCAGCTGAGGCGTGATGAATGACGCTCTCGTCCTGACGGATCCCTGTCGATGCATGTTCAAGTGGATGGGATTGAATTTAACCATAGAAATGACAGGCCATTCTTTTTTGGGGCACGGGGCAGGCTACATGAATGGTTTGTGGGGATGAGGGGCTCGGTGATTGATGCCCCATGAGGAAGAGCCAGCGAATCTGTGGAGAAAGACGAGGGAAAACCACCCTTGTCATAAATGTGAGCGTCTGGAGAATCCTCGGGTTGTGGTACTTTTCCTGAACCTCACCACTTCTTATCCTCTTTACCACCTGATCCCTGTTTGAAGGAGCTTATACCTCTCCTCATCCAACTAAAATGGTCCTATTTATCACACCCTGACGTTTTTGTCATCAATGGCCGACAATGTTGTTGGATGAGACACTTGAGTTAAGCTCCAGAGAGCCGCTGGTGGAGATGCAGCCGCTTTTGTCAACCTACTAAAGTGAAATGCAGCATGTACTTTAAACTACATTTTTGTCCATAGTTTCGTCTGCTGGCTAAGTCCTGCCTCCCTCAGTGTACGTTGATATGTGTGTCAAGATACAGCAGCAGGTTTACAATACAACATTCCTGGGAATTAATTGGTTTCTAGCTGTAACTGTACAGTATCTGTTTCTGCAGCTTGCTAATTAAAGCAAGGGTTAGCTTCATGGGTTGGACTCTGGCTGAATAAAAATGTGTAATTGGTTACAAACATGCAATTCATGGCTGCATATAGGATACAGAATAATGTTAAAAGACTAAATCAAAAGTCACATCTAAAGAAGTCAGCATCCTCGCCATCTGATGATCCATGTGGACATGGATGTAAAGGAACAGAATAGTTATTGTACTGCAGTGTAGAGCTAATTAATTCTGAATATGAAATAAAAATTTAAGATCAGACTTGTTTTTCATTTGAACGTAATGCTGTTTAGCTGCTTGGCTAACATATTTAGTCACGATTTAGAAGTGAATGACTTAAAAATGTTGGTTTGCAACATGAAGTTGTGTCATTTTGTGGAGCAAAGCACTAAACTAAAGCACCAACGACGAGATCTGCTGACCGACACGTCCTGCTACACTTTACAAAAGTTTTGACCAACTCAGGTGCTGCGAAGAGAAAAACTAAAGCTTTCAAATCTGTCTCATTTCAAAAGCCCTGCAAAGACGCTGCAGCGGAGAGGTTTTTCTCAGCTGTGGGAAAAATAATGACAGTAACAAAGGGAAAAAGTTGTTGTATACTGTATATACAAAATCTGGCATGGATGTACTGCTGAAGGTGGTTTAAGGGTTTTCGAATTTATAGAGAGGAAGACTATTGGAAAGGACGAGGCCAAGGGACCTCGGTAACCAGAACAGCTTAGATGAGGAAACAGAAACATACTGTGTTACTGTGTTTTGCATCTGATTAGGACAGTTTTCAGATGCAGGTTACAATGTCACCTTCTGACCAGAGTTATATGTGTATACACAGAGTAATTTTCCAAGTACAGCCTCCTGCCTTCTGCTTTGCATGTGGAGAAATTCAGAGCTTGCTTGTCCTGCTGTGCCTAGTTACAGTTGGTAAGCAAAGGTTGGATAATAGCTGTACAAGCAAGAGATTTAGCAAATTGTAATTTGGGTAAAAAAAGGAAACATATATGATGCATGCTTTATTCCTGTCTTCTGCAGTTAAATATGAAAATATTTACCACGTGAATGAATGCATGCTTATCTTTAAAATCTGTGGTAAACCAAATTGGTTTAAGACTCCAAATTCTTCCTCAAACTGAAGCGCCTAATGTTGCAGAAACCTGTCTGAACATATAACCCTCCTCATCACCGCTAACAGTTACAAGTGGACCCAGTATCCCAGCGTAGGGACTCCGGCGCTCACAAGGAAACGCTGAAGCCTTCAGAACAATGGAGGGGTTAAGAGGGTGAGACCCCGGGAAGAATTAGGAGCATGTTTTCTGCTATCTTTACTTCTGCAGGCATCTCCGCAGACCTCTCTCAGGCCCTGCAGTCCGCTCCAGCTTGGCATAAAATTCTTATCCACCGAAGTTGGGGAAGCAGTAAAAAAAACCATTCAGAGTTCCATTCTCCAAATCAGCTGGGGTAACCGACTCACACACACACACACACACACACACACACACACACACACACACACACACACACACATATATATATATACACAAAGAAAACCGGAGACTTGGAGACTTGCTAATTTGCTAACATCATTGTAGTGAAGAAGAATGCAATTAAAACTGCTCTTGCTAATTAACCCAGATCCATCTCCAACCCCATCTCTGCTGATTATATAAACGGCCATTACCAGGGAGCTATGAATATTCATCACTCATGAGTGGTCTTTAAGATGGTAGTCATTTTACCTTTTTGGATGGGTGGAAATGGGGTACGAAAGCGGGGAGAGTATTTGGCTGTGACTGATTTCCACACAGTTTAGGAGACTGTAATCCATGACTGCAACTTCAAAGCGATTTTGTTGTTAACAAGCCTTTTGTTGTTGTCTACTTGTTATTAAGTTTCTTTATCCAGTTGTTTGTTGATCCTGTTTGGGGCCTTAAGTGTTTCGGGACCAACAGTTTAGTATTAAATTCATTAAATTAGATTACATTTATGCAAATTAGATTCATGCATATTTGCTGTTGCTGTAGAAGACGCTTCATAATTTCCTACTGACTATGTTTAGATTTAATATTAGCTCTTATCAAACAGGACCGACACAGAAATAACAGAAATCTGTCAAGCTCAATGTTCAGTTGAGGGAGTTGACAGAAATAGGTTTCAGTACATTATAAATGGGGGAGGAAGATAATCAGTCTTGTGAATTGTGACCACATTGTGTCAATGCAGTGATCTTGCCATAAGACTTCAGCAGCAGCAAACAGAGCAGAACAGAGAGGAGGGAGAACGACAGTGGGAGCGAAGGAGCAGGATTGGGAGAGTGAAAGAGGCAGAGAGAAGCCTTTCATGATAAAAAACTACCCGCTCACAGTGCGATAAATTGGGAGATGACACAAGTCACAGCACAACAAAAGGGGAGAACATTGGATGGGGACCCTTCACTGAGAAATTGATGAGATCGAGACTGAAAGAATTGTCTCTGTGAGCCAACATTGGGGCTTATCCCCCAAAACACTCCAGGATTAGGACAACATCCCGCTGGAGGTGGAGTTGGCATGAGCCCATTAGTCCCTCATGATTTGTCTGACACTTTTCTCACTTCTTTGAAGTCCCTAATACCTTGTCTCATACTTGGCATCGCTTTCCTATTGTAGAAAAAAGTAATTCAATAACACAGATACAACGGCAGTCACCTCCTGAAATAGTTGTAAAATTCAATGTGGTTCAAGATCAGGTGTGTTTGACTGCAGGGTTTGTGATAAGTGGCTCACCGGGCTTTGAATCTGAAAGGAGAATTGCCATGTTGAGCAGCTCATCACATGAATTCAGCAATATCCATCTGATAAAACGTCTGATCTATTTGAGATCCGTTTCCTTCTCCTGCAGCTCTGACACTTGAAGACTATATGCACTTGCCCTTTATTTGACTTTTCCATCAGAAAGAACGTAAAAAAAAAAAAAGTAATAATAACCCTGATATCAAATAGGGACATTTCCTGTAACATTACTTGTGCTCTATCATCCTAATGACATGCTGATCCACCTGCCTTTCAAAATTGTTCTGTCTATTTGGTGCCGAGATGGAAGTGTACAGTGGGTTTATGTGAGTTATTCTGACAGCATCCTGCATAATGACACAAAGTTGATGGGAGCTGAAATAAAACAGTAAAGTTAGGGGCTGTGAAACCAAAACAATAAGATGAAAGAGGCTAAAACGCATCACTGAGCTAAGAGGAACTAGTCTTACTGACTGTGGTCTCTTCACTCTTCACTATGACTTCTTTCACTCGTCATCTGACAGGCAGGAAGCATAACCACTAAATTATTTGCATTGGGAGGGCTGATATTCTAATTTAAATCACTGTACACACACATGCTCACACAAAAATCCAAAATCAACATCATCATGACATGCTCTGGACTTTGATCACGGAAAATACCCCATTCTCATTTTATATATACAGTACAATTAATTCATTGTAAGGTAACTCACCTTCCATAGCTGCTTAAAGTAACATTGACTTTGATCGAGGCTCGCTTCAAGTAACATTAGACTGTCTGTCACCATTTAGATGGATTCAAAGCTGAACAAACTTAACACCTCGGCTAAAGAGGTTCTTGACTTGCCATTGCAAACTTGATACGAACCCTAATTACTTTTCTCATGTACAGACTGCAAAAGGATTGAAGGCTCCCTCACCGAGGGAAAGCGTTTATTCATTAAGTGAACCACTGACCCACTGAAGGCAAATATCACTCACATTTGTACTGTGCCTCTGACTACACATGAATGTGTGTTTGTTACAGACAACTGTTTGTTTTAGGCTGAATTCAGATGCTGACAAACTAACGTAGCACTTTCTTTTCAACTCCACCCAAGATCTTAATTTCGACAAAGGTACCAAATATGTCAGGCTTAATTACAGAGAAATGATCAATGAAATCATGCAAAGTCACCTTGGATATTTCTATCCAAATGGAATTTCTGCCATTAAACATACTTTAGTCAGTGAAAGCAGACAGTTGCTCAAATAAGGTGTTGCAACAAGAGAACTATATACTGTACATATTAAAATGCAGACAATCAGATTATGATCTTTATTATTGCTAGTGACTGCAATGAACTTAACCTGAAATAAACACTAATTAATCAGATTCATATTATTTTAAACTAAAGGACATTTCCAGGAACTAACTTTTATTTTTTTAAAGGATTGAAACTTGACAGTTCGTGTGTGTGCATGTTTGGGTTTTTGTCATGCTTGCATGAGTGTGCTTTGGTGTGTGTGTGTCCACGTGGGCCGTGATGTAGCATAAAGTCCTGTGTTTTATGCTTTACTATAAATGTCACAGTCTTGAAATGATACATTGACTTATGAGGACGCTCTCAGGTCTCATACACACACTTGAATGTCTGAACATCTATGAAAACAACACCACTCGCCTTTAAACATAATCTCCATCGAACTGCCAAAGAATCCAAGGATCTGGTTATGAAAACATTTTGAAAACCAATGAAGCATTTGATTCACAGCTGTGTGCGAAAAGACGCTGTCAGGAGGTCAGTGCCTTGACCACATCATGTAGTCTCACCCCCCCCCACACACACACGCACGCACGCACGCACGCACGCACGCACACACACACACACACACACACACACTGCATGAACCAAACACCATCTGGAGTTTGAAATAAAAGGTTTAGCCTGGAGAGTTTATTTTGCCTTACTATGAAATCACTCTAATTATGATTATTGTGGAAAAATGAGCATTTTCCATTTTCACAGTAACACTTGATTCAGACTTTTATGTTAAACTGTTTACTTCTGCATGCCTCTTTTTAAAACCATCTGATGTCCAAACTGCGAAACTCTGCACGTGTGGATTTAAATGAAAATTTTTCTAGATCTGACGTAGCTGACAGTAGACTAAGTGGCCCATTGTGATGTATTACTGATCACAGGAGGGTTTGTACCATATACTTTCTACAATGTTGTGTAGAAAGGCTTGAATCAGCATAAAATACCAGGCCCCATTAATGTGTTGGCTGATTTATGATCCATCAGACAGTTAATTAATTTGATGAGACACAGCAGAGTGTCACTATCAAGGAGGGTCATTCGAAACAGAGGACTACGTTTTTTTCCAAGGATAAAATTGTCAAGTGCACGGTTCTGTGTAGGAATGTACTTCATTTTGGTCAAACATAAGCAGAGAAAAAAGGAAAAAAAAAAAGGACGACATCTTTAAAAAACACGGTTAGATGGATGGAATAGTCTGTCAAATGTTCCTATTTTCATTCTCTCACAACACTTCAATCAAATTAATCAGCAGAAGAGGACAGTCGTATTTGACAGAATCGCCAACATCTCTGGGCGGAGTGACAGTTTCAAAGATGTACATTAATTTAGTCAAAAATGTGATGGGGTCTTGAAGCCATTGGAAGAGGGAATGAGGATGTCGGAGTCAATTTTTCTGCCAAATGGAGTGGCTATCATCGCACGTTTCAATCTTGTTTCTCCCAACATGCATCGGTGAGTCTTCTTTTGTCTAATTTTATGAAAACGGAGTCGAGGAGTGGGCTTCCTCTCTTTACTCAGATAATACACAAGTACAAAAGTACCTGCAGTCTACCCACAGTCAGGTGCTCTACATACACCTTCAGCCCTCATTCCATCGCTCCCTCTCTGTGTGATTTATCTTTCAGTCTGTGGTAGGATTGACTCTCTTCTGTACAGCAGGCCATTAAAGCCTCAGGGAGATTCACCTTGCCAGGCAGCTGGCTCAAATGAAAAGCTAAAAGAGCACATTAACTCATCAATATGAGGGCATGAAGATGAAAACAGTTGTCAAAGGCCTGCCAGAGATAACTGATCGCATAATGCCGCTCTATTGTATGCAAGTGAGGTCATGGGAGTCAAACAGCAGCTAAAGACACAAGGAAGTGAGAACACAGAGACCTGGGAGGCTTTGATAGGTGCACTACACTAAAAACTGTGTGTCATCTTCAAAACAAGCTATTAATATGTCATGCAGCAAGCTGAGATTAGAACGTGCTTTTACTTAGTGTTGTCAGTGCTTTTGCAAAGCCATTAGACAGCACTTTCAAGAGCCATTCAAGCAGTTTTAATTTGTGAGTTAAAATACATTTTTATTCATTCACTGCTCTGGATGCATGTTTGAAGTCACACATTGTAGCTCATCCTCATTTTGATCTGCGGCTATTTCGTACAGCACAGATGGTGTAAAGTCAAATCACACAAACTATTTCAAACATTTTTGTGTTTCTTTTTGTGCCTTAGTGTGATCCTTTGCGCACACACACACACACACACACACACACACACACACACACACACACACACACACAAAGACATTTTCTGAATGATCCTCTGTCGCTATGCAGCATGAAACACTGTGCGGAACACATTAGCGCTGGGTATCCTAGAGCGGGGGCATCACTCAATACCAGTCACAAACCATTTACCACATGGTGGGGGAAGCTGCTTCCATTGCAAAGAGTCTCTCGCACTGTCTCAAGTACCATTGCACGCCACAACACAAAACTGCTGGAAAGGCCTGAATACTGTTCGTCTTCACGCGCACGTTCTGTTGATTTCACTCTTTTGCATTATCCTCGTTATCAGTGGTGCAGAAAGCTTTTCCAGCATTGATCAGTTTAGTTAATTGGGCTTCAGTTGCAGAGCGTATATCTGCAAAACGTGAAAATTTAATCTTCTACCAGAATACATTACGCTATGTCAGTTTTAGCTGCAATTACATGTGCATCACTAAGCTGCAGACCCGGCAAACCTGGGAAAAAACCCACAGTCCTTTACAGTGATTTCTCTCTTGTACCTTCATCCCTCACTTGTCAAACAAATTCCTCAAGAGTTTAACTCTCTTGTTTACCATGGAACAAATAGATCTTTAGATTTGTTGTTTTTCAAGGAGATCATGTTGCGTTGTATGTTTTGGCACTCAAGCATGAAAGGTATTTGCATATTATATTACTCATAATCTTTCATCTTCCATTGTTCATACAGACAAAGATATGTGATAGTGCCATGCTATTCATTCACTTCATGGTATTTTACCTTTTACCAGCTAAACACGTATATACAGATCCTGGAAAACATGCTCTCTGTCTAATACATCCACATCCCTAAAGCTTTTCTTTTTTTTTTTTCTTTATCTGAACAAATGTCAAATTAATTCTTATAATGTACCAACCGAGGCTTATCCCTCTACGCTTTGAGTGGAGGTCATTTCTGCACCGAGTTACGTCAGAAATGAAGTAGACAGGGGAAAGAAATTCATTCTTAATGTAAATCACTCTCCCACTTCCGACTGAATGTATAATGGATTGTGTAACCTCACTAATAATACTGTTAAACAATTCCTAAGAACTTGGGGACAAAGGAGACTTCAGATAAGGGCTGTTTTAGGAATCTCTTCCCCCAGAAAGTCCTCTGCGGGACTGAGGTGCGAGGGGGAATCATAATGAGTTGATAAATAAATAAGAAGCCCTGAAATTTTGCCAATGCCCGTGCTCAAAGAGACACAGGGAAGAGAAGAGAGAGAAAGTACGAGCGAGAAGGAAAGAGAGAGAATTGGATGTAGAGACAGAAGGAAGCCTGAGGCTAGGATTCGTCTTGTCAAAGTGAGACCTTTAACTGGGTCCTGAATTCTGTCAACAAGATTCTTTCACAGTCTTACACCATTTCCATCTGGGGCCTGTTTCAGTGAGGAGGATGGCTTGTGGTGGGAGGAGGGTGATGGGAGACCTGTGGTCCTCAGATGCTGACACTGACATTGGCTCTAGACCCACAAATGTGAGCCAGGAATATGAAGCAGCAGATGTGGGGAAACCATTTTATAGGACTGGTATTTTGCCTACTCTGAATTATGCCAGACAGGCAGTCTGGTAAAAGATGGCAGATAAAAGGTGGAGAAAAAAAAGGCTTGCGCACTTGGTGCTGGGGGGCGGCTTAAGACATAAATGTATTTGGGGTTAAAGCTCTAAAGAGATGTTACATAACCACAATTTTATCACTGTTAAGCAGGATTTATGTTCTGTCCAAACTGTGTGCTGAAAGGTCGAACAATGTTGGAAACTCCCTCTCCTCACACCTTTCCAACGTCAGACATGTTGTGTAACTTTTCCGATTTTCACAGCCATATCAAGCCACGACTGGAAAGCTATTGTGGAGGTGAGAGACAAGCACTGATTAAACAAAACTGAGTTCTCCATACAGTAAACTCTATTGGTCAGGTTATATTAATTAGCTGCCATTACAAAATCACAGTAAGGTTAAAGTACCCCCCTCTGTCTTGGGGACTTCTCTTGCACCCTCAGTTAATGAGTGTCTTGTCCCTGCAATCTGCTAATTAGTAGGCTAGCAGTCTGTGGCAGGTCAATGTTGGCTAGCTTGACTGTATGTGCTAACACAAGTGATACACTATGTTTAGACTGAAGGCAAATCTTGTTTTCTTTCTCAAATCAGTTTTAGGACGTTGTCCACAACAGCGCAAAAATTGACACTTTCTGATAGCGCTTTGTTAGTGGTAGCAAAGATTCTGCTCACTCTATCTGACGTTTTTACCATGTGTTGCATTGTGAGTGATCCAAGAAATCCGATCTGAGCCAGCAGAGCTTTGGGACTGAGACGCATCTGTAGAAATCCACGTTTGTTGCTTGATCAACAACAGGATCTGAGTTACACATGTTTTAGTGACCATTGGTGAATTTGCCATGGGAATGAGCAGAGGGCACACAGCAAACTTTGTGTCAAACTCTGAAAAGATCAGCGATGGAGACCCTGTAAAGGCTTCAGAAAGCCTACAGCAAAGAAGCAAGTGAGTCTGGAGAAGTGTTTCAAATGATGTTTGTGCTTCAGAGGGGCAGAGAGTCACTGTCCAAGTCAGAAAAAAAGCATGGCACATCAGAAACACAACCAGGGGGATTTTGTTTTGACACCGTTAATTCTATGGAGGAGTTCATTTATGTAACTGAAAGCTATGTGTTTAAGCTTAAAATCTATTTAAATAAAATGTTTTCACAATTCATCTCTATTACCACTCTGTTTGTTTAAAACAGGCAATCACTTTAAACTTCGAACTCAAGGACAGAAGATGAAGTGAACAATGCAAAGGTGAGCAGTCAAATGTTGTTCTGTGATGTAATGTAATACAATGTACCACGCTGAGTGTGCAGAGTTAATAGTGTCTTGACCAGTGGGCTGTGGTCCATGTTTTTTTCCATGGGATCTTTTGACCACAAGAAAAATACAGTCACCAGAATCATTTGTGTCTTTATTTCTTTTGGTAAATCTTAAATCCTATTTCATTATTGAAATCAATTGCTAAAATAGAAGTTGTACCTTCTAGACTGTCTCTGTTAAATAAACAGCCCTTACCTGAATATTTCCATGAAGCACTTATTTCATTTAGTTGTTATATTTCAATTTTTTTTTCCCAGCCCTGACTTCATTTGGTATATATTTTAAGCTTACTTTTAATCAGCACTTTAACACAGAAAGCACCCAATTTAAAAGTAGCCATTTTTTTGGAGGAAGGCACACAAACATTGTGTGGAGAAATTTTGAGGAGAAAACAGATGAAAAAAAAATCTCAGAGCTTAAACAAATATATCATGCACTCGACTCTGTGTCTTTTAAAGAAGGAGGGAAGAGAAGAGCCTGGTGAGGTCTGATAAGAGTCTGTAACAGTAATAATAACATTTTCATAAAGCTCATTAATTGAGAGTCTAGAAGTAATTGCAACGTTTGCTGCAGGCTGACTATGTTGTTAATGCTGACGACTGTCAAACTGACAAACAACAAGTTGTGGAATATGGATTTTCTTCCCTCTCAGCGTGTGTTAATAACCTACCATCTGAGCATTGCCAAGGGAGACTGTCAAGATGGCATCAGTGATAAAATGTTAACATGTGACAAAACGCACCTGCCCGCAAGAAGAACAATTCAATTCGAAATTGAATTTGTACGACTATCACGAAAACCTTTTTCTTAATCCTCCCCTGAGGAAAAGTAATATTGATTAAGAAGAAAAGAACAGAAGGAAAGTTTTTTTCTTCACTTGGTTTCTGTCTGTGAGCTCTACCACACACAGTCAAAGTGAGGAGACTGACATCAGTTAAACCACAGGCTTGTACAGTTATTCCCTCAGTTCATGAATCTTGCTGATGGGAATGCAGTGACCATATGTGTTAGAGGTGAAGTCATATGTTAAGTCTCCAAACTAAAAAACATTATCTATTAAATGCTATGCACTGGTTTATTCTGGTTCACAGTACTTTAAATTACAAATCATGTTTGCCCCATATTTACATGTGGTGAGAAAATATTTAGGTGAAAATTAATGAAAAACTATAAATTTGCTTAGTAGTCGTTTTATTTTTAACGTATTCAGAGTTCTCTAGATTGGCGCTAAAAAGAAACAAGATGGAACGTTTTAATGGCTCAACAGAAGGAGGTTTGACTCACAATTTGTGGCAAAAGAGAAGACAAATACAAAAAGTCAGAAGGAGCTTTAAGCTATAGCAGGAATATGAACACTGACATTAGTCTTTTTCAACTGTTCCGCCTTTCTGCTTTCTTTCCAGTCACATTTCCTGTTGCACCTTAGTATTGTACAGGCTGTGTTCTTGTTTAGCAGAGATTTGTCATATCTATGTAAGCATGCCTCATAGACACAGTGTGAAAGGCTGCTGGGCCATGAATCAAATGTCCCATGGAGTAAACATGTGCTGTGAAGCTGGCAGCCTCATAGACAACCTTTATGCTGCCTCTTACAAACAAAGACAAACAATAAGTTTGCCAGTGTATGAACTGTAGTCATCAGAAATATTGCAACAGATAAAAAAATAAATCAAAGCCAAGCAGAGAAAATAGGGAATCATTGACTGATTGTCCATAGGCACAATCTGAATGACCAATCAATGCTCGTCTACAACTGTTGCATGATAAAATGTCAAGTGTTCGCGATTCATATGTTTACATACAGCGACCATATGATCCTCTCCTCATAATCTTTACTTCTACCCTTCTATTACTCTTCTGCAGTGCAGCTCTGCCAAACACTCCACTAATTAGGTCATCATCAGGGTCATCACTGCCATCTCAAACACAGTTCCCTTCATCTCGATCATCCTACAAACACCGGCTGTCACCAGCTGATGCGGCGGGCATCAGGCAATGGGCGGCGGCGCTGGTGTGTTCATGATGTCTGATGTGTGTTGATGAGTGATGCTGCCTGACGGTTGATGTTGGGTGAAGCGTACAGTAATGGGGAGACAGAGGTCAGAAAAACCATTACCACAGTGAGGGAGGAGGGGAAGGGGGAAGTGAAAGTGGGACGTACGCTGTTGTCTTCTCCAACGGTAAGGCAGGGCTTCTGTCCTTCTGTCATGACTGAATGTCTGCATGACGGCTTTGCATTCATTATGATGGGAGAACGTCGCGGCGCTCATCATAAATACATGACAGGGGTGGCGTGGCATAAAATGTAGCAGTGTCTGTTCTTGAGGCATAGTGGAAGGGTACTCATGAAGACATCCCGTTCTTGTTTGTCTCTTTGTCCTTCCTTTGGTAGGTGCTCTGTGCCACCAAAGGAGAGGTGGACGAGTCGGCCCGAATAAAAACGAGACATGTCTGCAACACAAGTACATGATTACACACCACAAACCTTCCGACACTCCAAAGATCTGCCGAAATAACACACAATAAATTTGCATTAATTTTCTCAACTGAGACATGACTTGACCCCAATCCTGTCATGCAAATAATTCTAGCATGGGAATAATAATGGCTCTACAGATGAGGTGGCACGTAATTACTATGCCTGACCTCTCCGCGCAGTTACTGACTACCCACAACATGCATGAAACCATTTAGTCCGTTCCATCTATCAACATGTGTCACTTTGTTGTCCTCATGACAAGGTTACCATAGCATTACAGTGACTCTTCTCGGCTAAGACGCCACGTATTGTTGCAAGGTTATAACTCAATGACAGTTGACGCCAATGGATCCCTCTTATTATGATGAGTTGGAACACCTTGATATCCACTGCAACATTAGCGCACCATCTGGAAGGGTAATGTGACGTCCTCTGGAGTCGTGGTTTGGGCCCTTGCTGCGCACAGCCTTGTTGACTAATAATTCTTTGTGAAAAATCAAGAACAGAGGCATAGAGATGTGAAGGACGTGTAGGAGCAAAGGAGGGAGGAAGGGGGAGGAAGAAGACCCTTCGATCTGAAACGGGGGGGTGACAAGGCAGGCAGCGGGTGGATTCATCACACAGCCGGGATGTCTTGTACCGACACTAATTTTGGGCCCAAAGCTGTGGGTAATGAACATATCCTGTGACAAATGGGGGAATTGTAACAGTTGAGGCGTTATTGAGGACACATTTGCATTCCAGCAGACTGCTGTGACACCACCTGGTGTCTGGAGACGGGGGGAACGTGCCAGGGGAGAGAGCGTGTCCCCAGGAGCGTGAATCACCACAGTCCTTCCCAGTGGGAGGTTTGTGGTTTCACATTTAGGCCGAAAACCGTACTGGTGACAAATGCGCCAGTGATTTATGAATCATTTACCCCGAGAGTTTAAACGTAGACTGATATGATTAGGAGGCTTTCACATGGTTTTGACACAACCTTTTTCATTCACGCTCTATGACAAATCCTGACCCGCCCACTTCAAATTAGCTTAATTTTTTGAAATCCTCACTGACAGTGTGAATTGTTACAGACCTATTCTTGTTTAGCTGATCATTATAGAGGCTCAAAGTGATTTGTGAGACTTATGAGTGGAGTGATGGAGTCATTTCATCTTGCAAAGCTGCTAAGATTTAAGTCATGTGCTGAGTTGTTTTTTGACAGTTGACTATCTGCTACTGAAAAACAGCCGTTGAGAAATTCAGTGGGATTCATTGAAAATTTGGTGTGCTCAATTTTTATGTTGAGCACCATGACTAAATGATTTGAACAAAAGAAAAATATTATTGAAAGGAAAAAAAAAAATTGTAAAAGGGCAAAACAACATGTGCAAAGAAGCCTTGAGGATGGGTTTATGTTTTTTTTTTTTTTTTTTTTTTTTTTTTACATTTCTTCATGTGGCTGCAGTGGTCACATCAAGCATCCATTTGTACTGCAACTAGAACATGATTTATAGTTCAATTAGAGTACAAAGTGCACATCAGCTGGCCAGTTTCCATCAACAACAGCCCTGACCGTGTGCAGACTGTCAGGGTGAAACAGATTTTTGTGGTTACATGCAGCAAAATCTATTTATTTCAATGGGATTGCTGAAATCAGTGGATTTGGCTAAATACATGTTCACAACTTTTTGGCTTTAACTTTGATGAACTTAACCAAAACTTTGCCCTGTCTTAACAGTGCTGGCCTTAGACGGAGTGAAGAACTGGATAGGCCAAAGTGGAGTAAGCTAAGTTGGCTTGTTAGCTGTGTTGCACCATCCACTTTTTTAAACCTCTTCTGGAAAACGGCTCCACAAAAGAAGAATGGTTAGCAGATAACTATCAGAAAGGAGTTGATTCAGCTTTATTGCCACATTACTGACCAAGTTAGCGATCTTGAGAGCTGCAAGTTGAGAATTCTCGCTTTGAGGAGATAGTCTTCTCCTTTCTGCACCTTTTTATTGACTAAAATAACACATAATCCTTAGAGAAAAATGCCAGGTAATAATACAAAAAAAAAGCTGGTGACAGAAGAGCTGGCATTTTCCTGTCTGGCTAATATGTTACCGGGTAGCTCGCCAGCTACATTAGTTTACCATGAAGCTCTGCGAGAAGTCACTCCATCACCAAGCTTCTTGAACCACTTTGTTTTTTTTTAGGACACTTGGACATATTTGGTTTTGCCACTTTCAGGTGTGACCAGGCCTTTAAGATGTTGTTGGGTTCAAAGATTCCTCTTTCCAAAAAAGCAGTTTTATTCTCTAATACATGTAGTTCATGAAAGCCAGAGTTAAGCATTTTAGTGGAATATCACAATCTTAATATTTGACCTATTAATGGTTATACAATTGTGACACCTTTCTAACTCTGCCACAAACAAGACAAAATGAAGACATACGTTTTAGTAGGCAAAACCCATTTCCATAACACAATTATTAGTTTTGTGGGCGATTAAAATAGAGCCAATACAGATGTTTCTGCTCTCCACTCCCTGGCATTGTGATTACACGGTTGCCGGTGGTCACATGTTGAGATACATACACGGTGCTCTCATTTCATTCTATTGAGGCCAATGGCATGCTTGATCCAGGTCCTTTTCATTTGCTCCCACAGATCCCCTTTTCTCACCCATTCAACCTTGATGGCTCCTTTCACACCACTGTCTGCACCTTCCCCTGGTAGCACAATGAACACCAGTCTGTCGCCCTGTCTCCCAGACAGACTTTTATCTGTTGAGAAGCCCACAGCTCGTGGAAAGCCTTTTGTTACCTATCTTCGAGGTGGCTGAATGGCGTCTTCCTTTGATTTGTACCTTGCCATTTTTCCTTCACACCAGATATTTCTCTCACGTGCTTTTCAGATGTGACAAAGTAATCCTCTGGCCTGGCTTTTTGACACCTCACTTATTTTTTGACAAAGTTCAAGACCAAAATTTGGTCTTGTACACCTTTATAAAAGTCATAAACAAAATGAATATATCATGCACGGAATCATATTGTGTTGTACAGACATTTACTTGCATTAGAAAGTTGGTTACAGTAACTCAGTGGTGTAAATGTATATTTTGAGGCGCACTCAAAATGTGAAAGAAAAACAAAAAGAGTCTAAAATAGACCAGCAGTTTTGCTTGAGGTAGGGTGCTATATTTGAGGACTTTTGACATTTGAGGTGGCTTGCCTCAAAAGCACCTGTTCAACCTTCATCCCTTCTAAAAGTCTCCCTTTTCCTCACTGTACTGTTAAGAGAAAGCCGAGGACAATCTTCTTCCGGCAGTGTGAGTGGCAGTGTAGGACAGGAATCAGCCTTTATATAGATTGTAATTGTTTCTCTCTGGTCATGCGTCTCTCTTCCCATCCATCTCTCTTTTTCCCCCTGTTTCAGGCAGGTTTCAAACACACAAGGTCATTGCTCTTAGGCAGCCGCAACTCGGCTTTATTGTTCCAGCGGGTCAGCGGGTCCGACACACATCACAGCTATTATTCCTGAGGAACAAATGGCCGTCCCACACTTTGATCTATGGCCTTCCTTCTCAGACACTTCCATAATACCCTTGACAGGATTTCTTTTTTGTCCTGTTCCTGCTTTTGGTGATGATCCATCTCTTTACCTCTCAAAGTTCCATATCATTGGTAGCAGTGATTTATAATTGCAGATTTGATAGAGAATGTGATGGTTGACACATTCTTGTGTGATAAATGTCACCTATATGACTCTGAGCATAAATTTAAACAACGATCGGGAACAATGCTTTTGTTTTCAATCTCAGGGATGTTGACAACATTGTAGTGGGATCACACTCTGTTCCTAATAAAACTTTTTGCCGAAAACGGGAAGTGAAGATGTCTCACTGTGTTAAAGATTCATGGGGTTGGTGCGGTGTTTGTGGCTATAATGTATGCTTTGCTCAAAGTGCAGAGAAGTTCAGCCTGACATTCAGTGACAGTAAATATTCCCCTGCATTCAAGAGCAACAACATGTCAGACTTTTGAAAGCATATTTAACCTCCAAGCCAGGACTTGAGCCGCATTCACCAACAGCAGCCGCATCAGCTTGTCCCTGATTAATGAGTTTCATGTGGCATTTTGAGCCGCTCTCGTCAGAAGTAGTCCGGCAGTAGGATCATTTGGGCGACCTGACTGCCCCTGTTTTACATATGAATAAGAAGTTTATCATTTGTAGCATTGCAGGCTGGGAATGGCCAGAGGTGGGTGTGTGAGCGTGGGCAGCGTGGGCAGCGTGGCAATGCCCAGCAGAGAGATTTCTTTTAGTTTTATATAATTTTTTTATACCAAAGTTGGAGCTCTGACTTCCTTTGTAAAAAGAACCTGAAAACATGCCTACATCATGCATAATTTATCACAGTCGAGGGTCTCTCACGTAACACTAGTGTGCATAAGGCTTAATTCCGGAGAACTAGCCAGCCTCAGTGATGGATGCCCTGACAGGTGGTCTTAGTGACTCAGGCTGAAAAACACACTTGGTTTGAATCAGTTTCCAATAAAATCATCAGTCAAGGATGACAGTAAATTAAGGAAAGCCACACCAGAATGTGTGTGAATTTACTGTTATGGTTATTATTCAAAACTTGATGCTTGCATTTATGCATCCATTTCTTTCTCTCTTTTTTTTTTTTAAGGAAAAGCATGAAAACAGAGCAGACTTCAGAATAAGCAAGAGTGAAATTAAGAAGTTAAAATATGTAAGGGCATGCGTTTCTGTCACCAGGAGTCCTTGAATATTGAACGGCAACACGTCTAAGTTCCCCTGTGCCATATGGGCATTTGTGTTGTTGCAAGACATACAAAACCCACTATTATAGCACAAGTATTATCTAGTTGCACCTGAATTCCCTGCAGCCCATCCACATGCATAATAAATCCAGGAAATGTCAGCTGTGAGGCCTGAGGGAGAAGCGTGCCATTTGTTTAAGCTCTGGCTTGTGATACAGCCTGGTGCCATTGATGTTTGGATAGAAGTGAATGAATAAAGAATGCCGGCACTTGCATGTCAATCAGGGCTTTACAGGACCCTGAACATGGCGAGCCTTAAGCCAACATATGTTGCTCATATACAACAAGCCCCCAAAATAATAATACAGATGGACGTTAAGCACTTTGATCAATGCGTCTCTCATCATGTCAACATTCACACATCTGTCAGCATCAACATGTCACAGCAGAAAGTGATTAGCAATTTAATTAACAGGAGCAATTAAACAGAAGAAACCACACTAACAATGCATTACCAAGATGTCCACTTACAAATATACTAGTACTTTCTGTATAATTCATCAGTGAAGCGTGGGCTGATTCTCGCTAGCATGTTTGAAACCACAACCATTCTGTTGTTTCAATAGACTTTCCGTTTAGCATCCGACAGCATATTGAAAGAGTAGCTCGGAGCTTTTCCGCTCTGTCCGACTGACTGACTGTGGGTTTTTGGTTGCTGACTCCTGGAGGCCCAGAAGTTTCCACTGGCTTGTTTTTCATTCCCACAATCCCTTTCCCTGCTAGCCAAATCACTGAGCTATGACTACAGGCCTGGTTGGAAGTCCTTATCTGCTATCATTAAAGATGCATTTATTCCATTGCCTCAGGTGCTTGTGGGTGTTTGTGTGTGTGCGCGTGCGCGTTCAAATGCCTTTTCCTTGTTTGCATGTGTGCGCACGTGGCTGATGTATGTGTGTGAAATGGGAGACGGAGCAAAAAAAGATGAAGGGGGTATAAATGTTTGTGTGTGTTCGTGTGGGCGACTTCAGGGGGGGTCCTGTGTGCGGACGTGGATAAGGCTTTGTGTGTTTCCGTGCATCTGCCTGTGATTTGTGTCTATTCTCCAAGGTTAACACACTCCTCCCACACTAGGATGATCTAAATAGAGACAGAGCCAGGGTAAATGGGGATCAGAAGTCAAGCGCTGGCAACCATGCTAAATTATCGGCGGAAATCAACGCTGTCCTCATTAATTACACAAAAGGCCGTTAGTCATTTCCACCCTCCCCTACCAGCCCGCCCTCCCAACGCCTCTCAAACTAACTGATGCTTCTCCAGTGATTTCCCTCACTTTTGCACACACATAACAGCATACCCACAAATTCCAGCATATTTTATACATACGCACACACGAGAAAAGAGAACAAGGGCACAGATGAAAGGAGAATCTGTCTTTGCCGCTGACATTGGAACGGAGCAACCAAAAGATAATGTAGTCTGTGAGTCACGCTCACCTTGAGTCCTCTCCCCCTTTCATTACAGCTTTCGTCTTGCACTAAAGGTAGCTGTGTTGTTGTTCTCTTCCCAACAATCACTTCAATAATTTATGACAATGAAACTAAGAGAGGTGTGCTCTGCATATTGTTGTTGATAAGAGGCGAAGCGTCTTCACACTTCACCACAATGAAGAGCCGTGACAGTATTTTAAAGTGGATGTTTTTTTTTCTTCTACCTTTTAGAAACAAAGAGTCGACGTGTTGGTGAAAAATCAGAAGGCACTTACAGTAGCTCGGTTTGTGGGTCAAAATGTTCTATTTGAATTTCATAGTAAAGGAGAAGAATATCAAAAGTGACGATTTAATGCTCAAATTCGAGGTTAATAAAGTTACAAATTAAAGTATTTGTTCATTTTTATAATCTTTTGCTGGTGCTGTCAGATGGACATGTTGGAACAGTTTGAAATTCTGTGAAATACACTTTCTACACAATACAATTTATGTCAATGTCAAGTATGTGCACAAAGTATTATCCTAGGAACAGCATCTAGTTTGTGAAAGAACGGGAACTGAGTGAAACAGCCAGCTTTGCTTTATCCAAAGTTAAAAAATGAGCCTCTAAAACTCACTCATTAATGTTGTTTTTTACTTTTTACCCATAAACAGACAGAAATGTAAAAGGGAATTTTTTGTTTTGTTTTGTCTTCACCATGAGCCAAGCAAACATCGCACACTCCAGGAAGTCACTGCAGCCCCGCCTGCTGGTTGCCAACATTTACAGCATGTAGCTTTCCTTCAACCCACTAACTGTTCTTTTAGCATTTCAGTTTGTGTACACATTTAACAAACACCAATCAACGTGTTAATTGGTGACCTTTAGAGGTGCTGGTGGTAGGATTTATTAACTTTGGACATAAACAGACTATTTCTAACTGCTTTGAGTTACAGTAAGCAAAACTGATTGCCTCTCGAGCCATTCAAAACAAACTGACGTGAGATTTGTATCCAAGCTAGTGTCTTTCTGGTTTAGTTCACCAAAGCTTAGCCGAATAGAGGTTACCAAATATATTCAATTTACCATCTTTAAAGGCGGAGAGTGTTCCCCCAACATGGTTGATGCTCCACTTAGTTTTTAGGGTAAAGCTCTGTTCTGTCATCTCTCACTTTGTCTCTGCTTGCTTGTTTTGTGTATGAACACAGCTAATCACACAACCTCGCAGCCCCCAGTTAAATACCTACTCTGCACTCGGGAAGACACCTGACAGCAGCGTTAATTGCACTTTCTCTGGTGGTTTTTATACAAAATAAATTGGGTATTTTAACTTTTTTAGCACAACTATAGCTAAACTAAACATAAGAGGTTTCTATACAGTTTGATCTATGCAGAGTTTAGCTTTCAGTCAATCAGACCTTCGTAAAGCATGCTTCTGTATGCTATCGAATTTATGTTTTGATGAAGGTGTGAAAGCTCAGAATGAAGTGAAACACTACATTTCTTACACTATGTCTAGTTTGTACTCATTCATGTTTCCGACACCCGAACAAAGATTTAGTCGGGTGGAGCGGTGGTCTTCCTGTTAGCAGTACCTTAACCAGGAATTTATGTTGCCCTGTTACTGTGTAATCATGTATCTCAATATAAAATAAGTCATGAACTTTGCAATGGTTAATAATTACATTTTAACATTTTAAAACAACATTAATTTCCTTCAGATCCTGCATTTCCTTATGTAGATCAGTCTACTGACATATCTGTGCTTCAAACAGTCAGGCCGTGTTAAACTTTTTTTTAAAGTATTGGGAAGACACAGACAAGGCTGGTTGTGCCTAAACATAATTCAACTGCATGCTGATTTCTCTGTTCCAAGGAGTTAGTTGGGGTCTTAAAGAAAGCCATTCATTATTTCCCAGCTGAGGTGGATTACTCGTCAACGGGTGCTGTTTGACATTTACCGTATGCATTTCATTATTGGAACTGACCTGGAAATTAACGGCAGCTTCTTGGAGCCTCAGCTCCAACCCCCCCATGCGCAACTCACCAAAGCATTGACCCCCTCCTCGTCTCCCTCCTGACCTTTCAGTACTGCATTATTTAAGGCACACAAATCCCACACAGACCGCCACTGAATGCTGGGAAAAGGTATTGACAGAGACATATGGCTGCTGCTGGATAACATGCATAATTGAGGGGTAGGAAAACAGGTTATATCCCCGGCTGGGGGGTGTGTGGGTGTGCGTGGGTGTGCGTGTGTGCGTGCGTGCGTGCGTGCGTGTGTGTGTGTGTGTGTGGTGAGAGTTGAAGACACTGACCTTGGTCCTCTGTGCCCACTGCTGCGGGAGTAGACCTCTGTTTGAACGCCTCGTGCTAATTATTCAATCATGTCAAACTACACAGTGAAAAAAGCCTGAACACTGACCATTTATCTCTGAGAAATTCAACATGAGCGCTGTCGTTTAGCACACAAACATTGTGAAATATCTGTAAATTATTATACTTTTACAAATGTAAAATGCATTTCTCTATTTGTTTTATGTTTGTTTAATATTTTCAATGGCTTATTGCAGATATGTTACACTTTTTAAAATGCTGAATACGATTTTAAGAGAATTCTACAAGTCAAGATTTAATTGTTCACCTTGTTATACGGTTACCTGCAGTGCACTGTCCCAGACCAGAGGACAACTTCCTCTCGGTGGCAGCTCTTAGATGACTATCTGAAAAGTGTCACAAGGGGTCCAAAAAAGCAATTTAATAATTAACAAGAGTTTACAAGAAAACCAAAGAAAATAAATGATAGCGTGGTGGAGGAGGACAATGAGTCGACATTAACAATCAGGTCTGCCAGTGAATAACGAGCTCGCCCCCAACATTTTAATTAGCAGCCCGCCGGACGGTACAGTGATTAATGAACACTATTTGATTTCAGCGTTGCTCTGAATTAATAACAAATTGACATTTAATGAAAATTACTTACTGCAATTGGAATTAAAGCTGTTTCTTGCCCCTTCATGCCCCACAGAATAATAATAAATACAAATGTTGTTATCCCCAATTGATCATAAACACGTTAAAAGAGATATCAAAGGTGATGAGATTGAATTATGGGAGGATTTTGCAAACATTAACAGCAGCAATTATATTTTCATAGCCTTGGCACTGGGAGGAGAAATTTCACTCAGCTGTTTATGAATGTCTTCCATCATTCTGTGTCTCTCACACGGAGCATCGCACACAGGCGATGTCAGAAAACCAAAGTACGTGTTGGATCATCTAAGAGTGTCTGAACTCCCCTTTTTAAATCTAACAATGTTTGTGACTTTCAACACATCTACTATACAATGCAACAGGTCAGTGGAGCATCAACCATCACATGTCCACAGACTAATATAAGTAGGAGAATTTCTATATTTATACATGTTTATCTCCATTTGTGTAATTCATTATATTGAGACTGTAAAGACACAGAAATGATTAATAATTATTGTAGGGTAACAGCAACAGGAGCTCATGACAGAAAGCTATTTGCAACATTTTTAAGTATGATCCTTCGTTGCTTTGACAACAATGAACTACTCTTAGAAATATATCAACTTATTTATACACAGCAGAAATGTTTTCAAAGGTAGATAATGGCCGTTTTTATCAACATAATTAGCACACGTTGTTGCAGCTGAAACAATAAAACGTTTCTCTTTGTCAAAAATGTTCTAAATAGATCCTTATGTAATGACATCATAAATATGCAAATTGCCATGTGACATCATCTAGTAAATCTTAGAGCAGGCTATTAAAAATAGTTATTGTCACTACCTCACATGAGACTCTCCAGTGTCCAATTCCCAGCCTTAAAGAAATACATGAAATGACTTAACACTGCAATACATGGGAGTAGCATGTAATTAAATACAAAAGGAAAGAGCAGAGATAAAAAGGTCCACTTTTCAGAAAACCATCATTTTAAATGATGTTACAGACCAATTTTTTTTTTTTTTTTTTGTGATCAACAACTCTCACATGTTCCTTCAACACCAGGCTCTAATTCCTGCACTTTGTATTCCCTCCACTCTCCCCTTCCAAAAATACTTTGCCATGAAACAACTCATACAGCAATTAAGTTTCTCTCAGAACAGATTTCAAAATGCTTGAACATAAACCTAATTCATACAACCTATTTCTTTGCAGCATACTTGGGCCTGCAATGTTTGAACTTTACTTTTGGAAGTTACGTTTCACTACTCCGTAGTAAAAAAAAATGATTACAAAAAAGTGTTCGCTATTAAGTCAGCCAGTGAGCAGCACTTGAATT
Organism: Embiotoca jacksoni; assembly: GCF_022577435.1. NCBI lineage: Eukaryota > Metazoa > Chordata > Actinopteri > Embiotocidae > Embiotoca > Embiotoca jacksoni. Next base: position 7,016,635 of record NW_027185229.1, on the reverse strand, counting down.
ATAAAATCTCAACTTTCTACCTGCAGGACTGTATTTGTGTTTCTCTGAATTCTCCCTAAAGCCTTTTGCTGGAGATCAAACACTTCATTTGTCTTGGTGGGGGTTGTGGCGCAGCATCCACCAGGTGAGTCTCTACCCCGAAGCACAGTGGCCACCTGTTGGCACTTCTGCCCATGATGCCTCTGACTGACACACACACACACACACACACACACACACACACACACACACACACACACACACACACACACACACACACACACAAAGTAGCCTGAGGTTTTTTTTTGACTGAGCTGCCTCCCTCCAAAGCCCACCACCATGCTCTACTATATTTCTGAATGCAAAACCTAACTGACCACATAGAGCTCCAATCAATATTTTTGCTTCTCAGAAGATCAAAAGGGGCTTTGTTTATGTGTGTTTTCGTTTGCCCGGTTCTCCAGTTGAGGAGCCCCTCTGTGATTGCCGAGTCCACCCCTCTTCGTCTGTCTGTATGAATTTCTGCTTTCCTCTTATTACTATGCCCCAGTGTTGTGCTCTGCTTCTGACTGAGAAGAAGGGTAATTTATTTTGTGTACACCAAGCTGATATTATTGCGTACGTTTGGAAGACTTTCTTTGAGGTCCAGTATAAAGTCCTGGTAGCTTGTGTCCATTTCGCATACTGAAACAGACTCATTCCCAGTGTATTTGGAGGAGTCGTGCTGTTAGTACATTCCAAACAGAATGCCTGTCAGGCCTTTAATGGCGACTACAAACAACCAGGATTTGTATGGCTTTTATAAATGTTTGAAAAAACGCTCAGAGCTCCACACCAGAGGAATCTGTGTTTCAGTCTTGCACAAAGAGCCCGATCCTCTCATCCTTTTGCTTTGTTTTTAATCGCAAAGATTTCTGCCCCAGATGATTTATGGGGAATATTGTTGTCTTAGATTTATTTGGGCCTGGGTTTTGTGATACCTGCCTGCTTACAAAATTACCAAAGATGTTGACTGAGACGGTCTAATGATGATACATTTACCAATAATGCTTCTATCAAGCGGAGTAATATCCAGCTCCATGACAGTGGTGAGACTATCGCAGCTGTCCAATATTAAGATGTGCCTGTTGCAGGTATTCCTTTCAAACCAGAATGACTTGCTCATTTATTTTTGACAATTAACAAGAAATATTTTACACACTTTAATTTTCCTATCAGGCTGATGCAGTCTTAAAAAAACAGTCGGTGTGTTTTCCTGCAATGCTGTTCTGAAGCTGTAGCACTTGAAGATACTTCGTAATATTTCAACAAAAATGGAGAAATGGTTTCAATCATAAACAGTACATGATGATTTGTTCATGATAATGCTCTCTGTATTCTTCTAAATAACATATTTTGACCGCGACCCCCATGCACGCCTGAACACTGCTTTTATTGATTTACACAACGAACACCACAGCCTCTATTGTATATCACACCATAGTGGATATCTACGCTCACATTTTGTTACATACTGACTTTCATGAATAATCAAGAGCAATCCATCAGTCAAAGAGTGGGGAATCATCTTACTGTCACCGCATTTAGATGAGAAAATCACACTGCGCACTACATTCCCACAAAAAGACCGAGACATTCACAAAGGTGTTTATCGGCCAACTGGCGATGGCTCACAAGGAGACGCTTCAAATCGCCCCAGGGAAAGAGACGTTTGGAGCAATAACAAATTAGACATTGAAATAAGAGGACTCAATAGCGCAGCAGACAAATTGCATGAGCCGGGCAGTGCTCATTAATTCTAACTATGGGCTCCTCAGCTGCATTGATCATATCCTCTATTTATTCCAGTAAATGGTGAAGGAATGAGTGATACGATATGATATGAAGATATTACTGTTCCCTTTTTGCATAACACCAGGTTACCAATGAATATTAAGTACAGTATACGGCATGTATGTGATGTTTACCATATCTCTGCAAAGGTATTTATCGTTGCCACAAGTCAGGATGGAGCAAAGCCCCTAACACATGCTCTCTGTGCACATCCTTTTTAATCAAGTTGGAAAGGTGTAAACAATAAGGGCGGAGCCATATGAGATGCGATGCCCAAACATGTCCACTGTTATCAGATCCGAGCAGAGAATAATGAATGCAGGCGAAGAGCTGATAATAAATAAGTGGAACACAGCACACTCAGCCTTCACAAACTTAATAGAAAGTTATGAGTGTATCAAGATATGGCTGGTGTGCGAGTCCGACAAGGGAGAAGTCAATGATCATTCAGTGCTGATGACAGCAATCAGGAGGCAAGCTCTCTTTCTGGTTGCTGTGGGGTTTGGCTAATGGTGGGGTACATATCTACTGTAAGTACCAGTGGGAACAGGAGACCTGACAAGGTTTAACAACTCACAATCTTCTATTAGCCTCCACAGGAAAAAAAAGTTCTGATCTCAAACCTTATGTGCGGAAAGAGATGTGTTTTGAAAAACCACCCAAACTGCCGAAAATCAATGCCATGACACCCTGGACTTACTTTTTATGCCTAAACAAGTTATTCATGAATGGGAAAAAGGTTTTACATTTTATATTTCATACTGTATCCACGTTTATGCTCGTTATTGGGAAATTTGCCTCAAGAAAACAAAAATTAAACTATGCTGGCATGGTATTATAATTACGAGACTTTTGACTTAGATTGCTATCTATGAGGCAAAATTAGGAAAAGCTACTGGTATAAAAACTCTGCCTAATGAACTCTTAAAATCCCTTTAGTTCATTTATATTCTATATTGTTTGTTTAGCAGATGTTTTGAAATTGGCAAAATACTGTCAGTTAGGCTTAGGTATATTTTTTTGTCCAACCCCCCAAGTCAAGAAGAAAGACCCAAGGGTGCCCCTTAACTACAGAAGAATAAGTTAATTACTAACTTTTTATAAGCTGTAGTCAACTATATCAGACTTTATACATTTATACACTGTAGACAGAAGTAAGAAACAGAATATAAGAAAATCAGTTGCCATTTGCTTGTTTTGTTTATTTTACAGAATTTTTTTATGGACAGGTTTTCTAGCATTTAAATTGTTGAAATGGTTTAAAACTGTTGCAAACCCTCTCGTATTTAAAACAAGCAGGTGTTTTGTCTCTTTTTTTATTTTATTGTACTCTATTAATCCCTGAGGGGAAATTCTTTCGCTACAGCAGAATCCCGAGGGGGAGCTGCTGCAACAGGCTGCCACGACCGCGGCGCCAACCAACCTGAGGTGCATGTTTTTGGGTGATGGGAGGAAGCCGGAGAACCCACGCAAGCACAGGGAGAACATGCAAACTCCGCACAGAAAGGCCCAGGACCAGATTCGAACCCGGAAACTTTTTGCTGTGAGGCGACAATGCTAACCACTGCACCACTGTGATAAGCTATTTGGAAATACCATTAAATTGTCAAACTGATTTTAAGTGTGACAAAATATATTTAGTCCAATGCTGTTTGTCAATGATGTTGTCGTTCTTGCTGAGAATTGACTGGATATGAAGAAAATGCATGCAAGACTCAGAAAAATGTATTTGGTGATAAAAAAAAATTTAAGATGACAAAGCATTGCAAATATTAGGCGGTTTTTGTTGATATGGATTTTGTTCGTGGTACATTTGCACTCTTAGACTCTTAGGCCCGAGTGTTAGGTAGAGTTATTGTCAAAAGAAAATCAGTTACAGATATTGGTTTATTTATAGCCAGCCTTTTTAAACTGGCATGTGTCTAGTCCTTGACTGTGTAGTTAGGGTTTGAAACCCTGCTGTTCATAATCGAACCATCAGGTATTATCTGAGCACTCATAGGTTTGCTGCAATCCGAGCTATCAGAAGAGATATGTGGAGGGAACCCTGTGAAGCTCGATGAAATGTTATTCTTACTAGGCAGTGGAAATGATTAATTCATATGACTGGATGCCAGATAAATATTTAAATGGAATTTACAACCAAATGGGATAACAGACACAGGACGTATGTGTTGTAAATATGGAAAGTAAAAAAAAAAAAAAAAAAAATCCTTTCATGAGTTTTTTATTATTTAAAATGTCCTCACTTAATCATCTTCTCATGTTACCAAATAAAATTAAGTCGTGTTATCTTGATTAAATTTACACTTTCATCAAAGTCACAGAATTAAATTTTAATCTCTTGCACAGAGATAAATATGTCTTATATTTTTCTCCTAATGTTCAGCTAATATTCACGCTTCAAATTATTGAGTTTGTGCTTTCTGTCGTATGTTGTTCTTTTCATTCTTGAAAGACTGTTTCATATGAAGTTTAGCTTTTAACAATCTACATCGGATTGTATTTTTCAAAATTTTCATTTATCAAAATTTGTAAATTGAACTGCAGCCAAGAACATCCACGCTTATAGGTTATTGTTAAAAAAAAAAAAAAAAAAAAAAAATTAAGAAGTCTATTAACAGCTTCAAATGTCCTTATTTTCAGTTCCACCTGTAGTAACGTTCATATATTTATATGTTTATATAGGGTCAAGGAACATTGACATTAAGCAAAACAACATAAACTGTAAATTTCTTTGTTATGACAGCTACACTACTACTAACAGTGAGATGGATCATTTTCTTGATTTCAAGTAGAGTGGTGAAAATTACGGTTAGGATTAAATGTTATATTGTCTAGATTATGTTACTTGTCATAAAAACAACATCATACAATTCAGGTTTTGGATAAAGGACATAACTGCCTGAATGACACTTAATGACGACAGCCATAAACATTTATAAAGACTCGTCCATGTTCATGACAGGTGTCATGTCAGTCATATCCTCAACTTTTCAAGTAAAATGTGGATATGAGCGTACTTCACCTGATAACCTGCCCCTTTTGATTCAGGTATGGCTCAGAAACCCTCTCTATAACTAAACATCATGTAGTCATCTCACTCTACAAAATCTCTCTCCTTCTTTTTCATTTTTCTTTCATCCCTCAGTCTGCTCTTCTTTCGATTTTAACTGTAAATTCAGCCTTTTTGCTTTACTAATGAGACTGAGCCTGGTAATGGATGATTAGTCTAGGATTTGCTCAGTAATTTGAATGCTCCAAATGCAACACAGCAATGCATATAGAATGATAATTACATGGTAATTATCAGCTTCAAGTAAATCAAGCCATTCACTGCTCATGCAGTGTGAACGTCAACTACATCTTGGTCCATTATGGCAAACAATAATTAGTGGTGTGGAAGGGTGGTAAGTGTTAGTGGTTGCAGAAGTGCCCTGGTGTGTTGAATTTCTAACTATACAATTGTCACATTATGGGAAAAGGTTTGTGCATGCATCCTTTCATTCCCCAAGGCGCAATCTGTTGTAGCTGAGAGTTTGTTGCACACATTCATTTGAAATGAGGAATACAAATAATGCTAACAAGCTGACACTGTGAGATTCTACGTTGCCAGAATAATCTTTTTCCTTAGACTGCCAGCCATGGGCTCTGTCCATGGTCCGGAAATGCTCCACTATTGAGAGAAAGAGGGCAGGAAATTGTTTGGTAAGTGCTCTGTGTCCTATAAGGTAGGAGGATGGCTGGAAGAGCAAGTACCAATCAGTGGGCTAGATGTTTCCTTAAAAAGGGCTTTTAAGGAAAACAAGATCTGTGTAGGCTTGGGGTGACTTTTGCTGTTAGAGAAGTTACTTAAGTGCTCTTCTCTCTTTTTTACAAGTAAAGAAAGTGCCCCATTTGTCGCCAGTATCTGTACTCCATATTAATGCTTACTTGTGGCTCCAGTCTTTTAACATATACAAATTTAAGGTGATCATCTCACTTTAGTTTTAGGTAGGGAGCCAACAGTTCGACAGTTTTTGAGGATAGAGTATGAATTTATAACTCCATAATTTGAAGATAAAGTAGTTAAAGAAGAGCTTCCAACAGTTTCACTTTGATTCAGGAGTTATTATTAGGGTCAGGCGTAGGTTTACAATTGTTATGGTTATTAAAGCACAAGCTGCTTGTACAAGCCAACTAGCAGTTTTAAATTCAAATAATGCCCCTTTTGAATATCAGAATTATATTGCATATTACTTTAATGTTATCTTTATGAATGCAGATAATGCCATATCTTAGTAAACGTAATCTAAATTGGCCAATCATGTAGATCAGGAAAACAAAAACAATTTAAATCTCTATCCGAAAAAAATATCCCTCCATCAGAAGTGTTTGGAATAAACATGAAGTGGAGGAACTGTGGAGTAAGTTTGTAGACTGTTTTTGAGCAATGATACCAATGGTGAGAGTCCTGCAGAGATAAGGTCTCTCTGGACAAAATATTATTGTCATTATTAATATTAGACACCATACGTGGGAGTGATTGTAGTGAAAAGCAAAATTGTTTTTAACAGTGACAGGATGTGAGAGGATGAGTAGAGTTGGACACTCAAGCTTAGAAACGGTTGTGCTTCTGTTCCAGAATATTGTCCCGACTTTGCTATATCATGTTGGACATCTCAATCAAGTCAACTACGTTCTATGAGTGGTAAATAATTGTCCTACACTTTAGAAATACACTTCATATTCTTAAACTTGAATACTGCGGACACAGATTGTATTCCTTCCACTGAGTGATACAAATCTGGATTTAATTAAGTGAATGGGAAAACCCTCATATATTTGACAAGTAGTTCCACTGGAAACATACTGATAAGGAGGTATACTATTTTATGCAAATGGTTATACGGTTACGGTCTTCAGGGAGCTCCCTATAGGATCTAAGAATAAAAGTCTTGTTAAGAACTGAATGGTTTCTGTCTACTGAAATGCTGCTGGGCTTTTAATTTGAAATGGATACAGGAAGGGTTGAATTTGTATTAATGCACAATGCAGTAACTTTAACAGGGCAAACGGTAGCGGATCAAAACAAGGATGTCAATACAATCAATCAATACACCTTGAATATCAATATGATAATTTTGACCATCCCATTTGTTTTTATTGGCTCTGTTGCATGAAATACACTTTAGATTGGATGATTGGATCTTCAAGCACTTAGAAAATGTAAATGAATTTCAACCAGATCATAAGAAATGTAAACATGTTATTTCCTTACTTGGAGAAATAATTGGCAGGGTACAATTCCAGTGTGTCGGGCTACATCTATGCATGTTGTACATGCATGTTTTACATGCATAGGTAATGCATTGTAATGCATTGATGCATGAATATCATAAACACAACAGCTGTGTGACCACAGTCACCTGATTGTGGTAGCTCAGAGTGAGTGGGAGAAAATGATGAAATGGTAAATACTAAGTAAATGGCAAGGTAAAAAGAAAAATTATTAGAAATCTTGAATGTTTTGTTGAGTAGAAATGCAGAGTATATTTGTCTAATGAGCTCCAACGATGAACAGGAAAACGTTGAGAGAGGAACAAAAACTACCAAACAGTAATGAAATACAATAGTCTGAGGACCTTTCCCCTCTACAAGGTTTTCACTTTGGGAAATCCAATTTCTAACCTAACCAAGTTGAGTTTTCTGCTTCACTGGCGTGAACAGGCCTGGCCACTCACCTGCAGTGTAATTAAAGCAAAACAAACTCCATCAATCAGCTGCCATTACCACAAAGGGGAAGGAAGAAGGGAGGAGGGGAATGACGGTGGAAGAGGTAAAAAAGAACAGAATGGACTGGGGTGGTGTTTAAGAGAGGGATGGAGAGAAAGAGGACAGAGCAAGAAGAAGGAGGGTAGAGAGACAGGTTGGAGGGAGAGACAGGGAGGATTGGGGGCAGGACCCAGGAAAGAGAAAACGAAACAATCTGGACAAATCAGGTTTGGAGTGGAGGGTGGTGAGCAGAGTGATTACAGCAACCAGACTGACTCACCCAGAGAGAGGGCCCCAGGGAGCTGACTAGGCACACACACACACACACACACACATATATACACACATATACACACATACACATACACACACACACACACACACACACACACACACACACACACACACACACACACACACACACACACTACAGTGCAAATTCTGTGTATAACAAAACCCTGGTCACATACTGAAAAATTCAGAAAACACTGCATTATTGTCAAAAACATTTTACATTTGTTGCAGCAATATTTCAGTGCTGCGGGCTTCCTATAAGGCCTTGTAAACATGTGCATACTGTACACGCACACGTACATGCACACGCACATTCACACATGCGCACACACACGCACACACACACAACAAACAGTTGTTGTTCAGTTTAGGGTGTGTTTGATATTTTCTTGTCTCCCCTTGCTGCATCTGCCTCCGATGTGATGGGGGGGCACGTCACTAACCCTGTCAGCGGTCCGAGCCTCTTCTCCTCTGAAGTGTCAAGCATCATCTGTGCTCAGGTGCTCCACAGTTTATCTTGTGCCTCTCCTCAGCACCCTGCTGATAGATGCTATCTGCGCTGTTATTACCCCTCTAGTAATAAAACAACACTTCTCTCTTCCTGTTTCAGGCTGTCAGGCATTACTTCCCGGCAGTGTTTTTTTTTTTCTTTTTTTTTTTCGATTAACAGCCATCAATGACTCAAATTCATCCAAACAGATAGCGTGGGAGGAAGATTTCTGCATCAAGAGCAGTTTTGAATGAAAATGGATAGTTGGAGGCAAATTTTAGAAAATAAAAAAAATAGGGACCAATGACTCACTTAGGTCCTGAATTCTGTCAACATTTAGATGTTTCATCATTTTTTTTGCCATTTATTTTGCCTAATCAGCCCCCTCACATTTTATGTGTTATATAATTTATATGTGAATGAATGGAAGGTACGACAAAAACATCAGGGCAAATTATATATTGTGTAGCATCTTTCAACAACAGAGCCAATACAAAGAAAGTGAATAAGATATGAACGTAAGACACAAATACAAAAGAAAACCTAAGGCATTACATTAAAATAAAATAGATAAAAACAAGCAAAAGCAGAAAAAGTGAGATTAAACAAGAGGATAAAAATGACAATGCAGTAGATTGCAGTACAAGACTGAAGCAAATATCAGAGGTTTGCTGAGTTTGTTGGTGCATAAAAATGTGATTCTGCTCAGTTATATACTCTATTTGCTCCAACTTTTAGAGAGCCATAAAGACAGCATTACAGCAGGGCAGCCTACTGAGGATGAATGTATGGACTTTGATATATTCACAAGATGATGATTATAGATTCTTAATGTGGCGATTAAAATGTAGGTTTGAGTCCATGACTACGTCAAGACTTCTGGCCTGGTTTGTGTGCACCAACATGTACTGTAGCTGAGCACTGGGTCCAAAATAATAACTGATTAATTGGTTCTTTGTTTCACTGTAAGGAATTTTGGCCAATTCAATTATTTTTGGTTCCAGTGCTTGTACGAGTCTCGTCTGCATAATCATGGTAAGACATTTTGTTACTCTCTAATCTGAGCTGGTGGGAACAAGCACTGTAAATGTTGATCAACAGAAGACCAAGAATGGAGCCTTTATGGAAGATCACATCATTTTTATGCGCTCATGAGTAATTTAAAGTCAACACAAAGTGATCCCCCTCGTTCAAATAGGATTAAGAACAGTTGAGCACTGTGCCAGAAAGTCCCGCCCTCTTTTCCAGATTGTCTAATATTATGATCCAACAATACCAAGACTGATGCTTTTAACACGAGCAGTCTCAGCGTTGAGGTGTGGTCAAAAGCCCGACTGAAAACATTTTGAAAGAAAATAGTTTGGAAAGATGTTTGATTGTTGAGAAATTCAATCATTTCACTGAAAAATTGGGCTAATAATGCAGATTGTTTTGGGTTAATGTTATTTATAATATCTATCTCTGAGACCTCTGTCTTCTGTCCAACTACTATGAATCTATTAACAGTGTGTGGGACTGTGGTTCACCCCGAGCAGTCAGGACATTAATTACACAGAGGTTTCCATTTCATTTAGTATAACAAAAAAACATTTACTGCAATTGTAATCAAGTGGAGGCGACAATTCAAAAGTCAGATAACTATGTGCTTGGCTAGATACCATTAGGGGAAATACAGCTTTTGTGGTTTTCTTTGAGTATTTTTTGCACTTCTTGGCCTTTCGGTGTGCGCCCATTCACTAGGTAAATAAGTCGACTTCTCTCAGACCGGTGCTCGGCGTGTCAGACGCGTGGGTGCGAAGATGGATGCTATGTTTGTACCAGAAACAAGCATAGCTCTTCAGGACACGAAGACGGTGACGCTGCATCCTGGGCCGTGTGACAGTTAGCCGTGACAGTTCGCTATAATGACCTGAGCCCCTGCGCTCTCGGCAGGGTGAAGCTTTTAGGGACGGGTGAGAGTGTGTGTGTGTGCGTGGGGGGAAGGAGGGGGGGCGGGGAGAGGCATACAACGGGGACAGATGCCAGCTGAAACTGTGGGAGGGGAACGAGTTTCTCTCTAGCCCTTGGGCAGCTAACACTCCAACGACATTACTGTCATATAGGAGTCCATTCTGGCCACACATTGGCCATCACCCACTTTCACTCCCCGCTGTCTGTTCAGTCAGCCAGCAACAGCAGTTAAACAGCGTCTACTTCAGGCACTATTCCAGACTTTAATGTGGCAACTTCTGACTCAAACCTACACTGCCACACACAGCCTCTAATATGTATTTGAGTACGTTTGCACAATTCTTGGCCACTTTTAAAAAATGGTGTTGACATATTTTTATTGATCGAGAACAAAAGGGAAGAAAGATGAGCGACATTTCCATAAAACAATACATTAGGATGATGCATTTCTGCTCCGGGCATCCAGCATTAGGTCTGTGGTGTCATGGCGGTTGACACAGAGTGACAAAGAAACAAAGTGAGAGGAAGGGAGGGGAATGGCTGAACAAGAAAAAGAGTACGAAGGAAACAGGAGAGGAAACGGGGAGAAAATAAGAGAGCGAGAAAAAAGAAAGAGGAATCAATGGCAGAGCGCCTGATAGATGCTGTCTACGGGGTCATTATCGGCCATTGTGTGTCTTTGGCATGGGATAGGAGAAAATGTGACAGATAATTAGGAGGTGGTGATTTAAGGGGAGAAAAGCGAGGCTTGGCTACGGGGAACACAGTCGATGGACAGAACAAATAAGTCAATAGAATAAACAAAGCCAGCGTGCTCAGTGTACATATGCACCACTAACTCAACAGCACAGCATGGGTAGTGTCCAGCATTGTGAGTCACCCCTGCATATGCATGCACTGCTTATGAGCTAATAGCTGCTGGGATTACACATAATGAACCATTCCACCTGTGTGTGCAAATTTGCATTTATAACAAGCTTTTGAATGGTTTTATGTATTCACAAAGGTAACTGAGTAAGATTTGGTTTGTTTTTTAAACTAATAGAAAAGTGGATTGTGCCGGCTTTTTAAAACTATTCACCTGATATGTTTATGGGTGCTGCTTCCTTGCCCTTGGAACAGAAGTTTTCCAATACTCAGAATACACCAGTATATATAGTGGAATAAATTTGTATACCAAAACAGAGTGCAAATATTATTGAGGCAGGAATGGTTGACTGCCTGTCATTTCGGATCAACCTCTTCCATATCTGGCCTCATGCAGGTTTGGGATGTTTGTCTGTCTATCTGCTTATCTGTCTGTGTGACTGGGTGCCTGTTTGCCTCTGTGTCTGTCTGTCTCTTCCTCTACTCAGACAGACTTGGCACATTGCCTGCCCTCTGCCACATGATTAGCCTGGAAGCGACTGGGGTGAAATTGATTTGAAGTGGCCTCAAAGCATATGAAAGATTGATGCTTCACATCAACTGCAGCCACTTGAATAGTCCCTTCCCACCTCTCAAATGTCCCTCTTGTCCCTGTTCTGCTCCAAACATCCTGATTTAACCAATGACAAGAAAAGAAAAAAGAAATGTTATATATAGTTTGGGAAGTGATCTTAAAACAATAGATTGGGTTTCTGAGGCATTAGACACAGATTAATAACATTGTTAAAAGTGTTACTCAGCATGGAATTTGTCAATCCATTAATATATGACATCTTTTAAATTTGGGTTACATTCACAACAAATAGCCAAACATACAGATGTAAGTCTGTTGTACTTCGGTGTTTATGTAGACAAATATTTCCCAGCATCAGAAACAAGTTCAACTGTGATCTGTCAGTTATTGTGAAAGTGACAACAGTTTGAAGATCAGATACTGGTGATACTCCTGCTTTTAGTTACAGATTGGGCTCTTTTGTTGTTCAGCTGTATGTGCAACATTTTATTTTCCTGAAGTGCGGAGTGGGCTTCTTTCATTGCCTGCTCCATTTCAATGGTTTCGGTGACTTTTCACATGTCGCAGTGGGATGAGGAGCAGCAGCAGAAGAAGGGGCATTCGTGATACGAAAAAGGTTAATTCTGATGTTTTCGACATTTTGTGGTATGTCCACAAAATGTCGAAAACATCAGAATTAACCTTTTTCGTTCTTTTTTTTTTTTTTACATCACAGTAGATCATCTGAGCACTCTGCATGGTGCACCAATGTTCTTTGATATTTTTGTCACTTGAATTTGTTGAGTTAGAGTGTTTCAAGACCAACAAACACATTTTTTAATATTCAGATTATTTGTCATAAATGTATTCCGTAATTTGTGATGATTAAGATCTGATCGTTACCACGATTTCTCTATAAAAGCTTTCATTCATGAAGCATTTTTTTTCTGTTGACTAACTCTATACAGCTATTTAAAGGCAGCCGTCTGTGTTCTTGCTGTCAATCTGAGTGGTCATAGTGTCGTTATGCACATCCGAACCAATAGTAATTTTGATAAATATCACAAGCTGAACCAAACAATAACCTCTGCTCTTCTGAACTCGTTAGTTAAATTTCTCTACTGAGCCTGTCAGTTTATGCAGTAAAATTCATGAGACGTTGGAGACAGGATGCTTTGGGCACGCACAGATTTATGAGAAATCAAGACAATTAAAATTTCTCTGTGGTCTGCACTTCATTTTATCAGTTGCATGTTCCACCCATGTCTGCATTGCCATCTCTCCAGCAGGTTTATCATCTACATGCTTTTGTAGCAGAGGTTGACCTGCAGCCACAGTGAACAATATGATTCCATCCACTACTGGTCCTTTAACTGCAATTTGTACCGTTGTGTACACACACACACGCACACACACACGCGCGCGCGCGCGCACACACACACACACACACACACACACACACACACACACACACACACACACACACCAAAATATGAAGCACTGCAGGAGGACTGACCATGTTCAGCAGCTGTGGGACAGTCACCACCATGGCACAACCCATCAACAGATGCTCCCATTCATTGCTTTCAGTCCCAGTTTAATGTCTGACTGCGAATAAATAAGAACATTTAGCTACATCTCAGTCACTCTGGGCCTCCACAGTAACTTATTGCCAAACCCCCAGATGGGCCATGGAGCTGTAGAGTTGAAAGATGAGTGTGGGGGAGGGGAATAGGTGTAATGTATCAGTGCTCAGCTAATGAATGGTAGCATCATGTCAGCTGGTGTGTCCGTAATTCTGAAGTCTCGGTTTGAGTGTTTGGGGCGTCGTTGTCGTCGTTAGGTCGCCACCACTGACGCCAGTGTTTTATAGGTCTTTTCCTTTTTTCCAGCATTTATAGTTCTTTTCCATTTAAATAAAGGTTGATGTTAGTTTTATAAGTCCCAGTTAAAAGTGTGTCTTTGGAGAGTTTGTATAAATCAAGCAAGAAAATGTAGAGTTTCACATTCACTTTGGCAAACTGTCTCTTTTCTATACAAACACACACACACACACACACACACACACACACACACACACACACACACACACACACACAGCACCATGTTGGCTTTCGGGGAATCTTTGTCAGAGATTTCCAGCTAATCTCAGTGTGATTATTGCATTAGGAAAAAAAAAAAATCACAGACTCCTGCACCACCACAATGCAATCAGACCCACTCAGAAATGACATTTCGGTCCAGGCCCCAATCTTTGCCTCAATCATCTCACCCTGAATATACCAATCAGCATGCCTTGTTTCAGTGCCAGCTAATGGGACTCGGTCAAATTATCGCTGAGGAAATTTGACTCTGAATTGGAAAGGGAAAAAGAAACAAATAACAACAAATGTTGGTTATTTTTGACGAGGACACTGATTGTGCCAATTTGCTAAATGTAACGACGCCTGTCAAAACTCAGATAAGAGGCTGCAAAAAGGAGCTGCTCGCCAGTTTTGTTGGAGCATTTGAGGAGCACTTTGCTGTGACACTTAGCACCGTCTCCCCATTAGCCAAAGAAATGCCCTTCGCTGGAACTTTGAAGATAATTAAACACATAATGGATATCACTGTCACTCTCTGACTTGTTTGCTCATTTGTCTGAGTGTGGCTGCTGCAATTGAGACCCTATTAAAAGGGAATAAATCGCCTGGTTACTAAGTCATTTCACCATCTAGGAAATGGTGTGTGTGTGTGTGTGTGTGTGTGTGTGTGTGTGTGTGTGTGTGTGTGTGTGTGTGTGTGTGTGTGTGTGTGTGTGTGTGTGTGTGTGTGTATATCTGACTATCTTGTATTAAGTGGCTCTCTGTATCATGAATAATTGATTCCTTTCCTTCTTCAACATTCATTGTTTGGACAACTTGCTAAAATGCCCATTTGATTTGACAATACAAAACAAAGGCTGTAAGCCTTTATCATTCATTCTCAGAAATTTTCCATATAAAATCTGTCATCACAGGTTTGCTCTCTTCCCACTTCTGTGTTCTGTGTCCGTCAGGATTTACAATTCTCCTCCATCCCGTGCTCTGTCACCACCTCTCACTCTGTATGTTCTATTTCTTTCTTCCTGTTTTTCCATTTGCGCACTTTGGCCGTCAGTCGCTTTCGGTTTCTTCACGTCTCTCTGTCATTGCCCTGCGTCTGTAGAATGCCCGTGACTGTCAAGTTCATTTCTCAAAACCAAATGGAAGACATAAATCATCGGGTTATTCTGTAACAATACTGTATTTGCTGTGTCTATATCATACAGTGAATAGCTGGGTGCCAAATGCATTTGTGCATGCTTTTGTATATTTTACAAGGGCATTCTTTATGACTGCTGTGCTTATTTGTTTAACATGCAACTGACAAGGAGACACTTTGTGCACAATGTAATGATCTCCAAGCCGACCTGTAAAACTTTACTACTGCCATTATGTGCACTTAAACCATGGAAGGGGATGCCGCCTGTAGCTTTATACAAGGTGGTTTATTCCGGTTAAGGAAACACAGCCAGAGTGTGTTCATAATTGGCTTTCAAATGCAGAGCCATACTATTTGGAAACAATACATCACATTATGGATTTCTTCTTGGTTGACAGGTTTAATATGCCAGACGAATTCAGATCATGCCAGGTGAGTTATTACTATTAAACCTACTTGGCCTTATTTAGCCTTTAATTAAACCATTATCTTTGTCATCGTAACAAAATATTTCTACAGTTTAGAAAATAAACTCATTCACTTTCTTGCAGAGGGTTAGATGAGAAGATAGATGCTCCTTTCATGTCTTTAAACTAATTAGCTGCAACTAGGGCATGGTTAGCTTAGCATAAAGACAATATAAAGGGAAAACCTTTCAAGCTTACTGCATAACACTTTACATGTTGTTTGTGAAATGTACAAAACCAGCAATTACCAGACTATATTTTGTTTTGGACACTGTGAGTCTTTACTGGTACCCATGCCACAGTAATGATAATATACCCACAAAAATTCAAATCTTCCTGTTTAAAAAGTGAGAAGTACCTCAGAGGTCACGGACCCCCTATTTGGCATGGGTCCCCTTTAAAATGTCAAAAAGAAATTTAGGAGGATCCCAAAAATGTATCTATTTTTCTTTAATTAAGTTGTGTACACAAGTAGTGAACATTAAATGTAGAACATTTAAAAAATTGTGTAAAAATGCATTTGATCTCTGTTCTGCTTTTCTGAATACTTAAGAAGTCCATAAAAGTGAACAAATCAGCATACAAAATAAAAATCCTTAATTTAATTTAAGAGTTTTTTAAATGCTTCACCAGTCATGGTATCACAGAACATAGAAATAAGTAGACTCATACAAAACGGACCAGCACTTGTCTTTGTGTATCGACTTGGATCCAGCAGTTTCCGCCGCCCATGTCCCAGCCGACTGTAAGAGTATTTTGCACACTGGAAATCATTGTTTTTGCCTTTGAATAATATGTATAACTGTTTCTCTGGTTTCAGTCTTTATGCTAAGCAAAGCTAACAGTCTCCTGGCCGTTGCTTCACATTTGACATGATAGTGCTGTTCCCTTCCTCCAACTCTCAGAAAAAAAGTACAGTGTATTTTGAAAAATGTCAAACTGTGCCTTTAAACATGTAGTCAGGTATTTGAAACATGTACAAATCCATTTTAATTTCATATATTCTTTTTTCCGCTTTTTTTCCTTGACCACAATGCCCCTTCCATCTTTCTTTGCTCTTTCTAGCGTACATAAACTCATCTCGATACGGTCAAATGGCCTTGGGATTTTGCTTCAAGCATTTTTCCCTCCTCTTCATCACTTTCATCTAACCTTTTTCCTCAGTACCCCACACCCCCCTACGATACCCCCTCTCTCTGGTCTTGGCCTTCCCCGCTTGGAGGAACAGCGTGAGGCGGCATGGCCTCCATGCGGCTGACTGATTATTGTAATTCATACACTTTAATTAGCTGCACAAACCATTAGCCACAATTAGACTATTACAGAACGTTTTGTGGCAGGAGCCAGCCCCAAGATTGGCTTTTATCTGCTGGAGGGAGAGAAGGAGAAAACAGGATGAGAGAGAAAGAGAGAGAAGAAAGGGACAGGAAGGCAAAATGTTTTTAGTAAAACATTACTGTGTTCGTATATTTAAACTACAGAAAGCAAATTTAATATGTTTAAAAAAAAAAAATTAAAAAACGAATTATGGGTAAGATGCCAAGCGTGAAAAAGAGGAAAACAACAACCAAGTAAGTAACACAGACTGTATTTCTTGTTTGCTGTATTTCTGTTCAAGCTCAACAGCATCAAAGATAGCCACCAACAGTTCCAGGTCCTAAATCCTCTATCATACTTGATGTGATGAAATTTTTGGTGTGAATGACACCGTCCTGTGGCAACACGTGCTCCCCCCCGCCCCCCCCCCCCCCCGCCCTCCCATACGCACGCACACACACATTTCCAACTGTCATGCTACTGTAAGTGTGAATCACTAGATCATTTGTGTCACATTTGTGCCTGAAATGGCAGGGTGAGTTGCGTTATGAGTCCTTTGAAGCCATTACAGCACGCTTGACATATCAACGTGAACCTGCGGTAAAGATTTGAAAATATATACATCACCCCGCATGGTTGAGCGGACTGAAGACTGTATAAAAAAATATGTAGTGTGCACTGATTTATATTCATATGCATTAAAACCAAGGTGTTGGAGTGAAAATGTGCAGGTTATTTTCATGAAGCGGTGCATGTTTGAAGTGTTTCTGATGTTGCCGATGATGATAATGTTGCGTAAACCTACGTGTAAGTGTTGAAGGAGAATATGTTTCCCCATAAAGCTTGGTCTTTATCCTTTCATAACAGTTTTTGGCTTCATTATATATTCAACCTCAAACATATATTCAGGGCACAAGCTTGAACGGCGATCACCACATCCCTGCTCAGCATCAAATCCTTTTCAACATACCTACCATTGCTCTCCCTGTACATTGACTTTTCACGTTATCGTTAGGCCACATTGTGATTGCTGTAAGTGAAGGCACAAAAGGTTGCACCGATGGCTATTAGACATAATGCCACCAATAAGCTCTGCCATGCGGGAGGAAGCCGCCCCCTTAGCGCTGACAGCATGGCTCAGTGCCTCCACATTGGATCTATACGTCTGAAAATGGCAGAAACCCTCAGGGACAAAATAGCACTTGCCAATCTGTTTTACAGTAGAGCTTCACAACATTAAAACTCTATGAGACATTGGATCTATATGAAGTGTGACTAAATACTATTTTTCTGTTTCGCTGCGATATAAAACATCAGAAGGCATTAATGTCTTTTAGGTTTGCTTCACATTTATGTCAGAAAATCACACTGGTTTTATTTTGTATCATTTCCCTAAACCAGAATCACATCACAAGAATATTATAAACAGGTATTTTGGGTGTTTAAAGACTACTCATGTCTTTTAATATATGTTTCTGTATAATTCAATGTGACACTGAGAGACTTTAAGTCTATTTGTTACAAATGCTGAGATTTGTGAAGCCAACGCGGTGCTGGTAAGACGGTCATATTCATTTAGTAGTGAGCTCATCAATCATTCACGCTCATTAATGTTTACTAACACCCATGCACACAGTGCACACACACACACATTTTAATGAAATTGTAGCTGCATGTCCCTGCAGCAAGCAGTTGTGAACATTTGTGGAGACTTTTTATTTTTGAATGTTTGTCCAGCCTTTGGCATGGTGTCTTCCCATATCAAAATTGTTGGGTTTTCTATGAGCCGTCAGCAAAAGTGACTCCATCTTGCCCTGTTCTCACATGACTACATTGCAATTGTCTGCTCCAGTGAAGCCTTTTGCCGTGTGGGAAAGGTCTGCTCTTTCATGGACACACACATACAAATGCACTTACAAACACACACATACACACACATGCACACTTTTGCATCCGGCTGATTCACTTTGCTGAAGCCCACAGACCCCCGATTGCATGATTTATCTAAGCCAGCGAGTCGCACTATTCAGGTTGTTGCAAAATCATTCCTACACTCCAGTCTATAATTGTTTATCCTCAGTGCTAAGACATTAGCAGGAAGGTTTTTTCTTCTTAATATCACAGTTACATTTGTCAAAAAGAATTTGGTTTTTAACCAGTGTTTTTATTAAGGATGACTTAGTATATCAATAAAAGACTAAATCAATCATTGTGGGTCACTGAATGAGGAATTAAAGACAAAAGATATGTGTTTATAATGGAGGCCATGAGATATTAAGATGCAGTAAGTTTAAAAAGAAAAAAAAGTTGGGAGACTATTTGCAGTTTTGGTATACCCAGAAACTGTTTGTCAGTTAAATCAACTGTGATACCTGCTGGAAGCTACAGTGGGGCAAAAAAGTATTTAGTCAGCCACCAATTGTGCAAGTTCTCCCACTTAAAAAGATGAGAGACGCCTGTAATTTTCATCATAGGTACACTTCAACTATGAGAGACAAAATGAGAAAAAAAATTCCTGAAAATCACATTGTCTGATTTTTAAAGAATATATTTGCAAATTATGGTGGACAATAAGTATTTGGTCAATAACAAAAGTTCATCTCAATACTTTGTTATATACCCTTTGTTGGCAATGACAGAGGTCAAACGTTTTCTGTAAGTCTTCACAAGTTTTTCACACACTGTTGCTGGTATTTTGGCCCATTCCTCCATGCAGATCTCCTCTAGAGCAGTGATGTTTTGGGGCTGTCACTGGGCAACACAGACTTTCAACTCCCTCCACAGATTTTCTATGGGGTTGAGATCTGGAGACTGGCTAGGCCACTCCAGGACCTTGAAATGCTTCTTACGAAGCCACTCCTTCGTTGCCCGGGTGGTGTGTTTGGGATCATTGTCATGCTGAAAGACCCAGCCACGTTTCATCTTCAATGCCCTTGCTGATGGAAGGAGGTTTTCACTCAAAATCTCACGATACATGGCCCCATTCATTCTTTCCTTTACACGGATCAGTCGTCCTGGTCCCCTTGCAGAAAAACAGCCCCAAAGCATGATGTTTCCACCCCCATGCTTCACAGTAGGTATGGTGTTCTTTGGATGCAACTCGGCATTCTTTCTCCTCCAAACACGACGAGTTGAGTTTTTACCAAAAAGTTCTATTTTGGTTTCATCTGACCATATGACATTCTCCCAATCCTCTTCTGGATCATCCAAATGCTCTCTAGCAAACTTCAGGCGGGCCTGGACATGTACTGGCTTAAGCAGGGGGACACGTCTGGCACTGCAGGATTTGAGTCCCTGGCGGCGTAGTGTGTTACTGATGGTAGCCTTTGTTACTTTGGTCCCAGCTCTCTGCAGGTCATTCACGAGGTCCCCCCGTGTGGTTCTGGGATTTTTGTTCACCGTTCTTGTGATCATTTTGGCCCCACGGGGTGAGATCTTGCGTGGAGCCCCAGATCGAGGGGGATTATCAGTGGTCTTGTATGTCTTCCATTTTCTAATAATTGCTCCCACAGTTGATTTCTTCACACCAAGCTGCTTACCTATTGCAGATTCAGTCTTCCCAGCCTGGTGCAGGTCTACAATTTTGTTTCTGGTGTCCTTTGACAGCTCTTTGGTCTTGGCCATAGTGGAGTTTGGAGTGTGACTGTTTGAGGTTGTGGACAGGTGTCTTTTATACTGATAACAAGTTCAAACAGGTGCCATTAATACAGGTAACGAGTGGAGGACAGAGGAGCCTCTTAAAGAAGAAGTTACAGGCCTGTGAGAGCCAGAAATCTTGCTTGTTTGTAGGTGACCAAATACTTATTTTACCGAGGAATTTACCAATTAATTCATTAAAAATCCTACAATGTGATTTCCTGGATTCTTTCCCCCCATTCTGTCTCTCATAGTTGAAGTGTACCTATGATGAAAATTACAGGCGTCTCTCATCTTTTTAAGTGGGAGAACTTGCACAATTGGTGGCTGACTAAATACTTTTTTGCCCCACTGTATAACCTGATAAAGTAAAGATCTCTGTGTGATCCACCCATCCAAGGTTGCAAGGTGTGATTCACCTGTATTCAGATATGGTTTAGGGAAATCTAACCTGATATAAATGCTATCTGACACGAATAAACTTATTCTAATCATTGCAAAATTAAGGAAGACATGGGAGATTGTAGGTTATTAAAAGGAGCACATGGCATCTACGCAGTTTTAAAATAAGCGAAACAGAAGCAATAAGCTGTGTACAGAGGGTGGAGGTTTTTTGGCCAAAGTTTGTGTTTTTTGTATCAGAATAACTTTGATATTTGAAATTGAATTATGTTGTAACTGTATTACAATGAAAATCAAGATGCCAAAAATCCACTATTTAGCCAGCAATATGTCTGATTGCAATGAGCTCTTTCAGTTCTGTTATAAACAGACATCTAATCATTTAAATCAACATGATCCCTGATCGGTTGTGGAGTGTTTTTGTCACTGCTCACATTGTCCTGTCGGCTGTTTCTCCTTTGGCAGATTCTGGTTCCTAACAGAAGTGTGGATCAAAAATAAGAAATACTTGTTTTGTAGTTTAAGCAATCCAAATTGCAAAAGCCATTGTTCTAATCACACAATTTGATCATGACATTTAAGATCTGTACACCTCCATGTACACCAGTCACATTTTTAGCAATGCTTTGTCAGTTTTCCAGAACTTTGTTTTGATGTTTTGTTATGTGCAGCTTCTGAAACAGCTGCAGGGAGTTTGGGGAACCTGCATGAAGGCAGTGGACTACTTCACTGCCTCTAACACAGAAAAGAGCAAAAGTCTTGAGCAAAAACAGTGGTCACTCTAACGACTGAAACACACCACCTCTAGACTAATGTACCTGATCGTCCCCACGAGGCAAACAGAAGCCTGTGACTGGACTGTTGCTTTCTGTAGCAAGTGACATGAAATTGGCCTTGAGAGAAGAACACCTCTGACAGCCACACAGTGCTGGAGGTTGTCAGAATCACAAAGGGCATAGTTGTTAGTGTTTGTAGATATGATAAAACTTCATCAATTAAGTGTACAGACTAAGGCTCACCTTGAATACCTCATCACCAGATATTGGGGAAATTCCAGCAGCTTACCATACATTAAGCTTGAGTTTCCAACCCAACGCTGGGCTTGCCACACATTAGCTTTGCGGTCATGCGAAGGGCAGATGCTACTGAAGGGGAGATAATTGGTGGCGAACTGTCTGAAATGTATAATTAGACAGGACAAGACACTCCCCCTCTTTTCTTTCTCCCCCCTGCCGCTCTGCCTTTTCACTAGGTGATCTGAGTGCCTTGGTGTGAGCTTTGATCTGGGCTAAAGTTTTCAGAGTCCTTTCAGATACGATCAATTTGCTTCAACATGCATCACTCTTTGGCTTTCTCATCTGACACAGCGCAACTCTTTGCAGCACATTCGGTCGCATGCAAAACTCCAGGTGGTGTTGTTCCTCTCTGTTTTTTTTCCTTCCAGCTTTCCCTGCTCATGACTCTTCCAAAGGGACCGAGTCTTTGTAGTCTCTGAACTGCATTATGAATGATTATCCCTTTACATCATTATTATTCCTGAGCACACCATGGCACATCAACTCAGACACAGACAGAGTGCCTGGACTCCTCAGTTTTGCATTATGGCTTCATTATGTCCACAGTTTCATGCCTTGAAATGTGCAGCAAACACAGAACTTCATCCATTACACTGAAAAGCTGTGATGTTAAACAGTTCATTTACCGAAGGTTTTATTGGTGACTGAAAAATGGCGTGTGTTGGTGATTGGTTTTCAGTTTCAAATATGTAAATGGTTTTCAAATATGCAAATGGTTTTCTGTTTATGATTTCTGGCTCCAACAGGCTCACAAGGGTTTGATCTGAGAGTTTAATGTCATCAGTTGTGCCCCTTGTGCCATGGCACATTACCATCTCGAGCTCTCCCCAGTCCAATAACCAGCAGCTTGAGTGTAATGAAGGAGAGTTAGGAGAACTAGAGGTCATTTGGCCCATTAGAGGTGGTCACAACAAGACAAAAGGGACCAGTATGAGGAATGTAAGGAAGAGGGGCAAATTTTAGGATGACTGACTGTTAGCAGAATCTTCACGGAAAAGATCAGTAGTTTGGGACATCCTAAGAGTTAGATGAAAACAAAACAAAAATCTCATGTCTGCAGTAACAATGGAAACAATGGGAAACAGCTACACAGGCTCTGCTCAAGGGATAAAAGAAGTCAACTACAATCAACACATCAGTGATTGACATCTTATATCTTGTTTATTTATATCGTCTAAGAAGTTAAAAAAGAGTAAATATGATACACAGTACTTTTATATGGTGTTACAGGTAGTGGTGGCCGGTCAAAAGAGGGCACACATTCTGCGCTGTAGCCACAAAACTTAATACAGAATCAGTTAACTTGATAAGTTATTATTATTGAATATGTTAAATGAGCAAATTAATCAGTTTTCAATTTTGAAGCATTTTAATGTTAATCAAATTATGCAATATAGTGGACCTGAGTTTTAAAAGCCGACAATATTTTCCGATTAATTACGAGGCAAAAAGGCTGAATATAACCACCAAGTCCAGACAGTATTTTGCTGTGTTTATGAAAAATGGGAAATGTTTAAGTTTATGTATTTTTTTTTCCATCTTCTGTTGTCTGCTACAAACGTGAAGGTTACTTTAATGTTTAAATACCATTTTGGTAAGTTATAGTGTGTTATGCAAAAGAAAGTCTACTAAAATCAGTCGCATCAGATCAGGAGCGCAACCAGGTGGGTTTTCTTTAACATGCGTTGGGTTGTGCGCCATGAATTCATCCCACAGGGTCAGACTGAGAACACTAAGTTCAACTGTGACGTTCTGAGGCATCTGAGAGAAAACATTGAGCACAAATGACCTGAACTGTGGCGTGATGGCACTTTGGTTCTCCAACATCATGACAACACGCCTGCCTACAGCACGTTGAAATCACACTAATTTCTCAATTCAGAGATGCAATTGAGAATTTGGAAAATGAACTAGGTTGTACCAGATCAAGTACATATATTTCCAGTTAAGTCAGTTCTTGCATTAATGTTGTTATGCTCTAGAGCAGGGGTGTCAAACTCATTTTAGTTAAGGGGCCACATACTGCCCACTTTGATCTCAAGTGGGCGTAAAGACGTCACATTTACGCTGTTTTTGAAGCAATTACTGGATCGATTAAAAAAATTGTACTCATAAACCTCCATATTCTCATAGAAATGCAATTTATGTCTTTCTGTAATTTTCACACTTAGCAAAGTCATCTGGCGGGCCGAGCTGGACCCCCTGCTCTAGAGTAAGGTTGTACAACAAATGAAAGATTTTTTGTAAATGTAGACCTCCTATAGGAGCGAGAATCATCAAGAAGAAGTGAAGAAAATCCAATAGTTGCCACGGATGGCAAAGCTCCGTCCCAGCTTGATCCTCCTGGAGCCCAGAGTTTACAGAACTGCTGAAACAGTCTGATGAATAACCCGCCTAGATTCTGCCAGTAACAGAGAAGACTGTTGCATTGATTTTCTCATCAAACTCTCATCCTGAGTAAGTAGTGCATTTCCCAAATTTTCTAACTCGTTCTTTGCGGAAACATGAGCAGCCTTCTTGGACTCTGTCTTAGCTCCTTTCTCATTCTCCATCAGCTTCAACACATCCACATGAGGGCCATCACACTAAACTGTGTTGGGTGTACAGTAAACTAACAGTATACACGCATGCATAATGCTTGTGCTAGGCTCGGAGAAGGGAGCTATTTCCCTCCCTCTCCTCCTTTGCTCTCCTCTCCCCATCTGTTCCTGGGCTGAGGCAGGGTAAGGAGCCAGGGAGGGCTACGAGCTGGAACAAGTCTATCTGCAGCAGCAGGCCTGGCCTCAGCAGCCACAGAGGGGCTCAGGCTGAATGCTAGAGCCCCCTCTTCCTCCATCCAGATGCAGATGACTTCGCTTTTCCTCCGCCTCTCTGCCACACAATAATACCCTTTTGTAGCACAAGGGCAGAATCCCAGCTTTGTCCAGTCAACCTTAATTTATGGCACACATATTCTGGACGCACATATTGTTGCACAAGCTACAAAGGCATAAGCTTTCAAAGAGGCAGAGAGGAAGTGCTGGCAAGAGGATTCTAGCACTTTCTTTGTTTGAGAAATGATATAAATCATTCACCAGAACATGGCATTCACAGCTTCACCAGCGCATTGATTTTCTGAACTTCAAAGAGGTGTAGAAAGTCAGAGGTGATTTTTTTTTTTTTCCCCAATCGTCTTATTACATTTCTATAAACTTCTATTTCAACGGCCGCTGACTGCCAATCATGTTTTAGTGTGGCCTCAGAAGTTACCATGAACCTAATCAAAAACATTTTTTAGAAAATATTTGGAGGAATTTTCATCTAAAAGAAGACTTCAATGTTCAAAAAAGGTAAACATTACTTAAAATATTTTCTTACTCAACCATTAAATGTGTTTTCTGTTTATTACAACCTTTACAGCATGTATGCAAGAATCTATCCACTTTAATTGAAAAGCCATTTTCCTGTGGCTCTTGTGCAGCTCTGCTTATACATGTGCGATGTATTCTTCTAGGTCTCCTGTAGAGACAGTTTTTGTTCTCCTTGACCTGCCATCCAGTCTAATCTAAAGTGACTGACTGCTCCCTGATGCAGAGAGCACCAAGCTAGACCTTTCAGATTCCTGCTTTTACCACGAACACGAAGACAGAAACAAAAGGCTCTGAGGGAGTAAGCAAAACCCACTGATGAACTGATTGGCATCGCCTGTGATATGCAAGTCAAAACTGTGTCGGCACTCAACTTTCAAGAAGAAAAGTTCACCTCGCTCAACTGACATCAGCCAACACCTTGGTTTCTGTGGAATTCTACGTCAAGCAGGAGTGGCAAGGTTTGTGTGAAGCTGTCAGGGCTGAGTTGTGGATGTATGGCCTTGTGGAAATGTTGAGGTTCAAGATTGGAGGCCGATGTCTGCAAAGTAAAATCAATGACCTCGGCCGCATGCTTCACATCTTTAAATATGACCTTGGCCGCATGTTTCACATTTTTAAAGATTTATTTTCCAGAAAATCTCTGAATAAATCCTCTTAGGTAAACATAATTCAAAGATTTTTATTAAGCAGAATGTCATATGTGTTGTCTCTTTAAAGGGCAACAATGACCAGCAAGGCTAATAAGAGGAATATAGTCTGACAGCAGGTGCCCAGAGACAGTTATTCAACATTAAACACAACCACAAGAGCAGCACATTAAGTACGCAAACTGAGCACCCTGATGCAGCTCGACACTACTCACTAAGTTTCACTTTCAATCACATTTTGGCCTTTTGCTGGGAACTTAAAATCAATGTTAGCCTTCAAACCAAAGTGCATACATTAAATGATTCATGTTAGATCAAGTAGCTCTGTCAGAGCTGCAAAAATATGCTTTTAGCTGAGCAAAAACATATTGGATTACTGTGCCGGCGGGGACCTTTATTCTGATGCACATCTGAGGAACATTACATTTATTTGGCAGACAGCTTCATCAAGATAACCTTCAGACTAACACATACTGAGCTACATTCTATATCAACATATCTGACCAAATAGCAATACAATACAAATAAGCACAACATTCTCTGTATATTCACAGTAACTCGCTGTATAATTGCAGGACCTCTATAAAAATGGTTTGATTAACAAATATGTGACTGGAGCTCTTTCCTAATTGTTCCAAATCACTCAGCTGATAAGAGAGCTGGAAAGAGTACGATCTCCAGATTGGAATTTGAAGAGACAAATAGCATGTGAATGATGCCATGCATTATTATGTCATCTCCACAGTGATCTAATGGCTACCTAGCACTAATAAAGGGAGGGAATTATACTGGAGCAGATGGTGAGGGTACATCACTGGCTCAGGAGCTATTTATTAAATGCATTATTAATTATTTTCAACATGATGAGCTCGGCTGGCTTCCTTCTGGATCGACACGGAGAAAGAGTTCTCCAATCCCCGGTGTCATTAGGTAGGTCTTACACACACTATCACCAACCAGCCGTCAAGTTACTGAGACATATGCAAGGTCATGTGCCGCATTAAGGATTCCTCATATCGAAAAGCATTTTCTATGTAATATTTAGACATACATGTATTAAGACAATGTCATTAGACAGTGTGGGTTGGACTGTCTGGCTGTCTGAACTTTGCTGCCCTGTGACACCCGGAAAAGCTTATGTACTTTCCACAGAAGCACTTGCAAACATTGAGATGCATACTCTAGTGCCTGAAGTGCAAAGTTGGAGGTAACAGTTTCCTCACCTGCCACAGGCAGCCAGCCACCTGCCACGACACCATACACACACACCACCACCACTGAACACACACACACACACACACACACACACACACACACACACACACACACACACACACACACACACACACACACGCACATATCCACATCCACAGAGGTGGCTGAGGACAGGAGTGTCACGACTCCACATCTCTCACCAGCTCAGGTTCACGCTCTGCTGATCCCACGAGCCAACTATCATCTCCAAACACCTTGCATAGTATCTGTGCTCCCTGTGAGTGATTTATAGACCACAATGCACCTCACCAGTGGAATGTTTAGCTTTTGTTTAGACCGTCGGATAGGAAACGCGTGCTGTTTGATTCACAAGCAGGGAAATAGGCATAGGGACAAAGCTGCTCGTTTTATTTATATTTTTTTTTAATTTACCAATAAATTGTAATGTCATGTGGAGCAGCTGCCACATAATTTCACTGTTGATCCTAGAGGCATATAAAAATAACTACGTCAGTAAGTGTACTGTGATGAAGTCAGAATGGTACTAATGTTTGAAATCAATACTTTAATATCACCTATGTTTTCTCGGAAATGGTAAAGTTACCTTTAATAGTTTACAACTATATTCTCGCTAAATGTTTTAGGTGGGAAGGAAGGATGACGTGCCAGTGTAATAATAATTGTAAAAGGTGGAGTGAGCTCTCATCTTATCTTAGGATGCAAATATTCAGGTTAAAAAACATAGATGAATGCTTCAAACTTTGAACGGAGCATCAGAGCTGACAGACAATGTTTTCTGCAATTTGGCAAGAAAACAACTATTACACCGCAAAAGGCCAGAAAGACAAATCATCAGAGGTTGATGAATACTTTTCATTCCTTTACTCTGTCTCTTCCTGTCATTCGTTCTCTCACCCAGTCATGGCCTGAACTGCAGCTGAACTGAGTCTCTGGGGATCTTTAGTCGGCCAGATCGTTAGCTGGCTGACCCACCAGGAAGGAGGAAAGGAACGAAGGGTTAGAGGAGAGAAGACAAGAGGAATAAGGGGAGGTGCGGAGTTGGGAGGGGGTGAGCGAGGTGGGAGGGAGGAAAGGAGGGAGGGGGGTGGACAGAGGTGCATTACATCTACGGTGAGAGCTTCGAACAACAAGGTTACTTCAGAGCACGATACACCCTGCTGTCAGTAGTGCACCCTGTCTGTGGTACTGCATGGCGAATCACTTATCCAAACACAGAGTGAGCTGTGACCTCCCCAGTGCATGCAGACTACTGCTAAATAAAATTTCCTCAGCTCGCTCAGTGCTTCACCTCATTCCTCCGTGCTCCGCACTTCTTCCTCCTCATAGATAAACAACCTATTGTCTGCGATCACCAACAACCCAAATAGCCTCCACGAATATCCCTGCTTCTCCACTCGAGTATGTGATCACGCTCAGATTACACGAGCAGCACATTTACAATGAATCACAAGCCTGTTCGGCCTGTCACTCATATCAAATTATTACATCTTCTCCAAAGGCAACTGTGGTGGCGGGGTGTGGTTAGCTCAGCTGCAGGGGGTAGAGAGTGGGAGGAGTGGTTCAGGGAACCTGGAGGAGGATAATTGACACAGCTGTTCTGAATCGGGGAAAATTGGATCTGCCCTTATATAAGTAAGCAGGACCTGGTGAGAGGGGAGGAGAAGCAGCCCGGAACCCAGATGCTCTGAGGCGGAACAGGAGAGCGCTGTCCCCGGTTATGAAGGAGTGATTTACCAAATAAAAGAAGCATAGACCAAACGTGTTGCCTCAGCGTGTCATCTGTCTCAACGGAACCCCACAGTAGCTCAGACCTGCTACACTGGTGCCGAAACCCGGGACATGGAGACAGGCGGACACCAGGGCGAGACGCCGATGCAGCCGATCATAGCGCTGGGACAAATGCTAAATGGGATTGCGGCGATGCAGCGCGATCAAGCGGAGGCAAAACGGCAGCTGCTGGGGACGCTGCAGGCACAAGCGGAGCGTCAGACCCGCATCTGGGAACAGCTCGCGGGCCGGGCTACGGGGGGCTCATCAGTGCCAGTGCCATTTACGGGGGTGGCGATGCATAAGATGACGCCGGTGGACAAGGTACAGTCCTTCCTCGAAATGTTTGAGGTAACGGCGGAGGCGTGTGGCTGGCCGGTGGCAGAGTGGGCAGTGCGGCTCCTTCCTCTCCTGGCAGGGGAGGCGCAGACGGCGGCCCTGGGGCTGCCACCATGCCAGACATGTCTACGGGGACGTGAAGAGGGCCATTATGGACCGGCTAGGCTTGTCCCCTGAAGACCATCAAAGGAACTTCCAGGAAGCTAAGCTGGGGGCCGGAGACCGGCCATTCACCTACGCTCAGCGGCTGAGGGACTCGGTGACCCGGTGGCTGCAGCCAGAGAATGCCGGAGGAGCGCCGGCGGTGGTGGACAAAATTGTGACTGAACAATTCATGGAAGGGCTGCTGGCCCGGACCGCGGCATGGGTCCGCTGCCATCGCCCGGCGACGCTGGAGGCCGCCATCACCCTGGCCGAAGACCACCTCGCGGTCCATCCCGGGGGGCAGGGGGATGGGGGTCGGCCACCGGCGGCAGCCCAACCGATTCCTGCGCCGCGGAGGAGACTCCCACAGCCTGGGGCAGCCCGGGTCCTGCCACGGGCACTAACATCCCCCCGGTTCCCTGAGTCCTCGGGAGCGGCCAGCCCCGGCACAC
The DNA here is from genome assembly GCF_022577435.1 of Embiotoca jacksoni. Classification (NCBI taxonomy): domain Eukaryota; kingdom Metazoa; phylum Chordata; class Actinopteri; family Embiotocidae; genus Embiotoca; species Embiotoca jacksoni. Next base: position 6,986,860 of record NW_027185229.1, on the reverse strand, counting down.
TTCTCTCCCTACAGGAGAGGTCTTAACCACCAGGGCAGGACTGTTGGAGGTGTGGGCAGCCCTGACACTACTGGAGGGAGTGCCCATTGATGGAGGTGGGACAGACGGTTCGGGTTGCCGGGCCTCCAACATCCTCCCCCGGTCCAGGAGCGACGTATCGCGTTCCGGTAAGGATCCAGGGGGGTACACACCAGGCGATGGTGGATTCGGGCTGCAGGCAGTCGCTGATCCACCAGATCCTGGTTCGGCCCGGGGCATCGGTGGAGGCATCGTGAGTAAGAATTAAGTGTGTGCATGGGGATGTTCACGATTATCCGGTGGTGGCCGTAGAAATTAGATACGGGGGGAAAAAAAGCATAAAGTGAAGGTAGCGGTTAGCTCCCGCCTTACGCACCCCCTAATCTTGGGGACGGATTGGCCTGGGTTTCATAGGTTAATGGGGCAGAGTGCGGGGGTGCGTTCACGACCAGCAGGGACATGCGGGATGTGTGCTGCACTCAGCGGTGACGCGAGGTCGTCCAACGCCGCCGAAAGGGAGAGGGAACCAGCGGAGACTCCTGTGGAGACTCCCCCAGTTCCTGAATTACGCTACATGGAGGATTTTCCACTTGATGATACTCTACGCTTCGCCTTTGACCAAGTGATAAAGATTGATGGTCAGCCGGTGCGCCCTGACGCAGCACCGTCATACCCGCACTTCTCATTGATTAGGGACAGACTGTATAGAGTGAGTCGTGACACTCAAACAGGTCAAGAAAACACCCAGTTGTTGGTGCCAAAAAGCCGTCGGGAAATGATTTTCCAGGCGGATCACTATGACCCGATGGCTGGCCACATGGGATATGATAAAACTCTGGACCGAATAATGGCCCGGTTTTACTGGCCGGGCATCCGGGGGGATGTGCACCGTTGGTGTGCATCTTGCCCGGAGTGTCAGCTGGTAAACCAGCCGGCCATTCCGAGGGCGCCGTTACATCCGCTACCCTTGATGGAAGTCCCATTTGACCGTATTGGCATGGACCTCATCGGGCCATTTCACCAGAGCGCACGCGGATATCGCTTTGTGTTAGTCCTAGTGGATTACGCAACGCGATATCCCGAGGCAGTGCCGTTGCACAGCATTTCGGCAAAAAGTGTTGCGCAGGCTCTGTTTCAGGTCATCTCCTGAGTGGGAATCCCGAAAGAGATTCTGACTGACCAGAGAACCCAGTTCATGTCACGAACACTGAGAGAACTTTATGGATTACTGGGTATTAAGTCTATTCGGACCAGTGTTTATCACCCACAGACTGACGGGCTTGTGGAGCATCTGAATAAGACTAAGTCCATGATTCGTAAATTTATACACGACGATGGACGTAATTGGGATAAATGGCTTGATCCTCTGTTGTTTGCAGTGCAGGAGGTGCCCCAGGCCTCTACGGGATTTTCTCCCTTTGAACTGTTGTTTGGCAGGAAACCACGAGGGCTGCTCGACCTGCTTAAGGAAAACTGGGAGGAGGGTCCGAGCCCCGGGAAAAATGAAATTCAGTACATCATGGACCTGCGAGCAAAACTCCACACACTGGGTCAGATGTCACGTCAGAATTTGCTCCAGGCCCAGGAACATCAACAACGGCTGTACAACAGAGGGGCCAAGCTGAGGCAATTCACACCGGGAGAAAAGGTACTTGTATTGCTTCCTTCTTCCAGCTCGAAACTCCTCGCCAAGTGGCAAGGGCCCTTTGTGGTCACACGACGAGTAGGGGATGTCGACTATGAGGTGGTGCGGTCTGACAGGGGTGGAGCTACACAGATTTACCACCTCAACCTCCTCAAAATATGGAGAGAGGTAGAGCCTGTTTCTCTGGTGTCCGCAGTGTCTGAGAGAGAGGAGCTGGGGCCAGAGGTTCCAAAGTCCACCAATCCTGCCTCGCTCCCTTTTGACGCTCATCTCTCCGGGACCCAGAGAACAGACGTGGCCAAGTTGCAGAAGCAGTTTGCTGATGTGTTCTCCCTCCTGCCAGGACGCACGCACCTCATAGTGCACAACATTGAGACGTCTACACAGATTTACCACCTCAACCTCCTCAAAATATGGAGAGAGGTAGAGCCTGTTTCTCTGGTGTCCGCAGTGTCTGAGAGAGAGGAGCTGGGGCCAGAGGTTCCAAAGTCCACCAATCCTGCCTCGCTCCCTTTTGACGCTCATCTCTCCGGGACCCAGAGAACAGACGTGGCCAAGTTGCAGAAGCAGTTTGCTGATGTGTTCTCCCTCCTGCCAGGACGCACGCACCTCATAGTGCACAACATTGAGACGTCTCCGGGCGTGACGGTGCGGTCACGACCCTACAGGTTACCTGAACACAAGAGAAAAATTGTTCAGAGGGAATTGGCTGCTATGCTGGAGATGGGGGTAATAGAAGAGTCCAACAGTGCCTGGTGTAGCCCCATTGTTCTTGTTGTCAAGAAGGATGGATCTATACGGTTCTGTGTGGACTATCGCAGGGTGAATGATGTGTCACAATTTGATGCGTACCCAATGCCCCGGGTCGACGAACTCCTGGACTGGCTGGGCACTGCACGTTTCTTCACGACACTGGATTTAACCAAGGGCTACTGGCAGATTCCTCTCTCGCCAGAGTCCAAGGAAAAAATGGCCTTCTCCACTCCGTTTGGATTATACCAATTCACCACACTTCCCTTTGGGTTGTTCCACAGCACCACCTGAGCGGAGCATGTGCAGCGGGTGAGCGCAGTGCTGGAGTCCCTGAGGCAGGCTGGGCTCACCGCCAACCCAGGGAAATGTGCAGTTGGACGGAGGGAGGTACGGTATCTGGGGCACCACTTGGGTGGACAAGACGGCGGCTATCGCAGCCTGTCCGCAGCCCAAGATAAAAAAAAAAAAGAGGTGAGGCGGTTTTTGGGGCTTGCGGGGTATTACAGACGGTTTATCCCGGGCTTTGCGGAACTGACCAGCCCCTTAACCAACCTGACCAGGAAAGGTGCCTCAGATCCGGTCCAGTGGATGGAGCAGTGCCAGCGGGCGGTTGAGAAGGTAAAACAGGCTCTCTGTGGACCACTTCTCCACACCCCTAACTTTTCTGTCCCCTTTACTCTGCAGACTGATGCGTCGAACAGAGGGCTGAGGGCCGTTTTGTCCCAGCAGGTGCGGGGGGTGGACCGCCCTGTTGTGTACATCAGCTGGAAGTTATCGGAGAGGGAGGCCAGGTACAGCACAGTGGAGAAGGAGTGCCTGGCCATCCGGTGGGCGGTCGACTCCCTGCGGTACTACCTGCTGGGATGCTCATTCACCCTCTGTTCGGACCACGCTCCACTGCAGTGGCTCCACCGCATGAAGGATACCAACGCCCAGATCACTCGGTGGTATCTGGCGTTACAGCCTTTTAACTTCAAGGTGATCCATAGGCCGGGGGCGCAGATGACTGTGGCCGACTTCCTCTCCCGCTCTCTGGAGGGAGGGGGGGGAGTAGGTTAGGCCGGATGGCACCCCGGCCTAAGTCGGGCGGTGGGGGTATGTGGTGGCGGGGTGTGGTTTAGCTCAGCTGCAGGGGGTAGAGAGTGGGAGGAGTGGTTCAGGGAACGGTGCTGGAGGAGGATAATTGACACAGCTGTTCTGAATCGGGGAAAATTGGGTCTGCCCTTATATAAGTAAGCAGGACCTGGTGAGAGGGGAGGAGAAGCAGCCCGGAACCCAGATGCTCGGAGGCGGAACAGGAGAGCGCCGTCCCCGGTTATGAAGGAGTGATTTACCAAATAAAAGAAGCATAGACCAAACGTGTTGCCTCAGCGTGTCATCCGTCTCAACGGAACCCCACGGTAGTTCAGACCTGCTACAGCAACATATTATCAATCAAATTTGTCTTTATTTGTGCTTCAGTGGGGATAACGAAGAGGGGCTGATCAGTAGAACGCTGCATCCCACCCACTCAAGCTGTCGAATGGCTCCACAGAGCATAACAGCTAATGGAGCATGATGATTTTTCATTGATGCTTTTGCCATCTCTTCTAAGGACGTATTGTGTATTCTCATTGCTGATCTTAATGGTATTGAGAAGAAGAATATTACAAAAGCATCCCTTAATGGATGTCTGTCTTCTACCTGAACTGTTAATAAGTGGAATCCCAAAAATTTAGTACATGAACGTGAATCTTGTTTTGATCTAGCCTGATTGCTCCAAAGGTTTTAGCATGTGGCGTTTTGTTTAATCAATCAGGTTGTTTTGGCATCATTGGTCAAAAAAATCCATCATAACCTTTCAGCATCTTGTATTTTAAGTAGCCTAAGAGAAAACTAGACTTTAGCACTGTAATTCATAGCCAGTGGCGGGGAGTTTAGGCCAATCACAGGTCATTCAAGAGAGACGCTAACGGCTCCTCCATCCACACAACTGGAGGCCCGAGCGACAGACGTCACATATCTTGGAAGACCCACACAAAAGCCACGAAGAGAACAACACAGGGATCGATGAGAGAGGGGGAAAAAAATCTACGACCAAACCAACACCTCCACTTCACACAACCAAACGTGGATCTGGAGACGAAGAACAGCATGTCTGTGTGAAAGAAGCATGTTACTAGACGCGCCCATGCTCGTCTAGTAGGAGGGGCTTAGGACAGAGACGAGAGGCTTGCAGGAGGAGGGATGTATTTCACTTTCTCCAGAAAACTGCCACCACAGCTTTAATTTGGTTGGAAAACATGGACCCTAAACCACTGTTGTAAAAAACAAACCAACATACACTGAAATCAGCTTCACATTGTGTAATTCACACATGGAAAAACGGGTGAGAAACATTTTAGTTTCATTCAAAGTGGTTATCCACTTCTTGTAATACATCTGTGCAGTTTGCCAACTTCTTATCTCAACTCTGACCTGTTGCACTTCTGTGTGGTACGTCTGTCCAAGACTATTTCAAGTTCACTTGAAGTTTTACCTTCAAACAAAGCAGTAAGTATAATTCCTAAGGTTGCTTATAACCTGTATGATTCTTTGATCACTTGTGTTTATAGACCTATTTTTAGTGATTTTTCATACTTTTCTGAATATAATATTATTTTAGCTGAAAGAACTGATGGCCAGCTTTGAAAGTAAAACCTATGTTGTACCGTTTTCTTGTCATGCAATGAAGGACTTAAAGAAATACAGACTTCCCATCTAACTAAGTAAGTTACATTAAACCAATTAATGATTCAAAAATTTTAAATATATTTTCTTCCTTCTATGTCATATCTCATACTGGCATGTCTTTAACATTCCCATGCATATTCTGTGACTATTCAAATATGTGTAATATTCAATGTTCCAGTAATGTTTAAAATTCACACAAAGCTGAAAATTACTGTAAAATGTTAATTGCCATCAGACCACCTGTTATTTTTAGTCATACAACGTATTCTATCTTTGATCAGTCACAAAAATATTACAAACCAGGAATGTTTTTCAGGGATTTTCATCATTTTTGTACATAAAATTTAGCATCTGTTGATATATTTTTCTTCTTTATGGGTGCACTCATGCTCATCCAAACCTGCCAACATTAGCTGAGACTTTCATATGAAAAGCCTCGCAGGGATTTTCAGTCATTTGCTTTGTGTGAAAAAATTCTGTTCATCTGTTCATGGATTTGTCGTGTAATTCTCAAGCCAGAAGGGACTTTGTTTTGTTTTTTTCTACTTTACGTCATCTTTCTTTGGTGTTAGAGATATATTCAGTCATTTTCAAGTTTCCTGGTGTGAAAATGTGCAAGAGAACATTAATGTTTTCTGATACCGTACGCCTCTCTTCTGCCATTTGGAGGGACAGATCTGAGGATAGAACCAGTCAAGAGGGTGTCACGGTGAATTTTCCAGGACTTGGCTTGGGGCCAAGCTCTTCCTCTAATGTGACAGGTCTGGGCTTCGGTCAGAAAAGCCTCGTGTTGCCATTCTCGACATATTACTTGGACAGTCACGATGCCACCACAACATGAAGACATTCAAACCAGGCAATTGGTGAGACTGTGTACTGCAGGAAGTAAACTAACGGACAGTGTTCATTGAAAGCTTTTTGGTTAGATCAATACAAATAATGAAGATATGGATGTGTGTCCTTTTATTTTGTCTTTTGACTGTCAATAACAGGGGTCTCCTTTTTTCCTGAGAGCTACTTTGACAAAAGGAAAGTGTCCGAGAGCTGCTCATGTTTAGTGACATTTATTCACAGCTGAGTACCACACAAACCAGCTAAATACGCTTCTTTTTTGTAAACAATAACAAATGGATACTCCATCCATTACCCACTTTATCCTGAACAGGGTCACAGAGTCTATCCCAGCTCACTTTGGGCAAAGGCAGGGTTCATCCTGAACAGGTCGCCATTCCATCACAGGGCCAACACAGAGACAAACAGAAACAAAGACCATTCACACTAAGCTGAAACTCAAAATCAAAAAGTTAATTGTCTTTAGACCTCTTGTTATTTTTAGGCATACAAACAATACTATCTTTGATCAGTGACAGAAATAGTCTCATTCACAGTCTCAATTTTCTTTTCTTTTTTCAGAATCACCAATTAACCTGACATGCATGTATTTAGATAGTGGGAGGAAGCCAGAGAAGCCACGCAGGCACAGGGAGAACATGCTCCACACAGAAAGGCCCAGGCCCGGGATTGAACCCGGAACATTCTCGCTGAGGCAACAGTGCCAACCACTGCACCACTGTGCCGTCCCAAATTGATGAACACATTTTGTATCATAACAATGTAAATTCAACAGCATGTGCATGCTTTTTTCTGAATGCATTTTATTTTTTTGTCATCAAACTACTCACATGCAAACAAAACAATGTCCACATATCACTGTATCACATCTATTCCCTTCACATTCTCATCGTCTGCAGTTCACATGCATGTTATGCATTCAGTCTTTTCTTTCTTTTAATTTGAAAAGTTGAGCATTCAGCTGGCCTGCGGTGTAACTTTGATCGCTCACTCACTCAGACACTCGCTTCATAGCTCTGGCCCCAGCCAAAAATATTGTATTTGTCATTTACCTAATTTATGACACTCGCTTCTTTTCAGCTAAGTGTGAGGGTCTCTGCTGCATTTCTGTCCTCTGATCTCTGCAGCTCATGAAAATAAATAAAGGAGAAAGGCCAAAATGTATCGCCAAATACACTTCGACGGCCGGCAATATAACTGGAGAGACCGCATAAGTAGGTCTATGTGTGAGAAACACTGCATATTGTTCGAACCTTTGGTGAGCTTCTAAAAAACGTGTTGCGAGCGACTGGTAGCTTGCGAGCTACGGGTTGGAGACCCCCGGTCTACATGAATTTGCTCCCGTCTTTCCTTTCCATTCACATCCAAATATATATTTTGCAGAAGTAAGTTGTATGTTCACAACATGACAGCTGTTCAGTGACCCTTTGCTTGAATGTGATGGCACACCAGCATGAACAAAGATTATTAGCTACGAACGGTAGCTGTAGCAGTTTACTTCCACTATGTTAAACTAGTTGGATCAAGCATTATTACCCGAGACATCTTAGTGTTGACCTTGTGTAGCAGCACAGTGGCTGTGTATAGTTTCCTCTCACCACAGTTCATCTTGCTATTAACAAGCATCATCCCATTGGGCATTGAGCCTCTGGTCCACAAGGCAGCAAAAATGTGAAAACATGTCTGCTGCAGGGGATGATTTAGTTCCCGGGAGGGCAAATAAGGGAAGACAAAGCAAATGGGCTTAAGGAGAGAAAGAAAGAGACGGGGGACAAATTAAACAAGAGTAGAAGTTTCCAGGGACAATGAGAGGAAACAAAAAGAAGCTGAAATAAATGATATTTTCGGGTGACAGGAAGACTTAATGGGACAGAAGAGAAAAAGAGTTGTGAAAAGGTGCATGCGAGAAATAGATGAAGATGCGCTCAAGGAAGCAAGGGTAGGTGAGAAGAGGAGGAGAGGGATCAATTAGGTTAACTACTGAGGATGTTGGAGGAATTTGAAAGTAACCACCATTCTGCTTGCTTTCTTCCCTCCTTGCTCTCTTTACAGTATCCCTGCTCCCTTGTTTCCATTTCCTTCCCCACTGCTAGCCCCCCTCCCCGCCCCCTCTCCCTCCCCGTTTTCTCCCCCCTCTCCCTGGCAGAGTGCTCAGGGAACACAGTCCTCCTCTGTCAGCCCCCCACAACCCCGTCTTCTGCTTCACAGGTAATTAAATGGATTTCCTGTCTTGTAGTCAGCGAGAGAACATGACCCTGCACTCTGCCAGAGCGTGTCCAAAGGCACTCCAGGGCCGGCTCCCCGCACCATCTGCATCTCAGTGTCCGAGCAGAGCAGTGGCCCTAAACAAACACACTCCACCCTGGGGACTGTCAAGCCACAGGCTCCCTGACTAAACACACTCCGCGGATACAGTGAGCAGTAATGAACTATGGGGAAATAGAGCTGTAAATACCAAAGCCAGAGCAACACGCAGTCGGCTACTGTATAAACTTTAACAGTATCTTAGCTGCAATTATTGTCCAGGTCACAGGAGTTAATGCTGTACAGAATTGCAGTAAAGAAGAAGCACTTTTAAGAAGAAGTCTATTAAGTTTGGACTGAATGAACAAAAGAAAAATATCTCAAATTAGCAAATTATTAAAAAAAAACCTAGTCCGAGAATCTAATTAAAAATATTCAAATTCAATATTAGTAGTATATGAAATGCAAAACAATGTAATACTGTGGGGTGTGTTGGTAAGAAACCCTTTCAATCCCACCCACTGCAGACAAGCGATGACCCAAACTGTATTTTAATGCGACATACTATATAGATGCGACATACTATATAGATGCAAATTTTGAGGCCATAACTTGTGTTTTTCTTCCTTTTTGTTAATCTCTCAAAAGAAACTAGGGGATGTAGGAGATAAATGCAGCAGGCAGTCAACGGTATGAAAGCCAGTGGTTCCCAAAGGCAGCAACTTACTGTCCTACCCCCTACTGTGAGCAACTTACTCCATCAGCAGGGTCTGAGCGCACTTCAAATACAGGCCCATAGATTATCGGCATGGGAGCAGATCTCTCTTTTAACCTGCTCTACTTCAAGCATCTTGACACGAGACTTCATAGTTCTGTCACAAAGAAGAATTACACCTGACAGTTTGCTTACGGGCATGGCAGAATGTGGATGGGTGTGCAGGAGCGCGTCAAAAAACATGCTGTCATGCGAACAGCTCAAAATGTCTACTGGTGATTTTTACTGCAAATTTACATGGTGTTCAACAGTCAGTGCTGATGAACAGGTAACAGTTGGTTGAAAATTTTTCATGATATGTTTAAGCTGCAAATGCTTACCCTTTCAGACTGTCTTCATCATCCCACACTTTGTTTGAAGCCCCTTTACCACTACTAGTTCTACTCTGATCCACTCTACTCGCTTCAGTCACTTTTGGTATCAGGTGCTTTTATGGATTTTGTTTTCTACTGCAGATAGTATCCCCTCCATGTGCCGCAGTTACGATAGCAATGCCACATTAAACTGATGTGACGTCATTTTTACATTACCGATGGAGGATGTGCAGGGCGATGCTGTTCATATGTGGATGTTTGTCAGAGGAAGAGGACATATTTGGTTTCAGAAGAGGCTGAAGGCAGCAAAACCAAAGACTGCTGAAGGGTAGCAGGCTGCCATTAATAGTAGTCCGGTGAATTTTAAAAGTTACGGATGATATTGTCGCTTGGCTAGTTAAGCCAAGCAAATTTGTTTTCGTGTATATATATATTGTGTGTGTGTGTGTGTGTGTGTGTGTGTGTGTGTGTGTGTGTGTGTGTGTGTGTGTGTGTTTATTCATTGCTCTTATTTTTTTCTAAAGTAATTATTTTTATCTATCTCATTTTCTGTAGACATATTTGGAAATTGTTTCTTATTGTGTGCACCTTTTTGTGTTTTTATGCTGCTGTGAGGACTAAATTTCCCCACTGTGGGATTAATTAAGTCTAAGTCTAATAATGGGGCGGTTTTGCAGGAGGACCAAAGTGACATAGGGAGTGTGAAGAGTCTCTGGCCGGCAGTGTTTTCACTTCACCTTTTATGTAACCTTAACGGAGGTAATACAAAAAATGGTACCAAGTAATAGGTACAATGCGCAACTCATGCCTAATGGAGAACCAAAAAAAGCGAGATTAGAGTTGAGCCGAAACGGGAACAGCAGTGGAAAAGGGGCTTAAACTAGGCATTGCACCAAACTGTTACATTTTACATTCAGTAAATAGGAAATAAAGAAGAGGGTTTTAGTTAAATCCTTGAAGAGTTAACCACTGACCCAACCAGGTTGTACAGATGCATAAGGGTCTGTAAGGTAAATGATTGTATGTTAACTACCACAGAAGCATTAGGGTGTTAACTATCAAGCAAAAAAAAACTAACATGACTGTCAAGTGAAGTCCATATTTCATTATGATAGTGGGAAAAAAATTAAAAAGAGTACAGTAAGTATTTTATAGGTTTTAAATGTTTAAATTGAAATCAAAGAGACAAAGAGACAGACAAGTAACTGAACATTGGTTGGACATTGTGATTTTTTTTAAAATTTGTATTCTACTGTTGAGTAAATGTAACATTAGAAGTCAAAGCAAGTGCACCAGGCTTGGGACCACATTGCTTATATAAACATAAGACATCAGTGCCTGCGCCACCACCCAGGTCAAAATAATCCCCACTGGTAACCATCTCAACAGGTCACACCTCACAGCACTGTCTGCCTGCAGTAACCACCCCTGGAGACTGGAGGTGGACTTCGCTATTTCCCTGGCCTAATGACCCTGCCATTAACAGGCAATTGAGATGAACCAATAGAAATCACAGCTCGCGCTCAGAATTCATTAACTGCAAGAGCGTGACGAGTCACAAGAAGCACATTGATGCGGAGCTCGGCAGCACTGCTTGGCTTTTTTTTTCCCCCCACCATGACTGCTGAACATAAATCAGACAACGAGACACTGTCATCAAGACAGAGCACCCCTGAAGTCTCTCTACTAGTCAGGAAGTATGCAAATGAGGACCTTGACCCAAATCAAATTCCAGAGCCCGTTCGTTAATTGCAAATTACAGACCCCGGCACCCCAATCAACGGCCTTTTAAGGGAATGATTTCAGACTCATTTTTGCAATCCTCAGAAAAATATGAAAGGGCAAGAGGAAAATGCAAATGTCCTGGTTTTGTGATGCACACATGAGCGTGAATGGAGTGGAAACATCGCACAAAACATTGCCGGTCAATCCAGTTTGCTGATGGACAAAGCGAGCGCTATTACCGAGGATGGCGGAAGTGGTCATGCTGTAAATGTGACCATTATAGAGATGTAAAGATGTCTTTCCCAGCTGCCAGACTGCTCAGACCTGTCATCTTCCGTCCTCCTCTTCAGTTAGCCAGCAAATGAAAGCACTTCTTTGTGGAGGCAGTTGTCTTATTACCGCATTAAAAGGGGCCAGAATGTGGCAATCTTCCTCCAGCATTAATATAACATGACAGGCCAGGAGACATCAGTTTGTTAAATGCAAATCTCCCTGGTGTTCCTGCATGTCTCCATCATTGTTTTGTCAAGTGCCCTGCAGGCCCAAAGACAGAAAATGAGTCCCAATTCATATTTTGTTTTCTAGTTTTTCACACCTCAGCTGTTTCCTAACAGACTGTGAATGGAGGAATACAATAGGAATTTACATATTGCTCATGAATGTAGAAAAGTACATTTTGTTTCTTTGCATTTGGGATGTGCGCCCAAGTGATTGTGACAGGTATTTTGCTTTCATTATTTCTACTATCTGTTAAATCAGCAAAAACAGTCTCTTGGTGCCTCATAATGTGACCAGTCAGAGGAAGAACTCATCATGTGACAGTGGCAACTCAACTCTTCTGTATTACCATGATCACAGAGCTGACCACACGCAAACAAACTCGTGCTGACACACCCACTCATCCACCTCTCCACAAATGCTCTTACTCGTCTCTGAACAAACTCGCACACAAACACATACATTGCTGAAAATCAGGCAGTTGGGAGCTGTGAATGAAGCGATATTGTAACCTCAACCTATATGGCACTTTCCCACTGTGGGTTCAGCCAATGAATTATCCCCTCCAATAAATCCTGTTTGGAGGATAATCCTTTTCCCATCTTCTGGACAGACACTTTCTGTAATGAAATGGCCCCGGGTCCTTCCCTGCAACCCAGTCCCATCCCGGCCCTCTAACTCTGCCTGTCTCAGGGGAAAGAAGGGCTTACAGTGTGGCTTCAACCCCACTCAACCTCTGCTCAGCTTCAATGGCTTTGTCACCTCCCACCTGCCCCCACACCTAACCCATCTTCACGTTAACTTCTTCCTTCCCTTGCTCCAGGTGCAACTTCATTTCCTGTCGACCCCACTACAGTGCCTCTCTGCAGATCTCTCCTGGCTCCACTGTCTGCTCTCACTCAACCCAGCTTCCCTCCTTTCTCTGTTTTCGCTCCTTTTTTTCCCTCTACAATTCTCTCTCCCCTCCTGTTCAGCAAAAAAGATGGAGCCCAGCTCAAGCAATCTCCCCTCGTCTGATGATCTGAGTCAAGGTAAACACCAGCAGAAAAGCTTCTACTGCTCTAATGAGATGTCTTGCTGCGTCATATTCGCCATCTCCATTTTCTAAGAAGCCAGTTTTGCTTGTGTATCGTGTGTTTCTGGTCAGCAGGGGGTCTGTAGTTGGCATTATATAGCAGTGGGACTGCAACCTAAGCCAGGGTGGAGCGGGAGGTGTAAATGACATTGGTGGAGAGCCGAGAGGAAGCTCTCTGGGGTTTGAGATGGGATGCAGGATGCAGTACAGAACTCTGGGAAGACTAAGCCAGGGTTTTACTCAGTAATTGGGTTGGTTGGAGCAGCTGGCAAGCTGGGCAAGAAAAGATTTGTAAACAATGCAGCACGCTGGAACACTGGAGGACTGGTGAAAGCGTTCTTTACCAAAGGAAAAACTTTTCTCTTATTTATTTCACTATATATCAAAGCAAAACATGAAAATCAAAACTGATGGAAGTGTGTCAGCAATAGCTACAGTATATTTTAAATAAATACTGCTGGACTTGTGAAGAAAACAAAAGGAATTTAGTTCAATTTGAAACGAATAAGTTTTTGGGGGGCAGCACAAAAAGCTGCACAGCACTGACATATTATCACCTCAAAGTTAGTATGGCAAATAGTATAAGGCCAATTTATAGGTAGACAGCAGGGAAAGAGTAAGTTTAGCTTTAGTTTGAAGTTGTGTTTCTGGATCTATTTCACAAGAATGGTTTGTGAACTGGGCTTTTGTGCAGATCGCAAATTGTGCCAGAATCCCCAGTATCAGTAATGATTGTCAACTGCAAACTGCAGATACATTTTTGAGTTAGAAGGATAACTCGTGTGCATTCACAGGTCGCAAGTATGGTGCATCGTTTGATCAGCTAAACAGTTTTTTTTCCCAAAGCTTGCGATGTTCACAAGCAAGTTTGAAACGATGTTCCTCTGCATGTATACATTTATTTTTGCTGGAACAGCTGCTTGATGAAGAGCAAAAAGGGTGAACTGTAGAAGATGTGGGCCATTGAGTGGCCTGGTAGAGTAATGGTTAGGGTGCATACAACCACAATATCCACATTTGTGCAAAAAAGCATCCTAGCATTAAACCAATAGAAATTATGATACGCTGTGACAAACCTGTGATTTAAGTTTAGTCTACAAATGACAAAGACTAAGGCTGTGTTCGAAATGTACACTCGTTCCAAACCCCCTACTCCCTACATAGGCGACTTCTATGTGGGGCACTATATAGTGAGCGACTTGACCAACTGAAAAACACAATTTCGGACACTACATGGGTCAATTTGGCCGCACCGTTAATTACGTCATTACGGTTGCACAATGAAAACGTACCTGATCGACCTCATCTGGTGGAACGTCCATGAGACAATAAATCAATAACAGCATGCATTCCTGTGATAAATACATATTATAATGAGTGTATTTCCCCTGATTGTTTAAGTAGTGTGCTGTGTTATGATGCGCTGTTCTGCTTCAGTTAAACACATTTTTGCACTACAAATTGTAGATTTGTCTCATGCCTGTTATACGTGTACTCTACTCCATCGGAAATATTTGTATAATCTTATAATAGTGTTCACATCATATACAACAAACTATGACAACCAGTAGGTGATTTAAACAGGGGAAATATTCCAATCAATAAGATGTGAGATATCAATGTACATCAATAATAATAACTTTATTTATTTATCAATATGTTATTGATATGTCAGAGCTGTGGTCAGGGCACAAAGCAGTCAGATAAAGGATCAATGATTCAGACCAGAATATATTTAACTGGGGGGCGTTTTACAGTCACCTACTGATTACAACAGTGTGACACACAGTTTCAGTACATATTTCATATCATGACACCACGGTATCTGTTTTAATAACTTTACTACAGCGTGAACAACCATCTCAGTGTACAGAACTTTTATACGTTTTCTCCTCGGCTGCTTTGACAGGATTCACCGCTCCTGTGAGCTCCGTCTCTTTCAGCTCTACTTCATGTATTAACAAGCAACAGGTAGACTGAAAAACAACCAACAAGGCTGCCAGGATTATTAGCAACGTTGACACACGGCGGTTTAGTCAAGAGATAACATGTAATGTAACTTCTATAAGTTAAACAATTTCAAATAAGATCCTCCTTTACATGAACTTCCATCCAGCTGCGGAGACAGATCAGCTGCCGGAGAAACGCTGCTCCTCCTTCCCTCAGGTAAGTCAGTTTAGCCACATCGTCATCGGTCCCTGAAGAGATTCAAATGTACCGTCAGTCGATATTTCTCCATCGTGTGTCAGTTTATTGTAATTTCGCTACGCACACATTAAACAAAAATTGGGGTCTATCTAGTTTTAACGTAGCGGCGCTGCCAACAGGTGCTGTACTAAGCAGAGCTAGCTAACGTTAGCGGCTGTGTCGTAATAAACACACCTTCATAGATGCGTACAAAGTCACAACTTATTACACAGCTAAGAAACCATTAAAAAACAGATCGACATATCAGCGAAAGTTAAAGAGAAGATTGACTTACATCAGTACAGCTCACGCTGCTCTCTGCTCCTCTCCGCCTTCCAGGGTTTCTTTCAGCGCAGTGCATGATGGGATTCAGCGCTTGGGTGAGGGACCATCGGATGGACACTACTTTTCATGATGCATTGTGGGATACTTTAAGTGCACTATATAGTGAACGGAATTTACCGTTGAGATTTCGAACAGCACTACAAAATGGCTGATGCCCTATGTAGTGGCCTACACAGGGAACGAGGGTATATTTTGAACGCAGCCTTAATCAGTCAATGTCAATCACACTGGGAAAGAAAATAGGATTACAGCTGTACTGACTTTGCCTTAATTAAGAGCAGCAACGGAAGACTATAATGTTAGATATTTCTACAATTCAACAACTGGAGCATGGGCGTAAACCTTCTGCGATGGAAGTGTGGGGGATACATCAACATATACATGAAGAAGAGCTGTGTGAACTCAAGAATGCCCCCAAACATCAGTGCACACGGTTCAACTATGCTTCTAACTCCTTGTCCATTTGCTGAAGAACTTCTTGCTAAAAGATTAAACCGTTGATGCCAAAATGTCAATGCAAGTTATCACAAATGACACAAATTAAAGAGGCCTAAGTGATGGGTAGAAATAATGCCGTTTGCTTTAATAGAACATTCAGTTGGGCCATTGTAAGCCTTGTCATTGCAAATAGAAAGACAGAGCTAAAGTTGTGAAGGGTTTAAAAAGAAAGACATGTTCTGCAACAGTTTTCATGTTATATTTATGATGTGCTCAGTGTAGGCTTCAGGAAAAAAAAGTCTAGCCTGAAAAAGTTTGGGATTCTCTGTTTTTAGTATTATTAAAAGGATTGATTTTGCAGCCTCAACATAAGCTGTCATCTAGATCCAGCAGCAGCATATGCGCCTGTTCATTTCTGTTTCTGTAACTGGCGTCTTCATCTCCCACCGCCCAGTATCCTCCCAGGGCTCTGACAGTCCCCCTCCCACTCCTGCCTCACCCTCGCCATATCTCCTCCATGGACACCTGGCTGATACGGAGGCTCGGAGGCTGGAAGCTTCCCCTGCTATCATCATCTCTGTCTGCCAGGCATGTGCCACACCGCCAAGCCCGGGAGTGAGCCTGCCCTCTCGCTTCCTCTCTCTGTCTCCGTAATGCTGTGTGTGTGTTTCCAGTAAGTGTGGGTCTGCATATATTTTAAGGGTAATCTGAGGGAATGCTACATTTTTGAGAAAGTTTTGGAGGCTTGAAACTCAGCTCCATAAATGACAGGAAATTCACATGTTAGAGAAACATGACAAATCCCAAGACATCGCAGCCCCAAGTACTGAAGACACACAGTAGAAGTAGATGCACACAGTAAAGTTGTAGTCTTTGATCACATCACGGTTTAACCCATGTTCGCTGTTAATCACAAGAAGGCAAACTGTGGATCTGTTGTTTAGGCTTTGATATCCACGCCCGAGCCTCACACCTTCCCTTCCTCCCTACATCCTCTCCCGTACTGGGGAGTGTTAATCTTTGCGATGCGCTGATGTTTTCAATTAATTGGCATCATTAGGGAAACGGTCGACACACGGTGCAGGGAGACGTGATAAATGGGCAGGTGGAAGGGCGTGCACAAGTAAAAGTGAACCCTTGTCTGGCAGGTGGATGTGTGTCAGAACACGCAAGGTATCATTATCCTGTGTTTACCAAAGCCTACAGTGACATCCAAAGAACAGGCTGTGCCATGCTGTATGTCAATCTATGAAATAGGTTAAGATTTGTTATCTTTTTTTCCATTGAAGGCTGTAAAGTTTGCAGTATGTGAAGAACATGAACAAGGTTATATGTTTGTCTAGTTGTGTAGAAGCATTTACAGGCAGGAATCTATGTATTCATGTGCATGTGTGTTTGTGCAGGCTGTATCTTACCCTTCTGTATATAAGGGTGTCATGGGTTGATTTTTACTCGTCATCAACTCATCGTGAAAACATTTCAGTGGAAAACACTCTCTTGTCCGTGAAGCATTTATATAACTATTTATCTGCACTTCATTATTCTGTCAATAACATATACATGTCTCTCACCTCTGTATTTTCAAGTGTCATATGTGGAGCCCTCAGCCTCCAACTGAGCCTCAGCAGTGTTTATCAAAGGATGAGGGGGAGGTGGTGAAGGCAGAACAATGAAAGAGACTGTTGTTTAATGTATAAGAGCTTTTGGTCAAAAGCTCATTGAGACCTTCAGAAGCTTCTATGTGTGCGTTTGTACAATACATACAGGCACCTGCATGAATTAATTTAAGTGTATGTACTGTACTGTGTGTTGGGATGTCAAGCAGGATAGTAACACATGGCAGGTTGCCTCATTTGTGGACACCATTAATTCTCTAGTATTTCCCATGGTGCCAATGCTGAGTTCAGGGGTGAGTGGTAGCCAAGGGGAGGAGAAAAGGATGTGAGAGGCCAAAAAAAATCTATGTGCTGCTCCTTTTAAGGGGGCATTTAAAAGAAGCTGCCAATTCAATAAACAGGGGATTTAAAATAAGGACTTGGGAGCCAGCATTTTAAAAGGTCAACAGAGTAGTCTTTAATGATAGACCTATTAGCAATTTTAGGGGGAGACGACAGCTCATTTGGTGCGTGTCTAAGCTCATCTATGTAAAATACTTTGACAAACTCAGTCAGCAGTTCTGTGACATTGTAATATTTTTAATAGCTTCATAAGAGACACTGGTTGCATTAAGATTTAGCCAATTTAGGTGATGCATTCCTGCTCTTGAGGTCATACTGTGATTGAAAATGGCAAAACGTTGTGCCAGTTATATTTAATGTCAATAGTCTCCACAGTAATTGTGACAAAGAGAATTTTTTTGCATTTAGCTAAATGTTGGTGAAGTTTAGAGACACAAATTTGCACCATTTATCAATAGCGAGTCATCTAAACCAACCTGATATCACACCAAGGCATGTACTACACACATCAGTCTACTAGAAAATGACAGTGTCATGTTTTGCTCGACTCAGGCCTGAGAAGTTAGGCACCCAAAAAACATGTGGAACGGTTTAGGAAAAAAATCATGGAATGGGTTAAATGTGAAACTGTCACAATTTCCTTCGTTGTATGCACCAAAACCATGTGGTTAGGGTTGAGGGAAAAACATGCTTCGAGTAAAAATAAATATTTTTCCGTAAGTAACATTACATACATTACGTGTGTTACTTAACATACAGGTCGTAGGTTAAATACATTACATCACATAAGTAACTTACTTGCACTACTTAAAAGAAATCCATGTCGACTTTAGTTTTTTTATGCATGCGTGTACTTTTCACGCCTGGGTGAGGCAAAACGTGACACTGTAGTTCACTTACAAGCTGTGCGTTCCAACATCCATGCTACCCTACTATTTAGTATGTCAGAAGAAGATTTAGTATGTTCCAATATGTTAAATGCAGTATGTCCAAAAAAAAAAAATCCTGCTACATCCAGTGGTATTTTGCAGTATGCAGCTCAGTATTCTTCTATTGGCTGTTCTCAACCACAATCCTCTACACAGTGCTGAGGATATGTCACATCGGCTGAGTCGCCAAGAGAGTTGGTGGTGCTAATGCTCCTGTCTGAATACTAACTGCTCCACAAGAGAGTAATAGTTTTTAAGCATTTATTAGACGGAAGTTGACCATAAACCATCTCAAAGTTATATATTCCCTCTTTAATAACTTTTTTATTGAACAAAATGGCATACAGTAGTGAACAAAATAGTGAAAGATGGAAAACAACATGTCAGGGAGCAGTCAACGGAACCGCAGAGAGAAAACAGAAAGACTAGAAAGCCTGGCCAGCTATGAACTTAGCTGCTACAGCAGCTACAGCAGCTAAACAAGCCATATGAGTTGTCATTATGTCGTCAAGCTTCCAGAACCTGCTATTTGCACATATACACATTCATTTCACTTTGCTGCTTTATGGTGTGATTAGACCTTTGTACTTCTAACATGGTCATATTTCTCTCCAGTGATAGATTATTTACACTAAATGATGAAAATTATTAAAAGTGACAACTAAGCAAGAAAAACTGCACATCTACAAAGCAGAACAGAGTATGTTCATTGTACGTTACTGTATAGAAGTCTGAACACTAAACCAGTGCAAACATGTTAAAATGCTCAAATTAATTAGTAAGGAATATCATTAAATGAGATCAGAATGCACATAGTTGAGTTGTAGTGCTTCCCTGTTGATTTTCCTCCACATCAATGATTTAACTAATTAATTTTATCTATTAATATTTATGCATGGGGAAAATTATTCATTAATGAAACGTCAGAATTGAATAGAAATCTTTTCTGTGTTTCATCTTGACGTGAGGGTGTTTTGACAGTCCTCCTCCCATCCCGAGATCTTATAAGAGCAAGAACAGACTGCTTATGAATATTGACACTTCTCCAGTCCGGAAAACGGGCGATTTGTGTTGAATTATTTCAGCCTATCAAGTATGTATAGGTCTGAATTGATTAAACAAACTTTAAAGATTGATTATCTTCCAAGCGCATATCTTTTTGGCAAACACTGCTTTCCTGAGCCTTGTTTTGCTTTTTTACTATTTTGGTGAACCGTGTGGTGAAGGCTTGCTGATTATTGGAACAGATGGTTCTCCTCATCAAATTCTGTCTACAGGTTTTCCTGCATATCTAAGCTCCAAATTAAAAACCCACGGTGCTATTATTTTCAAAAATCTGCTATTATTTAAGCATTTATCTTTCAGTACTTCCGAGTGAGCAGGGACCCACAAATACCCTTTGGTGGCCTCGCAAGCACACTTTTTGATCCAGTTTTGTGAATCATCGCAGTACGTGTTGAGGGCATGTTGTAATTAATCTCCTTTCCTATCTGACTGTTAGATCTTTCCCTGCTAATGTTGTCCTGCTGGCCTGATCTGGGAAACATTAGTTGTTTTGTTTTGAAATGTGTCAAGCATGAAGAAACCATTAACAACTAAAACCCACTGGCTGCCCTCCGGCACACTGTTGCACATATCTAAGTGATCTTTTCTCTTTTGAGTTTTTAATATCGTCCTCCCAAGGATACCTTCCTTTTGATATGCACTTCTAAGCCCAGCAGAGGATGCTCTGTGGGGACGTCAGGTAATACTGTGGCCTTTGTAAAGATTTAAAAGCAGTTGACAGCATCAGGACTCTCCACTGCAGATTCATACTGTCGTTAACTATTGTTTTTTTTAAGTTTTCAACATTTTTCACAACCACAGTCTTGTAAAAATAAACCACAGAAATTACAGTATTACAAAATCATCATATTGCAATTGCTGCCGTAATGTGACACTTATTTTAATTAAACATGTAATCTGAGATTATAGGTGAGGCAATAAAGTGACACTTTCTTATGAGCTTCATGTCCCTGTGTTTGTGTGTGCATTGGTGTCTATGTGCTCTCTTTGTTTTTCCCACTACTAATGAGTTGACCTCAGCCCCACGCAGCCAGGAAAAAATATCTTTAAAGCGCTAAGCACTACTTATTATTTAAGTGTCACCGCTGTTCAGAGTATCAGTGGGGTACGTTTGTGTTTTCTTTTCTTTCTTTTTTTTATTCATCTTTCTGCCGCCCCATTGCTGAGTCTGCAGGCCATTAGTTCTGTAAAGGCACAGAGGGACCAGCGGTGAGCTACAGTAGGACTTAGAAGGCACAATATCTCACTTTCTAAAGAATGTTACTTAACAGGAGCTGAAAGAAGAGCTCCTAATGAGAGAATATCCAGTCATGGAGGCACAAGCTATACTGCTGTGCGAGAATTATTTTCACAGGGTAAAGCAGAGGACAAGGAAAACCTGGTATTTCACTGGTGAGATTCATTTCAGAGAGTTGGGAGGTAAAGAACAAATGCTTCAGGGGAAGGTCATCATTTCTATCTGCGTGGCACCCACAGAGAATATCTGTGTAACTGGTGGGTTGGTGTTTGCGTGCCAGCCAGCGTGGTATGTGTATGTCAAGGGGTGTGTGGGGACGGGGGGGACGAAGCAAGTGTACAAGCAAGAGAGCAAGGAAGAAAGAAGATTCTTGGAGTCATTTATAACATGGCAGCCATGCTCTCTCCATCTCCCAGGGTGTGTGGCTCCTCGGTGGTGTGTAGTAGCCTTGAGGGAAACACCAGACAAGGACAGAGCTGGGGTTGCTGCTGACGCTTTGGCAGGGGAGATACATCTTGTAACACAGCATGCTAAATGACAAAATAATATCTCATCAGAGGCCCACCCCGTGTGTGTGTATGTGTGTGTGTGTGTGTGTGTGTTTGTGCGTGTGTGTGTGTGTGTGTGTGTGTGTGTGTGTGTTTGTGCGTGCATCTCAGAGGGAAAGTCCCCAGATACCTCAATGTGTATATGCTTTCATGGAGGAGCGCTGTAGCATGCTGTTTGTAGAGTAAGCTTTGAAACAGAGTGCCGGGCTGCTGCCGTTGTACTCCACTGGCAGAGTGGAAACATTGCAGGGCGTCTGCACCGCAGTGACTAACTGCCACATATCGCAACATCTGGAAAAGTGCAAAAAAATTATTTCGAAATATCTGCAGTTATAGAGTACAGTACATAACTCTCAGCTGAGATTTTGTCTGACTTGCAGATGAAATGTTTATCAGCCTACATCAAAGTAATCCCCTGAATATCCACGAAAGAAAGTACACCACACACTGCACATGAAGCCAAGCAAACTGCAAGCTTGATAGATTTTTTTTATTTTCACCCACTCCGAGATTCCACACCTGCTACATAATGCAGCATAAGCCGCCGTTGGTCATGCCGCCTTTCCGCCCCTGAAAGGTCGAAGCAGCCATCATGGTGGTACCAGAAAGATCCACAGAGCAACCAGGGCAAAGGTACTCAAGGGGCGGACAAAGCCCAAATAAAGCTTTTAATGCGCTAGCTATTGATCCCTTTGCTGAAATAAACTCAGGAGTATTGGCAGGCCCAGAATCCCACTTTGAAGGGACTCCATAATGAAGCTGGTCAATGCTAAGCTGTCCGCAATCAATCCCCCACATAACAGTTAATTACAAGTGAGGCTGCCATCAAGCAAAGAGGGGATGGAGAGAGAGCGGTGCAGAGGTGTAGGATGAGCTTTGTTAAGGCGAGGGGGTGGAGGGAGAATATTGAGCGGTTCAGGGTAGGAGATATTAAAATGAAATGCAACGAGTAGAGCGTGTGTGTGTGTTTGTGTGTGCGTGTTTTGAAGTGTTTTTCCCCACATAGACAGTACAACAGGCTTCTCATGTTAGGCTTTCCTATTCTAACAGTGTCAGTTTCTCCTTGCTAAAAACGCAAAAATGTGCACAGCAACCATCCACGTGTGTTCGCCGCACTCCACACACTTCACATTTACACATCTGTAAATGACTTGTAACGAAAACCATGTGCGTTAGGTGGTTGTTTTTGTCTCTTGTCATTTGATTGATGGATGTACAGCACATACTGAGAGTAATGTAACAGAAATTTGCTGTGGAGCTGCAGTAAATGATACTTATCTGATGTTCTCCTGAGGGATTAGTGGACTGAAGCCTGTTGTATACTTCGCTTAAATTCCAGCTGTTGACCTTTGTTGAATCAGGTCTTTTATTATTCGATTTCTGACACTCTTCTCCGTGTTGTGTGTTATGAAAAAGCAGGGCTCTGACAGCGTATGTGCCATGAATGCCTAATGTGACTGTAAACATCTCTGTGACAACACCGTATGCTCCGTTCACACAGTGTAAACAACTGATGTCACAACGGAGAACCAAAGGGTCCAAAAACACAGAGATGTCCTAATGGCTGCCGTCTCCTGCCCCGTTTGTGCGCGTGCGTGCGTGTGTGTGTCTGTGTGTCTGTGTGTGTGTGTGTGTGTGTGTGTGTGTGTGTGTGTGTGTGTGTGTGTATGTGTGTGTGTGTGGGTCTCCCAGGCTAATGGATTTACTGGAGATGGCGTCGGGTATTTATTACCATGTGTAATTGAATGCAATGATTATCGTTGTTGTGTAATGTGATTTTAATGTGGCAGCGATGGTTATGTATAAGGCCTAATGACTTTGCCTCCAAGGGGGTATGGCTCCCAATTAAAAAAAATAAAAAATAAAAATGGGGAGAAAAACTGAATCAGAGTGTGATTTTAATTCCTCTCTCTTCCCCCCTTTCCTTCTCAAGACAAAGAAATGTAATCATTTAATCAGCGGGCTGCTCATTTAATCAAAGTGTCTCCTCAATAACGAGCTTGCCCTTTTTGAGCCTTTGTTTACATGGGCGGTCATTCAGTCAAAGGTCTGCGCACGTCTCTGTATTGTGAATGTAAAACATTGGCACCAAGACAAAGCTAAAGAACATAATTACTAACATGTTTTGCATCAACTGAACTTGCATCAGATTTTTAATCTGACAGTTAGATGAATGAGTAATTGTACATGCCTGACAGACAGATTGATAACTGTCAACAGAATTGTCATAATCTTCCCCAGTTTTACATAAACTGTAAGATTCATGGAGCCTGTGAGTTAAATTTCATGGCAGCTACGGCCAAATTCTGCAGCAGCTAAGATAACCCGTCAGCTGTTATTACACTCCTGCTTATTGACCTCTGAGTTTAGTTTGCACCGTACCACAGGACAAATTCAAGCATCTCCAAATGAGAAGCTCCTCTAAGCAGCTGCTGCAGAAATTGAACTCACAAAAATACAAGTGTCGGTGTGTATGCACTCGTACACAAACACTCTATAAAACACCTTCACCTCTCTGCTGCACACATCCTGCTCACTCTCACTTCATTGTAAATCTTTTGTACTGCTGCATGCGAGCACCCGATGTGAGAACTCTGCACACACACACACACACACACACACACACACACACACACACACACACACACTCACACATGCTCCTACAGTCCACGCACACTCGCATTACACAAAGCTGGGGCTTTGCTTGACATTATTAGTTTTGCATTTGGGCACTCTGCCCAGAGTAACAGTATGGATTTTTGCCTTGGCTCCCTATAATTGGATGAGTTAAATTTCTCCATTCATTACATGTGCATCTGACCTCTGGACCCCGGCAGCTCCTGTGTTTTATTAGCACTCTCATCCCGATAATAGGGAACCCTTTTTCCACAAACACTCTCGCATACATTCCCTGCTGCTCAACAAATTAACTCTTTGTGTTGAGGTGTCAGACACAGGAGAAACACAGAGAATGAAACATGATCATCAACCTTTAAATTCTGATTCTCAGGTTTTAATACAGTCTAAAAATTATAAATCAGTATTGTTGTTTTTTTTTTTTTCATTTTTTGCCTTTAACGATTCTTTGCAAACCGTAGCTTTTGTCCTCAGGCGTTGTCCATGACAACACTGGCATTTAAGTTCATTTTCTAAACGTACATTTAAAAACATTTTGTTCCATAAAATCTTTGCTTAAATCAATTCATACAAATGGTGACCTTATAAGCTAAAAAAAAGAAGCCGTAGGTACTACCTTTTTTTTCTCTACGAAAACTGAATGTAGATTTGCATGACATTTTTTTTAGAATGTATATGACATTTATAGCAGGTGGATTTTTGTTTCATGTAACATCAGGCTTGATAATGTCGCATGGAAATAGGTGAAAAGGATGAAGACAGTCACAGATGTTATCATCGTGGTTCTGTAGGTGAATTCCAGCTTTCGGGGTTTCTAATCATCGCGGCTACAGCCCTGGGCTTTGTATGCATAACACGGTCATGTATATTTCATGGGAGCATGTATATTTAACATGGCCAGGTATACCATATGTGGGTATGATGTATGGACACTGACAACAGTCCTTGATATTATATGCACAATTACTCTTTGCCCCTGCAGTAAATCCTCCGATCGAGCATACAGTAAACAAAAAAGTAGGGAGTCTGTGTGGGGGGCTCGAGCATGACACAAGGTCAAAGCCATTGTGGACTTCATCTGTGACTTCATACAAATAGCACAGATTGAGAATCCATTTGTCACTGAATATTTCACAGAGATAATGTATGCAGCAACACATGTCGGCACCCAGCAGTAGTGGCAGAGGAATTAAGAGAGGAGAGGGCTTTGCCTCGTCCAGAAGTTCAGGTTCTCACATTCAGATCTCCCTCCTCCCTAAACGACCAGGTGACACCTTATTGATCGCAACCATCTTTCAAGGCCAAAAACTTAAAGCCTTGTGTGACACATTCAATGACCTGTGTAGACAGTAAAGTGGTTGGCGATGGCTCTCTGAGGATCTGAAGAACAAGTATCCACCTGACTGCTGGCTTTTGGATAAGAGTTTCTAACAGATGCAGAACAATGCTAATGGCTGCTCTCTTGCAGTAGCCAATGTGTAATCAGTTCAGCACTGTGCCGTTAAAACTTTACAACAGTAATGTATGCAAACATGCATTCCATTTATTCCCCAGCAGGTCCCAACAGGCAGGCCTTAAAGTTGCAAACTGTCTTACATCACAAATTACTCTGCTGGCACTTAATGCATTTTATATCACTCATAATCCTGGTGTTCCACACTAATTAGTTGTAGTTGCCAGCATGCATTTTTTTTCCTCATTATTTGGTGGCATCAAACTCTGCCTACCCATTTTCATCAATCTTGGGTAGAATGCTGCTTTAACGGGGTTTTTTAAAGCATTATTTTTCTTTCTAGGAGACCACAGAGTCTTCACTGCTATCAAATATCAGTCTTTACAAACCCTGAGGCTTGTAATATTTACAAGTTGGATGTACATGTAGCGTGTAGGTTTTGATCAAAATTATCTTTTGATAATCAAAAGTGATTAAATTCCTTTCAACTGAACACATCAGATTTTCACAGAGCTTCTAGTCATTAAAGGCTGAAGGCAAGCGTCAATGTTCCAGTAAAAATCCACCTTAATATAAAATGTTGGCGTTGATATCAGTACGACATTGATAAAGAGTACTGTCAGCATGCACAAAGAATGAAGCATCTAAGTGAGCTGGCAGAGTTTTTGTTTGAGGAAGCATCCAAAGGAGTTTTACATGAGCGCAGGCCGTCCAGCTGTGAACTAGAAAATGTCCCTATTTCCCAGTAAGATCACCATGGGTGCCGTCATGCTGTTGGAAAAGTTTCTCCATTAATCACTTTCTGTGGACACAATCTACCATTTGTTACTAGACACCTCATCACATTTCACCACATCATTGTGCAGTTTGTCTCTCTGCTGTTTAGTTCCAGGAGAAATGTTCTAACTTATGAGCTACGCAGTATCATAGAAAAGAAACAGTGTGCACACCATGGTATATGTGGAGCCAACGTTTAGTTTCCATTCGGTGCATTACATTTATCACTTCACATTGCTTACAGTTTGAATTCATAATTAAATCCCCTCACTTTGTCTTATAAATGATCAGATCATGCTGTTTTTTAGTATTCTGCACTGGAGATGTGAAGTATTTACAATGAAAGTCATTGATATTAAAAATAAAATTCACATGCACCAAAAATGAATTATTTTATAGATGTTCAATACCCCATTGGGTAGACTCAACCAATAATCTATCTTTTTAGAATCAAGCATTCGCCTCCTGCAGAGCAGACTAGCAGGAAAAGGTTTGTTGGTTGTTCCTTCAGAGTTCAAAGGTAGTGTGCAGCTTTAAATCATGTTGGTTACAGTGGATTACAATTGTGACAAGTTGTCATTGCACAAAATGCTCCAACATATATATATATACAGTGGTGTGAAAAGGTGTTTGCCCCCCTCCTGATTTCTTATTTTTTGCATGTCTGTCACTTAAATGTTTCAGATCATCAAACAAATTTAAATATTAGTCAAAGATAACACAAGTAAACACAAAATGCAGTTTTTAAATGAAGGTTTTTATTATTAAGGGAGAAAAAAAAATCCAAACCCACATGGCCCTGTGTGAAAACGGTGTTTGCCGGTTTATCACACCTGAGTTCAATTTCTCTAGCCATATCTCTAGCCTGATTACTGTCACACCTGTTCTCACTCAATCAAGAAATCACTTAAATAGGACCTGCCTGACAAAGTGAAGTAGACCAAAAGATCCTCAAAAGATAGACACCATGCCGAGATCCAAAGAAATTCAGGAACAAATGAGAAAGAAAGTAATTGAGATATATCAGTCTGGAAAAGGTTCTAAAGCCATTTCTAAAGCTTTGGGTCTCCAGCGAACCATGGTGAGAGCCATTATCCACAAATGGAGAAAACATGGAACAGTGGTGAACCTTCCCAGGAGTGGCCGGCCAACCAAAATTACCCCAAGAGTGCAGCGACGACTCATCCGAGAGGTCACAAAAGACCCCACAACAACATCCAAAGAACTGCAGGCCTCACTTGCCTCAGTTAAGGTCAGTGTTCATGACTCCACCATAAGAAAGAGAATGGGCAAAAATGGCTGCATGGCAGAGTTCCAAGACGAAAACCACTGCTGAGCAAAAAGAACATTAAGGCTCATCTCATTTTTGCCAGAAAACATCTTGATGATCCCCAAGACTTTTGGGGAAATACTCTGTGGACTGACACCCTTAGCAGTTGTTGCTGCTAAGGGTGGCCCAACCAGTTATTAGGTTTAGGGGGCAAACACTTTTTCACACAGGGCCATGTGGGTTTGGATTTTTTTCTCCCTTAATAATTAAAACCTTCATTTAAAAACTGCATTTTGTGTTTACTTGTGTTATCTTTGACTAATATTTAAATTTGTTTAATGATCTGAAACATTTAAGTGTGACAAACATACAAAAAAATAAGAAATCAGGAAGGGGGCAAATACTTTATATATATATATATATATATATATATATATTTATATAGATATATCTATGTATATAGATATATCTATACATACTTTTATAAAAGTAAAAATAAATGTTTATGCTACTATCTACTTGCTTTATTTCCCTTGGTTTTTTTTTACTGGCAGTAAAGTACATAAAAGCTATTTGTAAACCACCAATAAATAACAAAAGGCAAAGGTAAAACATGCAAACACGAGTAAAGTGGTAAAAAAGTTCTGCATCCAACTTCAAGAAATAAACAAAAATCAGGTTCAGTGCAAACTCTGCTAGGTAAAGCATATCAGAAGTCTCCTATTGCTATGCACAGGGATTTAAGAGCCAAGTACAGAGCAGGCTGTCCATCCATAGATCAATAATCAATGGTCAGATAAAGTTTGAAAGTTCGATGCAAAGAGCAGACAGATACATGTCATGTACGCCGACACTGATACTGTATGTGTCATAGGCCAGTCTCAGTTGATAAAGTCTGCCGGCTTAAATATCAGCCAGGCTCTAATTGTAATAGCTTTAAACGGAGTAAAAGGAGTAAACTACAACCTTTAAAGGCCACTTTTGAGTCTTTCGGGGGATGAGTGTGTGCTCTTCAAAATATTTGGTGCAAAACGTCTCTTGAACAGACACTCCTCTGTCACGCAGGTAAATTAAAGGAAGGTTAGTGTGCGAACATTGATTCAAAGGTGCCTTGTTTGACTGACAGAAACAAATAGTTACGTAGTGTCATGGATCTTCCTTCCAGAAGAGGCTTGATGGATTCACTCTGACTGAAGTGGGCCGCTGATTCAGATACTGACCTTGGAGATGCTGTAGATGTCAGGATGTCTCACACATTCTCATTGACATTCAGCTTATATCACCAACAACACACAAATGATATGTGATGAGAATGGAAAAACACACAACATCAATAACTGAAATGTGTGTGTGTGTGTGTGTTTTCCAAGTCTGTTTATTCAAATTAATGGCCACGTGTGCTACACTGCAGTAAACACTGAGGTATTCTATGTTATATTAGCAACACTGCAAAAATAAACTGTTCATAACGGCCTGAAAACATACATTCACTGAAACGCTTTTAACTGAAGTATGATTTAAGTATAATACCTCATACTATAGTTAACAGAGTTATCCTAAAGGAGCAGTTCAATAAATGAAGATGTATAAAAACTGGTTATCCTCGTTTTGGTAGTTTTGTTTAATTGGAGAGCGCTCAACTAGCTTAGGTATAATAATAAATTAATTATCACATCAAAAAATGCAATAAATTAATGAAGAAAGCAGGACTTTGTTGTCCAGGACTGAGAAACTTGAATTTCTTGATTTTTGTGTGCACATTGGTTGACAATGCAATGTTTTGCTGTCTTCTTATGAACTCTAATTGGCAATGTTAGTTTGAAGTCACGGTTTGATTGATGCCTTAAATAATGTCATGTTACTATGAAGTGACTACGCATGTTGATTCCTTGTATACTGACTGCATGAATCCCTATTCTGTAAAGATTAGTACACTATATTCTATAAATTGTAATTATATTACAGTTTATGGAGCTGGCAAACAGCAACTGAGAAAATGAAAAGAAAAATCAGCACCAACATATTTTTCTATGTTGGTTTTCACTAGGCCAAAAAATAGTGCCAGATATTCCAAATGAAACCTGTTATTGATAATAGCTGGCCAGTATCATAATGTATACTCTTGTGAAGCACATATAATGTGCTATTTTCAATGATAGGTACTATGAGGGATCAATAAAAAATAATGGGTTTTTTTAGATTTGGGGTAGCTAATATTTTAAAACATCAAATATGTCTGTTTTCTGCACTCTACGTATTGGAATGAAAATCTATTAATAAACTCCAAGTCCAGTAATCTATAATAAAATGTGAATTCTCCAGTTGGGAATTTTTAAAACATTTGCCCATCAAACAGTGAAAGAGACATACTGACTGGGTCCACTGCCAAAAAAGTTTCTTGAAGTACCTCTCGCTGCAGGAGTCGGTCTCTCGGCCACTGTGCGGCAGATAAGTAAAGGGCAGGTTGGGGACCTGATGCAGGCAACAACTTAGATCTGATCTAAACTATCTAGCGTTTTTGACACATATCTGAATTTACCGCATGACTTACGTGACTCAGCAACAGACCAGAATTGGAATCCAAATGTCTTGACATTTAATTGCCACCTGTAGGTCAGTGGCTTAGCAATCCAAAACCCAGCAGTAGATCAGCTCATCAGAGTGCTGACAGATTCCCAGCTTCTCTCTCGCTGCAGGTTCTCTCTTTCTCTCCTGGAACCTAATGTCAGTGTGAGGTGACATGCAGGCGTTGATGACCTGGTCAATAATCAGTAATAAAGATGGTGTGCTGAGCATGATTGTGGAATGATTGGTCTGTCAATAGTGTATTGAGCAGACACACCGAGGGCCAGACAGATGCACATTTTGGAAGCAACTGAAAGGCAGCACTATATTGGTTTGAAATATTGCTGTTATATTAGGGCAATAAAAACACTAAAACACTACAGGATTGGGGCTGTAGACCTGGGGTCTCCAAGACATTGCTCACAAGCCACCAGTACCGTTTTTGAGCAGCTCATTCCAAGTGGTCAGAGAATACAGCATGTACAAACCATAGATGCATGGTATGACCATAAAACAACATAACTTCACTGATTAAACCTGCTCCAGTAGCAGTACAATCAAATACACAGATGTCCCACTGCCCTCTGACACCAAACCATTATTTGCCAATCAGGTGCTGAGTTACTGTACGCTGCGGTCAGGTTTTGTTTATGTCATTTAGGTAATGTGCAGTGATTGTTAAAAGCAGTCTCCTCTAGCAAAGCTGATATCACTCAAACTGTTCAGTGCCAGTCCTGAAGAGATGCTGACTATAAACCTCAACAGCATTCACTACATTTCTGGTACAGACCCAGGAAACTACAAGTTACTATAGAAGCCTTCACCGAACCGCCCTGAGAGCGCTTCGTTTGTGTCTTCATAAGTTTCCGTGGCATCTTTTTCCAACATCAATGTCATGAAACCTTAATGAAACCTCAGATAATGATGCGGACGCTGTGGATCATGTGAGGGTTCAAATGCCAAGATAGAGTAGCCACTTCCACTGTGTTAAAAGTAAAAATATATATTTTAGTTCGAATGGGTTATGATATTTAAATATTCAAATATAAAAAACTGATTAGTATAGAACGAGATCGCGGCTACAAGCAGCTGAAATGAATTTCCTCCGTTGGGTGGCCGGGCTCAGCCTTAGAGACGAGGTAAGGAGCTCGGACATCAGGATGGAGCTCAGAGTAGAGCCGCTACTTCTTTATGTCGAAAGGAGTCAGCTGAGGTGGTTCGGGCATCTGATCAGGATCCTCCTCGGTGCCTCCCAGTGGAGGTTTTCCGGCACACCTAACTGGGTGCAGACCCAGAACACACTGGAGAGATTATATATCCCATCTGGCCTGGGAACGCCCTGGAATCCCCAAGGATGAGCTGGAAAATGTTGCAGAGGAGAGGGAAGTCTGGGCTAACTTGCTTGGCCTGCTGCCACCGCGACTCGATCCCGGATAAGCAGAGAAAAATGGATGGATGGATGGATGGATGGATGGATGGATGATTAGTATCTGAGACTACTGCTAAAAATGGACTCAAAACTCTGAAAATTAAATACCTTTTTTTTAAAAAAATTTAAAAAAAAAAAAGCTGCTGAAAAATCAAGCATTTTCAATCACAACAATCACAAAAATAATCACAAAAATACTCAAAAATCCTGGAGAGATTGCCTTCCCAACCCAACATGTCTTTCAAAACAAAGTATTAAAACCATGGACGTTCTAATTATTTTTACCACTTCAATTCTACATATATCTAAGCATATAAAGTGTAGGAAAGAAAAGCAACCCTACATTTTCCAGGTGTGGTTTCAATGAGCATTAAATTACCTTGGAACAAAAAATGCTTTCAGTGACAATGCAAATGGGAAATGCTTCCTAATGTCTTGGTAACAGTGAGGTTTTTTTGCTTATCTTTATCATATAAAAAAAAAAAAGTGCCTGTAATAGAAGATTGTATAACAGCGTCGCCAGATTTCCAAATCAAACCACTCAATTCAAATGAGACAGACAAAGCTCGGGCTCAGAGGGACGTGGCCACTGTCGTTAATGGTACTTAGACGGGCCACAGGGTTGCAAATTTTCCCCACCGCACTCCATATTCCCCAGAGGAAATTGAACATTGTCATGGATGGATTAGCTCTGTAATGGTGAGACACATAGCTTGAGCAGAGGAGACCGGCTAAAAAACGCTGGGCAAATGAGGGAGGGGAAAAAGGTATGAAATTCATTTCATACGTCTTCAGGCACACTCACTCGAGGAGTGCCTTTTCCGCAATGCTAAGCCAATACATAAGCAACTTTTGAGCACTTTTCAGATTGTATAATGCTCCCATTAGAAGTTAGAATTCACTTCCTTCATTCTCTGACAACAAAATATCCTTACTCCACTCATTTTCTACAACATATAAAGATTGTTTATTTATCCATAAAATATCACAGCACATAAAAACATGTCAATCATAAAGATATTCCACTTTTTCTTAAATTAATTTGAATTTAATGAAAAAAAAATTAAATGAAGAGAAAATTTTCAGGTCAGGTGTAAACTCTGTTAAATCTATGCCTGGTTTGCCTTTTTGCATTCAACCGTTTAAAATATAAAAGATGTTACACATAATTTGATATTAAGTCACTATTGTTGTATGGCCGGTATGCTGTAGTCTCTGCCGCACAGCTGCAACACTGAATGGAAAAAAAAAAGTCCACTCTGTGAAGTTTTATATAGAAAAAGCCAAAAGATGTAATACTCAATGGATGTATGGCTCTGGTGAAAAACTTTTATCAGGACAACACCTCAGCCATTCAAAACCCCATTATTTGTGTCATGCTCTGTATTGATACTGCTGTAATAAGATACACAGTTTGACTAAAGAAAAGTGTGAAAATATGCCAGTCTGAGAGCCACAGATGTGATGTTGCCATAAAAAAGGCTCCACAATATGTTAGCTGTACACCATAATTTGGAAAACACTTAAGGCCAATGTATTTACTGCTGACATATATCATAACATATTGCCCATATCACAGCGTTATCCAAGCACTCACTGAGACTCTGTGAGTCATCTCACTAATGAATGCTGTTTTTACATTAGTTCTTTTCCCCTCTGTTAGGTGGCAATAAAAAAGACAATTATACAAACTATTTAAAGAAGGTTGATTTTCTTATGGATCAGAAGGAAATGAGTGGAAACCAATGGTGACCAAAATAAAAACTCTGAAACACCTTTGTTTGTAGGAGGTTTTTAAATTTACTGATACTTCTAAAAAATAACAAGAGTCAGAGATTCTGGGACAACAAACATAAGTCTGACCTAAATTCTGCATGAAATTGGGATAAAAAAAAATTATGCAGCTTTTAAAGACTGATCTTTTAAGATAAATCTGTATCTCCTGGACTTATAATATGTCTGCTTGAGTGTAGAATTCTCTCCACTCATGGTGCCTTACTAAGCTTTCTAGTCACATACCTGCATATGGCCACTCTTGAGATTCAAAGACCTAAAAAAAATGTCAGGACTACCATGTAAAGCGCTGGCCGAAATGTTTGCGTTACATTTACAGTCTTTAATTTTGTGTCACAAAATCTGCCACAAACAGACAGCCTGCTTTCCCACTTCCCTCTGACTTCACTGCAGATCATGGCACATGCTGTCCTAGATTTTTATTGGGTATAATGCTGCATATGAATTGCTCTCATTTTAAGTGCAGGGAAAACAGCACTGCAAAAACCGACAAACTGTTTACAGAGAAGGAGCATATAGTCCAAGTGCAACTTCATCACTCTTTCTGCCTTCTCTCGTCAAACTCACTTCCTTCAAGAACTCGTACAGGAAATTTATACAAATATGATTTTTTTTTTAGATTTTTTTTTTTTTTTTAAATATGTATAAATTAATTCAACTCACACTTGAGTGGGAATCACCAAACACAATCTGTCCTATCACTGCTAAAAGACTACGTCTGGCTTTATTTACAGGTGTCTGTCCCCTTACAGTTTTACTGAATATAATAAGTCAAAGAGAATTAAGGTAAGCCAATACCCGAGTTGTATTTTAGGTTTAAAAAAAAGTTTCCTTTTGTGGTTATACAATGTGCAATTGCATGTGTTTCCTAGTGGGTATAAAATCTGGACCATTCCAGATTTAGTGCGCTTAATAAAAAAATAATTCAAATCCTGATCAATGTAATATTCAAATGTATCAAATTCCCTCATGTTGCATCATTTAGCTGTAATTTTTGTATCAGATTGTATCAGACTGTGTAATAAAGATATGTTTTGTATGTGTACGTATGTATTATAAATGTCAACAGTAATGTAAGGTGTGCATTAATTATAAAAAAAATAAAAATAGGCTGAAACACGGAAAGCATTGGTATGTTTTGTTTAGTGGAACTGAACTCAACAAGAAAATGACAGTTTCAGTAATGAACTTGGTGTACTTTGCTTTGTCAGGCTGATGGTTTATACGTGTGTGAGATACAGCATAAACATTATGAAAACAGCCAACCTAGGAATGTTACAGACAGCAGGTGCCAAAAAGTTCTACTTTTTCTGTCTTGCCTCTATCTAATTCATTTACTGCAGTGTCTGGTTTTCTGGCAGGGTGGTCAGAGATAATGTTAATCTTGGTCAGCAGCAGCGGGAAGTCATGCAGTTGCACACAACACAACGGATTGGGATGATAACACAAATATAGTCAGAGGCAGACACAGGGGACTTATCTCCGCGCTGGAAAGTTTGCACGTGGCCATGTGTGACAATACAATTCTCGAGCTGCTCTGTTATGTTGATTTTTATTGCATGTTATAATCTGATGCTACACAATATAAACTGACAACACGGTTATAGGAAGTTTATACCCATTTTTAATGTCATGGGCTTTTTTTTAAAGTTGCTCTTTGCAGCATATAATCAAAATGTAAATGAAGGGCAAAGACACGTGAGAAGGAGTGAAAGCAGGCAGGTGATGGTTAGCACTGAGTTATACAGAGGAGGAGAATCAATAACCTCTTCTCTTTTTTTTATTTCAGTACAGGGATCATTCAAGTTTCTAATTGACAACTCATCAGACTCCCCGCTATTATGACTTCATTATATCTGCAGAGATAAAAATTAATGAGAAGCAGAGGCACTGGATGGATATGCCAAACTTAGCATTCATTTACATTAAAGAGGGAAACTCTCACTTGGCCGGAAGCATATCTGTAATGACTTTAATCTACGAGAACTTCTAATTTAATGCCATAGTTCATTCATTGTTATTATTCTTTATGACCTTGTATATTTATGACTTTAAGCTCCCATCTTCCAATTCCAGTTGATGATCCCTCATTACACACATTTATTCTTAATGTTTACTTTTTCTAAAACCATTCTTCCATAATTTCTTGACCCCTTTCGGTGCCGCATTTCCACCTCCTCTCTTCCTCTCTCGCTCTCTCTGCTCCGACAGGGATAGGTTTCATTACTGTAGTCAATCTGGGCCCAGTGGACAGCTCCTCTGCAGCACTGTGCACCTCAATATAATCCTTTTAATTAAAGGCCTGCCCCCCCACCACTGCTGCCCTGCTCCCGCCTCTGCCCTTTTCTCACACGGCGCCAGCCTTTTGTTCACCCAGGCACTCACCCACTCACTTCATGTCAAGCCACCCTCTTGCCATTTCAAAAGAGGAGACGTCACCTTTGTCTCTACCCCTTTCATGTGGCTTTAATCTCTGCTGCAATATTGCAGGGAGTGTTGTGCACGCGTGTGTGTGTGTGTGTGTGTGTGTGTGTGTGTGTGTGTGTGTGTGTGTGTGTGTCAGAGTGACTGGTGCTGTCTGTGTGTGAGGTTCATCCAGCTTAGGGCTCATCAGGGTTAAATCAGCCTTTAAAAGAGCTTGATTGCCTGTGATTGGGTGCTGATAAGGGGCCAAAGTGCAGGGTGGCATTTAGGCTGAACTGTGCTGTAGATTCTCTATATTGATTTGCCATTATAAAAGCCCTTCCCACCTGTTATTCTTCTCAGCTGTCCTATGAATAGAAGACATAATTTTCAATCACGTTTATCAAAGTCAGTGGCTCAGAAGTTTGTTCTTTTCACAATGGGTCATCAGGATAGGATGTCTCTTGTAAAACTGTTGGAACAGTATCCAAGAATATTGAAATATATAGAATGTTTTTCATGCAATCTTTCCAGACCTAAGCATATAACTCTATGCTGAGATACCAGCAATATTTTGTACAATCTTTAAGCCACAAAAAAGAAAAAACCCACTGACCACTGTCTCCCATGAAGTGAAAACAAGCTATCCATTAGACAGAATTTGATAAATGGCCTCAGACATGATACATTCTGCTTTTTCCTCACCTCTAAAAACAGATTAACTAAACCTAAAAGGCCCAATACCCTAGGGCAGGGGTGGGCAAACTTTTTGGCTCAGGGGCCACATTGACTTTTTAAATTTGACAGACGGGCCGGGCCAGCACCAGATGCATACATATCAAACAGAAACATAAAAAAGGCATTACAGTGTTAATACTTACATTCACTTTTAGTGGGAACAGTGTTGTTGATCACCTTTCTTTGCCAGTGCATCGAAGTCTGGTGTTAGTTTTGTTGTGGCAATTCTCAGAACAGATCTGAGGTGTTCATCACTCAACTGGGATCTGTGAGGTGCTTTGTTGGTGTTCATCACACTAAAAGTCTGTTCACACATGTACGTAGAGCCAAACAACACCAGCATCTTCTGTGCCATCTTCTGGATGTTTGGAAATTTGGCTGCTTTAATGAAGCATAAAACTCATCCAGTTTAAGAGAGTTGAACTTCTCCTTTAAGACGGTGTCACATTGGAGCTCAATCAGTTCTAACTGCAGCTCCTGTGGCGCCGTTTCAGGGTCTTGTGTGAAGAGACATGACACCAGCTGAAGGGACATGACACCAGCTGAAGGGACTTGTCAATTTTTCCAAAATCAGAGAACCAATGGCAGAATTCTCCGTGCAGGTCGTCCAGTGATTTCCTGTATTTTTTCACATCGAGGGGCGTCTTTCAGCGTAGCCAGCGTGGGGAAATGAGCGAATGACTTGTTTGACATTTGCTTTGAGAATAAAGATAGCTTGGTTTTGAAGGCTCTGACGTTTGTGTACATTTCATGGACAAACTGGTCTTTCCCTTGTAGCTTCACGTTCAGCTCATTCATGTGTGTCAGTACGTCCTCAGCAAAAGATAAATCACAAAGACAATCTGTGTCACTCAGCTCAGGAAAATCGTCAGCTTTCTCAAGTAGCTCCAAAAATGAGATAATCTCCTGTTTGAGCTCCCACACTCGTTGACATACTTTCCCCAAACTTAACCAGCGGACATTGGAGTGGTGAAGCAAGTCCTGGTGATCAGCGTCATTTTCTTCAAGAAACTTAATAACCTGACGATGGTGAAGTCCCCTCGCTCCAATAAAGTTAACCACTTTTACAACTGGCTTCACTACGTGGTCGAGCTGCAGGACGGATTTACACAGTGTAAGAAAATGACCTCCTGCTCAGGGTTGTCCTCTTTCACCCCCTCCTGGATTCTTTTCAGCAACCCGACGTTTTTTCCAGTCAGATTCGGCGATCCGTCTGTGGTAACGTTGGCGAGCGTACTCCAAGGTAGCTGGAGCCTCTCGATGACCCCCGACACGCCGTCATACAAGTCCTCTCCCCACGTTTTCCCCTTCAGGGGTTCCACGGCCAAAAACTCCTCTGTTATCTCAAAATTGTCATTAATCCCTCTGATAAAAATTAAAAGCTGAATGGTGTCCTTTATGTCATTACTTTCGTCCAGTGCCAAGGAATATCATGTGAATGACTCCGCTTTTTTGTTTAGCTTGCTAGCCAAGTCTTCGTCAATCAGCTCAACACGGCGAGTCACCATCCTGCGTGATGAGCTCATGTTTTCTAATTTGTTCTTGCTCTCAGGACACAAGATACCTGCTGTCTCTACCACGCACTCTTTGAGAAACTCCCCTTCGGAGAAAGGCTTGCTGGTCTTTGCTGATTTGAATGCCAGCAAATAACTTGCCTTCGTGCTTGATTCTTGGATGGCAGCTTGTCAGATAAAGGTGTTTTGCTGATCCTGCAAACTATCTGCTGACCCCTGAGCGGTCGCCGTCCGTTCTTGCGTTGACTGGTTGTTAGCGCAATTAGCATGCTTGGTGGGAAAGTGACGGCTGATGTTGTATTCCTTTAAAACCGCAACGGTTTCTTGGCAAATAAGACACACAGCTTTCGACCGGACTTCAGTGAAAAAGTATTTAGTCGTCCGTTCCTTATTAAACACTCGGCGCTCGCTGTCGACTTTTCTTTTCTTTGGCCCGTTCATTGTTGCAGATGTGTTCAGAGCAGCAGCAGAGTAACAACAGAGAGCAGCCCGGCCTCCGCAAAATCAAGTCAATGTATCACTGCGCCTAGTGCGCCACCTGGTGGACCGCCAGGTATTACAGGACAAGGTCAAATGAATGCAGTCACAATTATGATATGATATGATTTGATTTGGGCAATTCTGTACCAATCTTCGGCGGGCCAGATTAAAAAGACCAACGGGCCGGATGTGGCCCGCGGGCCGTAATTTGCCCACCCCTGCCCTAGGGTATTTACTATCCCCAGCTATAATGCTCTTTCCACCTCTCTGCATCTGTTTCTCCATTTCACAGCTATCAAAGGAGCTTTATCCTACCACCACCACCACCACCCCACCCCCAAGCAGCCCAGCTTGGCGCTTGTCTTCTCGCATTCCCCCGATGACTCCCTGATTGATAAGAAAAACTCCTTCGCCCTCCCTCAACCCATCTTGCCCTTGACCCGTCTCCATGCACTATTCATTGGGGTTTTTAAAAGTCACATTGGGCTTGCTTGGATTGTCCGCTGTTTGAAGCGGGGGGCGTTATCAATCTCTCTGCAGAGGATTTCTCCGCTCCCCGGCCCCCGACCCCTTTGGGTTTTATGCATGCGTGCTGGTTTGCGAGAGTGAGTGCACCCTGTCCCAAATAGACAGGGCATTTATTCACTCAACTCTCGAAGTCTGTCGGTGGTTGGCG
The DNA here is from genome assembly GCF_022577435.1 of Embiotoca jacksoni. Lineage (NCBI taxonomy): Eukaryota > Metazoa > Chordata > Actinopteri > Embiotocidae > Embiotoca > Embiotoca jacksoni. Next base: position 6,947,806 of record NW_027185229.1, on the reverse strand, counting down.
GCCATAGCTATAACCGTCTTGGCCTCGGTCTGTCTCCTTCTCTCTCTAGCTCTCTGTCCCATCTTTCAGACTGGGGTGTTAGCATGCGCAACAAGCAGCCAATGCTTTGGCCCTTTGACAGGGAGACTGTGGGGAATAAGATGAGTGAGAACAGAAGAAGACGACGGAGAAAGAGGAGCAAGTCAGAGCGGTGCCCTCCAAGGGTCAACTCGGCTGCTGGCGCTGCCTCATTGAGAATCGTGCGACGTTGAGCTTAATGACCGTGCATGGATGAACGGCCGGAGCGATGCCACAGAAAGGACACTGTCACGACGGGGAAAACTGAAGAGTCGAGTGCGTGTGTGGGGTATTAAAAACAAAATGATAGAGATGTGACGAAGGAGGAGTCACTGCATTGTACACGTGTTCTGACCTTCTGAGTCACTCACAAATCATGCCATGCTTCCTTCCGTGTTGTCTCTCATTGTGTTCTGATCAATTGAGGGAGACAACTGGTTATTCAGGACCACCACCGCAGGTCAATACGGTTCTCCCTATCTGCCTTCAATGGGAGACTGTTTTATTCTCTCATTAAAAGGGATTTGACACTGCCATCCCATCCACTTTTAGCTGTATCTCTCCATGACAACCAATTAATGCATGTTCAGACGCCCTCAGGAAATGCCCCATACAGTAACCCAGACAAAGGATATGGAGGCATTCAGCGAGACACTGGATTGCAGCGACGTATCTCATTTTTCCACCACCGTCCAGAATGGTAAAGGGTTAACGTCCTATGGCCACATTTTCATTTCCTGTAGTGGGCTGTTCATATTGGTTGGAGGTGTTTATGTGGAACTCTCTTACTCTGTTTATTACACTGCCAATGACAGATCAGGCTCTCTGACCCCTCTGGCTAGCTTTAAATAAAAGGAGTTTATTCCGAGGCAGCGGCCCCACTGTAGACCGCTGACATGAAAGCGCCTGAAAGGTGCCGGGAAAGCAAAAGGCCAGTTAAAGGAAATTATATTCCTAAACAAGGTCTGACAATAAACGCATGAGTGGGACAGATAAACAAAAGGTACTGTACCTCCTCTTATTGCTTTTCAACACACTATGAAAAGGCACAGGGGAGTCGGTGCGCTCAATGTGCTGTGTTTACTGGTTCCACTGAATATTTTTGCTTACACCTTTGGCTTTCCTCTGAAACATCTGACTCTATAGTGCTGTTTAAAGGCTCGCCGTTCATAGAGCCATTATTCAAAGTCACAAACGCTTATTAAAGTTAGATATGCGATAGAGAGACATCAATGTCACTTTGAGGACATACAGGAATCGATCAGTCAAACCATCAGCTTTCATTTTGTTTTACAAATGTTCTCTTTGGACTTTGTGGGCAGTAATCCGACTTTATAAAAAAACAAGTCAATTTGCTGACAACACTATAATTCTTACTATGGACAATTACTGTGGACATATTCTATCATGTGTATCGGCTGACAATTTTTTTCAGGAATATTTTGCATGAACTCATGAGTGGTCATGTCCCTAACAATGTCTACTTAATGGATCGGATTCAGATCATAGTAACAGAGCAGCAAATTGCCCAGGGATAATGCAAATAGTCAAAAATGACGCAATAAATGATCCAAGAAGTGTAAACGCTGGCATTTTCTCTTTATTAAAATGTGTGAGATTTATGAGATCATCAACAAGAAGCTAAAATGCTCATTAGCCTTTGAAATGTTATAAAATAGTGTATAAAAAAGAGGGAAAGGATCTTTGTTGACTGAGATGTTTTGTATCATTACAGGCGGCCATTATGTCAGGCACTACTGAGCATGCTCCAAGCTGGCCAGCAGTCCATCGGGGGGCGTTGTTATCTCTTCACAGAGTCGTTTCCACTCGCCGTGTTCCCCCCAAAGAGTCAATGTTGCGGCACATCAGAAAGAGCCCTCGCCTCATTAAGCCATTGATATTCTGTGATGCTGGCGCCCTGCTGAACACCATATATAGGGACAGCGGTGCCAGGAGAAGGACACAGTGTGTGTTTTATGGAGAGACTCTACTAATACTGAGGAAAATGACATTATCATGTGGATATGGGTGCTGTGTAGAGTGTGTGTAGAGTGAGTGAGTGAGTGTGTGTGTGTGTGTGTGTGTGTGTGTGTGGTGGGGGGGGGGGGGGGGGACTCTGTATCGCAGCCACAGCCCGGGGCAAACCCACTGTTATAAATACAGCATTCTAATGGTGACTTTATGATGTTGCCTGTGTGAGACTATGGCCCCCGGGGGACCACTTCCCCACAGCCCTTCTCCTCCCTCATCTCTCTCCCCCTTATCCCCCCTTTCTCTTCTCCCCTACTATATTCTCCTGTTCCCCCTCATTCAGAATTTACAGCCTGGCTGGCTAAGACGGGAGCTGTAAATTTTCCGTCCCCCTCCCTCCCTTCCGCTGAATTATTTATCTGCAGGCCCTGTGACACAAGCCGCAGATGAGGACCCTGGTTATGGAGATAAAAGGCGGAGAAAGTTGGGGCCTAATTGACCATGATGGTGGGGTAATGGAGAAATATTCAAAGCATGTTTGGGCGGGGCGATTTTACGACACGCAGAAGTGCTGTGTGCAACAGCGCTGTTTTGGTAAATAAAAGTCAACTCGCTATGGGTCTGTATGCGTGTGCTGCACAACATGATTACCGCATGAACGCTATCAGCGTTAGAGGCTTACGACATCTTGAGCTATGCGTGAGTCAGCAGCAATGTCAATGAGTCATTTGTTTCATTCTCCATCTTTAAACAGAGCACAGACCCGAAAACAGTTGGAGAGAAAACTCTTTAATTAAATCATCCCAAGCTTTCAGCAACACACTCATCTCACCGCCGAACGTCTCTATCTCGCCTTTGTTTTCCCTCTACTGATGCAACCACTTCCTATATATTGCACTGCTCAAATGATAAATGGTGATAAGAGCAGGCCATTAATACACTGCACCACAAAAGTCAAAGGGGACGGGATAGAAAAGTGTATGTGATGCTCTTCTCCTCTCTCCCCACCTCTTTTGGCTGCTTCAGTTCTAATAGCTCTGCAGTTTCTGAGGGGGGCCTGATTTCTCACCCGTCCATACACTGTATTAAGCAACGACATGGTTTGATCGTGTTGACCCCAGGATGTCAACCACCCCATTCTGATGACCTCCAAGTTTCCTTCCTTCCAAATGCCTCTGGCCCGAGGCCAGGGGCTTCTATAGAGTTAGGGTGTCTGACAAGAAAAGCGAGGGACAGAGTGGGGGCTGCAGGGAGAGAGAGGTAAGGAGGAGGATATCTGCAACACTAATAGATCGTTATCTCTCCCCCTCACCATTGGCCTGGAAGAACACCAGCAGCAGCGTGTCTACCGAGATAAATAAAAGAAAGCCTCCAGATCGATCCTCCCCACCCCTCTGGTTTTCAAGGGGCCTCACTGTGACCTTTCCGCGAGATAAGGTGGTCACGAAGGTCACCCACACACCCACACACCCCCACGGGCTATTTCTCTAAGGCAAACCGAGGCTGGGCGGTGGAGAATCAGGATGGGGCAATTTGTTCTCAAAGTCTCCTCACCTCCAAAAAGGGATCCCAAGGAAGATTGACAGAGTCACAACGGCGGATTGATGAGATGACGACTGTCAGCTTGACCTTTTCTGAAATGCATCAGGGGGTCAAAAGATGGCACCCCTGCCCCCACCCCCTCCCTACTCAATGCAGAGGTAAGCTGTGCCACATCCCAGGCGCCACTGTCTTATTCGTGTCAAGCGACAGCAAGGGAGCAATCTAAAGAGCAGTGGTGCTGGGATCACGTCTCTGTTATTCCTCAGTTGAGAAAGGTTACAGAAACAATCTATAGGAATTTAGATTCACTGCCTGTCATCAGCATTCACCATAACAAGCCACTCTCCTGAGGAGGAATACACAGTCACTCTCAGGAAGAATGTGATGCGCTGCTTAGGCCATTTCGGTTCATGTGTATCGTTACTTGGGAGAATGTATGTTTCCGCGCACACTTGCTCTCTTGTTGTTTGTTGTTTCAGGACAAACACGGGGACATCATTTGTTTTTTTGAACAAAGAATCATCAAAAGCCCCTTTGCTTTTCCTCATTCGGTCTCCCGGAGAATATAAGCTTCATTTACATTAGCTTCACTGGAGAATTTGGCTCCTACAGCATGTCCCAATTAATGTGCAGTTGCATTCCCCTTGCTTTCACTTTGCAAAAGTCAATAACCTGAATTCGAGAGGCTCTTTGAAAGTAAACAGCGTGTTGGTGTTTGCTTTTTGAACAGGAACCTTATTATAGACACACATTATACATCGAAAACATCAATTTATTTTTTTCTTTTCATCCAAGTCGGTGTTGTCAGTTTTTGATTGAATGGGGACGATGTGTTCTGTAGCTCATAACCTTGACACAAATAAATAAAGACATTGCAAGAGTCCAGATTAGGTCTTATCTTGAGTTAAGGTGCTGCGTGGTGTCAGGTGAAGGGGCTAGGTGATGAAGATAATAACGGGTTTTTTTCCAGATGGGAGAGGACACCTTTAATTCCCTCTGTGCTCCTGTGAAGAGAGAGTATCCCTCAATGTCTTATCTCTGCATCATCTCTCCTCTCGCTGAGCGAAGAGCCGGACACATCTTAGAGATAGTGAAGCAGCAGCTGCAGATTACAGGCGAGCACTTCATATCCAATCAGGCAACAGTAGTCACACCTACTAACAATCCAGCAAGAAAAAAGTTTGAGCGTGACCTGGTATATATTTCGAAAGAGTCTCACGACTGGCTTGTATTTTTCTAATTTTCATGCATAATGTACTGTGCATAATGTACGGTGTGCTCCACTATCCCCAGCGACGGTCTTGCCATGCCCAGGTTGCCGGTGACTAGAGCTAAACACTTAGTGTAATTGAAGAAGGCAATGTGCAGAAATCAAGACGGATTGGTGCTGCAAACGGGGGCCACCTCCCTGGAGCCTCAGTCTATTAACACTGTCACTCTGCTCATCAGCCCAGCACCTGCCCGCTCCCCCTCCTGGCTGACTTTAATCATGCTTGCTAATAAAAGCCAATATATCACAAAAGTACTGTAACTAACGTAGCAGAGCACCTGCTGTTAACATATTAGATGCATCGCCAACTTGGACAGCAAGACAAAACCCCTACTACAAACCTGCATGGTAAACTTGACATACTTTCCGACTGCAGACCAATGAGATCCCTCCAGTGAAATGATGAAGTCGAGTCACTGGAGGGGGGGCGGGGGGAACGTATTATTTGGCTACCACCCTACCTGTCTTACATGGACGGATAGCCCGTGTGGATGTTTAGAATGATTGCAAGCAATAAAGATGAATTGCTCCTCCTCTGTGTTTATGACTTGGCGTCGGTGTGTTGTCAGAGGCAATATAGCAGAGATGGTAAACAGAGACAGGTGCATTTGTTTACTGCTAATGTGAGCTAGTAAAGCTACAATGCTAATGTCCTCTTCAGTAGCAGACTATGGGCATCTGCTTGGTGGGGAGCCTTTATTGTCACGATGCATTAGTAATCAAACAAAGCGGTTACAGCGACTGATATGTATCTTCAAGCATGGAAAAGGTTGGTTGCATTGGCCCAAGTGTCGACAGTCGAAGTCTACTTTGGTTAGACTAGCGTTCTTTATTTTGCATGTGAACTACATGATGTTGTTCATCTTGCCTGTAGCGTTATAAAAGAATTTAGTTCAGGCAGTGAGAGACCGTACAACGTGCTGCCAGCGTCCTTTTGTCCTACTTTTAAAACGGACAGTAAAGTGGACCTTACACCACTGTTCCAAAGCTCTTACATTACCCATGAACAAGCGGCTTGAGGAGGTAGCCAACACGGAAGTACCTTGAAAACCCCAAAATCCCCAGTTCCTAATGACTCCTGTTCAAAAGGTTCTTCTCTGCAGGTGTAGAGTTAGTTGAGATTTTTTTTCAAACAGTCACTCTGGTCACAGTCACAGCATTTGATGACTCTAATTAGTGTAGGTTTGGTCCTTTTGAAAAGGATTTTTGTATGTATAAGATTTGAAGGGCTGTACACATTTTTTATGTCTGCAAAGTGTTCACTGACTGACAGCTGCAATTTACAGTCGGCTCACTTGGTGCCCATTTATGCACAAAAATGCATTCGCATTAAAATCACCTGTAGACCTTTTACATAGCCGACATTTTGACTTGTTATTGTAGGAAATGCAAAGGTGTATTAAAAATGGCTGCATTCCACCTGAGGGATGTCCTGCTTCTGTGCATGTTGGTGCCCTGTCATGACTTACTGGGACACTTAATGGAACTGAGCCATCATTCAAACATCTGTGCTTTCACTACAATCACAAGTCAAAATGTCTGAAATGTCTGAAAACGGCCTACTATCGTAAACACAGAGGCAGCGCAACTACTTGGCATTAGTTGGCAGAGCTCACTCAGACCTCTTCAAACTCAAAATTACCTTTCAGCTTGCTATATACAGTATATATATATATATATATATATATATATATATATATATGCCACGAATTGATATGTGCGTCACAAAACGTATCCACGCGTCTAATCCGACGACCCGGAGATCAGAGGAAACACCAGTGTGTGTCTGTTTGATAAATGAGTTTCCCACATGTAGAATGTCGACTGTGCATAATTTTACGTCCATATGTCACAGCAAAGGAACCTTAAATAAGTTTTTTGATCTTCTAACGCAGCAGTTATGTTCTGTAGTTTCTAAATGTCAAACCAGAAAGCAGTTCTCAAATATTGCACATGTAACAATCAAATTTGGAGTGAGTCAGCTGCCCTTAAGATGCGTCCCGAGTTCATCTGATGGGAACAATTTCAAATGTTCAAAATCAGTTTGGAGAATCCGATTTTCTTTCCTGTCATGTCAAGAGGATTACTACATTCTTCAGTTTTGCCTTGTACAACCACGTCTCCAAATATTTGCAGTAGCAAGTTCTCGAATGGACATTTATTCACATAATTAATGTGGAAAACACCCTCAGTCAACCAAACAATACTGTTCTGTGCACACGTCTTCCCAAACATCCTAAAAGCTGTGAACAAATAACACGTGCTCAGGAAAACATCTTAAGAGCTTTCAACATGAGGTCATTTTCTGCTGACTGAGTCAATAGAAGACCTGACCTGACCTGTGATCACTGCTTTATCTGAGCAGAGCAGCAAAATGCTGGTAGCATTGTTGGTTACACCCACATACACGTGCCACCAGGTGTTTACAGACTTCTTTAGCCTTCATCAGACCATTCACCCAAAAGTAAAGCCACAAAACTACCTGCATTACTTACAATTCCTAAATTTCAAGGAGTATTTTTTTAATATGTGATAAAAAGCCATATTGTACAGAAGGGTACTCCACACAGCCAATATTTGCAGAAAATGATTGCTACAAGCTTCCGTTGCTTAGTACTTGGAACAAAGGTTGGGAATTGTGGTGTTTTCTCGTGCAAACAGGAGATCTGTGTCAACATGCTCTAAAAAAAAGGCATTTCACTTTGAAGTGACCTCACTAATCGTAAAAGTTTATAGTTGTTTGTGTGTTGTCAGGGCGAATGAGCAGTCAGTGGCTGAGGTCGACAGAGAGCCAAGTGCCTGAACACAGGCTTCTGCTGCTTTGATGGATATAGGAAAGTATACAGTGAAGTGATGGCAGAGAGAATCTCCTCCCAACTCTGCTACACCTCCAACTCTAAGCTACCCCATAATGGAGAGCACTTTCAAAGACAGTGAAGCCACAACACAGTGTCGGAATCAAGTCTCGGGGGGAAATAAGGAGACAGAAGAACAAAAACAGGGAAGGAGCTAAAGAATGAAGCAGGACGAGCTGCCAGTGAAGTGGGTTGGTCATGTGTCAACCCAGAGACTCAGATACAGTATACAGGGAAGGAGAAGAAGGTGGCAGGGGGAAAAAAAAAAAAAGGGGGGGAAGAAAGGGAGGGAAGAAATCAATATTTCCACAACGTGGCCACTCCAGCCACTGCCAATGACAGCAAACATCATGAAAAGATATGGGAGCAAGGAAGGAGGACGAAATGAAAGAGATAAGAAGAGAACAGTAAAGTAAATGACATCTGGAGATATTTCCTCCAGGGCCTTGCCTAGTGTCGAGCCTGTGGGACTCAGTGGACTTATGGGCAGAGTTAAATTTCTATTAGCTCGGAGAGGGAATTTAAGTTATCCGTCTCTGGAGGAAGACTCAAGAGGAGACACAAAGTACTCCCATTGTCATGTGACAGATGAACACAGCACGACCTTAAAGCAAGTCAAGAGGTTCACCACTAAATAGTTACTGTCAGTGAAAATGGTCTAGAGTAGAAAGAAGACATTTAAGAACATGATGTGTTAATTTAAGGTGATGAGTTTCCAGAGCTTTAAAACAAGTCATTTGTGCATGTAGGTCAGCAGAGATATCAACTGTTGATGGGAAAGTTTATTCCTAGGAGTAACTGCCACTTGACAGTGATGATTGTGATGGTTATAATAATGCACTGTGATTATTCTGTTGCTTTTACAGCTATTAGTGTTATGAACCTCTCCAAACATCACAATATATAGAGACACGGAAATTAACCGCAGGTCAAAATGATTTCTTCTCCCTTCTCAGGAGGCTCGATCAAAGGAGTCGTTACGTGGGTTGAGTTTTACTTAGATCCAACCTGTCCAATGTGCCGAATTAAGATAAAGAACATTTTAGGAGGCACGTAGGAGGAACTTTTTCCACCGAGATGTCACAATGTTACTAAGGACTTTGATTTCGACCAACATTTACATCTGCGCATCATTTTTCTTACAACAGGGCACACAGTGGCTAAGGAAAACAGTTTTTGGTGAATTCATTGTTGGTGATGTTGTAAACCGCATGCATCTGCTCTCTCCTCTTCCTGCTGTGTTGCCCAAAGGCATTCCAGAAAAAGATAAAACATCTCAACTTAAAACAGAAGCAGGAAAAGAAGCTTATACATGTTGCATGACCAAGAATGTTGTTTTGAAGCTCGATAATGTCCATGGATATCTGAATTTGATAATAGATAACTACATTGGTGATGCTTTGCTCTGAATTCATGTGAAATGTAAATATCTATGTATCTCTGTGCATTTGTGTTGTTTATGTACTGACTGTGTGTGTGTGTGTGTGTGTGTGTGTGTGTGTGTGTGTGTGTGTGTTTATTTACTGTCTGTATTTATGTTGGTTTATGTTCCACTACACTGCTTTAGGGTTTCTTCTTCTTTTTTCTTTTAATGTTTTGCGTACTTAATTGGTACTGTAGGACTTCTGCCCATGTGTTACCATTAGTCTGACAGCGTTCTCAGGAGCCCACATAAACAGAGAATCTGTGGATTTACAGAATGTACCACTGTGCTAATGCTGGCTTGTTGTTCTTGTTGTGACATAATTTTCCATATTTACTTTTACTGATTTGCTTGTGTTTGTCTTTCTTATTGGGATTCCCCTTTTAGTGCTGGGGTATGATATAATTTGACTCCTATTTTTTATATATATATATTCAGTGATTTTACAGGACTGGGAGACTGTGACGCTCCTCAGCAAATGAAAAAAAAATACTTCATTGTTTTATTTTCTTAATTCTTCATGAATTCTAGTAATTTGAAAAGAATTGGCTTCATGGCTTTTTACTGATGAGATACGCATTTCAGAAGTATAGAGAACGCACTACTTCTGGCATTACTTCTGTTTGGGGTCTTATTGACATAAGCTGTAATATACAGTGAAATAAAAAAGACATTAACTCTAACATTGACAGTAGTCTTTAAATGGGCGTTTCAAGCAAAAATACTATTTGATAATATTATTTGTTAGGAACTAATCAACTATCAATCGACTATCCCCTTTAGTTTTATCTTTCTCATAAGGGCTGTTGTTTGCACTGCACATGCAACATCAAACTTATTTCTTGAAGCAATTGATTATTGATCAGTGTAATGATCACCATCTGCTCAGTGCTTCACTCTTTACACCTTAGCTGTGGTAGACTAACTGTACCTGTAGAGTTTTAACTGCACCTCAATTAAATTGTTCCACCAAGACCTCTCTGTCAGCTGTAAACGTACTTGTATGTTTCTCCTGTTTGCATCGTGGTATCGAATCTCCCGGCACCACAGTTTTACCTTCAAAACTCCGGAGTTTGGTAGGAACGGTTCTTCTTCGCCTTATCTGGTTTAATAATGGCCGTTCGCAGACAGCTTTAGGTGCATTACCGCCACCTGCTGACAGGAGTAACACATTATAACCAGGAACCAGGGTTGCATACACTAATACATTTTTTTTAATATTTTAATGACTATTCAAATATTTGAAAATCATCTCCCTGTACGGCACCTTCTCTATGACTGACTTTTTGGCGTATATATATATATTTGTAACACACTCTTACTTTCGTGTATTAACAATGCGTTATGATCATATTACAAATTTATGGCAAAGACAAAGGTTGCTACTTCAATACTTTTCTGCAGATTAGCTTTTAAAAAGATCAGCAGATGAGAAAAAATGTATTAAAACAAATTGAAAAATAGGGCTGCTATTACAGTTATTATTTTTACAAATACAGATGTGGGCTCTGCGAGTCCCCCAACTGGAGTGAGGAGGCGCAAAAATGTGCAGACGTGAAAATCAAGGATTTGAATAATTTCTAGAATTCCTGTTCTTCCATAATCTCCTGCTTTGTACAGAGCATCCAAGTCTTCCTGCTAAATAAAGTTGATGTCTCCCCACAAATACAGTATGCACACACACACAGTCTTATTGTTTCTCCTGCTGTTTTCTTGGTGCATTTTATGTTGTAGAGGGGGGCCTGACTTTGATGGAGCAGGTGATTTTAGGCTGTGCCGTTAGCAGCAGAGAGATAGAATATCTTCCTAAGGCCTACGGATAGCACTTTTTATGAGCTGCTCATTGCTGGAACTACATCAACCTGTCCAAGGCCACCACTGCACCAAGGTCTTTAACACCGTGCCTCCATTACACACCTCTATCCTTCCCTCTGTCATATAGACAGAGTTCTATTTTCCTCTGAGTATGTTTGTGTATTTTCATAAGGACAAAAAGACATTTATTAAACTGGACAAATGAGATAAATTGGAAAGTGCTGCCCGTAATTGTTTTCCATTTCAGGCTAAAAGAGATGACCATAGCAAATAACCTTTATAAAACAAATGGGCCGGTCCTCATAACAACACGCAGACGCATGAAGTGTATTCACACACTTACGAATGCACTCACAAAACACACAATGATATGATATAAAAAGAGGGGATAAGACAACTGCTTAAATAGCCAAGTGCACTCTGGTCAGCCTGTGTAGCTTTACACTCCCACATACACACTCTGAGCAACCCCCCCCCCCCCCCACACACACACACACACACACACACACTCACACACAGCCAGCCAGCCAGCCAGCCAGCCAGCCAGCCTTTTACTTGAGATCAGTAGTCAGTCTTGGCATTTAGCATTACCATCAGCTCTTCCTGCTTCATATAACCCTTTCCTAACCCCCCAATCACCCACTTGGCATCATCACACTGCTCTGCTCAATGACCCGGGATCATTATATTAGTAATATTTCACCCTTAGATCAACACAACTATGATAAGGCGAAGAGGGGCAGTGAGAGGATGGGGGGGAAGGAGGGAGGTACAAGATGTGGAGGACGAGATGCTACATCAACAGCGAAGCCAAATTATTGCCAATCAGATTTTATTCACAGCTCAACTGCTAGACAAATTGCGGCTCATGCCGTTTGCCATGGGTCAGGGCACTGCGTAATTTCATTTTAATAAGTCATTTTCCAGGGTGGGATGACACCACAACACACAAAAGTGCACATGCTTGAGCGCGCACACACACACACACACACACACACACACACACACACACACACACATAAGCACTCACGCATGGCCTCACACTCAGACGTATCAGCACCTCCTCATACAAACAAGACTGTGTGACCATGTCTTGGGGGTTGATATTCAGTTTTTAGGGAAAGAATTTGATACACCACCAGTGATCTTGAGAGTGACTTTCGTCTGAGGAGGATAGTACACATTAATCAGAAACTTGATTGTAAAGGTTACACAATATTCTGCATCAGTATTTTAATTGTATATTGTTTAACTTGTCATCAACAATAAGCAAAATGAAATGTGGATATGGAGTAAATGAAATATGTACTAAGAAAACATAATTGTACACCTTTCTTCTTTTAAGTCTATTTCTCTACCTACTCCACTTAGTTTTGGGCAAAATGTTTGGTATGTGTCACTCAAATTCAATTTAGTGTATTTTTTTTTTTACAGCTGAAATGTTAATGTCATGATTCCCAAATTGTGGTTTGTGTATGATTGGCGGTATGCGGTGCTACACCTGCTGGTATGCAAGAGTCTTGCTGAAATGCCCAACAATTGCATTCCAACAGTTCTTTAACATACAAACATTACAGTGATGAAAAAATGTGTTGTTCATTACTTAAATATATTATAAATAAAATGTGCCTGTGCCTGTGCCTAATCACGGAGGGTGACATCTCTTCACATCTAACAGAGCTAACACTAACGTTAGCTTGATTCGGTCGGATTTGGACTTTGATTTTACCGAGTGCAGTGAGGGGAATTTTGAAATGGCTATAAGGTCCAAAAAACAGTTGAGGACAGTGACAATACCTGAGTCAGCAGCTGAGCTGCCAATGGTGCCACTTCTAGCATAAGATGTAAATGTATTCTTCGATGTAGAAACAGTAGCCATTTGTTGTTGTTACTTAGCTTTTGTGGTGGGATGTTGTATTTGGGAAAATCTTGTCCTCAGCTTCACATCACCTGAAAAGTTTGGGAGTCTCTGTGTTAATGTACTAGACTTTTACTGAAATGATCATTTTCACCACCATTTCCTCATCAGCAATGCTGAAATGCAAATGAGCATCACACCATGAAACTGCAGGTACTCTGAATGCATAAATACCAAATCATGCCTGTCCATTGAACTTACCGAGATTTTGTCTTGAAGCATTGGATTTGTTTTTTTGAGTTTAGTCTGTACCCATCTGCTCCATTACAATTCACCACAAGGTGTGAGTTGAGGAAAATTGATTGGATTAATATATATCTGCGCAAATAAACAACTTGTGCCTGGGGGTTTATCTGTGCAGCACTTCTTTAGAACTCTTTGGGAATCAAAAGCACTAATATCAACAGCTGCCATGTGGAATAACATCACACACTCATGAAAATGCAAGTTCCATATATATATATAAGCATCAAGAGGAGACTTGCGAGAGTTACCGTGTCAGCGATGAAATGTACAATCAAATCAAATTCCCAGTGCTGCTGCTGCAAAAAAAAAAAAAAAATCACCTCTAAATAGACCATAAATTCTTGATAAAAATGTGCACTGGATTCAAAGGCTGTTGCACTGGCTGCCTGTCATGTTCATAACTGGCTCTTTGAAGTCGGCTGTCAGTGGTCGATGCTAAACCATCTTCAGAGGTGCGTCAGTGCTCTCCCTCCTGTTCTTTCAAGTTTCCCTCCAGCGGCCGGTTTGTGGGGTGATGTTCATTCTGAATGTGCAGTTGCAGCTCTGGAGATAGGGCTGGTCAATCCTCCTGTCAGAAATATCATCCTCCAAGCAAAGACATGTTTGCGTAAAGTCTAGCCATCCTCAAAGAGAATGAAAGTCTGGAGGCATATTCAGTGGGGTGCAAAACACAGGCTTTCCAGACAGAGAATTGTAATGTACTGTATTTCTCTCACTAGTTTCCATGTTGAGGAAGACTATGCAAGAAAAAAAAGACATACAATTTTGTTGTTTTTCCCCCCACTGGGGAAAGCAGTAAACCAAATCTCCATCAAACCTGCTGAATGTAAACCTTCAGTCTATATGACCAATTTTAGGTCCCATTTGCTTCAAGATGAATATTCTGAAACGTGTGCAGTACGAGACACTAAACAGGGCATTTGATCTTCGAGAGAGAGAAATACTAGGTCAGCACAGTCAAGCATGACGACCAGCAGAAATACCACCAAGTCAGGGAGATATAGTCCGGGGTGAGAAAGTGGAGATAGCAGCGTAACTAAAGATACAGCCTGCAAGCAGAGAGCAACAGTCCTCAACTGATAGAGAGCCCATAGCAGTGGAAACATTTGTGACAAAACGGCTGGCATTATCTTTTAATTAGATTCACACTGTTTACTAGCTTGTTTGTACTCTGGTTTATACATTACCTGATATGGCTTTTCTTTATCTCATTGTACTAGCTGATGATGATGGTAGTGATGTGGCGGAGAGACGATGAAGAAGCAACATTTTCTAATATAACCCAACCGATTCACATGACTTGCTTCTATTTTACACACCAACTAACTGTAACTGAGTGATAACTTCTGCACTATTCAAGTGATGTTCAGAAAGGAGGAAATGCCAAAGACGGCCCAAGGCAGACCAATTGATCTTCCCGAGCAGTAGTTTATGTGGGAGGCAGAACTTCACAAATTTACTCCTCCAGCTCGTATGTAATATTCTATAATGTGATGTATGCACACATACATCAGTTTAATGGAAGATGCAAATTTCCTCATTAAAGACGGAAGCACAAGTCCCTCTTACACACAGTCGATCCATAATTAGCTTGTTCCCCTCACTGGCCCTGAAGCATTTACTATAATACTGTCTGAGGCCAACAAGCTCAGTTAGCCTCGCTGTCCTGTATCGTATTATAAATGTTGCAAAGTTGGGCAGTTATACTTCAAGAAATACTATATGGCAATTTAAAGAGTGTATTTCATAAGACATATAAGGAAAAGTGGTGTCTCAAGCGCTCCAAGTGGGTGAAAAAAAACTATCCTTTCTTTCTTCTTTATTATTTCTCTTTTTTTTTTTAACTAAATCAAAGTAACAGCTATTATTACCATGCTGGTGTCATACTGCACTTATTATTCCACATAATCAGAGAATGTGGAGACTTGACAAGAGGGAGAAGAATATAAAAATTGCTTATAAAAACCTTTCTGTAAGGGCAGCCACTAGAAAGTGACTTTTTCTACCCTTTTTCTAAATGTGATTCATATCTGTCTGTTTGTGACACTGGGTCCGTGCCTGTCTGTATTGGTGCTATGAACAATGTCACCACAGCATTTACAAAACCAAATTTGTATTCATGAATGGTGCTTTTTTTGGTGTTTGTAGGATGAGTAGATGATCATTTTTTGGTACAATAATTATTGTACAAAAATGGCAGAAAACAGTTAATTTAGCATAGTTGAGCACCAACACTTGAAAGAAGGGGAAAATACTTCCCAGATTCTATGTAAAGGTTGAAAAAAAATATAAACTCCCCCACCAAAATCACAAACCATGCCCTGTTAATTATTAAGCTTTTTATGCTAATTGTGGATCGACTGTGTGTAAGAGGGACTTGTGCTTCCATCTTTAATGAGGAAATTTACATCTTCCATTAAACTGATGTATGTGTGCATACATCACACACTAGAATATTACATACGAGCTAGAGGAGTAAATTTGTGAAGCTCTACCTGCCACATAAATGTACAGTTACAGCCAGGAATTGGTCAAAGTCCATATTTAACAGTTCTGACAGTAGTATCAAACTTCTTATGTAATTTCATCAAGGAATTCTTATTCATGCCTCAATCATACAAACTTTCATTTCCGAGCTTTTGTTGTCTCAGAACTATCAGAGCTGGTATTTAATTTTTGATGAATATGTATGGTGGCCCTGAGAGAAAAAAATACAGGCAAAGTACAAAAACCCTTTCAACAATTTGACACCTGGTCAGCTGAAATCACTGCAAAGACAGGAAACTAATTATTTGGTTTGCGTTAATACTGTGTAAAAATACTTTTCTATCAGCAAATACAGTAAATAGTGGTTATATTATACAGAACCCCTCCTCACTGTTGAGAAAGACAGAGCGGGTTTAGGACACACATGTTGTTAGTTTCATTTGAATATTTCACCTCAGTAAATAGCAGATTCACATTCATGACATTGTCACTACAGACCAAAAACAATGAGGTGAAACTGTCCCTGAGGCGTTTCCAAGCACTAACATCATTGGAAATTCATGCATCAGCAACAGAGCTGTACTCACATTTAGAATCACTGTTGCTAAAAATTAAAATGATTAAAAAAACAACAACTTAGCAACTGAGACAGAAAATGCAAACAGATGGTTTTTCATTGCAGGTTTAAACAATAGGCTCCCTATTACAAGCTATCATTATAAGCTATTTACATGTTGTTGTTGTTTTTGTTCGGAATCATTGAATCTGCCACTGTTTACATCTGCCTCGCAGTCTTCTGTTTAGTATGTATCCCCACAAGCTGTTGTGTGATTGGGGTGAATGCTCATCAACTAAGACACTTCAGACCTCTCACTGATAAATACCCTTGTTTACTTCTGCCAGTTCCTTGTTCCTGTTCAGTTTTTATCCGCACATCCTCCCTCTCTTGCTTTAAACACCGCGGCGGTCCTCGTTCAATTTCTGATGTAAAACTGTGCTCAGCTGTTGGCCAGTATCAAATGCTGGACTTCCAGTGTGCATCATGTCATCCTGTGCTGACTCCACACTTCTATGTATTCATGTACTCTGTCCACATAGGCCAAACTCATGCTTCTTCATACCTGTCAAAGTACGAAGACACACGCGTTATTTGAAATAATGGTGGAGGGTTCATGAAAATGAATGAATGGAGGTTGGGGTTTTTTGATTGCATTTTATCACCACCTCAATAACTGTCAGATATGCTGAGATGCAGGAATGTTATCCAGTGCTTTTCATGAAGCGATACATTTTTCACAAACTTGTACTATTCAGAGACAACAAGGTCACATGCTTTTCAATGTAAATATTTAACTGATTCCGAGTCTGATTTTCCACCAGCATTACACACACACACACACACACGCACATTCAATTAGGCACGGCAAGTGCCCTTGTTGAGGTCAGGTGGAGATTCCATTTGAATTTTTGCCTTTTTTTTCTTGGTCAATCTGCAATTCTTTAGTACTATTAAATAATGCATGTATCTGCTTGTGGTGGAGGGATAAAGTGGCTCTTAACGTGAGCTCCTACCCGATATGGGGCCCTCTCTGTCAGGGGCCAGGTGAGCCGCTTCTGAGCATGCCACCATTGCTGTGGAGGTAACTTTCATGCTCCGCTGGGCAAACATTTTCCAGGTCACATTTTTCAATTACACTGAGAGGCAGGTCCCGCAGGCAACCCCCCCCCCCCCCCCCCCCCCCAGCAACAGCCACCCAAGTACCCAAGCACACACTTCCACACATGCATTCACATAAACAGACTCACCTCCTCACTCTTCCCCCTTTACCGTGCCATTCCCACACAGTCTCTCATCCCGTGTTTAGCAGCACAGCATCTTCTCCTCCACCACATACCTTGAGAACACACAAGCACGGCTCAGGTCTTGGGAGAAAGGGCAAAGTATGTTAATAGTGGAGACTGCAAAAGCCTCCAAGGAGACAGCAAAAACATATAGATTATGTTGCCATTTTAATAAGAGGGTTTTTGTCCAAAAAAGTCAATGCATATTTAGCTATTTACTTAATCATAATCAATAATTTATTGAGCAAATTAAGTTGGAGGCAAACTGTCCATCAGCAACCAGACACAGGACCCTTTGCTCTATTAAATCTGTCAAGGTTCCTCAAGTTCAGCATGAGGTGTTTATCTCCTTATCTGAAGACTTTGAAGTCTCTCCCTCTGTGTGTTGCCTCAGGCGTGTGCTGAGATATGAAGAGAGTCTGCCTCATCTGCCTAATGCTGCTTGTGTAGCTAATAGTCCAGAAAACACTGCTCTGTGAGGCCACAAACGAGCACTTTAAATGATTCATCTTTGGCTGTCACCGAATGAGAGCAACGTGCCACGCTCTGCCACTCTGTCACTCACGATTCCAAACAATCTGAAGGTGTTGGAGAGATTCGCAGAGTTTAGAGGGCGGTGAATACTTGTGCTTGTTTAGTGATATACACTGTAAAACACAGTCTGCCCTGCCAGCTATACTATTTGTAAAGGATTAAGGTAGTAATAATTCATATATTTCTTACTGTCAACACATCACATTTAAATAACAAGTATTGGTTACAAAAGCCTGATAAAGTTCATTGAATAAAGCTCAATTATTGTCCAAAAACACACAAGAAGACAGAGTCGACAGCGATGTTCACTGCACTGTGAGGCTGTTCTTCAACATACCTGTGCATGGAGCTAAATGTTAATGCCAGCATGGCAACGGGCCTGCAGTTACAATGATAACATAGCAGGTATAATGTTTGTCATGTTCAGAATCTAAGTGTGCCGAGTTTAGGGGGATCTATTGGCAGGAAGGGAATATCATATTCATAATTATGTTTCCATGATAGTATAATCACCTGAAACAAAGAATCATTGTGTTTTCTTTACCTTACAATGAGCCCTTCATAATGTATATATTTAGGAAGCAGGTCTTCCTCCAAGGACGGCGCCATGTTTCTACAGTAGCTCAGAGGGGACAAACTGAGCACTAGCTCTAAAAAAAGGCCTTCGTGTTGTTTTGGGGTTTTGCAGCCACTGTTGATTTTCTTACACGCCTGGAGGAAAAATGGAGGCGAGAAATGTTCAATTTGTTGCAATCTGCAAACTTCTCTACTGGATGCCACTAAATCCTACAAACCTATTAAGTTTAACATGTTAGCAAACTGGTACTTAATAAAAAGTACAACTAACGCTGCTGGGCATTTAACCTGTTCCAATTACTGAAGTTATTACAATTTATTCCGATGGGATCATAATGTCTCTACCAACTTTTAGTGCAGTCCATGTAACAGTTGTGAAGATATTTCACTCAAATTCACAAATGTCAGTCCACATGGTGACGCCACTGCAGAGGTCAGGGACCACCAAAGCCTCATCAAATGGAAACTGTGAATGTCTGAGCAAAATGTAATCGCTAATCGATCTATTAGCTATTGAGATATTAAAGCTACATTGCTAGCGTAGCTGTATTATATTTTAGGTGGATCCCATTTAGATCATCCTGATGCCAAATGCTCATGAAATCCGCAGCTGAAAATAGCCCCCTATAAATGCATTATTTACTCCTATTGGAGTACTGTTTGTCACCACAGGCTGGGAGGAGGCAAAGTATTGAGAGGCAGACTAACAGATGTTGGTATTGGTCTTTTCATAGGATTTGTTCACAGTCAGAAAAATATAGAATATCGCCAAGCTTATCCTTTTAATCCATGCATATGAATCAACATTTCTATAAATGTGCCATCTGTAGTAGGCTTGATATCTTTGAACTGAAAATACTGGGCATGACTTTAAAAACCTCCGTTAGTCAGTGGCTTTTAAATCCTGATGACAAGCGGACTGTTGATGCGTGATGTGTTCATGAAAAGGGATTGTGCGCTATTCACATGTAACAGGTATCACAACCCACACACTGGTTCAAACAAAAATAAAGCAGCAGATAAATTAAAGATGACAGACAGATCAGATACAGTGGTGTGAAAAAGTGTTTGCCCCCTTCCTGATTCCTTATTTTTTTGCATGTTTGTCACACTTAAATGTTTCAGATCATCAAACAAATTTAAATATTAGTCAAAGATAACACAAGTAAACACAAAATGCAATTTTTAAATGAAGGTTTTTATTATTAAGGGAGAAAAAAAATCCAAACCCACATGGCCCTGTGTGAAAAAGTGTTTGCCCCCTAAACCCAATAACTGGTTGGGCCACCCTTAGCAGCAACAACTGCTAAGGGTGTCAGTCCACAGAGTATTTTCCCAAAAGTCTTGGGGATCATCAAGATGTTTTCTGGCAAAAATGAGATGAGCCTTAATGTTCTTTTTGCTCAGCAGTGGTTTTCGTCTTGGAACTGTGCCATGCAGGCCATTTTTGCCCAGTCTCTTTCTTATGGTGGAGTCATGAACACTGACCTTAACTGAGGCAAGTGAGGCCTGCAGTTCTTTGGATGTTGTTGTGGGGTCTTTTGTGACCTCTCGGATGAGTCGTCGCTGCGCTCTTGGGGTAATTTTGGTCGGCCGGCCACTCCTGGGAAGGTTCACCACTGTTCCATGTTTTCTCCATTTGTGGATAATGGCTCTCACTGTGGTTCGCTGGAGTCCCAAAGCTTTAGAAATGGCTTTAGAACCTTTTCCAGACTGATATATCTCAATTACTTTCTTTCTCATTTGTTTCTGAATTTCTTTGGATCTCGGCATGATGTCTATCTTTTGAGGATCTTTTGGTCTACTTCACTTTGTCAGGCAGGTCCTATTTAAATGATTTCTTGATTGAGAACAGGTGTGGCAGTAATCAGGCCTGGGTGTGGCGAGAGAAATTTAACTCAGGTGTGATAAACCACAGTTAAGTTATGTTTTAACAGGAGGGGACAAACACTTTTTCAGAGGGCCATGTGGATTTGGATTTTTTTTCTCACTTAATAATAAAAACCTTCATTTAAAAACTGCATTTTGTGTTTACTTGTGTTATCTTTGACTAATATTTAAATTTGTTTGATGATCTGAAACATTTAAGTGACAGACATGCAAAAAAATTGGAAATCAGGAAGGGGGCAAACACTTTTTCACACCACTGTATTGTGAAATAATATTCAAGCATCCACATTCAGAGCGAAATAACACATCAGCATGCAGAAGAGCAACATCCAGGCAAAGGTTGTAAACTGCTTTAAAAAATAAAAAATTAATAAGATCGCAGTAGATAGCAAGATCTAAACATGACATGAGGAATTGTACATGTAGCTGGTATACCCAGGTCATCTAATAGTCACGCTTTGTCAAATCCACAAGTGTCTTAATAGACGCATGTCACTTGCTTCGGATGTTATCACCCTATTAAACGACTGTTATCAGTTGTCATTGGGAACATACATATTTTTTTTTTTTTTTTTTTATTTTATTGGACTTTATTAATCCCCGAGGGGAAATTTCTTTGCTACAGCAGCATCTCGGGGGGAGCTGCTGCAACAGGCTGCCACTAGCGCGGCGCCATCTAACCTAAGGTGCATGTTTTTTGGGTGTTGGGAGGAAGCCGGAGAGAACCCACGCAAGCACAGGGAGAACATGCAAACTCCGCACAGAAATGCCCATTTGGGCGGCACGGTGGTGCAGTGGTTAGCACTGTCACCTCACAGCAAAAAGGTTCCGGGTTCGAATCCGGTCCTGGGCCTTTCTGTGCGGAGTTTGCATGTTCTCCCTGTGCTTGCGTGGGTTCTCTCCGGGTTCTCCGGCATCCTCCCATCATCCAAAAACATGCACCTCAGGTCAGGTTACCTGGCGCCGCGCTAGTGGCAGCCTGCTGCAGCAGCTCCCCCCTGAGAGCCCCCCTGCTGTAGTGAAGAAATTTCCCCTCGGGGATTAATAAAGTGTATAAAATCAAAAAAAAAAATTCTCTGCCCTCACCCTTTCTGGCTGATTTTTGGTCATTTTTGCATTTTGCCAGTGCCCTCACCACTAGAGGTAGCATGAGGATGTCTACAACCCTCAGAAGTTGCTCAGGTAGTGCAGCTCATCCAGGATGGCACATCAATGCACGCTGTGGCAAGAAGGTTTGCTGTGTCTGTCAGCACAGTGTCAAGAGCACGGAGGAGATACCAGAAGACAGGCCAGTACACCAGGAGACGTGGAGGGGGCCGTAGAAGGACAACAACCCAGCAGCAGGACCGCTATCTGCTCCTTTGTGCAAGGAGGAACAGGAGGAGCACTGCCAGAGCCCTACAAAATGACCTCCAGCAGGCCACTAATGTGCATGTTTCTGCTCAAACTGTCAGAAACAGACTCCATGAGGGTGGTACGAGGGCCCGACGTTCACAAGTGGGGACTGTGCTTACAGCCCAACACCGTGCAGAGCGATTGGCATTTGCCAGAGAACACCAAGATTGGCAGCTTCTCCATCGGCGCCCTGTGCTCTTCACGGATGAGAGCAGGTTCACACTGAGCACGTGACAGACGTGACAGAGTCTGGAGATGCCGTGGAGAACGTTCTGCTGCCTGCAACATCCTCCAGCGTGACCAGTTTGGCGGTGGGTCAGTGATGGTCTGGGGAGGCATTTCTTTGGAGGGCCGCACAGCCCTCCATGTGCTAGCCAGAGGTACCCTGACTGCCATTAGGTACCGGGATGAGATCCTCAGACCCATTGTAAGACCATATGCTGGTGCAGTGGGCCCTGGATTCCTTCTGATGCATGACAATGCCAGGCCTCATGTGGCTGGAGTGTGTCAGCAGTTCCTGCATGATGATGGCATTGATGCTATGGACTGGCCTGCCCGTTCCCCAGACCTGAATCCAATCCAGCACATCTGGGACATCATGTCTCGTTCCATCCACCGACGCCACGTCGCACCACAGACTGTCCAGGAGTTGACTGATGCTTTGATCCAGGTCTGGGAGGAGATCCCTCAGGAGAACATCCGTCGTCTCATCAGGAGCATGCCCAGGCGTTGTAGGGAGTGCATACAGGCACGTGGAGGCCACACACACTACTGAGCCTCATTTTGACTTGTCTTGAGGAATTTCCACAAAAGTTGGATGAGCCTGTGATCTGATTTTTCCACTTTTATTTTGAGTATGATTCTGAATCCAGACCTCCATGGGATAATGATTTTGATTTCCATTGATCATTCTTATGTTATTTTGTTCTCAACACATTCCACTATGTAATGAATAAAGATTTTCAACTGGAATATTTCATTCATTGAGATCTAGGATGTGTTGTTTAAGTGTTCCCTTTATTTTTTTGAGCAGGGTATGTTACCAAAGTTAATTTACATACGTCACTTAAAGTAAGTCAACGATGACTTTAGTTTTTTATATGGTGGTGTTCTTGGTGAAAGTCCTGCGTTTGACCCCGACAAACCCCGACCTCTTCCATACAGCAACTTTGTCACCCGACTCCGTCCCTTGCTCCAGTCATAATTACTGCAACCACTAGAGGTCGCAAAGCAGGTGATCCAGGTTCAGCCACATTGTTGAAACTGATTAACAGGATGGTGTTATGCGTGAATACATTAGAAAGCTGTCATTATTCAAATGAATGGCTATAACAGAAACCTATACCATCGTAGCTAAATTATTAAAAAGAATACCATTTTTATGTTGAGAAATAGTGGTGACTTTGTTAAAAGGAAACCCAGAGAGTGGAATTTATTCTGGCAAAAGATTCCTTTACACTGCAGGTCCTTCTTCTGAATTCTTTATTTGGGCAGGAAATACATGAGTCATGCCCTAACTCTCCAATAGGAATGTGAAATCTCTAAAAGTCCAATATTGAAAACTTAATTGAAAGTGAGTGTGTCACTATACAGACACCAAAAAAGACCTTGTGCTTATCTTTTGAGACACCGGCAGGTTTGACAAACCGTCAGAATTGGACAACCAGGGAATGAAAACATGTTGGGTATGCCTCAATTTAAGTCGTGCCAACAGAAAAAGTGACCATTGGTGAGCGATGAGTCGTGGAGTTATATGAGACTATACAAGCAGAGAGGATGGGACTGCAGGCTACCTGGAACAGAGCCAGGGACACTGGGTCAGTGGGGTCAGAGGGAACTGACTGACTGGTGAAGGCAGACAAGCATGCACA
Source organism: Embiotoca jacksoni (assembly GCF_022577435.1). Lineage (NCBI taxonomy): Eukaryota > Metazoa > Chordata > Actinopteri > Embiotocidae > Embiotoca > Embiotoca jacksoni. The sequence goes on along the minus strand of NW_027185229.1, from coordinate 6,924,114 downwards.
ATCACAGATAGATAAACACACACACACACACTCTCACTCACACACTCACTCACTCACTCACACACACACTACGATTAAAAAAAAACATGATTAAAAACACTGGAAGTGATCAAATTTGCCAGCTATTTAGATGGGTACACACACAGAACATCCTTGCCCTCCTCACTTCATTGTGCTCTTCTGCATAAAATTGTTCAGCAGCATTATGATTATGATAAGTCTTGCTGTAAAATATAAATGCAAATTCACAAGCATCTTCCCCGACAAACCTCTTGGCAAGAAAGCATCATTATATTCTCTCAGCAGACGGAGAGGAACATTTTTAAAAGAAAATACATTAAATCGCAGACAGACAATTTCATTTCTGTCATCTGCCAGACTTTGTCATGCTCTCATCCATCTGTTTCTGTGTAGTATTATGCTTGTGGACCCATCAACACTAGCAGCACCCCTGGGCACGACTGTGTCATACCTGCCGAGTCTCCCTGAAACACCTGCTGCCTCTCATCTTAACATCAGCAAAACAAATGTAGAGCGTTGGTGTGCCTGTTATTTTTTTAACTGTATCTATAATAAAATGTCTGTTGACAATCATCTGCTGCTGTACGCTAGGTTTGTCGCAGGACAGGTGTCTCAGCACAAGTAGTGTGTAGCATCAGTACCACACAGGAGTGTTAATTAGACACACCAACAATAGTGTCAGGGGTGCTGCGACTGACGTATGAAACTCCCGCAGCAATTGGCACACACAAAAACGTTTGGCTTTGACAGGGTTTCTATCCCAGAGTGCACCTTAGCCAGATCAGGCTGCATGGAGTAAAATACACACAGAATGAATTTCAAGCTGACTTGGAAAGAGATGTGGTCCTGTCAGTCAGGAAGGAGAGGTTATTTAAACAGAGAATCTTTAATCACAAAGAGAAAGCTGTGTAAAATGAGAGCCCTGATCCAGGTGATAATGTATAATAAATGCAGGCAAAGTTCCTGCAATCGACAGATTCATTCTTCATCACAAGGGAGGCAGAATGCACAGGGGAGTAATCTGAGCAAGTGCTTGCTCATTTACTTTGCTTTAACGAAGCAGGGAAAGTGCGCTACAATGTTTCCCATAGGTAGAAAAAGGACATTTTAGACCACTGACCACTAATTCTCAAAGAAATTAAGCTTCTCTGTTAGGAAAAAAGATACTCATGCAGTAATTTGATTGCAAGATTGCAGACCTAGAGGTATGTTATTTTTTCACACCGTACATAACAACACTCTTGTGCTCTTTCCACATATGCTCACATGTTTGTGTACGTGCATATAAAAGTACACGCCGTACAGAACACACACGAGAGCAAAGCAAACATGCAGAACATAAGGTTGCGGTGTGCAACGCCCGACATCAATCCAGACAGATCCAGCAGCTGCTAATTGACAGCAGTAAGTGAATAGCCAAAGGAGGGAGGATATTTTTAATTACACACCACATCTCCATGGCTACGCAGGACGGGAGCACAGAAGTCACACCAACAGGTTGAGATGGAGATGAAGTGAAAGAGAGGAGCGGGGAAATCGTTGGATGACATTCTCATTGGCTCCTGTCTGCTGAAACGATGTTTGCACTTCAGTAAACATCATCTTCACACAGACGCATTGCACTGAGACACGCACACATGTCATCCACCCGATCAAATTGAGTGCAGAGACATATTGTTCAGGTTGCGATGGTAGCTGGACAAAGGTACATATGGGCCCCCTGCATCCTCTTCTTATGCTACATTACATGCTTTGGCGGTTATAACTACAGCCCTGCTGCTCTATTTTTTTGCTGGCAGAGTGTCGGGGAGATACAACAGCATGCTCCATGGCTGCTTAATCACAGAAAGTCATGTTTTGTATCGCAGCACACTGTGATGGGATCTGAGGCACGACTGCTTTGCCCTGTTTTTTTGTGCGATTCCACTCACTCTTTACAATAACTTCAGATTAAGTCAAAAACGGGCATTGGCAACAAGAGCACTAATCCAGTCAGTTAGTTCATCTGCAGATCCTAATCCTTTAACGCCACAACCTAATGTGTGAAATATGTTTCTGTAAATGTGCTTATTTTTGCTGTATGCCATCAGGCTTTTAGAGTGAGGTCGTGTCTCGTTTCGCTCTCTTTTTTTTTCCACCTCTGCTACTCGTTCACATCAGACAAAAAAGGTGCAGAAGGCAGGTATGCCATGATCTCTACCCCATATATGATGAATTTTCAAATTCTGCTTGGCCATAAAATTGAATCTATTGAGTCTCCAGTGCACAACCTGCCCCCTACATTTCTCACTCCAAACCTCTCCTCCCATGAGTTTTATCATTTTGCACAATCTGAGTCCTCCTGTTCAGCCGTGAGCTGGGACAGTTAGATTATCTATGGGAGAGATTTAGATAAAGAAAAAATTACTCTGGCTTTACCTAAAACGACCTCAGATATAACTAGTTTACTTTCCAATTCTACAAATTCAAAACAAGTAAAGTGCAAGCACCATATAGCAAATATGCGCTGAGTGAGAGATAAGGTAGATATGCCCTACCTTGACAGATCTACCTCACCTCTGCCCAGACTCCATATAGACTCACTCATTCATTCATTCATTCATTCAACCCTTATTTGTACTCATTACTATTCAGCATTGGAAGGTCAGCACAAGGCTAAAGCTGCCTTTCACTCACAGGGGGGCCAAAGACAACTTGCCAGGATTGACCCTAATTGCGAGATCCACAGCACTATATCGTTTTGAAAACACTTTTTGAAGATGTTTAGAAGTTCAGAAGTCCTAAAACTGCAATAGACTGTATATAAAAGTGGACATAGCATCTGGGTCCAAAAAAAAAAAAGCCAATGCATCTTAAAGTGCATTACCACTAAGGGCCACTTGCCGCTGGCTCCAAAAAGTCTCTGGCTCCAGTAGACTCCCACTCAAAAAGCATCAACCTTTCTCATGAAATACAACGTTAATCATTTATTTCCACAAGTCATTGTGGTGTCATTCGCTAAGGTCACTTCTTGTGATCAGTTTTCTGGCACTCCATCAAAAAATAATTGCATCATTAATTAGATATTACATCTCCAAAGGCAGCATGTTTGGGTTATGTCAGGTTTGATTAGCATGCCTGGGGTGCAGTCAAGTTTCCCGTACAGGTATACCAGTGGTGTCCCCGAGTTGGAAGGTAGTTCTACCGCTTGCACCTTCCCACCTCATCTAAATGTGAGTTGAAGCACTGGGTGCTGCCATTAGACAGGCTTCCTGTCTAGTAGAACAAAGTGGAGATAAAAGCTAAAACACCTCGTTTTAGACCATAAACTGTATATAAGTCAATGTAGCTTCCAGGTCTTAATAATGAGGCCAATGCGGAAGTGCTTTAAAATGCAATACCACCATGGGCCACTAGGGACTGGCTCCAAAAAGTCTCTGACTCCATAGACTCCCATTTAACTTCTCTCATGAAATACAAAATCAATAGAAACAAAAGTTCTGTTAAGTCAGTATGGTATCATTCGTTAGATTCACTCTTTCTGATCAGTGTTCATCTAAAAATAATTCTGTAATTTATGAGAAATTTGGCCTCAGAGCAGTATGTTTGAGGGCATGTTCATTTGATTGACAGGCCTGTGGTGCAGTCACGTTTTCCGCTATAGGAAGGAGGGCGTAGTATCCACGGGTTCTCAGTCCAATCAAGTCGTAGGGGCCTCATAAAGGGTCTGTGTAATAGAATAATCAGGTTGTTGTTGTTGTTGTTGTTTTTTTTTAAACTGTGAATCATGCAAAGCTACTAAACTGAAAATTTGCATATTAAGTCTCCTTTAAAGCTGAAAGTCACCACTTTAACCTTGAAGTAATTATTTATTTTCAAATCCAGGTTGTTGAGAAAAACCTTTCACTGTAAAACGTGGCACTACACTGTCCTTATGCTGAGAATATCAAGAATAGCAACTTCATTAAGTGTACAGCAACAACACAGTAACAATGGAGAGGTGCCCAGGTTCTCTAGGGAACATGAATAGGCGCCACATACCAACAACACACCGTATCTTCCTCCCCCTCTCTCCTCCTTTACCTCCAGTGCTTCATCTTCCCTCTCTCATCCTTCCTTTGTGTTCATGGAAATCAGCAGAAATCCACTAAATTTAGGAGAAAATGTTAATGACAACTCTCACCAGAGAACCTAATGGTAATGGTAAAGACGAGTCCCATGAAAGCAGCAAATAAATCTAATTAGAGAGGAGATATGCTCATGTGCCTATAGGGTGAGGATTAGCCAGCTGCTGTTATGCAATCTATACTTGTCATAAAGTACAATCGGACTCGTGTTGCTTGGGATACAGAGATGTGCATTAGCAAGGAGGAGATTATAATCATGAAGGATGGCAAGCTGTTTCTCTCCTCCATTTTCTCATTTAGTCACTTGCGCGTTGGAATCTTCCACTTGACAAATCACTTGTGTTGAATAAACAAGAGGTGTGTTGAGGTGTTCTCCATAAGAAGTTCTGAATGAGGCTTTTCACTTCAGCAGCTCATCAGTGAGACTTCAACATGCGCCGTTTGGTTTCTGTGTGCAGTTACGTGTTTACTGTGCCTCTGGTGGAGTGACTCAGCTCCATAAATATAAATGGCTCCAAAGACTTTCATGCGGTTGATCAGATTAAAGCCGCACTAATGAATATTTTTTTCTATTAACAGTGGATCAAATGACTGCTCGAATAGTAAAAATGTGTTGCACATAGTGACAAATCCACAAAGAATTATCACCCGACTCTGCAGTTCCCCTCAGCTCTGTGGAGCTTTACAGCCTGCCTCAGGTCATTATTTTGGTTTTCTAACCCACAACTTTACTGTTTTGCTTCACTCTCATTGCTCTCATAGTGCTGCAGCAGACATCTGTTTTCAGTAAGAAACAAAGCTCTAAAGACCGACTGTACACTAACAGCCGAGCACCAAACAGCGGACAAACAAAGTTAGTGATGAGCTACAGAGCTGAGCATTTAGCAGAAAAAGAGACAGATATTTTCATCAGGATTTAGTGAAAACAAAAAGACAGAGTTAATATTTGACTTATATTCATCAGGTGTCAAGAAACAGATTTTGGAGGCAAAATTGTATGCTTCATTTCTAAAGAATAAAAATATATATTCCAAAATTATTCACATTTCTACAAGCACAATTTGCTTATTAATTCAAAAACACAAATTAATCTACCAGTCTGCAAGCCAAGGTCTCATAACCTTGTATTTTGAATTGTTTGCCAAAATCTATTTTTCCAGGGTTTTTTTTTCCACGCAGTGAACATTGCATTTTGGAAACAAAGAGTCCAATAGAAAGTGCATTTTAAAATGATAGGGCTAAATTTTGCTTTTAGAGCATTTCTCACCCTCACCAAATGGCACCCATAACTGTTTTTTTCTCTTATGGTGCAATGCTGAAAAGTAATAAAGGAGGAGAAGGCAATGGCAACTCAGTTAATACTCCCACAGCATTTTACTCAGTGTAAAATATTGGAAGCTAAAATGGTACCCCAGAGATGCATATACAAATAGCCTGTGAGGAAAAGTTTTCACTCCGTCTCCCTCCTTCTCACTTTTCCTCTTCCTTTCTCCAATTGTCGCTCTTTTTTCCAACTCGCAGTCTCCAGCGTCTTTCAATATCCTGCCTCCTTCATGATTGTACTTCTCACCCAGCATCCTTAAACTCTCGCAGCTCCTTCCTCTGTCTTAGGGCATTGTTAGGCATCGCTCTGTAAACATTCAGAAAGTGGAAACTTTCTGGTGAACACTGTATTGGCAGTCAAGCATAGCAAAGCCATAGCAAAATATCCTTCCTATTCCCACAGTGGCAGTCTGAGCTGTCTTTTAGCTGACATGTTCAAATCAATAATTCACATCCAGTGAATGCTGGTGTTTCTTTGTGTGTGTGTGTGTGTGCGTGCGTGCGTGCGTGCGTGCGGTTGGTTGTGCGAGTTTGTCTACATGCATGTGATTGTTTTTGAGACCCGTAAAGGCCATCAGAAAGGTCTCGCTGCTCTGTATGTCTGACAGACCGACATGTAGGTTTATCAGGCAGATCCTCGGTCTGATATCATTTTCACAGGCAATTAATGTCTGCAGCAGGTGCTGAATCTCAGCTAACAGGGAGTTACATAGTGTCTGTGTTTAAGGTGGAGTGACAGAAAAATAGAAAAGGATTCAGAGCTGTTTGTCCATCACGACACACTGTTTGTGTCTCTGCAGGAGAGTGATGGCTGGTGTATATACTTTTGTACGTGCGTGTGTCTGAGTATGAACACCCGCACGCGTGTGTGTGTGTGTGTGTGTGTGTGTGTGTGTGTGTGTGTGTGTGTGTGTGACGAGGCTATGGACATTAATATTCTCAGCGCATAAGCAGGTTTGCCACTGGCACTATTATCTTTGTAGAAAAACAAAATGAACAGCACAATCCGTTTCCAAAATGGCCTCGGCACGGTGCAGAGGATAATCATATAATTTGCAGATTTAATTGGAAATATAAATCCCAATGCACACACCATTACAGGCAGCTTTGATATACACCTTGCCGATTGATGCATGATGACACCTCGCAAATGTGGAGGGTCACCCGTGTCACTTTTAAATATCACAGCACCCTGGGAAACCTGATTGGAGCACCAACAACACATTTAAATAGCTGTCCTCGCATATTGCAGAGCGAAATTACCTTTTCAACTGTCTCTGTCTGCTGCAGATTAGATTGGCTATATTTTTTTTCTGTGGTCATTTTCTGCATTTGACAGAGCATGGCACAACTCATGTTGTTGCTGTTGGGTTGGGGTTTTTTGCATTAAATTTCACTAATGCAGATGGCGTATCCTGACATTTCAGTCGTGTATTATATGGGATATGTGATCAGGCTATTATAACATTATGCTATTTCATCTTGCAGTGAGGGAGGCTGTATGGTGGTCCACCTGAAAAAAGCTGCAGTCTCCTTGTACATCGCCATACAGTATTGCAGCAGAGTGTAATGCTTTATCAATAAACCACTGGACCGTTTGCTGTTTTCATAATGGAGTCGTGAAAGCCCACTCTGGCTCCTAATTACCGATGCAAACAGGGCTTGGCAGCAATTCAGAGGAAAAAGTGGAGAAGAAAGGGAAGGGAAAAAGAGAAAGGGAAGGACACAGGAAGAAAGACCTTAAAGGAACACTGTTTGCCAGTTTATCCTCAACTCAAAGCTAATTATATCTGCTGAAGCAGGAGGAAGGTCTTGTTATGCCCAGTGGACCAACCTCAGAGTCGGTACCAAGATCCCTATCACTGCCTTATGTCTGCAAGTCTGATAAGACAAGTCCAGTTCACACTTGCCCTCTAAACTTTCCCTTCTACACGTTAGTAACTTTATCACAAACTGAAATAATGTTGATGGCAAGGAATATGCAGGGCTACTGTAGATGGCACCCTCAGCAAAAGTGAAAATCAAACAATGAAATCAAAGGCCAACACATCTGCAGGGCATTTGAATCTGTGCTAGATAAAAAAAAATAATGAATGGAAAAATGAAAAAGGCAAAACAAAACCCAGAGCTGAGAGTGAATTTCTGCCAGTAAGAGTTGCTCTTTGTGCTCGTATTTGCATTTTGAGGAGGTTTGAGCAAACTTAAAGGAATTGCTCTTCATTCTTTAAAATAAAAGTAAGGTGTTTACACCTCAATTATCTGATTCATTCACTTTGAAAAAAATAATAATAATGTATGGAGCCATGCAAGAGTCTTTGTCAGGCTAAGACTCTAAATGTCAGGCTAAATATGCTCTGGGTTATAATACTAGCCAGCTGATGCTATAGGCACTGTAGGTATAATGTAAAAAACAGAACACAAAGTACAGCTAAACCTGATTGGAATGTCAATCATTTTGCAGGTATTTGGTCATTATCATGTCAAAAATTTAAAGATTTGGATTTGATCAAATTATCACATCAATGAGATAACGTTTTTTGATTTATTTATCTACAATTTTACACATACAGTTCCTGCCGGTTTGCAGCATGAATGTCTGTAATAACTCCCATGGCAATCCATTCAATAGCTGCTGAGTTTGGACTGAAGTGGTAGACCGACTGACGAACAGACCAACATGGCCACCCCGAAAACTATGCAGCTAGAACGGCTACAATTATGTGTTTTGTTAATTTTATTCCCACATTGTGTTCCTCAAAAATACACTAACATCCCAAGCTTTTGGCTGTATTGTTAGTGTCATTAGACAGCTCAGTATAAATGTCACAGACCTAATACAATAATAAACAGCAACAATATTTGTACAAAGTTAGTTAGTTAGTTAGTTAGTTAGTTAGTTGGTTTGAATATGAGCTGGCTTATAGTGGATTTTTTTTTTTTATTTAAAGGCTGTGGCAAATTAGGTGCAGAAAAAGTGACGTGGACACATGTGTCCACATGATATTGAGGCTGATGGCAGAGTGGGACAGGTCCTAACCCAAGGCCAGCAGCCAGCTCTAATGACTATTGACAACAACCTGAGCCTCTTTGACTTTCAACCTAATTCACTCTTGGAAAGAAGGAATCACTGCCTTAAGCCAACAACAAATGAAGAGGGAGAAACAAAGCTTTGATATAAGATCCATGCTGCTCATCCCAAAATCAAATTGAAAATACTCGAGTGTACAGTGTGAGTAAATCCCTCCTCATGTTAAGCATTTTCCCCTTAGGATTTTCAACAAAGCATGCAGTTGGTCATTAAGTGCCTTTTTGGCTGTTATACTTCAATACCAACTATTTTAAAGCCCCCTGCTCTCAGGGTGAATATGGACATTGTGTTAAGGGGAAATTGATCCAAGAGGCGCTAACGACAGCACTTAACTATATAACAACAATAACAACTTTAGTACACTTTTAAACTAAGCTGTTACACCAAAGGGCTGCACAATAACTTTTGAAAAGCCAAAAGTCATTTTTCTTACTGCCAACATCTCAATCAAATTAGTCAGTTTGAGCTTTTGTTACATAACTTTGAGGTTTCTAAAGTTGTATTTACATGATGTTTTACCAACACAGCCATGTCATCAAAAATATGATAGTGCAGCTCTATGGAAATGTCAGTCTGATGGTCAGTCAGTCAATTGGTCCACCGCATTGGTCCAGACGAATAAACCTTGATAACTACCAAGTGGAACTTTGTGAGAATACAGAAATCTAATAAGATTGGTCTAAGTGATGGGAATATTTTAGAAATATCTATTTTTTTTATAAAACATGCAGTTTTTTAACATTTTGATGAACACAAAGAGATTAATCAACAGGCTATAACACAAAACCATAAATACACATAATGGGAGGAAGGTATATATAGTCATATTGATGATATACATGTTAGAAGTAAAACCAGATTAATCTGTCCAAACTAATCAAACAAAACAAGAGCTCATCATGGTGCCTTGTCTTCCAAAACAACAACTGCCACTGAAAATAGCAAAACTTTGAAGTCTTCCTCTTTGTTAGGTATCTGGCGGGCAAGCAGCAACCAACAGCGACGTCACCTGTTGGTGTGTGAACGATATAAAGCCTCGAATTCAGATACAGGCCGGGGCCATCTTGCTAGTTCCGAGCCGGTAGTGACCATATTTGGACGAGCTGGGGAGGAGCGAGCGGTGGATCTGACTCGATCTGATTGGAAACCCAACAATACTACTTCCCGCCCACCGATATCGTTAACCTGACATGCACCACAGGCCTGTCAATCAAACAGACACGCCCCCAAAAACACATCTTTTTGAAGTTTATTTTCTAATTAATGACGGGATTGTTTTCAGATGGACCACCAGAAAATGAATAAAAAGCTTAAACTAGCTTTTTCATCAGCACTTTTATATACAGTCTATGCTGGCAACTGACAACCAGCACAGGGGAGCACCTGATGAAATTAATGTGTCGGTTTTGTCCCAAGCCGCTTTTGTGTTTCACTGTATCTGTTGTCTTTGGCCCAGAATATCACCCTTCACACTATCCAACCACAAGTGTTTTCCTCAGCTTGGAGGAATCAGAAGTCGAGCGGGGAGGGCACGAAGAGTGGGAAGGAGAAATGGAACACAGAGGGGAATGCACAGCAGAGTCGCTGGTACGCTGGATAATTAGGCAGCGAAAGGAGAGTGACAGGCAGACGCAGAGACAGGCAAGAGACCGGCTGATTCACAAGCTCGTAGAAAGCAGCAGCCAGCAGCCATCTCAAGACAAACATCTGAGGAACCCTTTTCCAGACAGATGAGATCAGAGTTTGGTCTCCTCCATAGCAAAGGGAAAGGGGGCTTTACGACAGGCATAATTAAAGTCGCCTCAGACTGAGCACTTTCCTTTTTCCTTAGTCTCTGATTGAGCCCAATTCTCTGAAGTCAGTCCCTTTAGGCCAAGCACTCCGAACACGGGCATGTTAAAGTAGCCTCCTTTTATCCTAATGATCATAACCCATAGCTAATGGAGCACCAAACGCCAGCTAAAATGATTCAAAAAGTGGCTTGAATATATTCAATTATAATGATAGAGTTAGCAATGGCAAAGAGGAGGCAATGGTGACTTTCCAAGTCCTAATTATGCTGTGGTCATCAAGATCATTATTTTTCACATGCATCTCACGACATGGAAAAGAGGACATAATGAGGATCAAACGCACATTCATAGTATCAGGACCAATTTTCATGCTTAAGGTATTTTTTAAGGCACATGTAAACTTCACGTGCAGGTAACAGGGTCACACAAGTTCATGAGCTACTTAACACAAAGATTTCATCTGAACTAAATGATGTTATTATTATATTTTAAAGCTGTGTATCTCATTTATTTCCTTGGCATTTCACCACAAAAATCCAACAAAAAAACATCCAAAAGCAAAAAGGAACTGTGACAAAAATTTAAATTAGCTTCCATTTTTACATCATAGTTGAAATGAGAGTGATATGGATTTTGGAAAAGGGGTGTGATTGCAGATAATGAAAGGCTTCTTCATGCCAAAGGAAAAAAAATCTTTGCATGGAGAAATTGGCACAGAAAGGAAATAAATGCTTGCAGAATTCTCTATTACTGCCTACACACCGGGCTGATGAAATTGTAACAGGCCTGATTATTATGGTTATTCAGGAGTGTAAATTTGTGTAGGCTGAGTGCAGTTCCTTATAATGTTGCAATATCATCCTTTTTTGGACCGTGTTTTTTTTTTTAAAGAAGCAAAACTTATGCGGAGATATATTTAGTGTCGAGAGCAGAATTTGATGGCACTGTTGGTTTGAGTCGGTGAATTTACGTTTGATCTAATAGCTGTTTGATTAGAGAGTTAGTTTCTGTTCTCCTGCTCATGTGTATTCCATGAAGCGGAGAGTGTATGGTGTATTTTTTTCAGGGCCAACACATCGGTGGGTTGATGGAGGATGACAGTTTCCCATTTTTAATTGCCATGGTTCCTGTTGCCTGGTTGCCTACGGGGGACAGGAAGGGTGCAGACACAAATATTCTCTAATGAGTATTAATCTAATCACTGTCTGATATAAACAAGGCCTCTGTAATGATGTCAGACCCCCACTGCCATCACAACCTAACTCTGGCATTTAGGCTGAGGGCATTTGCATTTCCTATAAAAAGGTATTGGCAAATTGAAGGACATTCTTGAGGCAGGAGGGTGAAGGGAGGATAATGATGGCAAGAAAAAATTACCTCCGGTTTATTTTCAAGAAAGTATTTGGCTCTTACCAGAGCAACTTGTCATCTATTAATTATGTGATTGTGTTTCCTTGGGAACTGAATGTGCCTGGTGCCACTGGCTTTGCGATATTTAGAGGCTCGTCATGCCAACAGTGTAGCAACCAAAGAAAGTACATTATTTTCCGAATGTCTGTATAAATCCTAATAAAGTTACTGCACATACAGTTCAAGAAAAATGTGTATGTTTGAAAAGATATTGGCATTGAGGAGGAAAGATTACTTATCTGTTGTTGTCATACACACAAGCAATGGCACTACAACACCAGTGGGAAATATAGCTTCTTGTGTGCTCACCTTAACAAAGAAAACAGTGAAAACTGCACCCTTGTCTGTCTTGTTTACCTCGCTAGATTGAGAGGGTTACCTCCAAGGGCAAGGGGACATGAATAATGTCTAGCACCTGCACCTGTTTCCTCTGGATGATGCGGCTTTAATTACCTCAATTAGCATTTGGGAGATTGTTTGTAAGGATCTGTATCTACAGTGATGGAGCATACGCTCAGAGGGGATGCTAACTCATTGGAAAACACAGACAGATTGTCTTCCACTATAACCTTCTGCAGTAGTTGTGACTCGGAGCGTACTCAGAATGAGTTCTGTGCTTTGCTCAGATGGAGAGATAGCGATAATGTGTTGACACGTGATCAAATAAGATGCCATGCTGCGCAACCTTATGTGGAAGATGCCAGCGCCGTGAAAAAGTATGGAAAGAGCTGTAATCTCTGATCTGCACAACAACACAATGGTATCATTTGTAGATACAAGATTACATAAATATGAACTAGTAGAATTCTCATACTGTCCTCCTCACTGTGAGAGTTTATTAGAAGTCTGCAGAGGGAACTGAAGGTTTCAGCCTTCTTTTGTTGAGTCAACCGGTCCAAAGTTATCCTGCACCATGATTTTGTTCCTGCTTTACCCAGTGATCTGTAACATGTGATTTGTCCCCTTTCATTTCCATAATGGTTTCTTGAGCTCCCTCATGGAAACATATGGAGACCCCTTCTCACTGTATAGGATTTGTCCTGCACTAATGGAGCTGAGATTGGATTCTGGCACTTATGTGAGCCTAGATGATTCCTCCTTTTTAGTGCCGTTCCCCTTTGCCTCATACATAATACATAGGGTTAAAGCAGTATTGCTTTGCAGGAGATCTCATTTATTAACATGGAAGTCTCACAGGGATCAGAAAGCTCAGCATCAAAGTTCGCTCATCATCACCAGGAAGCACTTGGGATTTCCATCAACAGGTGGGACGTGAACTATCATCAGTATTTAATCACCGTATTAATTTAAAATCATCTGTCTGTATATAACAGAAAAAAAACTCCTTCTCAAATGTTCACTGTAAAATGGATCATGTTTACTTTTTTCCCTGACAAAAACGTTTGTAATCTGACATCTGAAATTCAACTCCTGGCTGTCCGGAGCAGAGGATGGTTGGGACATCAAACCATGTGACTCCATGTAAAGACCCCCGTCTGAATCATGGTTCACCTAACCATGATCGTGATCTTTAACTAACCTCGACCGAGTTGTTTGCTGTGCTTAAACCTTAAACTAGTATGTCTTGAGATATGTTTGGAAATGCGGACAGCATAGAGAGATGGACTAAAGAGAAGATAGCTCAACTTTTACCACAGCAGTGACAGATCAGAAAACACCCTTATGATTCATTTTTGAAAGTGTTTATTACTGTAGTTCTAGTATTCGTTACCAAATGTGTAAGTGTGGAAAAGCCAAAACATTTTCACACTGTGGATCACTTATACTTGTAGCACTGGTCGAGGCCTACACAGGTGCCACCACGTTACCTTAACGACTCTCCCTGACTACAAGTTCAAGCAGGAAGAGGCCACTTGAGCCACAGCAAACAGAAAGGGAGGGGTCATAACAGATGATACAGTCCACGTAGGGGATGAAGACGGATGTCATACAAAATTCTCAAGTGCGCTGGCAAAATTGCAACGTGAAACTAAAACTAACCAGATCAAATGTATACAACGTAACAAAAACATGAATCAAGGTTCAGACCAATTGTCCAGATTTTTTTTATGTTTTGACAGTATTTGAAAAACACACCTGTCCGTAAAACTTTCGGTTGTTTAGCAGCTTTGTAGTTATTGGTTATTGTGTAATTGTGAAGCCTCATAGTGCAGCACTACAAATCAAGTAGGGAAAGATGTTTTAAGGCACAAACTCTTGAGAAGTTTGAGTGGATCATTTGGAGCTTTCATCCACATAAGAACCAAATTGTAATTAGATCAAGTCTGGAACACAAACTGAATATTTAACTGAAGCAGAAAATCCCAAACTCCCCCTTTGTATCGAGGAGATAATGGCCTCAGTCTCTGTCTTTATTTCCACTAACCTGTGTCCAACAGCAGCAGGTCTTATAAAACATCTCTTTGCCCCCAGTCTGACCTGAACTCAAGGTACTATGAGCCAAGAGCAATTACCTCTTTATTTATTTATTTATATCTCTCTCTCACTCACTCTCCAAGAGGCAGGAACATCTCCATAAGTTATTTCATTATCTCACTAGCTCTGCCTTGTTTTGTTTTTTTTATCTCCCCGTGTGTATTGCTTCCTTTAGGAGGTCACACCGAAGGGTATGGGATTATCTACTAAATAGAGGGTATTCCAGAAATGATTTTGCAGTCAAAGTGTTTGATATAATAATCTGAGCTGCCGCATGTCTGCAGCATTGATGGGCTACTTGCTAAACGAGTTTGTTTTGGTCATTGCTCTTTGGTAATTTTTCATTTAGATCAGCGGTACATTTAATTGTCTGGTTTCTTTTATGAATGCCTGGATTTAGACTACTAACAGACTGAATTTGATGGTATGAAGTTAATTCAAGGTTGTACAGGTTAATGCTTGTTGAAATAAATTTGTGAACACCCACTGGAAAACATGGTTAAAAATGTTTAAATGGTCAATGACACAAGGGGAGTCTTATATTTAAAAAAAAAAAAAAAAAAAAAAAAAAATTATTTCATTCATTAAACCCTCACAGAGCTCCTTATATTTGGCTACTTTGTTATTTCATAGCAAAGTAATCCACAGGACTCTTTGGTGGGAGATGGTTTAATGACTTTTGACTGTCATTAGGATGCAAACAGAATAAATTATGAGGAACTATTGAGTGTGGGGAGCAATACAAAATCATCTTTTGATTGTCTTATAATGTTGCGTAGGCAGTTGTGTTGTAATTAGCAATACTCAGTAATCTGAGGTAGACAAAACTGTTTTTTCAATGCATCCGTTGATAGTCTCATATCGAGCATTACTCTGGTAAACAACAGTTTCAGAGGTGTTATGCTGAAATTATTCATTCAGTTAAAGCTTAAGTCTTTGTTATTGTTCAAACAGAAGTTAGACAGAAAGTAAGTGCTAAATTTATAAAGGGGCTTTTATTCAAAGACTGTCTTTTTCCTGTGTTTGCCTGTGTTTTATAGATGCTCATGTGACTTTGATCACAGAAGTTCAATTATCGGTATAGAGTCTGATGACCACACGGTGGATTGTAGACCTGTGTAGATTTATTTTAAGTGTGTGTTTGAGAGTGTGTGTGCATACAGTATGACTATGAGTGTTTGAAGGTGTGTGTTCCCGCATGTCTCCGTCCTCTCCTGGTCTGACTCTGTAGTGCTTTGATTTGAGCGCGGAGATCCAGCTAAGACTCGGAGCAAATACACGGATTAGGCCGCAGCAGTGCAGATAACACTCTGATCAAAGTGGCCCTGCTGCTCCGACAGGCACAGAGAGGAAAATATGTTAAAGGAAGAGGCACTCCACACACACACACACACACACACACACACACACACACTTTTTATCTCCACTAACAGACAGACAAAAAGGAGGAGATTGTCCTGTTTTATTTTCCTATTTTCCAACAGCTCTGCTGTCAATAGAGAATTCACTCAAATTGGTCCAGGCAGGTTCCATCATCATGGTCGCTGAGAACAATACTGAGATACTTTTTCCTAATGTAGTACACCAACTCACTCTCCTAATTTTATTTCTTATCATCTCCATTTTACAGTCCTATCATTCTGGCTATCGCTCAACATTTATTAATAACAGTACCAATACCTTGAATTAAATACAGGTTCCTGAATGATATAGGAATTTATTAAATGACACATCACGATACAAATCTTTAGTTTTGCTGCAGATCAGAGGGGGAGACAGTAACCCAGATGGTTTTCTGCCGCTAAAATTAACAAATGTCCCCAAAAAACCTCACATGCAAGTTATTGCTAGAATTGACCTAAGTTCCCTAAATGCCTCCCATGGAAGCTATCAGTGGATACTAAAATTTAAAGATGTTCCCTAAACACCTCACATAGAAGTTATAGCTATACGCTACAATTTACTAATGTTTCCCAAACGCCTCACGTGTAAACACCAGCTAGCCTCCACAAACTGCAGTGCACACAACTCAGACAGGTGTGTGGCCAAAACTTGTTTGAAAATAGCAAAATAAGGTGTTCTAATAGAAAATTAACCTCAGCTAACCAACCAATTACTTTAATCTACTTGGGCGGGTCGCCCAAGTAGAGGCCACACATGCTAAATGCTGAGGGTCAAAGACTGCCAAGATTTACTCCTCATAAATAAAGCAAAAATGATGCCTTCTAAAATGAAAATACATTAGTTTTGTTGCATCAAACAACCAGGCATTTTTGCAATACTATATACTACCGAAGCAATCGGTCAGTAAAACTATCGAAGTTCTGTACTCTTTGACCAACATACACTGAAAAGAAGAAAGAAGAAAGAAAAGAAAAAAAAAAAAAAAAAGCGAGTGCAATTTTTACAGCAACGAGGATTAGTTTGGACACCTCTGTCATCATGAAAAAGGTGTCCCACATTATATTGATAATCCACGTTACACAAAGTGTCACTTAGCTGTACCGGTGCCTGCAGGCTCCATCCACACAGGTGTTTTCACTTACGGTAGCTGATTAAATCTCCCATCAGGACTGTGAGCGCTACAAACTGTGCTTGATTGGCATCTCGCTCATCCTTCTATTGGTTTTGTTGCTCCTGTTACCCGGGGACGACCTACACAGTTACAGGCTTTTTTCACCACAAACCCTGAAACTGAAGCAGTTAAATGGAATTCAGCCTCCATTAATTGTATTATTTTGTGGATTCATTCGCTCATTCTGTGACACATCAAAAGATCTTTTGTGTAAAAAGCCTATTGAACTTAAGAGCCCTGTACTTTGGTGACATCACACGTGTACCAGCATACAGCTCCACCCAACTTCAGTATGATTAAACATCTAATCATGCAAGGTAATTGAAAACACTTGTGCCTGCAATTTATGTTGAATCTGCCCCAAACCCATTTCATGACTTTCCAGGACATTGACATTAATACCCTTAGAAGGTATTAATTATCGGTATGAAATGTTTAACACAGTTAACTTTCCACTGATGTATCACAGTTGTATAATAGCAACTGAAGTGTACTAAACAAACAGCAAGTCAAACAAATAACTGTTTTCTTTACAAAGATTTTGCTTGTTGCACAACAGAAGCTGCAATCAGTGTTTGGCTGTTAAACATCTGAGAGTGCATTTCATTTGCCACACTAACACAGTTTCAAACACATCTATTTTAAATAAGGACCATTGCCATGGTCTAAACATATTTAAATCAGAGTTATACTGACGTGTGAGGGTGCTCCAATTAATCAGCCACCGATTGCAATCGGCTGATATTTGTTCTAAATCGTTTGTCCACCGGTCCCTTAAAAAGGCCAATCAGACAAGCCGATCACATGACTTAAAACTCTGCGCTCAGCTAACACAGCTTTACTGTCTTTACTGGTCCAGGTATTCAACCAGATGTCTGAAGTAGTTTTTATTTTGTTGTTAATAAAAGTCCCGGACTGACTCGAGCCCCAGATACGTGTGCTGCTTTGTGACGTCCTGGTTGCTGGAGCGGAGCAGCAGAACGGTGTGGTGAGTTACGGCACAGAGCCAGAGAAAGCACCATGAGCTGGCTTCTTGCACACTCTGTATGCTGGATTGTTGGATGAAGATGAGGTACAAAGTGGCAGCAACATCAGCAGCCCGGCATCACAGCAGATGAACCTCTACCCATCGGAGCCAGTTGTGTCACGAAGCGGACGCACAATTTTTTTTTGCCAGGACAATAAAAGCTGCTTTCCCGCAAGCAGCACGAGCCTACCTCTGTGCACGTGTAAATGTAGATACTAAGTCACTTGTCAGCACAGGAGGCAATATTGTAGATGAGAAGAGGAACACGCTGTCTGCTAAAATGCAGAGGTGCTTACAGTGGTGTGAAAAAGTGTTTGCCCCCTTCCTGATTCCTTATTTTTTTTTGCATGTTTGTCACACTTAAATGTTTCAGATCATCAAACAAATTTAAATATTAGTCAAAGATAACACAAGTAAACACAAAATGCAGTTTTTAAATGAAAGTTTGTATTATTAAGGGAGAAAAAAAAATCCAAACCCACATGGCCCCGTGTGAAAAAGTGTTTGCCCCCTAAACCTAATAACTGGTTGGGCCACCCTTAGCAGCAACAACTGCAATCAAGCGTCTGCGATAACTTGCAATCAAGTCTTGGGGATCATCAAGATGTTTTCTGGCAAAAATGAGACGAGCCTTAATGTTCTTTTTGCTCAGCAGTGGTTTTCGTCTTGGAACTCTGCCGTGCAAGCCATTTTTGCCCAGTCTCTTTCTTATGGTGGAGTCATGAACACTGACCTTAACTGAGGCAAGTGAGGCCTGCAGTTCTTTGGATGTTGTTGTGGGGTCTTTTGTGACCTCTCGGATGAGTCGTCGCTGCGCTCTTGGGGTAATTTTGGTCGGCCGGCCACTCCTGGGAAGGTTCACCACTGTTCCATGTTTTCTCCATTTGTGGATAATGGCTCTCACTGTGGTTCGCTGGAGTCCCAAAGCTTTAGAAATGGCTTTAGAACCTTTTCCAGACTGATATATCTCAATTACTTTCTTTCTCATTTGTTCCTGAATTTCTTTGGATCTCGGCATGATGTCTATCTTTTGAGGATCTTTTGGTCCACTTCACTTTGTCAGGCAGGTCCTATTTAAGTGATTTCTTGATTGAGAACAGGTGTGGCAGCAATCAGGCCTGGGTGTGGCTAGAGAAATGGAACTCAGGTGTGATAAACCACAGTTAAGTTATGTTTTAACAGGAGGGGGCAAACACTTTTTCACACAGGGCGATGTGGGTTTGGATTTTTTTTTTTCTCGCTTAATAATAAAAACCTTCATTTAAAAACTGCATTTTGTGTTTACTTGTGTTATCTTTGACTAATATTTAAATTTGTTTGATGATCTGAAACATTTAAGTGTGACAGACATGCAAAAAAATTGGAAATCAGGAAGGGGGCAAACACTTTTTCACACCACTGTATATTCATAAGGAAAAATTTGCCATTGATACTTCAAAAGTAAGCTTTGAGAGATATGAAGGACATGAATGATATATGAACAATACAGATCTCTTTCTCTCTGAATAACCTGTTCCCAATAACCAATCACAGGCTGCTATAGTTCAAGTTGTGTCTGTAAAAGAGAGTGGAATATGTTGCACACAAGCTTGGCTACAAAAACAGGCACATCACCTCAATACTCGTGACTTAGCATTGGCTAAGTATGTTTTATAATTGATTTCAAAGTAATTCTACATGTTTATAAAGCTGTAGGGCTGTTATTGTTATCATGTTTCTTATCATTTTATTATCAGAATTTCGGTGTTTTTTACCAATTATCTATTTTGTTACTGTACTCATTTTACTACACTTTAATACACTCAAAATTAGCATTGGGAGTCTATCCTCATTTAGAAATTAGCTTAGTTTTTCCTCTATATTTAATGGAATTGATGTATGTCCTTCATTTGGTGATTGTAGGAGCACATTCACCAGAGAAAATCAACTTCTCTTGTTTTAAAAACCAATTACAAGTGGAAAAATCTGATTCTGACTGTGTACTGTGTATGTGATGTATACTGTAGATGATAATTAAAGTACTGACTTACAGTATTTCTGATATTTAAATTCCTCTCACACCAATCATTAATGTAATTCTAAGTATCACACGACCACCAGGTTGAAAGTGTTTCAGTTCATTAGAGCTACACTCATTCTGCTGCCATATACAGTAGCTATCACCATAGAAACCCCTGAAGGAGTCTTGTTGCAGTCCAGCAGCAGAACTGGAGAGTTTAGTGGGTTGAAGTGAGCTCCCTCCATCAGCACCAGCTCATTACTTATCCATGAAGGACTGTTAACCACACTGAAATAGAATCAGATCTATTTACAACATTGGTTTTAATTAGATGTGTGTGTGTGTGTGTGTGTGTGTGTGTGTGTGTGTGTGTGTGTGTGTGTGTGTGTGTACACACTACAGTGTGGGTGTTTGTGTGTATACGGAGCGTGTTGCTTGTCAGTGGACAGTAGCAACCTTGAAACCTGGGAATCCCATGTGAAACGTGACGGTGCGCTTCGTGTGTTTATCACCTAAGCCTAATTGATTAATGTGTTTCACCGCTGATGTCGTCTAGAAAACAAATGGCCTTCCACACACACACATCGCTGAACTTTATGTAATTAACGCCTGAATGGACCATGTTTTTCAGATGCGCCAGTGCTGATGTGGAAAATAAGAGGGGATTAATGCAACCCTCTGTTAATTCCACAGCCTGCTTCAACACAAGAGGCTGACCCAATATAGACAGTGAATCCTATGTAGTTAATAGGGTAATTAATACTTAAGTCTCCTTAACACTTTACCATTTTCTATGGTACAGTGACACAACACCTTGTGTCCACGAAGGGCGTCAAGGGATTTGGGTACAAATCTCCTCTTAACCATCCAATTATAAAGCTCACCAACACTTATATACTGCATTTGGCTGCTTGCTGAGGCAACATGTTGTTTAGAAAAGAGATATTCTTATTCAAGATGATTATCATCTCATCACTGCAGTTTTAGAATACATCTTCAGCAGTGAAGGCATCTGAAAACACAGTTTTGAGACGCATTTGAAGATTGAAAATATTTCACATGAATACAGGCACATACAATTTTTGCTAATCTGTTGTCCAGTCAGTCTGATCTTTGAGTAATGCTAAGTATGACATGTGAAGGACTTTACATGATGGGGAAAAATAAGCTAAAAGTCTCCCTGATCAGAGGGATGAATGACAAAGGAAATGGGGAGTGGAGAAGAGAGAGGAAGAGTGTGAGGAAGATTAGGTGAAGGGGAGAGAGAGAAAGCACAGTGTGATTTCCTGTGCGACAGAGCCCCACAGCAGACACGGGAGGAATAGCAGGTTGAATGCTGATATATTTTTCTTTTGTCACATCATTTCATCCAATGTGGCTCCTGTAAGGACATTTTTGTTAAAATTGTTAAAGGTAATTTATCCAATGAATATACAAGGTAAACTCTTTTTTCCACTAATGTTTTGGCCTACATGGGAATTTAATGATCACACAGAAGAATGACTTGGTCTGCTGTGGTTCATCTGAGGTTTTTCGAAGACTGGTACGTGCCAGGCTAGTCCAACACAACTACAAAAAAATGTTAAATAATAAATCAGTTCAAAACATTAAGTAGCTTTTCTTCAATAGGAATAAAGCCACCGGGAAGGGAAAAACATGACTTCACTTTTGTCTACTAAAAAAACCTCAGAGGGCTGCTGGGTAATAAAACTAAGCCTTTGGTAATACTTCAAAAATCCCATTTGATTTAAACAGTTTGGAGCTCTCTTGGCGGCTGTCTTTACACTCTTTGTAGTAAAAACGGAAAGTTCTGGATCACATAATACACACACACACACACACACTTCTTAGACTATCTATTTAAAAGTATTCATGAATATTATATTGTGTATTGTTCTTTTGTTTCCAATCCCCACAGGTGAATGGTTAAATATTCATTGCTGCACACTAACTGCATTGTAACTTACAGATATGCTTTTTAATGTCGCAGATGGGAATCAAATCAACACTAATAATAAAACAATTTTAAAAAATCTTTGCTACTAAAATCTGACCTTTCTCAATGCAATATGATATGACTTACTGGAACTGTATGTTTGAAGAGATGCTTTGGACCCAATCAATCAAATGATAAATCAGTCACCATGTAATCAGGCCTTAGAATGATATGCAAAAATGAATGACCATGAGGGAATCGGTTTTCCATTGCTATTGATGGAAAAAGTTCAAACCAGTCCATTTAAATTCATCTCTCAAACAGGCCACTCTTACTTGCTGCTATGATTAAAGTGTAAATGCAAACACTTCGGTTGGTCACAGCAGGATAAAGATCATTTCATTGATGGCAGCAGGTGAAGGACAGACTGTTGACAAAATAGCTACCACAGCCAGGTGTAGCTATTCTGTACTGTAGATGAGAGTTAATAGGAAAGAAAGGTCTCATAGCTGATCTTGGAAAAAGAGGAAAACATTCTGAATTTTTTTTTTTTTTCGAATGAGGCAAGTTATAAAGTGCTGTATAGTAAAAGTAGCTATTTATTATTTAATCAATATTACTTTAATGTGAATGTTATTCGAACAAACAGTTTTCAAATGTGAAAATTAAATGCCTGAGAAAAACAAACTAAGGGCTTGTAGCCAAAACATGAATGTATTAAAACCATTTTCAGTCGTCTTGCTAATAGAGATTCTTGTCAATAAGATCTTGAAAACCACATTGAAGGACTTATTCAATATAAGTTACACTTTATATATTAAAGGTGAATTATTACTGGAATCTTCATCAGATTCTGTGGGTCTGTGTCACCAAAAAAAAAAGAGACACCTACCAACTCTGTTTAGATTTCCTGTCTGCATGGAGAAGTAATGAAGAAGAAAAAACACTGTCTTTGTAACAGAAAACAAACTTCACTTTCAAACATCACTACCGACTGAAACGTGTCCGATGGAACATGTGACTTTCTTTTGGTAAAACTTACTCAAATAAAACAAGATGGATTATTGGATAACGTTGTAAAAGTGGCTCACTCAGCCAGTGATTTTCAGCCGGCAGTGAACATACTAGTACATTAGCTCGCTAGTAACAAGCTAGCTTGGCTGACCCCATTGGTAACCTGACCTACAGCTTTACAAGGTGCAACTGTCATCAGAGACTCTGAGCAGTGAGTCCACGATGTCTCCTTTAAGTCACCAGTTTTAAAGTTTCAGTACTGCACTTGTATGAAATTTAGAAATAGTTCCACACGGGCATTTCTATTTGTGTTATTTGGGGGTATTTTTCCTCACAGTCATATATGGATCAAACAAGCACAAAGACATTTTTTACATTACTACAATATAGCAAACATTATGCCACATTATATAGCAGCCATATCTTTTTCCAGTATACTAATGTGAATTCCCTTTTAGTAGGGTTGTGTTGTAGCTTCACCTGTAAATACATTTTACGACAGATTTGTCGTATTTCACGCCAGAGGATGTTGTGAATTTCTCCTGTGTGCTTGCATTGGGATGAAACTTTAGTTAGTCAGGAACGCGATCCCGTGAACATCTGACATCTAAGTGTCCTCATCAAAACGTGACGTGCGTTAAAAGGTAACATTCAAATTGGTACATCTCAGAATAAAAATCAACTGAAATGACAACAAATTTCAATGGCATGACGAGTCAGACATTTAATCCGACACTAAAAGAGCTGAAAGGTCAGTGTGGTCAACAGAACGGCCACAATACTCACAGACTGCTCTACATACTCTGCATCTGGGGAACAAGAGCATTTTCAACCTTTATGACACATCTGAGGAAAAGCCTATGAGACAAGTGTGACCACTCTCAATTGTGTGCCTCCTCTAAATGTGATGACTACACACAACGATGCAGCACAATAGTAAGTGGCATAGCCGGGTCCAAATAATCAGCTGAATGAATGCATTTTTCAGACACCATTATTCGGATGTGGCGATGCGCACACAACAAACGCACCCACAACAAACGGAGGCATCTGGAGGAGGAAAAAAAAAGTTCCTTTCACTGAGCTGGCATGATAAGAGCGTCTGTATTTCCACTCCCTTTATCACTTCCCGTCCCAGACAATGGATTGAATTTCAAAAGCCAATAAACAAGGGAGATGTCCATTCTGCATGGCAGTTATCACAAGCCAGCGTCCCACTCTCATTTGCCCACCCCTCCCTCTCTCCTTCCCTCCCTCCTTCTTTTCCTTCCCCTTTTTCTGAAATGAGTAGGAAAAGAGAGATGAAAATTAAAAGTGGGGAGGGAGAGCTGGGAGAGAAGAAAAGGAGCAGAGGAGATGAGACGCCTTCATGCTCTGGCTCTTCTTTCATTGGACTGATAAAGGAAAGCATCAAGGCCAGGGGTGGATGTGTATTTTTTTCTGTTAACTGAATGAGGCTTTTGAGGGTGATAGTGAGGAGCCGCTCCCCTGAGAGATGTTTGGAGGAACGGGGAGTGGTGAGCCAACATAATAAATATTCTTATCTGTTATTGTCATTGTAATGGGACAGGGCAGAGGGAGGGAGAACGCGACAGCGGATAGCTCTGTCGGTGCCAAGGGACCTGACTGTTGACATGCAGAGGAGAGAAAATCAAAAGAGAGACGGAAAGTGAGAGGGGAAGGAGAGAGCAAAAAAGATTTTAAGCCAGAGGGAGTTGGCGTGTAATTATTGATGGGTCGTCCTGGTAGGGAAAGAGGATATAAACAAGGAAAGGTGACAGTGAGGCTTTTCTCCCGCAGCCTATTGCTTTACTGTATCGCTCACTGCCAGGTGTTCTCAACAGGCGCGAGGAGGTCTAGTTAAGTTCAAAGGCATTATAATAAATGGGCAATTATATCGGCTTTCTTATAGCATCACTTTGAGGACACATTAGCTGTGCAACTGAAGTATGTGAAGGCCTAACAGACGAGCACACTTGTAATTATACCTGCAAAGTTTTGCACCTAAAACCGTTCATTACCACAATCAGTAGATTCTTTCAAAAATAAAAATCTATAATTAATAATAAAGGGCGCTCACGTAGAGTTCAACAGTGATGAACTTTCAACATGCAAATATATGCTATTGACCAATTACAAATTGCATTGACGCTGCTGGTTGCTGAGGGAAATGACATCGAGAGAGGAAGCTAAAGCTCAAGACTCCAATTGGGTATATTGTTAAAACATTTTTGTTACCTGTACTAATACCTTGACTTAAGTACTTTTTGGGGGTACTTTTTTTCTATTCCAATTGCATAATATTTATTTCAAGAAAGAGAAAATTACATAAGACATTACATTCTTTTAGTACTAAGCTCTTGCAATAAGCACTTGCTTAAGGTTAGGAAATGATTGTGTTCATGCTGGAAAGACACAATTATGGACTGTTAGTGGAAAACAGGAAGTGAACAGCAAACTTTCATGTCAACATCTAGGGCCTGATTTACTAAAGGTTTTCGTGTGTGTTTTCACATGCAAACTTCACATCACCTAGCAAAAAAATGTCCAAGCTGATCTACTAACAACATGCGGTGAGGATTGCATCTTTCAAATGTGCAATATAACACACGTCCACTTTGCGTATTTGCCTGCATGCATATGTAATATTGGGCGTTTCTATTGAACGTGCAAAATACTGGGAGGGGAAATGCACATACATAAATTTAGTACTCACATTGATATTTACTAAAACCTGAAAGTAGAAATAGTAGAAGTGATTGCGTTTGTATTTTGGTACAACTGAAAGGTGTGCAAATCTGTTGAGACGGCTGCTCTTATTATTGTGGTGAGAAGGAGACGCAGGAAAGCAAAGAATATGTCGAGAACGTATTTTTCCACCCGTTTAAACATTTCTGAGATGTCAGAGGCAAAAAAATATTTAGACATATCGTTTGTCCAGCGATGACATTTCTGAGTTATTGAATGAACTGAATGGTGATTTACAGCCAACAACAAGGAGGAGCCACGTAATACCAGCAATTTAAAAAAAAACATCTCATAACTACCACAGCCACTACAGGGCTTCGTCACTTTTACGAAGGTTGTTGGCACACATTATGCAAATACCCTGATATATGGAAGCTTTTTTTTTTTAAGAATGGTCGACTAATGATATCAAACCATCTACGTTAAAAATAATCTTGTCAATCACATAACACACTTCACAAAAACACCCGGGGAGGTTCACTCTGTGGACCCATAAAGAGGCCGTAGTTGAGTCAGGAGGCTTATAGAGCACCAATCCATCTGAAGATCTTGAGGAATGCTGCCCAGTTTCTCCTCCCTGGGAAAGACCCCGCTGATGGCCTCCTAATGGAGCGTCATTTTGCACACGTTGCCTCCCCTTCACATATTATCACCCGATATATTGATTCATCATCTGTACAAACCACGCTCCGAGACTGCGCTCTCTTTCCCCCTGTTAAATGGTCAGCTGTGGACCGTTAATGTGAGTTATCATAGTATGGCTCCACCTATAGACTCAACAGACTATGGTTTCCATTGCCCAGTGGACAATTACAGTGTCCAGTGTGCAACATGTATTTTCAGCTAAATGGACTTGCTGTAACATATCACTTCAGCCCTGGGACCTATATATACATTCTCTTAACAAGTTCTTGGTACATGTGATGTATATGCCATTTAAAGCACACCCTAACTCTTTGCTTTATAGACAAGACGTCACGCGGAGCTTTGAAAACATGAAATAGCCTGTGTTCTGCAGGTCTCACCACCTAATACGCCGACACGTCAAAGCTCCTCTGAGGGCCTGCCTCGCTTTCACTTGTTTCCTGTAAAGATCACTGTACAGAGCTGTACAAAGCTTTTGTGTGTGTGTGTGTGTGTGTGTGTGTGTGTGTGTGTGTGTGTGTGTGTGTGTACTGATTATGTGTTTGTAGTAAGGCAGAGAAAAAAAGTGTGGTTCCTTAAGTTTGCATGTGTTCAGATGTGCATACAAGTTGCTCTATCATTTGTATTATAAAAATCCACCTACGCTATTGACTTTGTGGTACAGCCTTAAAAAGAACAAACATAAACTCATGCATTCACACAAGCAAACATGGACATACAGAGTTCTCTGTCTTATTGTGATTTCCTTGTAGTTTAGGCAAGCTGGCTGCCAGCCTCCATGCTCAGTCTGATCAATTATTTAAGCTACCTTGAGCTCTCTGGGTTTTCCCAGGATTTATTAGGTCCACCTGCTGGAAGTCTGGCACAATGAAAAACATGATGCATGGAGAGAGCGAGAGAAACAAATACTATAGAGACTCATCAGCCGTGTGCCACTTGATGCCAAGCGAGGAACATGTGAAGTGTAAGATCTGATTTTTAAAGCAGCGTACGAGATGATGTCTTTTCTTCTCGGCGGAGAGCATGCTGCAGGAAAGTTTGCCGAGTTGAGTACCCAATTCTTCTGGGTATGATGGTGCAAATGACATGATGGCAGACAGCGCGCGAGATGTGTTGTTTTTAACTGGAAAGAATGGGATGTGGGGGAATAAAAGACAGTGTGTGTGTTTGTTTGCTTGTATCCAAGAGTACATGTGTGCAGATGCTGCTTAGCATTTGTGTGTGTGCACATGTTTTCTCCCACACAGTGGCAGCCTGCAGCAGTAATGAACGGGGCCTGGGGATAGCTGAGAGGATGGGAGGTGGCAGATCATAAATAATCATTTATCCCACCGTTTCCCCTACTCCGCTGCCTGACAGACCACTGGGTACAGGCAGGGAGCAGCCAGCAGCGCGAGCTGAGACGCAGCTGCACCAGCCAGGACGCATATGTGGCCTCAACGCTTTGGGGCAGATTCTCTTCACAGCACGTCCATCTCACTGATACTCCAGTGAAATAAGCAAGAACAGAAAATATAAAACAGCAAAGATGAGTTGCAGCCCATGAAAAACAGAGAAAATTTGAAAGGAAGAGCCAAGCAGACAAGCCATCTGACGAGAGAGTATGAAGTAATGATGAATGAAAATCAAAAGCTGGTCTGTATTGTTGTGTGCGTTATTTATCTTAAAATCAATAGCTACCTCACCCATTAACGTTTAATGTGTACTTCCAATTGGAGCCTGAAATTAAACAGTGCTGGAGGAAATCAACAGCACATAATGGCAAAGCCCTGGGGGGCGAGATTCACTCATAAACACAGGTTTGCCGTTCCACAGGAGGAGTATTGGCTCATGAGTGGCAAAAAATTTATTCTGAACACAGGGGTGATAAACCCAAGATCTATGGTGCACTTAAGACCATTGTCAAAAAGCTTAGGGCTATTAGTCAAGCAACATGAAGCATTCACAGTAGTGTAGACTATTGAAGTGCAATGGCTTCCATGTCACAGCAGCATGATGCTGATAAAAGCAGAAGCATCGAAAGAGATATTGTACTCTCTTGGTATCCACAAGTCCCACTGCTTCCAAATTTTGTATTGCATTTACATTTGATGAGGATATTTTTTGTGTGCACAGACATGGGAATAAAACAGAACATTTCCAGAAAAGCACATTATTCAGACTTGTACAGGGATAGTCTGACACAGAGAGGATTTTTAGAAATGCCATTTTAAGCCAGAGGATCAAGACTTTATCTTCTCTTCTTTCTTTCCTTTTTCTTCAGCTTCTGTCTGTCTAAGTCTCTGTCAGTCTGTCCGACTACACAGGCATATGTGTGAGCTCCAACTAATACAAACTACCGTGACTGCGCTCAACACTCAAAGAGCAACATTAATCAGCGCTCCAACACCTTGGTCTTCTCCAGCCAACCAGAGTAAATCAGCAAGAAGTTGGACAGAGAGAAAAGAGGAAATGGCTTTGATTTAATTTATGGTTTCCGCTTTCATGTCGCCACATGCCTGACTAAGTGTCAAAGTGGCATTTATGATGTATGAAATTAAATTACAGAGGAACACCGCCACACACAAAGCACAACACACCTGC
Organism: Embiotoca jacksoni; assembly: GCF_022577435.1. Classification (NCBI taxonomy): domain Eukaryota; kingdom Metazoa; phylum Chordata; class Actinopteri; family Embiotocidae; genus Embiotoca; species Embiotoca jacksoni. The sequence continues at coordinate 6,895,410 of NW_027185229.1, read as the reverse complement.
AATGTTTGCTCACCTCAGCAGCTTTACTCAAAAGGGTCTTCATTTCTCTCTTTCTGCCCATTTCTTCACTGTCAATGTTCCACAGCAAGAGATCAAATCAAATCTTTATAGGGCTTATCATCAAACAGCAACCTGCACTTTATATGGATCAACATTTGGCTTCTTTTTTCTTTCTTTTTTTCAGTGAATGATATCAAAATAAATTTGACCGAAACCTGAGAGAAGAGAAAATGGATTTGATAAAATAATTAACATTTTGATGAAAATGTACCTTTATGTTTAACAGCTGTCAAGGACGAACTAGGAATTCTATCCAAAACAGTCAGAAAAGCTCCCACAGCTACATCTCACATTTCTCACAATTCTGCCTCCAATCAAACAGAATATGACAGAAGATTAATGACCCACCTGAGTCACAGAAATTGATTTGAATATACTGAATATACCATCCAGGGTTTTCCCCACCATTATAACACACCAAGCAATTTTTCACAGGACTATAAACTCTGTTTTACCTATGTTTGGAGATTATTATTTTCATGGAAGACATTGCATTTTTGAATAAATACTGTAATGATAATATTCCAAAACTTTGTGAAAATGCGTAGGTTTCAGTAAAATAAGTCCCCACCAGCCTTTACTGCTACCACAGCACCTATAAGCCCTCCACAAACCTGGGAAAACCCTGCTAACCACTCTTCTTTTCAGGGACCAGTGCAACAGTGGTCCGACAGGGACAAGCAGTAAAAACCAGAACTTCTCCAAAAATAATGATGTGACACTTTATGAATCCCAACTGAGAAATTCTCTTTATGTTCTCTCCTTCCAGGGGGTTCAGAGCAGTGGGTCAGATACAGTTCAATGACACTACAGCTGAGCTGCTCATTTGTTTTGTTACACTCTAAAAGGTCTTTACACACTGGGGGCGTTTTTTTTCGTGCGATTAATTCGCACGGCAATATATTTTATCGAAGTGTTTTTGTCATGAGTACTTTCCCACAAAACGCAAATATTACACAGTTAAATAGCGTTTGGTTTTTTTCTGAAGAAGGTCCATTTTTCAGAGCTTACACAGCACAAGTAAAGGAATCAACTAATTGTGTGGAAAAGTAACGGACATGACATCACAACTCCAAAGACAATGTTGACTGTGTGCGTCTCCAGCGAGCCGGTGTTATCCGACAAAGGGCGCAAAAATTACAAAATAAACAATCTCACAGACAATGTATGGACCAGCATCGAACAACTAGGCTGTCAGGACAGCTAGTAGTTTATATAGTTTACTTTTGGATGTAGCAGAGTTGGTCGTAACCAGTCAACAGTGTCACAGCCGGTTTGTCTCACAAACCAAAATCTCCTCTTCTTTTGCAAGGTCAAGAGGAGCAGGACAAGATAGTCATCACTGTATGAAGATGACTCAATCATTTTTTCTGAAGGAACTGACAAAAATATATTCAAACTACTGTCCACAACATTTAACAGCTGATGCAAATTCTCATCAATGATGGTATGAATAGTTTTTATGCAAACTATTAGCAGGCAGGTATTGCACACTCTGGTTTAATTTACTTATCACACCCCTGGTGGTTTAAAGGCCTTTCAAAAAGAATAAGGTGAAATAATAAGGGTTGGTCTGTTGCTAAATTAAAAGATTTACTGTAATTTGTGGCATTAGTTTTGGTTAAATACTTGCTTATAACAATTGATTATTAGAGATATGATATCTTATTCTAACCACACAGCTATGTTGAAAAAACGGGCCAGATTAGTTAATGCTGCTTTGACTGGCTCTCTGGAGTGTCTGGCAGACCACTGAGCTGGCACTCGGTCCATTAACACTGATAATTCTGCTGCACTGTGGGTTTTGCATGCTTGTACATGGTTCAAACTCATTTTGGCTCAGACTGAAACATCTTAACAACAGTTGAGTACATTGATAAAATCTTGCACAGCCATTCTTGTTCCCCAGTCAACCCAGTCTCACATCAAAATGTGTGATAGCGACGTTGGTAAACAGAGAAAAATGTATTTGTTTCACAATAACGGCTCACAAATTGAGATACCTTCATTTTTTTGGTCTACTCTTTTCCATTGGCCTTCATCTATGCATGTACGTCATGTGACCATCCAACAAAGCCATGAAAATGTCCTACCTGAGAAATTCTTATTGTCTCTTCTGTCCTCAAAACCCCCGTCTCCACCTTCCCTGGTCATGCTGACCTCAAACATTGCAACGCCCAGCCAGTCATACAGTAATTATGACTTGCAAAGTTACAAGTTTACATGGATTCAACGTAGGTATGACCTGTTTTTCCAGGGTCACTGTGCAATATTCAAATTATGCAGCTTTCTGTCACAAAATGACATAAATACAAGTTATGAATGCAAGGAATAGAGAGACTACGTTCCTTTTCTATAAGCTCAAATTCTACATATCATATACAGTGGGTACAGAAAGTATTCAGACCCCTTTACATTTTTCACTCTTTGTTTCATTGCAGCCATTTGCTAAAATCAAAAAAGTTCATTTTATTTCTCATTAATGTACACTAAGCACCCCATGTTGACAGAAAAAAACAGAAATGTAGAAATTTGTGCAAATTTATTAAAAAAGAAAAACTGAAATATCACACGGTCATAAGTATTCAGACCCTTTGCTGTGACACTCATATTTAACTCACATGCTGTCCATTTCTTCTGATCCTCCTTGAGATGGTTCTACTCCTTCATTGGAGTCCAGCTGTGTTTAATTAAACTGATTGGACTTGATTAGGAAAGGCACACACCTGTCTATATAAGACCTTACAGCTCACAGTGCATGTCAGAGCAAATGAGAATCATGAGGTCGAAGGAACTGTCCAAGGAGCTCAGAGACAGAATTGTGGCAAGGCACAGATCTGGCCAAGGTTACAAAATAATTTCTGCAGCACTCAAGGTTCCTAAGAGCACAGTGGCCTCCATAATCCTTAAATGGAAGAAGTTTGGGACGACCAGAACTCTTCCTAGACCTGGCCGTCCGGCTAAACTGAGCAATCGTGGGAGAAGAGCCTTGGTGAGAGAGGTAAAGAAGAACCCAAAGATCACTGTGGCTGAGCTCCAGAGATGCAGTAGGGAGATGGGAGAAAGTTCCACAAAGTCAACTATCACTGCAGCCCTCCACCAGTCGGGGCTTTATGGCAGAGTGGCCCGACGGAAGCCTCTCCTCAGTGCAAGACATATGAAAGCCCGCATAGAGTTTGCCAAAAAACACATGAAGGACTCCCAGACTATGAGAAATAAGATTCTCTGGTTTGATGAGACCAAGATTGAACTTTTTGGCGTTAATTCTAAGCGGTATGTGTGGAGAAAACCAGGCACTGCTCATCACCTGCCCAATACAATCCCAACAGTGAAACATGGTGGTGGCAGCATCATGCTATGGGGGTGTTTTTCAGCTGCAGGGACAGGACGACTGGTTGCAATTGAAGGAAAGATGAATGCGGCCAAGTACAGAGATATCCTGGAAGAAAACCTCTTCCAGAGTGCTCTGGACCTCAGACTGGGCCGAAGGTTCACCTTCCAACAAGACAATGACCCTAAGCACACAGCTAAAATAACAAAGGAGTGGCTTCGGAACAACTCTGTGACCATTCTTGACTGGCCCAGCCAGAGCCCTGACCTAAACCCAATTGAGCATCTCTGGAGAGACCTGAAAATGGCTGTCCACCAACGTTCACCATCCAACCTGACGGAACTGGAGAGGATCTGCAAGGAAGAATGGCAGAGGATCCCCAAATCCAGGTGTGAAAAGCTTGTTGCATCATTCCCAAGAAGACTCATGGCTGTACTAGCTCAAAAGGGTGCTTCTACTCAATACTGAGCAAAGGGTCTGAATACTTATGACCATGTGATATTTCAGTTTTTCTTTTTTAATAAATTTGCACAAATTTCTACATTTCTGTTTTTTTCTGTCAACATGGGGTGCTGAGTGTACAATAATGAGAAATAAAATGAACTTTTTTGATTTTAGCAAATGGCTGCAATGAAACAAAGAGTGAAAAATTTAAAGGGGTCTGAATATTTTCCGTACCCACTGTATGTACTTTCATCCCAATATAAAACCTGTCTTCATATTGCCCACAACACAGTCCACAATCACAGCAGCTACATGCATAATTTAGACAAAATATAGACTCGGAGCCCAAAAAAAAGACCCTTCAGATAGAAAGGAGGAGCAAACTGTCAGGCTGCCACTTCCGAAGGCTGCGATCCTTAAAACTAAAGGCAATCTGTTCAGATCACTGCAAATAAGAGTTAAAATACACCTGCGGTCTTTTTGTAGTGAGGTTAATGGGGAAATGTTTCATTGAGAACATTTAAAACTTTCCATTACAAATTAATTTTGGCCAGTTTGTCATTTCTCTTCACTCTGTTTATTTTTTACAAAATGGATTGAGTCAAGCTTTGATTGTTGTCTATAAGTAACAACATACTGTGTTTAACAATACCAGTGCAGAGCAATGAACAACTAAACACAAAAGTTCAAATTCATCTTTTAAGTTTTTTCTGATGTTCTGTTGTAATTCACTGCCGTATGTACGAGTCACATTTCATAGCCTGAAAGTTTTGTCAAAATTATTTCATAACCATCTCATCACAATTATTTGAGATGATTATAATCATTTTGCATAATCATCAGAATCATTTCTATTAATCTGTGTAAAAACAGGTGGATGAAAACTAATAGATGTCATATTTCCATCATTTTCTATAGTTTGAGATGTGACTAGTGCTCTTGCTCTTTAATGATGTCATTTAACTAAGGTGGAGAATTAGCGCCCCCAACTGTTTACCTGGAAGCGCTCTGATATTTGACTGACTCGCTTTTGATGATCAAAAGCCAAGCACCAAGAAGCTGCTCTGGCAACATTTTGGTATTAGGCCAGATTTTTTTTTTTTTTTTTTTTTTTTTTTTTTCAAGAAGAAGAAAAGCCTGATTCCTAGAAGGATGCGATTTTTCCAATTTACAGCAACAAGCTGATTGTCAAAGTACAATGAACAGAAAAAGACAATTAAATTGATTGCAACTGATTGTATGACAATTATTTGTGATAGCTCTAATAACCATTTTTGTTATTTCCTTCCTTTCACTCTATTTATCATTTAGTGAAAGCCAGGTTTACTTTTCATAGTGGCTGAAATAGTAAAATGCTGAAAAAAAAGCTTCTCTATCACCAGTGGCTGCTGTTGTTATTGTACATGTCCAAAGAGTAATGTTGTCTAGCATTATATTAACTAAATAAATAAATTTTTGTCTGATACAACTTTGTATGACTGAGTAGCTTTCCTGGCCTATCATGTGCCAGTAAATGAACTTCTAATGAAGACAGTTTGACCTATAGCATTTTAGATTTCATGCAGCACTTAGCTGTGACCAGAGGCGTTAATCTTTGGCTAAAATTCAACCTGGCCCTTCCGATCTGAATAATGAGGCTTCGTCTAATCCCCCGCCTGCGAATGCTTCCCCTCTTCTCCTCTGTGCTTGCACTCCTCCCGCTCCAACTTACCTTCCTTAATCTTGTGTCTGCTTCTTCTCACAGGCAGTGGCCTCCTTTTTTTTTTTTTTTAACCAGGGTGAAAATCTGCTGAGTAACTCCCACCACCACCCAACCAACCCCCTTCCTACTCCTTCATCCTCACCATCACCCTGCACACGCACGCGCACACACACACCCACCCACACCCACCCACACACACCCACACACCTACACACACACACACACACACACACACACCTACACCTACACCTACAGAAAGTGATGGGAGGAAGAAGGGAGGAGAAGGTGAAGGGGGGTTGCTGCTGCTGCTGACGTTACGCGGCTCACAGGACTTGCCCGTAAATGAACTCATTTTTCATCCTGCCTCTCTCCCTCCTCCCCCTCCTGTTAATGACTGGCACTTTCCTCATACAGAGCGCCGGCCCTCTGAAGAGCCTGGCGAGTGACAGAGGACCATTCATCTCCTCGTGACGGGGGTGGGGGGAACGGGGAGGTGGGTGGGGGTGGGGAACGGGGTGAGAGCAGGAGGTAGGGCTGGCAGACGGACATGCGGACAGATGCAGGGGAAGAAAGAGACGGAGACAGGTTGCAAGCAAGGCTAGATTAAGGAACACTTCTAACAGTGGGAGCCGGTGAGAGATAAAAGAGTATAGGAAAGAGGAGCTGGCTACCACAGATGGGACAGGCACATGACCTTACTTTCTTTCTGATGTGCAGAACAGCTCAAATGGCAGATGTACCACCTAGTAATTCAATAATCAGCATATTTTGATATTGATTTTTTTGTTTTATCTTTGATCAATACAATAGACATCCACATTTATCCAGCTCATGAAAACTTTCTTACTTGCTGTTTAAACACCTGGTACCCACTTGGACTTTTCTGATAAATATCCTCTGAAGCACATGCAGTTTATCTTGAAAGAAAAGAGCCCCATCAGATTGTCTGGCGGAGATACAATGCTGCTGTCAGGTTCAAAACTTCTCTCCACAATGTCAAGCGGAGAAAATTAGCTGAGATTTTAGATCTTCTTCTAACCACTCAGAGGAAGCGAAGTATACCTAAAGGAAATCAGTCCATCATCATCATCATTTCCAGTCAATTTAAGTCAGAATTATTTGTGGTAATTTCAACAACCAGCACAATGTCCACATGAAAAACAGAAGAGATAATAACAGGTGAATTTAACAGTCAATTGAATATGATGATTGTGTGTCGGATGCACCAATGAGAGAGACAGAGCCCAAGCACAATCACAGTCTACTCAAACTAATTTTTGTTTCACTATGTCACTGTGTGCACAGTATGTATTATCAAAGCCTTCCCTCCTTGAAGCTTAAAAGAAAGCTGTTCAAAGTAAGACACAGTTGCTCTGGTCAGCTTAAGTTGATGAGACAGAATCACCTTTCTTTTGTTAAAGAAAAAAAAAGGTGCTACAATATAAAAGAAATGAGGTGCAAACCAAACATTTGAGACTTCCTGCTGCGCATAAACAGATCGCAGCACACTGACGTGCACAGAGCAGCGGGAATCAATAACTTCTGTGAGTGAATATTTCAAGATTCATGCATGATCAACATAAGAACCCGAGTTACAGACATTTTAGTGCCCACTGGTACGTGCACATTTGCAATTTCAGCATAGGCTTGATCAGAGAGCGCACATCAAATGTGTCAAACACAGGAAATCGGTCATGGACAGCCTTAAAATGCTTCAGAAAGCCAGCGGCCAAAGCAAACATGAATTCACAACAGAGGACACGCACTCAAAAGGACACACACTATGACCACAACAGTAGGAAGCAGATGCTGACAAAAAATGAACCCAATCTAAGAGCAACAGAGGGCGAGGCGATACAACATAATACGCTCCTCTAAAGGCACATCAACACAAATACACAATCCATAATAGTAAAACAGCTCCACCAAAACATTAAAACAGCGCTGCACAGCCACAGTGCATTTTACAGTAGAGTACTGCACAGCCACAGTTCATATTACAATAACACAGTATATAATGATAAATGATATTGCCTTACCTTCATGCAGTTAAGAAGCTTCTGACTTGTCTCCACAATCCTGTCAATCACATCGTCAGTCCACCTTCATTAGGACCTCTTCCTCCGTCACCATCAGCTCCAACTCATCTCCATGCTGGGTGGAGTAACTTTCCTCACCTCACTTGTAAGCAGCAGAAAGTAAACAAAAAGCGTGAAGGCCAAGCCTATTGCATAATACACCTGAACGAACCATTTAAACTGCCTCGTGAGCAAATAGCAGCACAGTTCTTGCATTTCATTCATTTATAATTGCTCTAACTCCACCTGACCCGCTTCTTCCTGCGGCTCCGTTGACCCGCTTCTCGAGGCTTTTTGTTGTTTGTCGTCAGTTTCTCTCAACAAGTCCAGTGTACACGGCCTCCTCTTGTTTGTCTCGGTAGTCTGCCTCTGCAATGTGCGTGTCGTCACCCATACTAACGTTAGCGCTGCTAGCTGTAGCCGAACTCGCGCGAATAAATGCGTTATTTTTGCACACCTGTCACCGTCACCTAACAGCGCTTTGTTGGTCTTTCTCCTCTTTTTCTCTGCTTCCTTACACCTGCACCCTTTGGTCGCTTGCCGCCCCCATTCATTTCCTAATAGCCTGCAACACTGTCATAATTTCATATTTACATTTTTGCCCTCACTTGACCTCTCCAGCCGCAACAGATGGGAACAGAGAGGATTCTGGGAGAAAATGTGTTTATTAAAGGTGCAATTGGGCTGATTTAAAATGTTTTGGGCTTCGCCAATAACTTTTGAATAAATTAATGCCGTAATGGCCTGTAGAAGGCAACCTTTCTGGTATTTGTCCAATCTCCAGAACCATGACAAATCAGACAGACAAATGTAATAATACATTTTTTTGTCTCTAGGACAATTGTCTGGTCAAAACCTCTGCTACATTAGCTATACAGAAATGTTGAGTTTGGTAGCCTATATGCCTACATCTTGTAGGCTACATGGTGGTAAATAAACCACATTTATTTAGTGCTTTTCATCCTTAACAGACTGCTTTGTCTGTTAAGGATGAAAAGCAAATTGCTTTATTTGCCCTAGTAGCAATCAGGGGTTCAGTGTCTTGGTCTACCACAACTTGACACAAGGAGCTAGGAATTCGTCCACCAACCCCGGAATTAAAGGGCAACTTTGTAGTCCTCCTGACCCACGTTATCTGCATGTGTAGATGGTAGAATTGTCTCTCTACGCATCAGCTGAAAATCTGTTGTTCACTTAATTTGCTAGATTCCTCTTTGAGCCTTTAAAACATCACAGCCGCTTCACCTCCCTCTCTGACAGTGGTGCTGATTTTCCAGTGAGAGTGAACATCACTATTTTAACGGCCTTATGTCTATTTCTGTGTACAATTTGGACACCGTGTGGATGTTGCTGATTTGTGCTAAAACGTTGTTTACCTCTATAAACCCAGCAGGTTTTGCACTCTACAAAGAGGATTTCAGGTAAAAACAAAGATACAATTGCAGCTGGTGGAATATACATACGGTGACCTGTGGAGATTTCTAGTAAACAAAAACAGTTGTGTTTGCATTTATTGTTCCTCACCAGAGCACATTGTGTTTAATCTCAAGGTCTAACAAGCACTGAATGCATTTTCTTCCTCACAAACTTTTACAAAGCCAATTTTGTGAATATTTGAAACCTCAATTTGCTAGCTTGCAGTCTTCTTCCCTGCATGTGTTGCAGCATTGCTAAGTTTCTTGGTATAATACAGCCTCTAACTGAATATCAATGGAATGGTGTGCAAATGAAGTCATGAGACATGATTGTTTTTCATCGCAATTGAACATTATAGATAAAATACAAACATTACATACACAATTTTTTGTATAAACTGTGATATTTTTGAAGATTTATATATGAATTCGAGAAAATAGTCCCACATAAGCCTCAAGTCTACATCTCAAATAGCAAATTACTACAAGTGCTTGGAAGATTTTTGCCTTTGGTAGACTAGAATATCGCCCTGAGCTCTGATTAAGAGCACTGTGCACATCAAATACTCCCTCTCATTACATATAATTATATAAAGTATAAATATGCATGAGCCAGTGATGAGCATCTCCATCTCTTGATCACTTTTTGGGGTCGACCTTTTGCTCTTTCGCAGACTCTGAAACGCTGCGTCAAGGCAGGTGTGTTCCAAAATAGAACAAGTGTGATTAAAAATTCAAGCATGCGGTGGAGAAAAACACGCCCTGCTGTTCAACACAAATCTAATTGCGCTGCCTGTTTCCTCTACTATCATATTACCTGTTGGTGGGATGACGGATCGCTGAGCCTAAACAATGCTATTAGGATTCGATGCCCATGACTCAGATCCCAAGTTCAGTTTTGCAAGTAAACAACATTATTGTGATACTGGAGAGAGTGATTAATTATGATTACACAATTATGATTATAAAAGAAGAGATGCTATACCAATGCCTCAGAGGACTTGAGGTATCTTGATTCCGTAGATAATTTTGAAAAAGAAAAAAAGCTATCTGAGAAATGCTTTTTAATGAATTCTGTTTTGTGACCTAAAAATTCATTTGAGATCAGTGCTTTTTCTGGCACTTCCATAAAGTGACAGATGGATAGAGCTGGTTTATGGTCAAAATAGTGCACTAACAATCAAGTCAAACTAAATATATGGGATGAAATGACAGAGGAACAGTTTCAAGCCATAATAATGCAGAAGCATCCTTAAAAGCACAATAAATGGAACCATAAATGAAAAGGCAACAATAAAAAAAAACCTGTTTGAAAAAAACTATTTTCGAGTGAACTGCAGTCTGCACTAGACTACTTGTACGTTTATGAGCAGGTACTTGCACATATGATGAGAAAATGATACCAAACCTCAGAATGCACATGATCTACCATGAGCACATCCATGTTTCTGTATATTTGTTCATGTGCACATGCTGTGAAAAGCAGTTTGTTTTGGGATTTTTGTTTCTCCTGCTGAGTGTGGCAGATGGAGTCAGGCTCAAAGTGACACAGCTATAAAGCAACACCTGGAGGAGATGGGCTGGTCACCGCTACATCTGTGGCCATCAGGAGAGTGTGCATATGGGTGCACGTCTGTGTGTGTGTGTGTGTGTGTGTGTGTGTGTGTGTGTGTGTGTGTGTGTGTGTGTGTGTGTGTGTGTGTGTGTGTGTGTGTCCTACGGCCAACAGAAGTGTTGGCACATTGTGACCAGGGTGATGGTGCCAGCCTGAATTCTCTGTGAGATGCGCCAGAAAAGCAGGAAAACACATCAGCTAGGAGATGCAAAAGAAGAAGAAAAGTAGCTAGGGAGATGTGGACTGCCAGATTCTGCTCTGGTTTAAAGAGGGCTTTTTTTGTTTTTTTTCTTTTCATTTGCTTTAATAAAGTGTTGTTCATAAATAGTATTTAATGAAACAAAATAAGTATTTCTCATATGGCAAATGAATCACAGTAGAGTAATAAGTAGAAATGGCTTTTCCTGAGAACCCGTGGTGTTTACCTTCCTGTTAAAATAAGAGGTGAACAAGGACTGGGACTTTAGCCTCCCTGAGATCTGGCAATTCTAAAAAATAATTACATTTTTCAATGGCCTCTTTTCCTACTTTAGAACAAAGAAATGTCTGGTTTTCTTGATTTAGTTTGAATTGTTTTTAAAAATGATCTCTGGTTGAAACAGGGCAGATTATATTTTATATTGATTTAAAGTAGACACTACATACTATATACACACACGATAGAATAAATTGTAAATACAGCTTGCAATATAAAATAAATGTAGGAAAAATATAAAATTATATAGAGAGGTTCAAACTACAAATTACAAGGTACTTCATTAATAAAATGCAGGGTACTGCAAATTTTTCTGAGTTTAAAGCTATGTAAAACGCTGCAGAGAGAATTGCATGTTACAATGTGACCTTGTTAATTTAAGATAACTGTACTTTAAGGAGCATCTATGCCATCAATGTGACAAACTACAAGCTTCAAAATATAGAAAAAAAAAATTTTAAATGTAAAAACTGTATTCAAAAAATGGATCAATCTTCCTCTCAGTTACAAAGCCTGAATCAGACAAAGATCAGTTAGTCTATCTTGATTGGATGACTTATATAATGCATTTTTGCCTCTTCTGACTCAGTGGTTTTCATCTTGGAAGACTCCTCAGCCTGTTTTAGCAGCCCTAATGCATCTCATTTTAAGTCTGGTGCTTTTGTCCTTAACTCTACTGTGAAACACTTTGTGACATCTGCTGGAGAAAGTTTCTACTTAACCTTCACCTCTGTCCTAAAATACTCTACCATGCCTACTTATATGCAGTCATAACAAAAACTGTGCATCAACACACATGAATTGCTGAGTAAAGTTCCTGCAGTTTGCATGAGAAGTGAGTCCGGTCTCTTCTGCTCCATCTCCCACAGAGCGTGTCCCTACCTGCCCACCTTACTCCACAGTTAGCCATTCAGAGCCCTTTTCCTGTCCCAGCAGCCCACAGCCCAGCCAGTCAGAAGTCATTACACCCGCTATTAACTCCTGCTCAGCTTCATTAGGCATGCAAATTGAGGAGGGACAAAGACTTGAAAAACTTTACTCTGTCTCACAACCTCCTCCTCCTCCTCCTCCTCCTCTCTCTTTCTTTCTTTCTCTTCCTCCCTGCTGCCAAACTCCCACCTGTGTTCAATTAAGCCTGGATCTGTATTGAATAGTCTGATGTGGGAATTTGTGTCGTGTCGCTAGGTATGGAGAGTCTAATAGCCAAAATGTTTGACAACTGGGGGTTCAACAGCATGACCTTAAAGCCCTGAGAACAAAAACTTATGTGATTTCTGACATTATATTGCAGTCACAACAAGCTGTATCCTCAGCTGACCGCACACATACATGTGTTCTCACACGACACAGATGTACTGTTCTGATGCATCGTTTCAATGTGTTAAATTTAACACTATGGATAATTTGAAGTACTAAAGGGCCCTTTTTTTTCAAACCGCAGTTACTACAAATAACCTGCTCAAATATTCATGATCATTGTGTTAATCTAAAATGTGGCAATGAAATTTCAGCGATTTATTATGTGTGATTATGCAGGCCCGAAGACAAACAGAGATCTGTGATTTACTGATGTACTGGCTTGTCATAATTTTAAGAGGAGGAGGTTTCTCTTTTCACGCCGTGACCTCGATTCCTCTTTAGTAGCCCTCTTTTTGTCTCTGCTGTCTAAAGCCACCAACATCAGAGGCAAGGCCAACATGGGTCAGGGCCAATCCCTTGCTCTGATGGAGCATAAATGTATTACCAGCGGGCTGAATTACCAAGGGATAACACGGTGTGTCGCGCCTTGCCACTGTGCATCACACAACAGGTTCAAACAGGTGGAAAATGTATTCAGAGGAGAAGAATAAAGTCAGCCTCTGTCAGTTTGCACAAGAAGACACACCTTTAACTTAATGTGGATTCATCTGTAAGTGAGACAAGCTTTGAGCGGGAGTATCACATCTCAAATAATGAGATTTATTAATTCACTGGGAGTTAATCCAGTTGAAACAATATTGGAGACTGAAACCAAGACTGAAAATCCTCTGTATATCTTTGTGCTTTAAGACAGTAAGGATACTGTGATCTTAGCAAAAGCCAATCAGTCCATTTATATTTATTATCTGTGAACAAAGATTAAGAGTTGTGATTGTTCAGCAGTCAGCTGCGCTTTGAAGCTTGAGAGCAGGTATTCTGTAGTAAACAGTGCCTTCCGCTGATTCTTATGAGAACTACACTAACACGGCTCTCATCTGAAACAGAAGTAACTCCAGGTAGTAGTTACCGAGATCGTCATTGTGATGAAACGTTTTTTCGGTTGATATCTGCTTAAACTTTACCCATATTTCATTTGTTAATCCATAAACCAACCAATTTAGGACTTTTGAGGGACCCAACATGTGAATAAGAAAACCCAAAAAAGAAACTGAATTTTGCAAATTTTGTAATCAAAAAGTTTCAGCACAACTTACTGCATCACTTTGAAAGTACACCTATGAAAACATATTCTCTGCATGATTTTTGAGACCTTCTAGTCATCGGGTTCACAGTGATGAAGCATGTCTTAGTGAAAATCTTGCCAGTGCTAAATGGCGCCGTGATGCGGATGGCCCGGAGGCCAAGGGCCAGCCGGAGTACAGGTGGCAAGCTAATCATGTGGAAAATGAGAGCCTGGAAGGCACGTGTAGGGGTGGGAACAGAGGCTGATGAGGGGTGTCCACCTTTTGCTCACAGGTCTTGGCCCGACTGGGAACGAGACCAGCTCCATGGAGCTCCATTCTGTCTACCAGCGAAGCCCCCTTTACACCTGCCATTCCCACAACTATATTACCCATCCAGTGTTTCTTGCACAACCTCCTGATGGCCAACCTGTTGCTCCACCAGCATTTTCTTATTCTTGTTAAATAAACTCACAAGACACTACATCATTAAGTCATTATACTAAAATAAGGAGGATGTACAATATTTTAACCAACCTTTCTGGTCAGTGTACTAATACAGTATTCACTGTGTGTTCATTATACACAACAAATCAACAAGTCATTATAAAAAGCCCATACAACAGACTGATCAGCATTGATGCTGAACCTTAACAATTCAGCTAATTGCTGCTAAACTGATTTTGGTTAGCGCTTTGTCACTGTCCAATAAAGACTTCCTGTGGTGGCAGTGAAGTTAGAGTGAGACAGTGTAAATTTAGGTGGACAGCAAGAATCTATTGGATAATTAAACTTTTTCTGACTGATGGCCACTGTTGCCATAAAAAAAAAAAAAAAAGCTAAACTAGTTAATAATAAATGATAACATGTAAGATAATAGTAACATCAGAAGAGAAAAGTCATAAAATCAACAAATGTAGTCATACAGTGATATATGTCTAAATTTAGCTAACATCAGCAAAACTATCAAGAGCACTAATTTGAGTAACATTGCATTTTATTGTTTGTAAATTTGACTTTTCATTCAATCAGGAGCACATGGAATGGAGTGATTGAATTTTTGATACTCCCTGCTATTACTGGTGATACCACTGTGAATCAACACTGAATATGCATAGTGTGGTTAAAATTGTCATTTTGGTTCACAACCCGTGTCAGTTGACAAAAATCTGTGGGCAGTTTCTATAGCCAACATGAAGCAAGTAAACCACTGATTCAGATATGTGGATGACTCATGTGAAAAAAGCAACCTCCGAGGAGGCGAATCTCACAAAAAACATCAACTCAGTGGGTGATAGCATCAATTTTACAACAGAGTCCATGTCAAACAATGAATAGACATTCGTAGATTGTGTTGTCTCTCTGAAAAAGGGAAGGGGGAGGGTGGAGCTCTGAGATCGAGTACATGCACCAGTACCTTCTGTTTGATTCCCAGCGTCCATTTGATAAATTAGGTGTACCTCAAACCTTGCAACACCAAGCAGAAACAAGCATTGACGAACAGCTTTTATATGACTGCCATGTAACCACAGGTACTTTCATATGACACCACTGTGTGAATAAGGCTCAGGGGTTTTACAGTGAATACCTGGAACAATCTTTGATAGGTCATGTGAGGCATTCATTGTTAAGTGTTTTCGCATCACTCAGGAATCTTCTTCCTAGTTTGACTTTTATTGCAGAGAAGTCTTTATGCCTAATCTTTTGATTCATTCTGATATATTTGATCACTATTTTGATATTCCCACTGATACTGTGTCCTGGGGAGTGTGTTGATTCAATGAGTGGAGGGCACATTTAGTAAAGCAGGGCATCATGGTATACATATAATGCACTACAATGACTACATGTCTTTATCGACTCCATGTGATTTGTAACATTTTAGCTGTACAGTGCATCCGGAAAGTATTCACAGTGCTTCACTTTTTACACATTTTGTTATGTTACAGCCTTATTCCAAAATGGATTAAATTCATTTTTTTTCCTCAAAATTCTACATGCAATATCCCATAATGACAAAGTCAAAATAGTTTGTTTAAAATTTTTGCAAATCTATTAAAAAGAACGAACGAAAATATAACACGTACATAAGTATTCACAGCCTTTGCTCAATACTTTGTTGAAGCACCTTTGGCAGAAATTACAACCTCAAGTCTTTTTGAGTATGATGCTATAAGCTTGGCACAGCTATTCTTGGGCAGTTTCTCCCATTCTTCTTTGCAGGACCTCTCAAGCTCCATCAGGTTGGATGGGGAGCGTCGGTGCACAGCCATTTTCAGATCTCTCCAGAGATGTTCAATCGGGTTCAAGTCTGGGCTCTGCCTGGGCCTCTCAAAGACATTCACAGAGTTGTCCCGAAGCCATTCCTTTGTTATCTTGGCTGTGTGCTTCGGGTCGTTGTCCTGTTAGAAGATGAACCTTCGCCCCAGTCTGAGGTCCAGAGCGCTCTGGAGAAGGTTTTCATCAAGGATGTCTCTGTACATTGCTGCATTCATCTTTCCCTCCATCCTGACTAGTCTCCCAGTTCCTGCCGCTGAAAAACATCCCCACAGCATGATGCTGCCACCACCATGCTTCACCATAGAGATGGTATTGGCCAGGTGATGAGAGGTGCCTGGTTTCCTCCAAACATGACACTTGGCATTCAGGCCAAAGAGTTCAATCTTTGTTTCATCAGACCAGAGAATTTAGTTTCTCATGGTCTGACAGTCCTTCAGGTGCCTTTTGGTAAACTCCAGGTGGGCTGTCATGTGCCTTTTACTGAGGAGTGGCTTCCGTCTGGCCACTCTACCATACAGGCCTGCTTGGTGGAGTGCTGCAGAGATGGTTGTCCTTCTGGAAGGTTCTCCTCTCTTCACAGAGCAACGTTGGAGCTCTGTCAGAGTGACCATCGGGTTCTTGGTCACCTCCCTGACTAAGGCCCTTCTCCCCCGATCGCTCAGTTTGGCTGGGCGGCCAACTCTAGGAAGAGTCCTGGTGGTTCCAAACTTCTTCCATTTACAGATGATGGAGGCCACTGTGCTCATTGGGACCTTCAATGCTGCAGAAATTTTTCTGTACCCTTCCCCAGATCTGTGTCTCGATACAATCCTGTCTCGGAGGTCTACAGACAATTCTTTGGACTTCATGGCTTGGTTTGTGCTCTGACATGCACTGTCAACTGTGGGACCTTATATAGACGGTGTGTGTCTTTCCAAATCATGTCCAATCAACTGAATTTACCACAGGTGGACTCCAATCAAGTTGTAGAAACATCTCAAGGATGATCAGTGGAAACAGGATGCACCTGAGCTCAATTTTGAGTGTAATGGCAAAGGCTGTGAATACTTATGTACATGTGATTTTTTTTTCGTTTTTGAATTGTAATAGATTTGCAAAAATTTCAAAAAAATGTATTTCATGTTGTCATTATGTTGTGTATTGTGTGTAGAATTTTGAGGGAAAAAATGAATTTAATCCATTTTGGAATAAGGCTGTAATATAACAAAATGTGGAAAAAGTGAAGCGCTGTGAATACTTTCCAGATGCACTGTATATGGAGAAAGAAATTGGATTAAGATTTTTGTGCAAAATATTTCATCCTTATCAAAATCAATCATTGACAGTTATGACACAACTGCTATTTTTGGCAATTATCTGGTTATCACCACCTGCCAGATCAGACAAGCCATTCATACACATCCTGCCTGTTTCAAAAGGGTAAAAACCAAAGTAAACATGAGAACATTTACAAATAAGCAAAATGAGTAAACACTTGTTTTTTCATTTTCTTCAATATTTTTTCAAGATACCATAAATGCAAAATGTTTGAGTGCTTCCCTTACCTTTTATGGATTTTTCCTCCTGACTGATACAAATTACTTTTAATTCAAAGGTGATAAGTAAAGGCTGTTCTTTTCTTTATTTATAACATTGAGTCATGCAAAGAAAACAAGATGTTTTCTTGGAGTTGGTGGTCCAAACACAGGGCACAAAAGTGTCTGTATATTGAGCAGGTGGTGACAAAAGACATGACATTAACACAGGTATAATTAATATGATCTGTTACCCTGTGTGAAGAGGGCTTATAGATCTTATTTATTCATTGTAGGGTGGACGCTTATTAGAACTGAGCCATCATTAACACACCTGTGCATTACCTACTGCGACAAATCAAAATGTCTACTGCAAAGAGGGCTTATTGTTTCGCAAGCTTTATCTTTAGAGTATTTTTCTTTCTTTGTAGTGGTCTAGATTGGTTGATGCAACTTTAATATGTAAAACTAATTTCATTTAGTTAAATAAGTATATATTTGGATTCATGTTTGCGTCCACATAATGAATATAAGTTCATATTCACTCTTCTTTTAGCTCTGTTTTGGTCCCCACCAACTCCTGGGTGATATTTCTTACTCTTAAGTCAGTTGCTAACTTTGACTGTTTCCTTTTTGGGGGTGTTGTGGTCGTGTCCAATGTGATAATCAGCTGCATGCTGGAAATGAGTTCAATGAGAGCCATGAGAATGAAGCAAAACAGTAAAGTTGTGGAAGGAAAAATTAAAACAGGGAGCTGAAAGAAGCTACAACGCCCCAGCAGAGCTGCGAGATGGGCCTGTTACTACAAGTGATGACGGTTTTTTTCATTAATGTAAAAATATTGATTAGTGCAATAAAATTAGCACAAGAGATACAGATTACAGAGGGTATTTTAGATTGTCCGAACAATGCTTTTTACTTTTAACTCTAGATTCGTGCAGTCTGGCCAGATCAAGAGTGGTTTAATGGACAGAAATTTGTGACACAATAAATTTTGGTTATTGTTTGATTTACAATACCTCCATATTTGTATAGTCTACAGTCCAAAACGAGGATGTAATGATGATGGCAACACATTCCTAAAATCCTAACTCATTTCAAAACAAATGTAGATGGACAAGTAAGCTGAGATAAATCACATACAAAAACGCTGCTCCACATTTCCTTTTGTAAATGTCAACCATACAGAATCTATTCCAGAGTTATAGGCAGACTTTAAAAGAAAGTGTGACAGAGAGCCATAGTGCCCATAACAGGCAGAAAACCTGCATGGAGCAGAGGGCCACAACAATGTCTGTCTCCTGGGCGATCCTTTCTTTGAGAAAATAAGAAGGGCTGCAGGGAAGGAAAAACAGGTCAATATCACAGTGTTTTTCAGGAAGGAATATTGCTGTATGTGTGTTTGAATAACATCCTGAGGGAATTATTGATCAACACTACAGCATAAAAGAGAAAGGGCCCTAAATTGCTTCAAATTGTTCCTAAATTGCTGTCAAATTAATGCCACTCACATTAGGTTAGCGGCATGTTGAAAGGAGAAGGAGAAAGTCTTGGGTATAATTGAGCGTGCTGCACTCGGAGGACATTTTAATATTTGTTTTATTGTGCATAAGAGTGCCAAAATTTTGACTTGGTAACGGTGTAAATCTGAGAAACACATTACTCTGATTGTACATAGTTTAGTTCATTCAGTTCACATTTTTGTTGTGTTAGTTATCATTTTTGATCAATAGGACTCATTCTCTCGCCACTGCTGTGATTGGTGCAACAGCAGCTCTATCTCATCTGCTCTGTGCGGAGAGGGAGGGGGGGGAAATTACACGCTGATGTGATGACACAAATTGCAATGTAGAAGTAGCTTTACACCCACACACCACTCCCAACCCCAACCCCCCAACTTGGGAAGCGGAGGAGAATTAAATCGTCTAAATCGGGGGTGTTCTTTTTTAGTGCAGAACCTCAAATTAGAAATTTTGTCTCTCATCCTACAATACAGGCTCATTAATATTTATTGGTACTTTTACTTTGTGGGAACACACTAAAAGTAGAGCTGTGACCCACTTTGGGTCTGATCCACAGTTTAAGAATACAGATTATGCTCCATTTTTAAATGAAATAAGATATTCCAATATTTAGGATCAAAAGACATCATAGACAATCATAATGAAAATAAAGTAAATGACATTAAACCCCTTTTGTGGACATGTCAAGTAAAACACAAAAGCTAGGAGAGTGAGAGATGGTGGGAGGAAGAGACTGATGAACAGAAAGGGAAGATGTGTTATCAAACTTGCCAGAAGGGGAATCAACTCTTCTGTCCCTATCCATATGTTACTAAGGTGATGTTCCATGACATCCATCCTGACTCAGACACCTGCCAGCCGGAGGTTCTAACACTGTTCCCCTGCGCATCCATCTGGACCAATACTACCAGTGGAAAACAGGACAGCAGGAATAGGTAAAAGTAAGGCTGCCAAATATGAAAAGAGGAGTCTGCAGTGGCGAGGTATTTTTTCCCTTTGAAAGTTCAGCAGCAGTGATTTTGTGTGGTTGTTATGAAGCATGTAAAGTGTTCTTTCTGAAATAAGGTTTAATGGCATCTTCATTCATTCCAGGAGCATTTTGGCTGCACTCTGAGCAGCTCGCTGTCTGTTAAAGATAGATCAGCAAGGCAAGACAAGGAAAGAAAATAACACAGGAAACAGAGGAAGAAAGAGAAAAGCCATTTTGTCCCCGTCAACCTATTAATTTGAGGAGAACCAGGAAACGCCATTAGGATTAAATGTGTTACTCCAACGGCTTTTTTCCTCACTTCTTATTCTTTTTTTCTCTCTGAGTTCAAATTAAAGGATGGGGGGCTCTGTGGGGAGCGGGGCGGGGGGAGGGGGTGATGGAAAAAGAGAAGAAAGGTGTTAATTGCTTGCCAATCGATAATTCTATAATTACTTTGTGACAAATGGCTGGCTTGCGGTGCTAGGGTAGGTTTGGAGGCGAGTGGGGAGGAGGGTGGTCAGTGAGTGTGGATGTTAAAAGGGATCGGCCATGATCAGGAACGGAAATATTTGCTTTTGTGCCTACAAGCCTGGCTGCCCCGGGGATTTGTGACAGGGAATTTATGTCAGGTTTAAACGCGAAGCTTTAACCTGATCTTTGTAGTGGGGAGAGCGTGTACACACACACACACATGTATGTAATGACACTCAAACGACACAAAGTAGTTTTCGCCTCAGCATACTTTACCTGCTTTTTCTCCTCAGGTTGAGTGAGTTACTAAATCCCTTTATTCTACAGTACACGAGACAATAGCCACCCGGAGTATGAAAGCATATTAAAGGTAGGCTGGCAGATTATCATTTTTCCAACATTAAATTGTCAGACCGATTCAAGAGAAGAGAGGGCTGTAAAAGGAAACCTGGAGCGAGAGGTTTGAATTTGGCTAGAAGTTGGAGTCTACCACTGCCTGTCACAGTTCACTATCTTCCAATCACAGTTTCATTATGCCAGCCAAGCGTGAAGTGATGGGAGTCTCTTCTAGCCGTAGGGGGAGCTTTAGGCAGACAGCAGGTGGGCTATCTGGAGACCTGTACAGGTCAGGGTACCATGACACCTGGCGCCCCCTAGCTGCTATGGCTGGGCGGGGGAGGGTCAGAGGGGCCAACGGGAGATTGATTGCCCACCTTCATTCATGTCAAATCACCTGTCAGCACGCCCCTGGCACTGAATCCATTTTGTTCCAAGCCACCATTAACCTTGGACCATTTGGATTCATTCCTCCCCTCCATGGACCAGGCCCCAGCAACCTTTGTCTACTACAGCTGCCAAACTAGTTACTGGCCTCAACTTTTATCATGTTCGCTGAGCTTTCATCAACAAGGCCGACTTTTAAACAGTAAACACTGAAATATTTGACACTGAGCTGTAGGCACACAAAAACAAGACTTTATTGATTGTCAGGATTTGGGGAGCCTTGATGAGGCTGATTCTGTTTTTGATGAGAGCTGCCTGAAGGCCATTTTTACCCTGTACTGTTCACACTTTTGGATAAATGTACTGTTTTTCCATTGTTACATCTTTTTTTTTTTGGATAGGATTTGATATTGTATGTGCAATCCATCTATATATGAAGCATGGTTATGAGCAGATGTTTGATCATTTCACAGGCCTATAAAAGGGCGATTGGGCTGCCAGTGGCCGCTGTAATATTGATTGATGGTGGGCAGGTGGGGGCCACAGTGCTGCCCTCAGACAGACTCTGTTTATTTATACAGTCTGCCGTCTGCCCACCTTACCCACCACAGGGCTACATTCACTGAATTTACAGTCGTCAGGAGGGAAGAAATATGCTAATGATGCTGCGCAGCCCTGAGGAGAAACAAAAACATTTTCTATCCAAAATTCAGTTAACATCAGTTATATCAGGCTGGATCTCGTGCATTTTCAACACAAATATGATGTATACAGTAACTAGGCTCTTCACAGCACCAATCCATTATTTGCTACTCTATTCCCTGGGGCATACATAAATTGGGTCCAATAATGAGAGGCAGTAATGATTGTCTTTGCATATTTGGTCTTGATTTTCAATTATGTATCGCTCATATTATTGTTGTGGATGCTGTGCAGTGTGGTATTAAACTGCACCATTCAGTAGAAATGGATTCAGTGTCAAAAAAGGGATTGTTTTCAGATAAAGGTTATTATGTCCAACCTTTCGACAGGCTTATTTGAATCAGGAATCTGTGTAACCGCAGATACTGAAACTCACTGTTGTATCATGAAAAAAAAAATCACAAGTCATGTGCTGCAGAAAATGTAAGATAACTGCATATATGCTGTTTCAGTGACAGACAGAGTTGAGAATGAGAGAGCGGCCGTCTCTGCGGCATTAAGGATGCTGAATAGTGAAATTCTTGTTCCATTCCAATTTTCTAAGCTTTGAAGGAGTCAGTGGTTGGACGTGGGCTGCCTCTCAGAGCATGTCTGCTGTTCCACTGAGCACAGTAGCTTAGGGATCAGCCTATGTCCCTGACAGGAATGTGTGCCACTGAGTGTTGGCCTGTCCACTGAACAGAGCTGCAAGCCTCAGATCAGTGGCATTGGCTGGCCTACGGGTTGTTCTTTATGGCTGTGTCGCTGAGTGGCTGGCTCTCCGCTGCGCACACGGCAGCCCTCCAGATGGATGCTGGGACAGCGGAGGCCACAGGGCTGAAAATCCCATCAAGCAGCAGTTCCAGGCCCTTGCACTGAGAAGATGAAGCACACCGGCACACCAGGGGACACGGGCCAAACCCTTGTGCGCCTCCATCACCCACCCCAACCCCAATCCCTTCATGCCCCTCTTTCCTTCATCCCTTCATCCCTCTTTTCCCCTTTTTTTCTTCCTTTTACCGGGGAAGACTGCATGCCCAACCAGCCACAATATGGAGTGTGGCCCTCGGGGTCTGTGGCCCTCGCTTGTTAAATAAAGGAGCTGACTGGCTGATTGATAGACCCTCAGCAGTCCCTGCACCTCACATGTTTCCCACTTCGCTGCCTTATATACGAATCCTTTGTTGGCTGGGCCTACGTTAGCATTTGTTAAATGCAGTGTTTGATGGATGGCATCAATTTCCCTCCAAAACCCAGATGAGCCCCCTAAGCACCTTTCCCAGTCCTGGGGTTTCTCCCCAGGTAAACCCCAGGAGCATGACGGGACAGGAGTGCTCTAAAACAGTATCAATCAAACAACCTTGTACGCGGCTGCAGCAGCAACGCAATGTTTCAATTATGCATCTGTTCTTCGGTGGCTGACATTTCGTTCAACCTCTTACGCCCACTGAGGCACAGAGAATGTGCCCTGCCTGTTGTCCTCACCTTAATTTTACTATTTAAGTTGGCTGGCATTGATGTTGCTATTTTCTTATCTTTCATCACTCTATATAACATATCCAAACAGATCTAAACAGACTCAAGATTCAAGACCGCTTTATTGTTATTGTTTCCAACAACAAATTACTGCAAAATCGGTTAAGACCATGGCTCCTCCTAACAATCATTTTAATTACAAAGTCATTTACAGATTAGTTTCTTATTTGATTATTTGATTATTCATTTACTCTATAAATTGTCAGAAAGTAGTAAAAAAAAAAATCCCTGTCATAATTTCCATACTTTCAGGAAGTCATCCATTTGCTTGTTTTGTCCAACCAACAGTCTAAAACCACATGACAAGAAGCAGCTGCAAATCCCAACCCAGGACCACCCCAAAAGTCTGTGGCTCTATCAAACCATCTTCCACCGGGTTGCCAATTATTCTGTCTATACCTTCCTATTTAGACTGAAGCACTTATTTACTTCATCAATGACCCCTGTCACATGACTTCCATCATATGACCTCTTTCTTCAACCCGAGCTGCATTCTGAATGGGATATGCTTTTTCTTTTTACTGTCAGTACGTTCTGCAGCTACCCTTACAAAGTAGGTACTGTTACTTATAGTATGCATACAATTGGAACATACTACCTCATCAGAAAAATACGTTTTGAACTTTGACTTCTTAGTCATATCTTAACGTTACACTTTTTTTTATGCCTCTTTCTTCCTCTTCCTTTTGTAAATTGCAACAGGACATAGCATTAGCGCCACCAAGTCTCTCGGGGGCTCAGTCAATGTGATGCATTCTCTGCTGCACAAGGGATTGTGGGTAAGAAAGGCCAGAGAAGCATGCTGGCTGGCATACTGCAAAAAATTACCAGATGTAGGACATCCTGGTATTTTTTGACATACTGCATTTCACAAACTATGTATTGGGACATTATAAATCTTTCACACTACTATTTTTCACACTGAGATAAGTGACTGTAGTGAATTGTCACTATTGTGGACTGACTGGTGTTTTACACACTTTTATGCGATACTGGGCTGCAAATCCTCACATTTAGCCCCTGAAACCTGAGAATCTTTAGAATTTTGGCTTAACAATGATTTAAACAATTACTTATTAAACTAGTTTCCAATTATTCTGTCAATTTTGATTCGGCATGAGCTTCTGCACAAGAAAATTACCAAAGAAACACATGATTAGGAGGAACAGTATACCGAGAGGATATAAACTTATTAAAGTTCTTTAAAATATGTAGGTGGACCCACACACTACTATACTATCATGCCCAGTACCAAAGTTAACAAATATTACTCCCACTCAACACTGACTGTGTCCCTGTAATGCCAGAGGCAGGCTCTGAAATCCACAAAGGCTGCAGAGTGAGTGTCAGCCTGATGCAGTGCAGCGAGCAGACAGGTGAAAAAGATAAACAGATGCGAGACCAGTCTCTGGGGTGTTGGGTTCATTTGTTACCTAGCGAGGACAGACATATTCCTGTCAGACAAACCGTGGCAGCACCAGATGCGAGGTCATTCTAGTTACGGAGGGAAAATCTTGGGTTAAGGACAAAGATTCTCACTTCACACGAGATGGCCATGAGGTTTTATTTCCCCTGTGGTCGTCCACGATAAATGCTCATTCCACACGTAGCTTTGAGGCGCCAGAAAGCTTTTTTATTAAAACTGAACCTTATATATCATTGTTTGTCACTTCGTCACTTTGGTCTTTTATGTCTGATCCAACAACAATTCTAATGAACAAGTGATGCTGTTCAAAAATCAGCTTTTATATATATGTATCTTTATTAATTACCCTTTCTGTGGCAGTTGTTGAGTCATTCTGGATGAATTTAGCTGCATCGAAAATGCACAAGCACATTATAGAAAAAAAGAATACGTGTTTGCTATTCTTTTTGTATTTTAAATAATGTAAAAAAACAAAATTTAATGTGAGTAATATGATTAATTCTGCTATTGCTGCTTTGATGTTTTTGAGTTTTGTGATGTTTTTGAGTTTGATGTTCAGAGCAACGCTCTCTCTATTTGCCTTACTGCTGTAGGACACAGCAGACAGACTTGCTGAAGTCTCTCATTGAGGATATGGGAAGGTACTTGAGACACACTGGCTCCTAACCAGAACAACTGGCGTCTCTCCCCTGCAGATGGACACACAGGTGGGCTCACAGGTGGAGAAGGAAGGGGGGGTAAGTGCTCTGCCAGTTTTGTGTCCTGCTTGGTGTGTGTGTGTGTGTGTGTGTGTGTGTGTGTGTGTGCATGCCCACGCAACATCTGGACTACGGTCCACTGACATGTCAGAAATTGAATTCATCACTGAAGCTACACTGCACCCTTCTGGACGGCTGCAGCACCACACATCCTGAACAACACGTCTCCGTGTTTTGTTACAAATTTGAGTGGCTACACTTCGATAGATGACCCTGTTAGTTTTCTTATTTTAATATTCTGGATTTTATTCTAAACTTACTCAAACTCTACTCCTACTACTATCAACAAATATGCACTTTCCTCTTTTTTTTTTTTTTACAATAAATACATGTGTAACATAGTGAAAACAGAAAATCGTGTGCTTCCATACACTGAACTATGTACTAAAATAACAAATGAAGCCTTTATTATTGTGTCATCTTTACTTCTAATTCTGTTCCCTGATTTAACCCTAGAAATCTCACGGATATTTCTAAAGCTCCTAAAGATCTCACATAGAGTAAATTATTTGTTCAGTCTATGAAAAGATGGTAAGAACCAAACAATATAATTGCAGAAAGCACACGGACAAATAATATTGATCCCAGCAACACACAGACAGCTAATCAATGCATGCATGTCCTCCCCGCACAGGCTGCAAGTCTGGATCAATTCTGGAGACAGATGAGACATTGGCAAATAAAGTGAAGCAGTTCTAAAGCATATCCCGCTGTTGGGAAACAAACATATGAATGATCGACTGCAGCTATGAGGAATGGAGATGCCAGGCTGTTTGAACTGAGAAAGAACAACCATGTTTGATGCCGTAATTGGAATAAATATGCTCGCTATGCTCTCCTACTGCAGTAAGTTTATCTTTCTTATTCTCGGTGTCTAGTCGTACACTTTTATATCACCTGCTCTCTGGCCTCGTATCATGAAGCAGCAGATGATTTATTGATCTGAACACAGCCTCCAAATAACCTGCACAATTGTTTCATCACCTTGTCATTATTGCCCTATGATGAGCTGGGCATCAAAAAGTTGGAGGAGCCCCTCAAGGGTGTCTCTTTCAATATTGAACTGAGAGGCACATTAGTCTTCATGTATTTCAGACTCATAAGAGGTTATAGGTTGTTAGTTGGCTCACTGATTGCACGGTCAGCTTTCTAACTGAAATTTCGAATCCATTTGTCATTCATTCTTGTATATTTATTTCCTTTATTTTCTGGTGTGTAAAAAATTAAAGACAAATTACTCATCACTCTTAGAGCAGTCTTGGAGGATTTCAAACCACCTGTCTGGCAATATTAATCATGGTAGCAAATATAACAATTTAATATTCAATCTTAAAATGAAGATTATTGTTTGTTTCATGCAAATTAAACCCAACAAAAATTATCGTAAGCAAACAAAAGTTAAAAGTCAAACTTGATTTCTTTTAATACATTCATATAAAGTGACATCAGATATGCACTTTGAAATCAATGCAGCCTTTTAGTCACATGCAAATATTGCTGATAATCACTTATAACAAACAGCACACACTGGGTTAAAAAAAACAACCAGCCAAAAGCACAGAAACCTTCAGTCCAAGATGAAGACTCTGTCTCGTCCCAAAGCAAGACAGTCTGAGACAGAAATAGCCTGAGAGATTGGCCTGGCCCAGATGCTAAGTGAGAAGTGCTATAAATAGGAAGTGTTGTTGTGATGAAACCATGTCAAAAGGCACAAACAGCTGGGGTCAACACGGGAGACACATGTCGAAGGCACAAGTCAACAAGAGGCTGCATAATGTGTGAAAAGCAGAAGACATGAACATGTTTCAAATGAGCAAATTGCACAATAAGTAGGTGGACACTGTTTTAGCTTAAAGTCAAAACACATTATTTTTCATTGCAGCTTCAAAACCAATCAGTCAATCTCAACATTTCTTAAAAAGCTATTAACAACCACAGGAAGTCAAAGATGGACGTTATTAAACTGAATAATTTATGCATTTATTCATTTTTATGAAAGATTTATAATACTTTTAATTATGTCAGAAATATATTTTTAAAACATTGTAATAAGATGACCCATACTTTGTGAGCGACAGTCAGTGGAATATGCTGCCTCACCCCTAGTTTGATGAAAATACCAATATCTGTTTCATCTCTGGATGATATCATACATGATTTTACATGATGTTCTTTGATCTAGAACTGTGAAAAAAAAAATCATTTGCAGCTACATGCTGGAAAATTCAAGGGAAATGTCATGTCTGAAGATCACCATGTTCTGCAACACTCAGTTGACCCCATAAAGAGTTAACCTACCAAAAACATTAGCTAATAATCAATAAGAATTATAATAAATGCATAGAAAAAAAAACACAAAAAAAACTACATAGCCCTTATTATTAACACAATGCCCTTAAGAATATTGGTGCAGTTCAAATATTCACATTAACAAAACACAATACTACCATTTAATGTGATAATTAGATGATGCTAAATTCCCAACACATACCATAGACATCAAATAACTATTATGTATTTTAATTGTGTTTCCGAATTAGAAAAAATTTAAACAAATTGCTACAAAAATGCTCATTATTTTGGACGTGGCCTTTATTTAATGCATTAGACATTATAGTATTACTAGCTGTTCAGCTGCAATCACAGTCAGCAGAGCACGTTAAAAATAGTTAGCACACACTTCAAACACACGACAACCTGAGAAAGCAGTTACAGTACCTGAGGAGGAGCATAAAATATTTAGGACCTAATAAAAGGCATCTTCTTCTGGGCTAAGAGTAGTTACACGACAGTGTAACACAAATGAGGGCACAGGCAGTTTGCAATGATTAAACCTCAAGCATTCATCCTGATAAGTGAAGCATAAAACCTGAAAAGTATCTGGAGCAGAAGAGTAGAGCAGTCGTTAGCATCGCAGAAAAGCAGAATATGTCAAGTTTTTATGTAGCCTACAATCTGCTTAATGATAATAAAGACACATGTGTAGTTGTCCTCCCACAATACAGTCTGTTTGGTTTCAGCTGAAATTCAAAGTGCTGCGAGACTCAAAAATATAACAGCTTTATGGCATACACTAGCAATCATGCCTTATTTAGTTCACAGCTTGTATATTCCCTTTTTCAAAGTTTCACAAAAATGACTTGTAGGCATTTAAAGCAACACAACACAGCTTTACAATTTTTCCTAAGCATAAAAATGCTTAATTAATTAGCTTTAAAACAAACCCTTATTATATTAACACACTGGGACAAGTCTTACTGAGTCTGGCATGACCAGTAGCTACCTGGCAGCTATCTACACAAATACTGCAGCATAACTGATTTATGTCTATGACTCTCTTGTGTTACTGTTGTATTACATTTTACCATTCCTCATTAACCTGTAAGCAAAGTCAGCAAAAGTTACATGACCTCCCTTTAAAGGACACTTGGCTATCTCTTATTAAACTGCAGAATACTATAAAAGTTTGAATGAAATGGAAAATCATAAATTAGGATGAGGTTTTTGATTGATGCAACTTCACATTTGTGAAGTAATGTGGTGTTAAAACTTAAATTCCTTTTTAAAGTCTTGTTGCACAAAAGCTGTTCCATATAAAACTTTTTCATATAATGTCTCTCCTGTCAACCATGAAAGATTACCTCATCTCGCAAGCAAACTGGAGCATAGTCTAATTAAGTCTGTCATTTTCTTCTTGCTACACCCAAACAAAGTAGGCAATTTCATCCAGGTCTACAGGATAGTCTGTGAGGTGCAGCGGCTCCTTGATATCAAATCTCTCCCCCTTGTAGCTTCTCCAACGGCCGGCAGGGAGGTAGATGTCTCGCTCTTGCTTTCCAGGCTCTAAAACCGGGGCTACCATGAGGTCATCCCCAATCAGGAACTGGGAGTCGATTTTATAGGCTGTCTCATCACCTGTGGCAATCCACCACAGGGGCCGGATGATTGGGTCCCCGGTGTCCAGCACCTCGCCAGCCAGCTCCAGGACCCGCGGCGCTACAATACTTTCGTGGAGGGCTGTGTATTTCCGGGCAATTTCAACTACCTCGTTGTCGTATTCCCACGGCGGAATAGAGAACTGCATGGAGGGCATGAAGGCTGACAGCTCCAACCAGCGGATATAGAGTTCTCGATCAGGTAATGCACGATTTCCATCAGTGCGGTTCAGATAGGCATTCCCCCCGATCATGTCGGGTAGAATGAACTGATAGCCCAGGATGCTGATGGTGAGCACTGTGGGAATAAGAGATTTGAGACCCAACTCATAGCCCCACACAGAGTCTCTGTCAATTGGTCTGAAGAAGCAGGATATGTTCTGGGACTGGTAACCACTCCGCAGCTCGGCTCTATCATTGTAGGGAATCGCCATTTCTGTGTAACGTCTTGTGAAGAAGCTTGGGTCCCGAATGGGAGTCCTAGTACTAAATTTCCATGGTAAATAGTTGGTCTCTCCTGCATCGAATTTAAAAGAGGACACCCCGTACCTGGAGCTCAGTGAACGTAGCTGGGAGGAGAACCAATCACGGGCTTCTGGGTTTGTGAAGTCCAAAATGCCGCCGATGCCATTCCACCAACGCACCAAGGCTGGCAGCCGGCCTGTCGGCTCTTGGACAAACAACCCCCTTTCTACACAGGTATGGAAGTTCTCTGAGTCATAGTTAACAAAAGGGTGGATCCAAAGAGACACCAGAAATCCATCTGATTTCAGCTTTTGGAACATGGCTGAGGCATTCGGAAACTTTGTAGTGTCAAACTCAAATTCCCCGTAGCGGCTGGTGTAGCGGTCATCTAGTTCCAGGTGGCTACAGTTGAAGTTATGCTTGCGGATGCTGGCGGCATACGTCAAGATTTTCTCCTGGTCAATGTCAGTTTTATGTAATGCCCAGGTGGACCAAATAGGATGCCGAAACATGGCTTTGGCGGGCACTTTGTTGGGTTTATTGAAGTATCGGCGGACCATGTACTTGTGTATTGATGTCACATCCAAGCCCACACAAACTCTGTAGCTAAGTTCAGCACATGGCGCCTCCCCTGGGTTTGGCTTGAAGGGACTATCATTGTATCGTGCCTGGAAGTACATGGTCTTCTCCGTGTTGTTCCAGCCCAGGTGGAAGGGCACTGAGTTGTTGATCTTGATGGCCGTAGCATTGGACGAAAGCCAGTAACTCTCCAAAATTCCACCAAATTCGTTACGGTTTTTGTAGATGTCACTAGTAACAAAGGGTTTGGGAGCCTGTTGACCAGAAATGGAAATAGGCCAGTGCTGAATTGCTGACACTGCACCGCCATACCAGTGTGCAAACTTGTACGTCATGGCATGCTCAACAGATATGTCAGGAACCAGTTCCTCCCAACGGACACGGTAGCATTGCACAGTGTCCTTGGGTCGCACTGTCTCAATGAAGAAGTTTAGTTTCCTGTCAGTGGTGTGTCCACAGCTCAGCATCTCCCCTTCTTTAGAGCAGGAATCCAAATCCAGAGTACCTGATCTGCCAAGGTTTAAAAACATTTCTATTTCCACGCTTTCTCACTTAATACCAACTTCACATTTCCTTTAAATGACAACAAGGTTCATTTAAGGACAATTAAAAATTGAAATTGTACATTTATATTTCACATCAATTTTCCAAACTCATTTCAATAACCTAAAAATACCAACCTGAAGTCCATCCTGAAAACAATGGAGCCTCCCTGGTTGCGGATAATGTAGCCATCTTTATTCAGATCCAGCAGCTGAGTTTTAAGCAGCTCAGCTTTGCGTAGAGAGGCGATGTAATAACACCACGCGGTCACGGCTGCAATCAACAGCACCAGGCCGATTACTCCGGCTCCGACTAAGGGTCGAGTGTCCTTGCTGTGTTTCTGCTTGGGGATAACATCTGTAATTGTGCCCCCCGCTCCTCCTGGCACTACTTGGTACATGACTTGTGCTGTTCAGTGGGCAAAACGGAGAGTTTATGCTCCACAGATCATCAAAGTGCTTTGCAGGGAGCCTCTTTTGTTGGACTCTGGCCCTGCTGTCACATCTGTTTTCCTGCCTGTCATGAGAATGAGATAACAGAGTCAGAGTTGAGGTCTCCACACAATATTTGCATATCTCATATTAACACTACATTTTAGGAGTGTTTTCAAAATATAGTTAATATTTAATAAGGTTTTATACAGTTAATTCACCTACTATTGCTTATCAGTTGTCAATCTTCAGAATATATTGATTTAGAGACATCCAGGAAAACAATCCCAGCCAGATCACTGTGTTGAGACATGTGCTCAGGCTTTCTTGTTTTCCTGTCAGTTCAAAGCCTCCATTACATTTCTGGGATTGTGTTACACGCCCTGCATTGCTGAACAAAGTTATTTCACAGCACTTAAAGGTATTACGGTGTCAGGATGTAAACTTTAAAGAGGTGTTTGAGATTTAACAAAACTAATCTACTGCCAATTACCAATAAAAAGATAAATTGGATGTTGCCAGCAGTAATTCTAACATATGAGTTCAATTGAAAAGAGACTCATTTGTATGTAAGGAAGTAGACACGCAGGAAAGGGGATTTTGGCCTTAAACCTCTGCCAGTGTCAAGAAGGAAAGGAAAGAATACTAAACACCGTTCTCTATCAAGCCAGACTAACCAAAACTGGAAGTAACCTGGATCATTCTATTATAGTTTGACAACATCAGTAACAAACACAGAAAAGACTCAGATCCATTTGTATTGCATGCACCTCACTGTACCAGGAGAACATTTTATGGGTAATTAACTTGCTGATGTTAGTTATTGTGGCTTGAACCAATCAGAAGAGATTTGATTACAATATAAAGCCGAGTGTGGGGAGTTCATTTCTCTTACCAACTTCCCTGCTTGCTGACTCCTAACTGCAGTTGACCATCATGCTCTGCCCTGCACGGCAGCAGGGGTCAATAATAAAAAAATGTTGGCTATTACTTAGCAATCTAATTGACTAATTCTGTGTTTAACCACCCTTAGTATAGATTTCCCCCAACAACAGGAGTGATAACATGAGCCCATTATTAATTAACAATGAACTAACTGTTGGTTCCTTGGAGATGAGCTCAGGCTGCTGGACTCAGGGAGGAACAATAACCAGGAGAGTCATTAGATGATTACACTAAGCCAAATCACTTTTTTTTTTTTTATTGGAAATATGCAAAGACTGAACCATAGCAATCTGCGATTTAATATTTGTATATCAGGCTGCAATTAACATTAACTTTTACAACCGATCAATCTGATGAATATTTTCTCCATTTATTAATTACATTTCAAATCCATTAATTATCAGAAAATTCTGTATGATAGCTTTCAAGAGCTCGAGATGATATCTTTATATTGGAAATTCTGATCAACCAACAGTCTGAAACACAAAGATATTGCATTGATTCAACAAATATTCAAGTTTGTTACTGCAGAAAAGAAGCTTTTTCTTTAAAACATTTTAACATTCGATAGATAGATAGATAGATAGATAGATAGATAGATAGATAGATAGATAGATAGATAGATACTTTATCAATTCCCACAAGGGGAATTTTTTTCGCTAGAGCAGCATTATAGATCCAGGAAAAGCAATAAAACAACAGAGTAAAAAATATTAAATATAAAAATGCACAATATATACAATAAAATAGAATAATATTAAATTAAACAATTAAATTAATCATTTAGTTGCCTTTTATTTCGTTGTTTTACAAAATAGATTGAGAAAAATCCAATAGTAGCCTCATGCAATGACTTACTGTAGGACCAAAAAGCAGGCCTGATCCATAATCAAAATTGTCTTTTAGTCGCTCAACTAATCAATGAATGGACTAATCGTTTGAGCTGTAATCCTGTTTTTTACATAAATACAACGAAACTTTCATTCACACGCATAGTGTTTTTGTTGTTGTTGTTGTTTTTTTACATTAAACCGACAACAGAAAAGTATGAAAGTGTCAGACTGAGGCATTTCTTTGTTTATGCTGTGATCAGGGGGGTTCATATCTGCCATTTCAGCCGATTCCGTATCTGTACTGACGGGAAGAAAAATAAACACAGAAATGCTGATTCAGTTATTGCAGCTGTCTGAGAAAGTCGAACTACCTCCAAAAGCGCGCGCGCGTGACTGTGGCTTGTTGCAGCATGTTGAATTTGTTATTTTTATGTTACAGAGCACCGAAACAGTTACATTAGCCTATGCATTGATGAGGCTGAGAAATTGTTCAAAATCCTATTTTTATCCACTGAATAAAAAAGTGCACTAGGGACACACATGCATTTCTATTGTAATGATCATGAAGAAGAAAATAAAGCATACTTTCTCATGTATCCATATCTTCTACATACATTTGGTCTGATGTATAGAAAGCTGGTGTTGTCTTGCGCCTTGGTGGGTGGTGCGAGAAAGTTAACGGAAGAAAAAAACAACACGGGATCCGCACGCGCGCTATCGCTTATGTCCACGCAGGGGTTTTTTCAGCTCGTTCGTTAAAATAGTTTTTGCCTACCGGTCAGCAGCGGTCCCCCTGGAAGCTCAGAGTGAAACTTGTTTGCCAGAGTTGACAGAAAAAGACGGAGAGGAATCAAAGCGCGTTGCTGCGTATCCGCCTCGTGTACGCCTACAACATCATGGGAAATGTAGTTCCGAGAGAAGAGCCTTTATTCTGCAGTGTTGCATGGTTTAAGAACATCACACGGGTTGAAATACTTCACTTAACACATTACAGTTTGTATAGCGAGAGAGAGAAAAATATGACAAAACTGACTTTTTACAGAAAAAGAAGTTTGCAAAGTAAGAAAAAGGCTTCCTATATTAC
Source organism: Embiotoca jacksoni (assembly GCF_022577435.1). NCBI lineage: Eukaryota > Metazoa > Chordata > Actinopteri > Embiotocidae > Embiotoca > Embiotoca jacksoni. Next base: position 6,861,173 of record NW_027185229.1, on the reverse strand, counting down.
TGCGGGGGTTAACATCTACAGTATATGTAACTACATGCAATAAAGTGACTCTGTAATGGTTCTATCTGTGCAGGTTTTACTGGAAGAAAGTATTCTGTTTTAGCCCTTCAAACGTGCAATAAATAATTCCTATATCACATGGAGAAAAGTATCCCTCTAATAGCACATTACAATTTTAATGTCACACACAGCACATTAGGGCCACAGTGCTTCACTCAATCTGCTCCTCACAAGCCCCTTGTGGTAAGATCTTTGCTGCTGATTTAGTACTAAGTGTGTCCATGCTGCACAGAGATAATAGTGTTGAGGGTGACGCTGTACATTATTCACTCTTACACTTTGTCTCACTGGGTTAATTAGCAGTGAATTAAACAATAGTTAATAATCCCTCATTTTGCTGGAGAATCCCAGCAGGTTCCCTCAAGGACCTCCGCAAGGCAAGTTCCAAAAACCCACTTTGGAAGTCTTTGCTCAGATAGTCCTAATAAAGGCACTCAGACACAAACTCCGGGTGTATGATGTAGTGCCCGGCTTGGTAGGGTTTCACCACATGGAAGCAGCTGTAGCAACTACTGTGGAGAAAGAACAAGAGCAGAAATGAAACCTCAATGTTTAAGGCACAATAAGACAAATGAGATGCGTGCTTTTTGTTCATTCAACACCACAGCTAAGTGAATACCTGCGATCCAGAGAGCTGTTAGAACGATACCGCTGGTACTGTGTTGGTGGAAAGAGGTGAGAAGCGGCAGGTGGGTTGCTGGTTTGGAGTCTTGTTAGAAGCTGAGCTCCTGCATGTTGCCTATTGAAAACAGTGTTATTCTATTTTTTTTAATTATAAAAACAGGAGAATCACTCATCAGTCAACAATGTTCATCAACTCATCCAGTGTTTTAAGAGTCAAAAGGCCACAAGAAGAGGTCAAAGGTCATTTTCTTACCTGCATTGCTCTGCTGAGAGGGGATGGACATTCCTCTGATAATCCACTCTCCTGCAAAGAGAATCAATCTGAATTGGTGTGTATTTATCTGTGGACCACAGACTGAGATGTTAATAATACCTTTGGGGCATCTTCAAAGCGGTGTGGAGCTGAGTGGCAGTGCCAGCAGGAGACTCCGTCAGCTGTTGTTTCTGCAGTCTGTCAGCAGAGGGCAGAGCTTGTAGGGTGGAGGAGTTAAAAGGGGGCATGTTTTGAGGTCTGGCTGCCTTCGCTGTGTTTACAGAATTGTCATGGCAAGTTGTAACAGGACTATGAAATGACAAATGTCTGACAGGGGGGAAGCGAGGACATCCGGTGTCCACAGGGGTCGAGGGATGTGGTTGTGTGTGGGGTGACCTGTAGCTGGGTTGAAGACTCCGGGGAAACAGAAAATTCTGGGGCAGGCCAGGAAAGAAAGGCAAAAAAAGATGTCTGTCACAGATTTGTCGCACACATTGACCTCAGTTTCCTCTTTACATGTTTTGTATCTCACATGTAAATACTTTTTTTCATTTTATTTTCTTTATTCTAATAAAGTACAGCTTGTCTGAGATGATTCCTCTCAGATGTCCCTCTCAGTAACATTGTATTGTGCACCAAACAGTAAAGATTCAGGTGACAAAATTCCATTTTATATCTCTTAAATGGTTTTCTCTTTGTATTATTATCATTATAATACACTGAATACCGTGAAAGGGTGAGACAGTGCAGTGCAAACTAAATTTTTTTGCATATGTCGCCTCTCTCCTGCATAAGTTTTGCTTTGTTTTTTTCCTTACTAGGCTGATTATACCCCTTTTAGCTCTGTTTACTCCTGGATGAATATATATAGGCATGAAGGAAGTACTGAATAATAAATGGGACACAGCTTTCCCCATGCACAGAGAAATGTAAACAATTCGTACAAGACACCTCAGCATGGCCAAATGAAGAACAATGCATTGGGTGTAAGCAATAAGTGACCCAGTTAGTCCTGTCTGACCTTAAATGCACCATATTTTTCATATTTTTCTGGATTAAATAGAGTAACGAACTACCACTTGTCAATTTCTAGAGAGTAATTTTTCAACACATCTGTGCACAATCATATGTAATTACCCTGTCCAGTCAACCTCTCAGTGCAGCAGGCTGTGCGTCTTACCGGTCGGGGCTGGGGGTTGTTCCTGCGGTGGGCAGAGGTGGGTCGAAGTTGTGCTCGTTTCGCCCTGCCGGGAGAGCTGAACTGCTCTCTGTACATTGTGATATAGAGCTCGGGAACCATCTTCGCTGACTGCCTTACTTATTTTCCACTGCTTGCTTCAAGTCTGCCTGAAAGTCAAACAGCATCCTTCTCCTCCCCTGTCACCTGTTAGCTCCACCCCTTTCCCCCATCTCCCTGCACCTCCTGGTTTTATTTCATTTTTTTGTTTTTTAAGTTGTTTAACATGTGTGGGGTTTATTGCTGCTGGGTTGTGCATGCTACCTATTTTGCTGCTATAAATTACTTATGATGTGTGTAGTGTATCACAACCCCGTTTTGCATCAGCAGTTATAAATCCTCCATGGATCCTAGTCAGCCACCAAATAAATACAACTTTTTGTTTAACCTGTAGCTATTATGATGAATCTACTCTGTTGGTAGTAGAAACAAGTTAAGAGCATCCCTGCTGAAGCAGAACAACTTTGTGCTACCTGAGCGCTCGGACACTAATCCTCCTAAGCTCTGGGCCCCCTGCAGAGACACACATACCTGGGGTCACTGTCCATGACCTACTTCCCTCCCAGGGGTCCTTACGAACAAGCAGCACTGATCTCAGACACTGAGGCTCAGTTTGTTTCGCTGCCTTGTACTTGAAACAGACTCGGTCTTATCAGATCTGCCGAACAAGAGCAAACCAGTGAAGGAATGGGACTTCTAAGAATCTCCCACCACTATCCACCGTCACCTCTATTCACTGTGAGCATGCCACATAAGCATTAATAATTCACCAAGCGCTGTAGGGTGCCTTTGTGTCTCCAGCGCTCTCACTGAGTTATCTGTGACAGGAACTGGATGTTCATACACTGCAGTGGTTGGGTCTTGTTTGACAGCCATGTTAAGCCCAGTCAAATCCATGACAACAGATGCAAAGCAGAGGACATGAGCAATCATAGTAATGATGAGACAGGAACATCCTTGACGGGTACTTGAATCAGATCCAAGCTGTGGTTTGTGTTCCCAGCTTTGATACCAAACTCTTTCTTTCTTTATTTTGTTCACAAACAACCATTTCCAAGTCTGCTCATATTTTTCACAGCTCAATGACTTTGGGTATAGTGAAAGGTACAAACATCTTTAAAACACTCTACATTTCAAAGCAAAAGCACACTTTATAGGGGGACTCGGAGAGGATTCAGAGTGCTTTCATGGCCTGCGCAGACAGTGAAGCAAATGTCCAACATGGGTTGAGCAGACTTCAAAGGCCTTGTCATAGACTCAGTATTCATAGTCTTACAGTATTTACTGGTGCTTGGATTTCACTGCTGCTTTCAGTTTAGTGTAGAGATAACCAAAATTCTGTAAAAGAGAAAAAGCAGAAAATAAACCAGACATATAATTTTTTTTTTAAATATATCTATCAGTGCTTTGAAACTATATGAAACATATAATGTTCAGCGCTGTCTGAAAAGAATGCAAAAATACAATATGAATGGAAAAGAGCATTTACAAACCTGGATTGCATAGTAAACAATCCCCAAATAAGCAGCAATGCAGCCACCTAGGAAGAGATCAAAGGCTGCTGGCTTCACTCTAAAAAAAGAAAAATGTGTGTCAGTGTCCAAATGTCTCATTGAATTTAACATGTCCACAAAAACACGGATATTTACCTGTACATCACTATTGGCTGGTTCATTTGATCAAAAAAGGTAATGTCAGGGTCCCTGTATGAAGAAATATTCTGAATCATTTTATTTATTTTATCTCTTTCTTCCATATTGCTCAGAGCACTGAGAAGGCATCACATTATTTTGAACTACGGCTGTATTCGTCACCTCTTGTCCTGTCGGAAGGTCTGTCTGTGGACCTGCTGCAGGTAACGTTTGAATTCGTGCTCCAGTGAGCTGACGAGCAGGACATGACTGGGCTCCTTATCCAGCAGCTGGGTGGCTCGAGGGACTGACGTCAAGTAGGACATCAGACTGGAGACTCGAGTCTCCTGAAAGTCCTGCATCAAGAATATTTAGTGGATGTGGGTTCACAGAGGGGGGAAAAGGTGGGAAACATCCTATGTGTCATCAGATAGAATAAAAGTTACTTTATGTCAAGGAGTCTGAATTTTTAGTCATAAAAGACGCAGTTGGGAATTTACTATTTCATAAATCAAGCTGTTACTGTTTTTACACTCAAAACGTGTTGAAATAAACAGCACCTCATATATTGAAATGCCCCTGATATTCAAAAGAACCCATTGAACAAGCCAAGGTTAGTATGCAGACCCAGGCTGATGATGTAATGTCTATATATTAACACCAGAGGTCAGCACTTGTCCTTGCATATTGACCAAAATCATCAGGAACTCACCAGTTGGCCTTTGAAAACCTGCACATCCTTTGGTGAACCCTTGTGGAGAATAATACAGTAATCACACATTAACATGCTATAAATAGATCAAATGATGGAGACAGTTTCTGTTTTCATGTCTATCCAATAGGTTGTGTGTATTGATTCACCTTGTCAGAGAGATTGTACATATACCGGGCCAGTGCTTCTGCTATGATGATGCCATTACGCTTAAGTTTTCTGAAATCCACCTGTGACCTATGAGGTTATATTCACATAAGTCAATTATCTTTTTATGGGCTGTGAAACTAAACCAACCCTTCAAGTATAGCTCAAATAATTCATCCTTATAAACTGAATTTACAATTTACATTGTGTCTAGTATAGAGCCACGCAGCTCAGATTTGGGATCTTCCACATGAGACAGAGTGAAGCCCAGGATCCTGCGGAGGCTGTAGCGCTCATGCTCCCAGGCTACTGTTGACTCCACAAGATTGATCTTCTTATGAACCAGTCCCACCTTCACCCAGGGAAATCTGGAGGAAACCACCTGCAGGACAAACAAAAGATAAAGGTGCACAAGGCAACTCTAACTGACAGGACTTGCCCATATTCACACATATTAACAGTTAATATGGTTACCTCCTCCAGCAGTTGAATGAAAGAGTGCATGGGAGTGTCAGGCTTCGGAGGGCGGGACACATGCATGTACAGCTCGTCACCGTTGGCCAGTGTGTCCAAACAGAGAACAAATGCCACATTGTCATGCAGCAGGCTGGACTCTGGAGGGAAAACATTTGGCTTAAATATAAATAATTCATATTCTCACACATTAGACAGCCCAGAAGTTCGAGACAGAAATGTTACCAGCATGGTCCAGGTTGTCTTCGATCCATCTCTTTGTGCCGAGAAAGTTGTATTTTCCTCCTCCAGCCAAGGAGAACATTAAATTATATCTAAAACACCAGAGAACAGTCAAACTATCAGGATTTCTATACATCACCAAACTGTATAAATATTTTCGCCAACACAATGGTGAAAAATCTGATATTTGAGTACGTCAATATGGCAGCGTGTGCCTTCATTGCAGGTTACTTTCTCAACAGTATCACACATAACACAAATTTTGGATCTCAAAGCTTCAAAGAAACACACATTGATCATCTCACACATGATTTCTTATGTTAAAACTAACAGAAACTCACTGTGGTCTGGTGCTGGGGCTACTGTAAAGTTTCTGGAAGAGACGTGCCAGCTCCAGCAGGATCGTGACTCCACTCCCATTAGAGTCTGCTCCATATGACAACCACTATGTTGCACAGAAACATTACCACGTATGAGCCCAGTATTATACTGTATGTACTGACATACTAAGAAGGGACTGGATCAAACAATTCATCAGGTTGGAGCTCTGAAAACGGTGACCTACACTTCTCAATGAACTGTTTTTGCATGTGACTCACCGGTGCCAGCCCATAGGAGTCGTAGTGGGCAGTGATGACGATGGTGGGCGGATCCTCTCCTGCTCCAGGAAGCACTCCCTGAAATACACATCACCAGCCATAGAACTGAACGAAGAGGGAATCACAAGCAAAGTGTAAAACTGGCCAAAATTTAAAGAACTTCTGTCATAGCTGTTACTTCTCAATGTAGATAAAAGAAGGTATTGAGCTCCACACTCACCTCCAGTGTGACTATAGCATTGTCAGTGGTGGCCTTAATAGCGGCATTGTTGCTCACCAAGATCTGAAAGGCTGTAGCTGTGACCATACTCCGAAGGACTGCCGACCATAAAAAAAACACATTTTAATGGAAAGGTATTGTTGTCTTTTCAGTTTTTCTGTCTCTTCAGCTCTTCATATCCATTTTTGATCAAATATTCTCTCCTTTATCCCTTCAAATGGTATTTCAAATACTTCACGCATCCTCCATACTTCCATATATTCTACTGTATTTTTTTACCTCTGACAAATATGGATGAGGTCCGTGTGGCTGCAGTCTGCTTGACCTCTTCATACATATAGAGCAGCTGTTCGTCCTCGGGGGCTACATACACTGGCATGAGTGTTTCCTTCTGCAAACTCTCACTTTCACTCACCATAAAGGACTGAGAAAAAAAGGCAAACCAACTGGGTAAAGAAAGGACTGTTTTACTGTTAAGAACTGCCTGATAGCTCCCTTTCCTTTATGTTTTTTTCTCATTTCTAGAGCAATTGTATAATATTCTGTGACAATACTTCACCAAACTGTTATCTTGTACTTTGGAGCAGAGAGATATTATTCTGAAAATGGTTTGATAAAATCTTTTTTTTGTTCCCTTGCAGCTTGTCTTGAAGCACAAAACTGCCTTTAGATAACATATTACCTGTATCATGTCAGGGGAGATACTGGAGATATTTTGGGGCAGCAGGATCAGAATGGCAGCAGCATTTTGTCTCTGGGCCTCCAAGTATCTTTCTGTGGTGAAATCCGGCACCTTCATGATGACACAGCGGCGGGTCAGCGATGGCTCTTCGGCTGAGCGTGCCTCGGCCACAACAATGGCTCCACGGCAACCTCAGCCAAAGAGACAGGGTAAGGCAAATCAAACAGACATATCAACTTGAGTGTCATACAAAAACAATTCTTCCTCTGTTTTTTTTTCCAAACAGAAAAGCATTTTTGTAAACTTTATTTGTCAAGAGAGCTCACACTTTCACCAGTCAAGGTTCATTCCCTCATAGTCAATGGCTATGTTTAGGTCACACGAACACCTAAAATTCATTATCTCATAACTCCATTGCATTTTTTTAAGATTAATAACTGCTCCATTAAAAAAACAAAAACAAATATGACCCTAATGCAAAATCATGTTGATCTACTTTTAGTTCTAACACTGACATGTATAGAACCAAAAATATACAGACTGAAAAATATTCTGCTTAGAATTATAATTTGTTTTTAATAGGAATTTACCCAGTTCAATTTAACTCTACGGATGATGTTGCAATTTTACAGATGTCATGTAGGGGGCGATGGCGCCTGCAGGACTGCACCGAAGTCAAGGCAGAAAAACAGGAGGGAGATTCAAACGAAGAAGAACATCTATCAGACTCCGGTGTCGTCAGTTGCATCTTCACTTAGAAGATTAGGTTGTTTTACTGCGTACAAGTTAAAGTCATTTAAGAATGTTTTATCATGTTTCGGTATTTTGCTGTTCACAAGAAGGTTACGAAGGATCAGAACTGGATGTTTATTCTCCGGTGAGTGTGTTTTCTGTTTTTCTCTGCAAACTTATACTGAACAGAGCTCGTGTTTGTTTTCATGACTCTGACTGCATTTTATTTTTCCAGTCACTGATTTTAGTTTGGTTTATGAAGGTTTACATTAGTAATGAGAGTGATAAAGAACTGTGCATGTTGAAGAAAAATTACATTAATTGAAAATCTTGTATATGCAGGTGGGTTTTTTTGTGTGGTGGATTTCTGAGGGAGGAAGATGGTCGAAGTAATGGGGGCTCCTACTTGAACTGAAACTATATATATATTTTTAAAAATTTTTACTTTATTAAACTAAAACTTAAAAAAAAGAAATAGGAGGAGAAAATTAGCGTAGACTAATGAAAACATTTTGAACTGACATTGTAACATTACCCAGGTATTAACAGAATCTGAATGATGGACAATTTCATTTCAGTTTCTTTTTTTCTTGCTATTTTATGGCTTTTAACTGTAGAATAAGTTGCACACAATTATCCAGCGTTTTTAAAGATTAGATCTACTCCCTCTCCATCACTGGCAAATCTTCCATTTTAAGATACATTTATTTTCCAAGTCTAAAGTTTAACAACTAGATGCAACACGTCCTTCTTCACAAACTCCATTCGTGGTATTTGTTTGTCTTAAACTCAGATTTATGGTGAGCTCAAAGAAAGTCACTCAGCAGATTAATTTAAAAACAGCCTTCTAGTTTCAACATCTGAACACACTTCATTCTGCACAGTTAAGGTCAGATATGTAAATGAAGTAACAATAAACCAAAACCAATTTTGAGAAGAGGCTGACTTTAAATTTAGAAGCACTTAGCATTTTTCTCAACACAAAATTCTATCTGAGATGCGGTAAAGGAAAGTGATGTAACTTTCTTTTTTTTTACAATCATAGTACATTCATATCCAGGTGTGTCACAGTACAGTTTAGGGGAAGGAGACATGAGCTTACCATGCTTCTGCTGTACCAGGTCGTACTGTTGCATCCTATAGGCAGTGAACTCATAGGAGGACACGGCAGGAAGAGCAGAGCCGTGCAGACACTGCACACAGAGCTGCAGCACAACAGCAGCGACGCTCAGCAACATCATGTCTCGTCTGGTTGGGATCTCAGTCTGTGAAGGGAGGTTGATGTTAGGCTAAATATGTTAAATAAGTCCAAATCTGTGTTCATTCACTCAAGCAGCCCAGAGTTGGTCAGATCAGTCGAGGGAGGAAGGATAGACAAGACTACAGCAAACATCTATGCCCCTGTGCAAATTGCATCATCTCTTTGCTTTACACCTCGCCTTAGAAATGTTTTGGGAAATTTAATAAAGAAATTGGTTGCTGAAGATTAGGATCATCTTGTCTTGTACTATAGTGTCAATTAATATAGACTGTCATAAGGAGACTCCCACTGTGTACAATATGTTCAATCTATAACCACAAGTTTGACTGTGCACTAATAGCATTATTTTTGGCATGGAAATGTTTCTCACCTGTCTTCCTGCAGTCGTGTCTCATGAGCCCTTTTTCTTTATCAACTTCAGCGTTACTCTCTGCAACGTGGACACACACTGCTGTTAACTCCTGGGATCCAAGGCGTCTAGGTAAGCCACCATTCACCATCTGCTCCCAAGGGATCAACTCGAGGCTAATCACAAATGCCCATCCCCCCAACCCTTACACTCACTACCTCTCTACCTCTCTATCTATCTATCTATCTATCTATCTATCTATCTATCTATCTATCTATCTACTTCTCTATTTATCTACCTTTCAATCTGTCTGTCCATCCATCCATCCATCCATACATACAGCCTGTCAGTCTTGGTTACTACCTCTGTTTCACCCCGTAACTATTTGTTTCATCACGCGCAGGGACAACTGATTGAGTCTGAGCGAGTGTTGGACTAGAAAAACTAAATGGCTGTTGTGTTACACCAAATGAAAAAGGCACAATTGAAAATTATAGAAGCACAATAAAACTTGAGATATCTAATATTTATTTTCTGATATGTTGCACTAAACACAGAACTATAACACTGTTAGAAGCTAAATGGAACCAGTTCACAATCATAACAAGCATCTGACAAATAAAAAATGTCTGTCTGTATATGAATTCATTTCCATTCATGAAAATAACTGAAAAACGCACACCTGCAAATAAATAGTTTACAATGAATTACTCTCGACTCTAAACTGACGTTAATGAAGCTACGCCCCAATTTATACAAGGTTAGCAACAAGTATTGCACTCAGTAGAAGACAACCATGATGACTTGTGTGCAACTCGGTGATGTTGATGGCAGAAAAATGCAGCACCTTTTTCACATAGTCAGTCCCTACAGTGTTTATGTTAACTGCACACAGCTACTAATGCAACATTCACCTCGACTAGTAGATGCATTTAAGATATGTTAAATTACCTACTGCGCTGCAATTTTCTATTTAATGCAATTCACTTTATTGTCTACACACATGGCACCATTTTGCAAAAGAAATGTGAAGTATTTTTTATTGTGTGCACTTTTGTAGATCAAATGCCAGAGACACTGAGGCTGTGTCAGTGAGATGAGTGGTAAGAGACTGTAGATGTTGTCTGACTGGGTCAGAGAGATTTGTCTGGAGCGTTTACTCAAACCAGAAAATTTTTAAAAAAAAGTATAATTTAGTTTTCTCTATTCATGTAGGATTTAGTTATTTTTATGCTATACATACAGTACCATTCATTCATGTGTTTGACCGGTGCCGAGGTTCTTCTTTTGACTTCCCATACATGCAGATCTGCAAATGAAAAAAAAAGAATGACTAACATGGAGTTATTTTGGAGCCGAAAATGACACGGTGTACCTCCCGTCAGTGAATCATACGAGTTACATTTGTTGCACTCTACAGATTTTCATTATAAACATGTAAAACCTTTATCAGAAGATTATCAGTTATGACAGATTAATGTGCAGTTCATTAAAACAGTCATATCCAACTCAAACTAAAATGAGATTGTTCAGAGTAGATGCACACAGTATTTCAAATCCCTTTAACATCAGACACAGAATATTAAGATTATGAGGAAGTAAGTTACGCCACAGTGTAAAGTGCACACATACTTAGAACTGTGGTTCTACTACCAGCTATCTTTCCTGTAAGATGGATGACGGCTTATTTAATATTTAGTTTTTAATGAGAAAATGTTTTTGAGGTGTCATGATCAGGAATTGGTACCTTTTTAAAAAGTCTTGTTATGACCTGACTTCCTGTCATCATTTCTTTAAGAGCAGATTCACATGCATGTAACTGTTACCATCTATTAGAAACACTGCTGATGTCTGTGTAGCTCTTCAAATGTCTTCAGCGTGATCTAAACATAAAAAAATATGAAAAAAGAAACAATGTACATTCAGTGCTTCTAAATAACAAGGGCTACTTCCTATTGAGCGCCATGGAAAACATTAAATGGAATAAAGCACTGACAATAAACAGCTGTGTCTGGTGCTACATGTACAGTTTTTGTCCCCACATTAGACTAATTAAAATGTTATATTGTAACTCAGAAGAAATATGCACTCATTTCTCACCTTACAAAACAAAAATAATTCTAAACAAAAGGAGAATCTTTGAACTCCCCTTTGCAAAAAGAGGAGTGTCCTTCTAAGGAACACACACACAAAAAAAAACATTCCCATCCAATTAATGTGTAATCACTTTAGAGACATTCTTCAGAAGCACGTCTGACCACAATTGCACAACTTTCAGTGTATCTGAGAAAACTTGCAGCTTTTTATCCATCTATTAATTCCCTCAAGTATATGAACTATATTGTAACCTTCACTGGTGGAGGCTAACATGGACAAACACACAAAGTACACTAACTCGTGAGTTCATTTCTGCCGTTATTACAATGGTTTCTCGAGATCTACTGGTATTACAGTAGGTTGACCTAAATATGACTAACTTTGTTTCTGAAAGCACCTAACGTCTCCTCGGCACAAGGATGTGGTTAGGGGATCAATAAAAACTGAACTTATATGCACAGGCTGGTCGTCAGGACACAGTGTTAACAGGCAACATGCATTTTTCAGCTTATTTTAACTGAATGTAGAACAATTAAGCGGTACAATTTCGGTGTAACGGATAAAAAAAAAAAAAAAAAAAAATCTTGATTACTAACTTTGTGTTACAAATGTAAGCATTAGTGTTTTATCAGCAGCTTGATGGTTAGCACTATGTTCCTGGGCATAATCTGGTACATGTCATTTTCGTGTTTGACACGTATATACAGGAAGACAACGCAGACTGACAAAAAGAAATTATAAAAGAAAATGGCCACTACAAAACTTCCCATTTCGTCTTCTCCATTGTAAATGATCACCAATTAAACACCAGGAGAAGAAGTCGACCTCTTGGATGGTCCACTAACACGGCATTGACACTTATGTCACCATTACACGTATTTGGTTGAGTCCCAATCATCTCATTTAGTTGTTTCTCTTCACAATGTCCCACAATCCTTCATGGTCCTTGTAAACCAGGAAATCCACAAGCATGAGATGGAAGTCAAACAAAGGAGAAGCAAAAGTAACAGGGTTCCTTAGAGGTATGGTTTCTGCCATCAGTCGAGTCCCTGCTGAACCAACAATGCAGAAGTAAGACGCACAGATCCTTCCATAGGAGGAACATGCACAGATACTGTACATATTCATTTTCTCAATTTCTTATTTTAGCATTTATAAACCCTAGTTTTGTCCCTTTGTGCCTTTGCCAGCCAATAGTTTTTCTTCCTTGTTGCCACTCTGGTCAGTAGTTGGCCTCAGTGCAGGTGGCAGGCATGAGATTTTGGGGGGAGGGAGGTGGGGAGAGAGGGGAAGGGGGGCGCTACTGGATTTGACAGGCTGTAGAAGGAGCAGCCTGGCAGCACATGCAGGTGGCGTTGACCGCTTTAGGGGGGATCAGATCCAGATCCTCATCGTCCGGGATCTCATCGAGGCGGTACCCGTCCTTCAGGAGTTGGATGTTCAGGTCCTGGTTGATCTGCTGTAGAAGCCAAGAAAATAAGAGCTCAGCAGAACTTCAAGACAGTTTTGTAAAATCCTAAGACTGGGAATTAACTTGGTAATACCAGACCCAAATTCACTGCGAGAATAGATCTGGCAACGCTCCATTGGAGATTGATCCCTGTCGTTGCATCCTCCCGGGCGTAGACCGTAGGTTCATTTTAAAACTACTGGAGTAGCCATTGACCACCAATATGATGTATGTTGTGCACCGTAATGCAACAAGCTGTGAGCAACAGTGACCCTCCCACAATATGAGAGATATATGATGCAATCTGCAGACTTTTAATTTTTTTTTATTTTAAGCATTGTTCTTACTCTGGTTCAGTTCCTCGATATCTGCTACAACTGTTTGTATCTCTTCATCTCACTCTGACACTGCCACCATTGTTGGAACTACATTTGTCACCACACTTAACCACCCCCACTGGCCTCTGATTGGTCCTCTAGTCAGAGGGGCATTGAAGATTGAAGCTGTTAGCAATAGGCGGAGTCAGGCTAACTGTGAATTACCATTGTAGTTAAAGTAGTTACTATGTTGATTAAGAAAAAGAAAAAAAAGAATTGGGGGGAAATGTAAAAAAAAATGTTTTTTTCAAAATGATTACAAACATTTTGAGGGCACCAACATATTGTAGTAGAGTAGATCACTGATGGTAATAGGCTGATTCAAGAGGCAAAAACACGCAAGACATTCAACTCCAAGAGGAAGAAATGAAAGGAACAAATCTGTTTGGATGAGAATTATGGAGAAGTCATTACAGGTGACTGTGACTATGAATGCTTGGAGGAGCCTGTGTAAATTTTTTTCAATGGGTGAACATACACCTGGTGTGACAAAGGGACTAGGTGATCACATGGTGATGTTTGTGGTTTCACCAAATGAAGCTGTGAAACAATATAATATGTGTATATATACCTGGTCCCTCAGACATCTCACCTCGGCTGAGGAGTATCCTGATGAGGAGTATCTGGACATGTCGAAGTCATCATCACTGAAAGACAGGAGACAACAGCACTTAGACACAAAAGGTGAGCGTCTACGTAACATTAACACAGTGAATATTTAAAGGGGCAGTGCAGCAATTTAGTATTGAACTTCCACAAAGTTTGGGGACTCGACACGAGTCAGATTAAAATGAAAATGCTCAAAATACAGACAGTAGAGGTTGAGGTATCCTGACTTATTTCTGGTGTAGAGAAAGGGTACAAAATTATGGATGCAACATTTCCCATAATGCAATTCAGTCTATTGTTTGACACTTCAGCCTGATAAGTATAAATTGAAATGGCCATGAATTTCAAACTGTGACCTCTGTTTGTAATGCAGACTTTCAATTTAAAATGTATCGTTTCTATCAGGGTTCACTCTACAGCCTCAGAGGAAATCATTCAACATTGTTTCCATAAGCTGAGTAATAATTCACATTACTCTTTAAATATTGCTTTTGTTGGTTAATATTTGAACTCTCATATTTGAACTGGCAGATTGGGGGATTAGCAAACAAAGTATTGATATTTCCAGATTATTGAGTCTCATGCAAGAAAATTTGTATCATTAACTCTGTAAATCACTCATTTCAGCCCGGAGAAAGTCACCTGTTCTGGTGTCCATTCATGTGATTTGGTCATCAACATAAACAACGCTCTCTAAAATGGCTATGTGGAGCTACATGCTCTGCTCCTGAGCGAGTTTCATTCCCATGAATGTTTTTTAGGAGTTTCAAGTCCTGCCGTCAGAAGTGAGCAAACAAGAAAATGTGTTCAGCGGTGACAGCGGTGGTATTAGAGCACCACAACCAATTAGAAAATATTAATAGTATAGCTGCTGATGATGTGTCGGAACAGAGCTGCAGTGTGAAATAGAAAGAGGGAATTGTTTGAGCTGCATGAATTTGAATGCCAAACAACATCTTTCTAAAGCAAAGTGGTCCGTGATTATTATTAGATGTGGTCATGTGATGGAGGCATGAGACAAGAGAATATTATAACCTACAGCAGGTGGTGTTACACTGCAGGTGCAGCAGTGTGATACAGGACACAGAACTGGCGAGATCCTGAGGCAGCTGAGTGAGAATAGTGTAAAATCTAAAGAATCCTTTTCAGAATAAATGCACATCATGATGACATGAAGAATTTTGCAAAAGACATATTTCATTATAGTTAAGTCCTGCATCATATTTGAACTAAAAATGAATTCTGACTAATGTTTGTATTTTCTCTGGGGAAAGGCAGACTGACTGGCTGTATGTGACTCAGACAGCAGGTTGTGATCACTCATGAGTTTCATTTGCATGTACAAGAAAGATTCTTGGTACTGGAAATTTGTTGTGTCACAAATTGTCTTAAATCATTGATACGTGCCACTGAAAAACAAATTTGTTTGTAGAAGTGGTTTTAACAGGCACAGACAATGTCTTTATTGCTTTAGAAATTACTCGCTTTAATAATGTGGATGAATAAGCAGGTCAGATCAACTTGGAGCCTCTTGCCTAAATTCTTTTGAGTTGTAGTAACATCATGGTGATGCAGCTCAGGGTCTTTCTCCCTCAAATGAGTAATCTGCCTTTCCTGAACTAAAAACCTGTAGAACAGGGGGACATTGTGCTGAGGGTGTGTACATGAATCTGAAATGTGGACAATAAACAAATGGCTGTCGTGTGTTGGTGTGAGTCAGAAAGCTTGTTGGAGACAGTATATGAGGCAACACATGATGTAAGCTGTGTTGTCCACCAGAGAGCTAATTTTCCAGGAGAGGGTTTGCTCATGTATCATATGGGTTGGGGGGAGGGAGGGGTTGGGGGGAGGGAGCACAAATGGTTGGAGTCAGTGTCAAATACAGACCTGCTGGTTACAGGGCGCGGAAGCGAGTGCTCTCTGAGCTGCTGTCCAAATCCTCACCCCGCTATCCTCTAATCCTGAGCCCTGGGAGAGGCTTTGCCCCTTTTTAGGATCCCTTCTGTTAAGAACTCTCTCAAGTTGCTCTGTGGATTAATGTGCCATCATTACAGAGTGAGGCCTGCAAAACTACAAGTTAGCCAATCTTTTAGGTCATCTCTACTGTTCCTAAAATATTATTTCCCTCTATCTGTGTGAAAATTTTGTGTTACAGAGGTTGATGTGATGACATGTACTGGACCTACCTGTCAGTGTCCAGAGCTACCAGAGGCTTCTCATCTGGGCTCTGGTCTAAGGAGGAGTAGCCTTTGTTTGGCACCACCAGCCTATGAGAGAGCACAGAGAACAAACAGCACACTTCTGTATTAAAAACTGAACCTATTGTATTAAAACTGAAACACCTCACAAATGTAGAAATCATAGATATATTAAAGAAACAGACTGTATTTGTCCAAAATACTTCATTCATTCCCCACAAAATTGAGGCTAATCTGTAGCCTTCAGACTGTTGGCAGTGCGAGATTATCTTTCTGCCTCAGAGATTCTGCATCCAGACCAGTGGGTAGCTTTTCTTATATTTTCACTAATCCACCAGGGAGTGGGATTAAACAGATGAGCCCATTTTCAATACTGTGGGTTGTACTGGGTTTATACTCAGTGCTTTTGCCTCTTTTATCAGCATTGGTACTCGCAAAGAATCATATTTCCTTTCATTAAGAAGCCTCGCTGCGCCCTGTTTGTGTTTACTTACAACATTAGGAAGTCCGATGGCGTCCCAGCCAGGCTGGCTGCAAATAAAGCCTTCAGAGGCAGCACTGTGCACTGTGCTCATGTTTTGCATTTCAGTTGCCTGTGGTATTTTGTACTGAACGGACGACAGAAGATGCAAAACCATATTGTTTGTGATGCTAATGAATGCAAAGTGTAACACTTGTGGTTAAGTTGGTCAAAATAACTGAGAAACAAACAGGCGGTGGAAGCCGCTACCTTGTCCTGGCATTCTTCTTGGGTTGTTGATTGACAGGACTTCCCACAGTGCCATTCTTCACTGATCCCTTCCTGGCAAGGTCCCTCTGTTTCTCTGGGCAACCACAGGATGTGAGGTCATCAGTAAATACATCAATTAAGTTAAATGCATTTACATTTAGTCGGTTATTTAGGCAGTTCAGTATTGAACTTTGGTAGAGAGCATAGGCTGTGAATGTGGTCATTTTTATACGCAACATGCTGCCCCTTGTGGTGGTTAGTATTTTTATGTCGATAAAACAAATAGTGAGTCTTCATTAACACATCCATGAATTGGAAATGTTAAAATATGTGGTTGTTTTACAAGAATTATACAATATATTCCAAACTTTTTGTGTTGTGGATTGAAAGTCAAAAACATCTGTGATTGCTTAAGAAATAAAGAAGAATTTCATCCCACGACCTTGAAATAAATAACTACCCAAAACAAATATGTTTAGAGGATGGTATAAGTTGGCCAAAAGGAATAGTTTTGAAATATTGACTAGTCAGTTTCCAGAAACCATCTTCTCCCGCAATCTTTTTGGAGCAGAACCCTCAGGACTAAATAGAAATGAGGAACCAGAAGTGCAAAAAAGTGTTGTGGTGGTAAAAAAAAAAAAAAAGAGGCTGCGCAGGAATCTTCTGACACCTCTGACAGTAGAAATAATAAATTGCAATGCCGGGAGACATAATTTGACCGACATACAATAGTGACTATCATATGGCACAAGAAGTTTTTGAATACTTATTTTTGACTTTGTGTGATGCAGTAAAACAAACCTGCATACAGCGGTCTCCCATGATAAATTTCACTGATATATTTAAATACTTAACATTCTTCGCTGCTGCTTACTGTTGATATACTTTACTTTTGAAATAAGAGGGTAAGTTATGTCATGTATTGATTTGTAGTGTGTTGGTTATGATACCTATTTGGACCTGCAGTGGTGAGGGCTTGTAGTTCATGGTCACACTCTCTCCCTTCATGTCAGGCTCTGCCTCTGAGGTGGAGGATGCTGCTGGATCCTGGAAACAGAAACACACCGTGCAGAGTATGTTAGCTTTGAACACTAACACCTAACAATTGATGGTACTTTAGTAGACTCTCACATCTCGGATATACATATTAGGAAATTATCTTGTCATATTGGACAGAGATTAAACTTGGACTCAAACTGTTTTCAAATATTTCACCTCCAATCCCTTTGTGCTGTGATCTGGTTTATCGCTAGCAAACATAGCCTGGAAAATCAGCTCACTGTAGGAGTTGCTTGCATCCAACACCCTGGCAAGATTTATCTGGCCTGCTATGGCCGCCTGGATTGCAGCATCAATAGGCTTGAGTGTTCAGCCTATGTTGGTGGCTCTGTCTCTTTCATGTGTGAGCAGTGATGGCATGGAGAGGCGGCCGTGGGAGAACAGAGGGGGTTGCTGTTGGAGCCACAGTTTTACCCAGATTGCGAGACGGGAGCTGGGCCGAGCTTGGCCTGCTCCGCTCACAGAGCTCCACATTATGTTGATCCTACAGGCCTCCCCTTGTTGCACTCTGAGGGACACACCGAGGCCACATAAACAAAGGCTACCAGGCATTGGGATTTTAATAACTACGAATTCTCTCCAGAAAATTGGATGCTGGAATTAAACGGATGCTCCAAGCAATTAAATAACTGCAGTTGAAATTTAGACACTTACAGTTAAAGTTAAAAAAAATTCATAAAGGCTCAGAGAGATATACGAGATACAGTATGATAATTGTGTGTTTTAGTAATATAAAATAAAATGTACAAGTATTGGTTATTCCAAAGTCTTATAACAGGCAGAGGCAACAACATTTATAAAAAATAAAAAAAAAACCTAATAAAAACACAAGCGTCTGAAAATTGCATAAATTAAAACAAAATAAAGAAGTCTATGCACAGATATGTCTCAATCGATTTCAAAACATCAAAACCTTTTTATGGTATTATTGAGAAATACGGCACCAATCCAGGCCAATAGATCTTATCCAATCTCAAAGGGCTGGATGAACAATTCCTGATTATTTAGCACAGGCAGTGAAAAGCTTATTTTGCATATCAATTCTCATGTAACACAATTAAAAACAAACTGTCAACAACACAATCAGATGGGACAGCATAGTAAAGCAGTGCATGTTTAGACATGTAATGTGTGGTTTAATGCACGAGCTAAATTCTAAGTAACATGAAAGAACAAACAGAAACCAAATAACTTTTTTTTTTTTTTTTTTTTGAAAGAAAGGACCCCTCCTCACATTTCCCCACTTCTCAATAGGAACCTAGATTAAAATACCAATATGGTTGAATCCACCCACATTTCTAGCTTAATCTTCATCTGGTGATGAAGAATTGTTCACTTGGCTGGAATAATTAATGAGAGCTGCAACAGTGACGACAATACGCACACGCATAAAGGTTGTGAAATCACACCACACAGATGAGGTATTCCCGCTGCAACAAGCACAAACATTTTTCTGTTCTGTGACAGGCCCTTCCCTCAGATCATTAGGCTTACTCACAGGATTTTTTTTTTTTCCTTTACATTTTCCCCTTCCACAACAGAAAGATACTGTGAAGACGCAGGGTCACACTGTCTGTCAAATAAATCCCTTTGAAAAACATTCGGCAGAGCTGCCAGTGAATAATGAAAGGGATTTGGTATGAAGCTGCTTGTGACAGAAATTTCCTGCCACTTCTTAGAAAGAAGACAGCACAATTACTGAAAGCAAATGGCACAATAAACACGTTAAAACTCTTCCTGAAAGATCATAACTTAGACAGTAGATCAGTTAAAAGTTTGGCCTGAAGAAATGCAAATAAAGTTTATGAACATAAAAACTGAACTGAAAATGAACGAAGCAACAGCCTCAATAATCTGACTCGACCATTTTAAACATGAATGTAGTTTCCTTACAGAACATGTGCTGTCTGCTGACAGATCTTAGTCATTTATTAAAATGACTAAGATCTGACCTTTGACACTTGGGGCCCCACGTTGATTTTATGTACTACAGTAAAACATGGCCTGACCTCCAACATGCATTCACATACACTTACACTCACGGTCACATACACGAGAAATGACCACTCCATGTATCAGTTTCATCAGTCTGTCCTCCTGCGGCGACTACTTTGCTACCTCTGATGATAAAGAGCCACAAGGTTGCTGACACAGCATAAACACCAAGCGATTGGTAGGATTATACAGCATGGCCGCCCACTAGCCAATAGCAGTGAAGGCTGATACGTCAGGTGACCATTAAAACAGTTGAATGCTATCCTTATGCTATATATATCACTATCCCGGTCGTGTTGCAGGGCAATCTGCCATAAATGGATTCGGGACTCAGACGTCCTTGTGCTGAATGGCGCGATGCTTTGTAGAAGGGAACTTATTGTGATTTCACGTCTCATTGAAAGAAATCAATACAATAGACAATAATTCAAATCACTCTTAATTCTATACAGAGCTTTTTTATTTCTGTGAAATTGCTTAACAATGAGGCGGGGGCCGAGTGCATTCATGCGGTTTAGGAATCACAATGAAGTTATTAGCATTAAAATGCACAGCCATGTGCGCCACTGCTAATGTGGTCAGATACTGTATAAATGTAAAGTGAGAGACTGTATAATCTGGAATTGGAGATGGCCACGGTGTTGTTTGACCACTTCAAGCTATTACAGTGAAAAATAATAAAAAATTACAACAACAAAAATTATGGTTTCCAGTGTTTGAGGGCATGAGCTGACCACTGACACACTTCAGCCACCAAGTGTCTGATATTGGATTTGGCTCCACAAAAATCTCACTGTATTAAACATGAAGGCAGGCTGATCAAATCTTCATGGGGCAACGCAGTTGCATATAGCATCAAAAAAAGGAGACTTTCTGTACTGATGAAAGTATGTTCTTCTATGATTTCTGTCTGAGTTTAGCCCCAGGGTGTGGTAGTAAGGCTGGGGAAGCATTGATATGGTATGAAGAGTAAAAACTGGGACTGAACCCCAAAGGCAAACACTTAAAAAGGGACAGCTGGTTGAGGGTGCTTTGTTTGAAGTGGAGAGAACAAGGCCACAATTATCTATGGTAGTGATGCATTGCTGAAATTAAGCTCAACTCAAAATATGTTGGGAATAAGAGCAGAGGAACAGTAGATGGATATACCCTGGGACTCGTAAAACATGAATGTCATGACTGTTAAGAGCATTCAAATTTTAGTGACACTTGTGAAACTTGTATATGGTGAACCGTGGAGGGAGGGACCATTATCTTCCTGTGGAGCTGGCCAGGCTCATCATGGCTCAGCCCTGCAGTGTGGGTTTGGACACCGAGCACCAATCCACGCGTTCATACTGCCATTCCGACCCAAATAACACGTCAGCAAATGACGAAATGAGAAAAAGAAAAAAAAAAAAAAAGTGAGCTATTGATGTAAACAAGCGCAGACTGACGTGGATTTTACAGAATCACGATTCTAGCGAAGTGCGTAGTTTAAATAACAAGTGCTCATTTATAAATTACTATACGTGATATTTATCAAATTGTTCGACAGGTAAAGTAATAGTCGCAATCGTTGTATCTATCTATAGATGGTCGCTTTGCACCCATCCCAAGATCCAGCTTGTCCCAAAGCTGCAAAATTGCTATCGGTTAGCTCACACGCAGATTATGACACAGCTGTCACGATAAATCACACAGGCCAGACCCCCCCAAAAAAATGTTGCATTCAATAGAGAATGATTTGCATAAGATGTGTTTTTGTCTGTCGTCTCTTACCAAAGGCTGCGTCTCTCCGTTGACTGGAGGCACTTGAAACCTGTCGATTTCTTCCATCATTTTGGCAAAGCGTTACAAAAACGACGCAGTGGTTTCGGGTAAACGTTGAGTTTAGTTCAACTCCTCCGGTTTACGATGCTTGGTTGTCGGTATCCTTCGTTAATCAGCATGATAGCAGCTCGTTTTCCTCCATCCTCCTGACAGAGGTGACTCGACAGCAAAACAGCAGCACCCGCCCTACTTCCGGGTCTATAGAATATTCATGACAAATCTGTCCAATCACGGCGGACATCATATGGAAATACGTTGTGAAGCAAATTCATTAATATATCGAATAGAACATTTATGTAAGTCAACACTTGTTTACAAGTAATGTATGAAGACTGCATTTTACGATTGAATTATACATTATTATCGTCTTTAGCTTTCAGATGTTTGTGTGCCACTTTTGCTCATAAGAAAATGCTGTATATATATATTATATATATACTATATATATATAATATATTTAATATATATATTATATATATATATGTATGTGTGTGTATATATGTGTGTGTGTGTGTGTATGTATATATATATATATATATATATATATATATATATATATTTATTTATATGTATGTGTGTGTATATTTATATATATATACACACACACATATATACACACACATACATATAAATATAAATATATATTATATATATATTATTTATATATATATATATATATATATATATACACACACACACATAGATATACACACACACACACACACACACACACACACACACACACACACACACACATATATATATGCGTGTGTGGGTGTGGGTGTGTCTATGGTGGGAACTATTTTGATGGTTTTCCGAGGCTCTTTGAGCTGTCATCGACCGAGACGACAGGTGTCGTGCCAAAATGTGAACCTCTGTCAGAAACTGACTATAGTCCGCGGGATCGCGCGCGCGCGCAGCCTGTTAAAGCCGTTGTCTTGGCAACCCAAATACAGCAGCAGGCACATGCCGTGGAGTAAATATCTTCTTTGTTTTTAGCCATTTAAAACTTGTTTTTTTTTTCACTTTGTGTCGGAAAAACAGTTTTAACAAGTTATACTGTTAGTTGAGATTTAAAGAAGAGACTCTTTACGCAATGTCCGTGCCTAAAAGTAACGCCGCAGCATATGCAAGAAAGGTAACTGCCAATTAATTTGAGCTAGTGTAATTTAGCTAAGTGGCAAATTCATGACGCACTAAGTATGAGTAGACTACTGTTAACGTATTAATGTGCCCTTAATACTACAGCTAACCATTAAGTTTTCTGTCCTTTGTTTTGATGTAGGCCTCAACTGTTCAAAAGGTATCTGGTGTGAAGTCAACCAAAGCAGCCGGTAAGAAAAAGGTGGGTGAACCCTGTCAAAATTCCTGCACTACACAAGCAAGAGTCCTAACATGTAAGAGTACTATTTGTATGTGTACTAAGATAAGTATGTCATTTGGAACACAGCACCAGAAGCTATGTCAACTTTTATACACAGGCAATGGTGTACTTCCCAAAACAAATTAAAGAAATTGCTAAGTTTTGAATTTTGACATTTTGTTACAGGAGGGAGAAAAACGAGAGACTTGTGCAAGTACAACATAATGCTGTTCCCCATTTATTTAAGACATAATAAATCGCTTCTTTATATGACATTACAGGATGAGGAAGAGGCTGTGGAGCTGGGTGATGGAGGGGAAGAGTGGTTTCATGGAGAAGGTGTCACCAAGCCTCCAGATCAAGTGGACCTCACTGAGGCTGTAAGTGAAGGATGGGAATGTTCACTTCTCAAGTTTAAGAATCAGACGGGTTGAGTCGAGGGAATAGTCTCAGAGTTTGCTGCTGTTCTGCTTCATTCAGTTTTCTTAAAATTGTTATCATTTAGTTCAATGTCCTTGTAATCAACACCTCTGCCAAGTTAGTCAGGCATACGTACATTTTTATGCTCTCTGCTTTATCTAAATTTGATATGACTAGGAGCTGAAAGAAGAAATCACGAGGATCCTGACTGCAAACAACCCACATGCCCCTCAAAATATTGTCCGCTACAGCTTCAAGGTAAAGCAGTTACATCCAGATGCAAGCATGACTGCAATGTTGAAGCCACCTCATATCAAATTAAGGTACTGTAGATTAGCAATTTTTTTGTTTTTCTCAGGAACGTTCCTTCAAGCCGACGCTTGTCATGGATCAGATGGCTGTTCTCTTTGAGTTGGATGGCGGCCTTTTGCATAAAGATTCTGATGAGGCCCGTAGACTGAGGGTCAGAGACAGTCTTACTGAAGGTAGCTACTGAAATGTTCTACAATACATTACATTTCATTTAGCTGACGCTTTTATCCAAAGCGACTTACAATAAGTGCATTTCAACCATGAGGGTACAAAACCCAGAACAACAGGAATCAAGAAAATACAATTTCTTCAAGAAAGCCAAACTACAAAGTTCTATCAGTAAGTGCCATTTTAAATGCTACTAAAGTTCTACTGTTCAAGGTAAAGTCGGAAGAGGTGTGTTTTTAGTTTGCGGCGGAAGATGTACAGAGTTTCCGCTGTCCTGATGTCGGCGGGGAGCTCATTCCACCATTTAGGAGCCAGGACAGCAAACAGTCGTGATTTTGTAGAGTGTTTAGCTCGCAGTGAGGGAGCAACAAGCTGATTGGTCAAAGCAGAGCGGAGGGAGCGGGCTGGGATGTAGGGTTTGACCATGTCCTGGATGTAGACTGGACCCGATCTGTTCGCAGCACAGTACGCAAGTACCAATGTTTTGAAACGGATGCGGGCAGCTACTGGTAACCAGTGAAGGGAGCGGAGGAGCGGAGTAGTGTGAGTGAATTTCGGAGGTTAAAGACCAGTCGAATACTGTTCTCTGTTTACAAAAACATAAACCAAACATAAACCATAAAAACTCCAGATCATGTTCCAGAGGTTCTTTTTACAGCATGTTGTGTTGTTTTTTCCCTGGTGTAGTACATAACTGGTGCCACAAGATGTCAATTTCAACTTGAGCCATGAAATTCAAGATGTGTCCAGAGTCTGCCTGTAAAATGTTCATTTTCTTCACTGTCAATTATGATGTAATTTTTCTAACGTGTCCAGGGAATGCAACAATTGACACTGAAGCAGAATGTGATGAGGAGAAAACAGAGACCCCGGTAAAATGTCTTTTTTTTTTTAAAACTGAAATCAGACCACTGGTTGGTGCTGGGCAATGTTTTGCATTTCATTTCAACAGTCAACAGTTCTTCAAAATGTAAATAGGTCAAGAGTTTGAAGACAAACCTCTAATTGTTAGTTTTTCCCAGGCTACACCTGTAGAGGATGGCGGGGAGGTGGAGGAAGCTGGAGAGGAGGACAGCGTTGCCTCCAAAACTATCAAGAAAGAGCTGAAAGTTACCAATCAGTTTAACTTCAGTGAGAGGGCCTCCCAGACTCTCAATAATCCACTGAGGGTAGGAAGGCGCTACATTGCCAGTGTTCTGCATAATTGTTGAGATCTCTGATATTTACAGATGGAAGGTTTTGATGTTGAAGTGCATTTAAAACACAGTATTGATAGGTATATACAGCAGGTAAAATAAGTATTGAACACATCACCATTTTTCTCAGTAAATATATTTGCAAAGGTGCTATTGACATGAAATTTTCACCAGATATTGGTAACAACCCAAGTAATTCATACATACAAAGAAACCAAAACAAATAAGTTCAGAAATTAAGTTATGTGTAATAATGTGAAATTAGACAGGGAAAAAGTATTGAAACCATGAACAAAGGAAGGTGCAAAAAGGCATGGAAAGTCAAGACAACAGCTGAAATCTATCAGTAAATAGAAAGCAATCCAGCCCCTTGTCAGTGCAAATTAATATCAGCTGGTTCAGTCCCAACTGATGGCCTATAAAAAGGTGTCTCATTACCAAGGTGTCACACAAGAAACATCTCATGATGGGTAAAAGCAAAGAGCTCACTCAAGACCTTCGCAACCTTATTGTTGCAAAACATACTGATGGCATTGGTTGCAGATGCATTCCTAAACTTCTGAATGTTCCAGTGAGCACTGTTGGGGCCATAATCTGGAAGTGGAAAGAACATCATTTCACCATAAACTGGCCATGACCAGGTGCTCTTTGCAAGATTTCTGACAGAGGAGTGAAAAGAATTATCAGAAGAGTTGTCCAAGAGCCAAGGACCACTTGTGGAGCGCTTCAGAAAGACCTGGAATTAGCAGGTACAATTGTTTCAAAGAAAACAATAAGTAATGCACTCAACCGCCACGGCCTGTATGCACATTCACCACGCAAGACTCCATTGCTGAAGAAAAAGCATGTTTAAGCTCGTTTAAAGTTTGCTGCACAACATTTGGACAAGCCTGTGAAATACTGGGAGAATATAGTCTGGTCAGATGAGAGCAAAATTAAACTCTTTGGATGCCACACACCATGTTTGGAGGACAAATGGCACTGCACATCACCCTAAAAACACCAGACCAACAGTGAAGTTTGGAGGTGAGAACATCATGGTGTGGGGCTGCTTTCAGCATACGGTACTGGCAAACTTCACATAATTGAAGGAAGGATGAATGGAAAAATGTACAGAGAAATTCTTGATAAAAATCTGCTGCCATCTACCAAATGATGAAGATAAAACGAGGGTGGACATTTCTGCAAGACAATGATCCCAAACACGCAGCCAAGGAAACTCTCAATTGGTTTCAGAGAAAGAAAATAAAGCTGCTGGAATGGCCCAGCCAATCACCTGACTTGAATCCAATTGAAAATCTATGGAAAGAAATGAAGATCAGAGTTCATAGAAGAGGCCCACTGAACCTTCAAGATTTGAAGACTGTTTGTGTGGAAGAATCGGCCAAAATCACACCTGAACAATGCATATGACAAGTTTCTCCACACAGGAGGTGTCTTGAAGCTGTCATTACCAACAAGGCTTTTGTACAAAGTATTAAATAAATATCAGTAAGCGTGTTCAATACTTTTTCCGTGTCATTTCACAGTATTACACATAACTTGATTTCTGAATGTATTTGTTTTGGTTTCTTTGTATGTATGAATTACTTGGGTTGTTACGAACATCTGGTGAAATTTTCATGCCAACAGCACCTCTGCAAATATATTTACTGAGAAAAATGGTGACGTGTTCAATACTTATTTTATCTGCTGTAGTTTATTATTAGTCGCCTCAATTTTCAGAAAAATCATTTTTATTTCCGCTGTAGGAAAGAAGCTGCCAGACTGAACCTCCTCAACGCAGCACCTTCTCTTCCACTTCTAATCAGGTAGTAAATTCTCTCACTTATTTAAAAGATATGTTTTCACCAGTCTTGTTTTGTCCCGTTTTTGTTCACTTGGGATGACAGTAATAACTCTGTTCTCTCTGCAGTGGGTGATCTATGATGCGTACCACGAAGAGCTACAGAAACAAGAAAAAAATAAAGAGAAGCAGAAAGTCACAACAAAGAAGGATGATGACAAAAGCAAGAAGAAGCTGGTGCTGATGGATGGTCAGGTAAACCGACTGCTGACCAACTGTCTAGCCTAAACTTATCATCACAGCCCGACTGATGCCGGAGTTTTAGGGCTAATAGCGAGATAGGGAGTAAAGAAATTCTGATATTGTTATATCACACATGCACACACATGCACACACGAATAAATATAAAACACATTTTTTGCAATAAACCCTTAAATGTGGTTATTGAATGCTCGTGACAAAGATGGAGGCTGGATATTTGACAGTTTATTGTCCACAGTGACATCAGTGCACCAAAACAGTGAAACGGTAAACTCCACTTGGTGTTTAATAATTCAAAATAACTGTTATAAAACACAAATAGAAATAGAACGTTTTTGCGGCCTACATACAGTATATGCTGATACCGATATACCTGTGACAGGCCAACATTGGCAGATAAAACTGTCTGACCAATATATTAGTCAGGCTCTACTTAACGTGTCTAATATTTCCATTTTTCCTATTTATGTCTGATATAGTGCTGTGATATATGCTACGTACACATTATCCTACTTATACACTACTAATAGCTGCCATACCATAATTGTATCTTCAGAGCTAACAAAATGAGTTGCCCAGGACTCCTGATAATGCTCTACCATCATTTTCAGGTTCTTATGTTAGTCTATGATAACTTAACCATGAATCAAAACAATTCCAAAATAAAACAGTGTAATGTATGTTGTTGTTTTTTTTAAAGTGTTTTCATCCAATATTTTATCATGTTTCTGTTACAGATTGATGAACTTAAAAGAGTGGCCAAGGCGGCCAAGATCTGTGAACGAATAGTTTATCACAATACGTGTGGCGACATAGCACTAGGTATGTTCTATTAAATAAGGCTTGTGACAAAATAATACACTACAATGCCATTTGATAATTAAGCAAACACATTCCCTTCTCCTCTAGTCATCCTCCTTTCATGTTCCCTCAGATTTTGCATACTTTGAGGATCCTTCCGATGAGTTTCGGGACCCGGAGGGCACTCTGCTCCCTCTGTGGAAGTTCAAAGACAAAGCCAAAAGACTGTCTGTCACTGCCCTCTGCTGGTAGGTTGGCTCATAAACTCTGCTAACATTTCCTCAGAATGGTAATTGTATTCGAGTGATTTTATATCCCTGTAGCTGTCATGAGAAGGGGGACTGATTGAGTCACCTTTCTTTAACAGGAATAAGAAATATCAGGATCAGTTTGCTGTGGGCATGGGGTCATGTAAGTACAAAGGATAGTGAGCAGTTAAGAACTATCTCACACAGGATTTTAATTTCATGTAGTCACATTTGTAATTGTCACTTTCTATGAATAGTTAGCCATTAATAAACCTTTACTAGTTGAATCTAATATGATCTAGTAACATTTGTATTTTTTCACTTACTATGAAGAACATATGTTGTTGTTTTTTTAGCAGATTTTTTTTTTCAATCGATTATCCATTCATCTCTCTCTCCTGTCTAGATGACTTCAGTAAACAGGGACATGGCATGCTTCTCTTCTACACATTGAAGAACCCTGGCTTCCCAGAGTACGTCTACCCCACCAATTCTGGCGTCTTGTGCCTCCACATCCATGAGCAACGTTCCCAGCTGGTGGCAGTAGGCTTCTATGATGGCTGTGTGGCTGTCTACAACCTGAAGAAGGAGGGACAAGAGCCCGCTTACAAGAGCACAGCTAAGACTGGCAAGCACACTGACCCTGTCTGGCAGGTGAGATTAGGGTACACGGCAGGGGAGGATAGAGTAATAGGAGTTCAGGGTGTATGTTGTTCAATCTAATTTCAGCCACTCCATCCATTTATACCTTCACATGGAAGTTTTTCCATTTTGTAAGCTGTCCCAAGCCACTTATTTTGGAGTGAACGTGGACTAATAAACTGTCCAACATTGTGCATACAGTGATGCTGAGTTACAATACTACCCTACAGCCTAATACTGAATTTCAGGCTCTGTAGAATAAAGTAAATTTCACATAAATCTGTCTTCTTTTTCAGATATTATTTTGAATCCAAATCAATCTAAAACTCTTGTTTTAAGTCCATGTGTTTACATTTTTTGTTCAGGTGCGCTGGCAGAATGATGACATGGACAACAACCACAATTTCTTTTCTGTGTCATCTGATGGCAGAGTTGTGTCCTGGACACTAGTCAAGGTTAGTATGTTATGTTTGTAACTTGCTCTCTTATACGCGGCTAATTAGATGCTTTTGTGCGTGCTATGGATAAGCGTGTTTGTGTCAGTTCACATTTGTAGTTGTTTTCGTGTTTTTTTTTTTATATCTACTGTGTGTTTCCATAATTGCAGAATGAGATGGTTTTTACAGACATTATCAGACTGTCACTGAATGGATTTGTCTCTGTGGGACTGGAGGGTGCACAGCTACCCAGAATTGGTAAGGCTTTATTCATGTAGCGTGTTATTGTACTTATAACACTTATTTAATGCTATAAATTATAAAAAGTACTGGACAATATTTATCTGATATCAGTTCTGATTTTCTTCAGTCCTGTTTATCAGACTGGTGTCTGTAACGATGTGTGTCTAATTTAAGTGCTTGTTGCTTCTTTTACACAGCTTGTGGTACATCGTTTGACTTCCATAAACAGATAGACTATCTGTTTGTGGTTGGCACAGAGGTGGGGAAAATATACAAGGTATGTTTCATGGATTTTGCAATGTGGGTTTTGGTTGGATGCCACTTTTAAAATTACATCAAGCATGTTGTCATGACTAACTTATTCTGTCAGCATAACTCATGATACAGAAACATCCAGACACTTACAGGATATAGACAAATCTATAATACTCAATACAGCACAATCATCTATGGCAATACATTGCAGTATTTGCGTAACATGCCGATATAGAATGGTAAAACTGTTTTAAAAAGTGTCAATTAATAAGACATCATCGCATTAAAGTAATTTAACTGGCGACAGCAGTGGTTTTCATTAAGTATGAATTGTGTATAATTTGCATTATGATGTTAATTCTAGACTGACTTTTTCAGCAATCTGACAGGAGTAGGTATTCAAAAAACAGGCTGGCCAATCATCTGTGTTTTCATATTGTCATGTTGTCATTACCAGCAGTTGTCATTAGTTACACATCATATCTGATTGCCTGTTACTGATCTCACAGTCCAGCTGTTTTCATTAACCTGCATTGTTGTACATTTGACAATGTACTGACCATACTGTTAGTAAGTCTGCAACATTTCTCCCTCCCT
The DNA here is from genome assembly GCF_022577435.1 of Embiotoca jacksoni. Classification (NCBI taxonomy): domain Eukaryota; kingdom Metazoa; phylum Chordata; class Actinopteri; family Embiotocidae; genus Embiotoca; species Embiotoca jacksoni. The sequence continues at coordinate 6,830,914 of NW_027185229.1, read as the reverse complement.
CATTCACTGTCCAAAACTAATAATGCTGTTCATGTGTTAAAGCAAAACCAACTGCCAATAAGCACATGCGTTAACTGTATATACATTCACAAGTGAAGTTCTGGTGTAGAAAAGAGCCGGGAGTCAGTTATGGCATACAGACTCCCTGGATAGTGCAAAAGGGAACATAAACAGGTCACTTTAAATGAAAGAGGGGACTCAAACATTCTGCTGTGTGTATTTAGCTGTCAATCGTTGATCTGACTGCCAGTCAACATGAGCCTATTAAATCATTTCGGCAGAACCTTGAAACTTTCTTCAAATGATCCAATGATAAAACGCATGTTCTCATTTTACAGTGGACACTACATATGCCCTGTATTTATGTCCTTTCATCCATCCATTCTCTGAAGCTTATCCAGGGTCGGGTCTCGGTACAGCTGCAATAAAAGGGATAGTGCTGGTAGTATACATTATTATCCACTGTTAAGATGTCATGACTGTGGTCCCACTCAAAATATATATTAATGACAGTGAACAAAAGTAGTTAGACAAAGAAAGGAAAACAGACAAAACAAATTCATAAATTTTAGCACATAAGATATTTTACAGCGGTATAACCAAAATGGAGGTTATCCTAGTTTAGTTAATTAGGATGACCATTGAAAATGTATCTGCAACTTTTGCTGATGTTGTTTAGCAAAGCCTTAGACCTAAAATATGTTGCCTTTTTCGACCACCCCTAAATGATATAATCTTTGGGCTTTATACTGTCTCCCAGAATCTGCTCTGAAAATGGAAGATCAATTTGTTTGTGGGGCATTTACAGAAATCTGGCTGCGGTTGTACTCTAGAGGATACATAAGCTAGACATTTTCCATTAATTTTGCCTTCGTGTGTGTGTGTGTGTGTGTGTGTGTGTGTGTGTGTGTGTGTGTGTGTGTGTGTGTGTGTGTGTGTGTGTGTCCATGTGGCCTGTTGGGAGTGCTTCAGGTTCGGCATTTAGCATTTAATGTGTCTCTTTAAGCAGAGGCGCTCTCTGTCCACTACAGACAGCTGGTAGTTTTTGGCTGCCCCCCACCTCCTTCTCTCATCCTCATGGTGCCCATTGAGACTTGAGACTCAAGTGCCTCAATGTCAATACACACACAGGCTGGTGCCCACGCTGGCAATGTTGGAAAGTGCATGTGGTAATGATTAATTAATTGTCAACATTTCATCCTGAGGAATATATTCTGAAACAAGTAAAATCAACAAGTGATTTAATCTGTCAGCAAATGTCACCCGCCTAATATAGCAAGGGCTCCAGCACTAAAGAGCATCATTGACGTCATTGACATCTAAATACAAGTTAAATCATATAAAAGAGCTGTACCATTGCAGTGGGGCACATTGTACTTCATTGAAATGATATATACAGAAAAAGATGAAATTACCATTTTGATATGATTTCTTATGGCACATGGGCAGCACAGTGGTGCAGTGGTTAGCACTGTTGCCTCAGTGAGAAAGTTCAATCCCAGGCCTGGGGCCTTTCTGTGTGGAGTTCGCATGTTCTCCCTTTGCCTGCGTGGGTCCCCTCCGGGTACTCCGGCTTCCTCCCACCATCCAAAGGCATGTCAGGTTAATTGGTGATTCTGAAAAACAAATTGCCCTTAAGTGTGAATGAGCGCATGAATGGTGTTTGTTTCTGTCTATCTCATTGTGTTGGCTTTGTGACAGACTGGTGACCTGTCCAAGGTTTACCCTGCCTTCGCTCAAAGTGACCCTGTTCAGGATAAAGCGGGTATAGAGCACATGAATGTTTTTAAGATACTATAATTAGTGATTAAATTAACTACATTTCCACTTAATATGTTTTAATAAGCAATAGAAATACAGTATATAGGAACCCCTTAAAGATTCATCTCCTTCCTTTAGAATTCTTGACCATGAAAATATAAAATGCCACTCATTTTACTCATTGCATTTTCGTGTTGAAACCAGACACTCGGAAACAGTTGATGGTGCGTTTTTGCACAGGTAGAAAGAGGACTCCTATCTTTACTGTCAGCCAGTAAAATCACCTTACTCGCCTACATCTCTTGGCAGTTTTGCTGACACACGCCCAGTACGTGTGATAAAATATGCCTGTCACTTCAAGGTTTAGTGGCGCAGAATCCTCAGGAGAGGACATATTAAGAATCTTTCACCTCGCTGTAGGTCAATATCAAACTGTCATTGCTTAGAAATGCAACAGCTCTCCCCACAAGCCATAAAGCTGTTTTTATCCTGGCTTGTGTCATTAATTCTTATAGCAAGACTTTTTCATAATCTGTCAATGGAAAGCCGTGCCCAGATATTATATATACAGTGCATCTGGAAAGTATTCACAGCACTTCACTTTTTACACATTTTGTTATGGTACAGCCTTATTCCAAAATGGATTAAATTCATTTTTTTCCTCAAAATTCTACATGCAATATCCCATAATGACAAAGTCAAAATAGTTTGTTTAAAATTTTTGCAAATCTATTAAAAATAAAGAACGAAAATATAACACGTACATAAGTATTCACAGTCTTTGCTCAATACTTTGTTGAAGCACCTTTGGCAGAAATTACAGCCTCAAGTCTTCTTGAGTATGATGCTATAAGCTTGGCACACCTATTCTTGGGCAGTTTCTCCCATTCTTCTTTGCAGGCCCTCTCAAGCTCCATCAGGTTGGATGGGGAGCGTCGGTGCACAGCCATTTTCAGGTCTCTCCAGAGATGTTTAATCAGGTTCAAGTCTGGGCTCTGCCTGGGCCTCTCAAGGACATTCACAGAGTTGTCCCGAAACCATTCCTTTGTTATCTTGGCTGTGTGCTTCGGGTCGTTGTCCTGTTGGAACATGAACCTTCGCCCCAGTCTGAGGTCCAGAGCGCTCTGGAGAAGGTTTTCATCAAGGATGTCTCTGTACATTGCTGCATTCATCTTTCCCTCCATCCTGACTAGTCTCCCAGTTCCTGCCGCTGAAAAACATCCCCACAGCATGATGCTGCCACCACCATGCTTCACCGTAGAGATGGTATTGGCCAGGTGATGAGCGCTGCCTGGTTTCCTCCAAACATGACACTTGGCATTCAGGCCAAAGAGTTCAATCTTTGTTTCATCAGACCAGAGAATTTAGTTTCTCATGGTCTGACAGTCCTTCAGATGCCTTTTGGTAAACTCCAGGTGGGCTGTCATGTGCCTTTTACTGAGGAGTGGCTTCCGTCTGGCCACTCTACCATCCAGGCCTGCTTGGTGGAGTGCTGCAGAGATGGTTGTCCTTCTGGAAGGTTCTCCTCTCTTCACAGAGCAACGTTGGAGCTCTGTCAGAGTGACCATCGGGTTCTTGGTCACCTCCCTGACTAAGGCCCTTCTCCCCCGATCGCTCAGTTTGGCTGGGCGGCCAACTCTAGGAAGAGTCCTGGTGGTTCCAAACTTCTTCCATTTACAGATGATGGAGGCCACTGTGCTCATTGGGACCTTCAATGCTGCAGAAATTTTTCTGTACCCTTCCCCAGATCTGTGTCTCGATACAATCCTGTCTCGGAGGTCTACAGACAATTCTTTGGACTTCATGGCTTGGTTTGTGCTCTGACATGCACTGTCAACTGTGGGACCTTATATAGACGGTGTGTGTCTTTCCAAATCATGTCCAATCAACTGAATTTACCACAGGTGGATTCCAATCAAGTTGTAGAAACATCTCAAGGATGATCAGTGGAAACAGGATGCACCTGAGCTCAGTTTTGAGTGTAATGGCAAAGGCTGTGAATACTTATGTACATGTGATTTTTTTAATTTTTGATTTTTAATAGATTTGCAAAAATTAAAAAAAAAAAAATGTATTTCACATTGTCATTATGGGGTATTATGTGTAGAATTTTGAGGGAAAAAATGAATTTAATCCATTTTGGAATAAGGCTGTAATATAACAAAATGTGGAAAAAGTGAAGCGCTGTGAATACTTTCCGGATGCACTGTATATTATATAGGTATGCAATTTTAGATTCTCCACAAGGTAACTTTACAAATTCTGTCCAAGTAATGTCTTTTGTTTTGTATGTTTCCTTGTCAGGAATACTACTACTTAGTGTGTAAAAACAGTTGTGTCATGTTTTCTGTTGTGTTAGAGGGACCTTTGAAATTTATAATGTTTTTATAGCTTTATGACCCAAATCCACAGTGTGAATATTTAGGTCGGGGTACTCCATAGGGAATCCTCTGGGTTAATTTTGAGGCTATTGGATCATCTCTAACCAATCAATGTGGCCAAAACCAGCTGAAACTCTACCACTGCTGCGGCTACATTTAGAAGAAAACACTCAACTACAACATCTTCATACTTAATCTCTGACACTGGTCGCTGATTAGTCCGACCTTCAGACTGTCTGAGCGAATGCTAATGCTCAAGATCTGTCTCTGGAAAGTCCTCCAACATGATGTGTACCAAACCACTGCACTCTTTTAAACTATATCACCTAGTGTGCAAATGTCCTTCTCAATGAAAAAAGGGAAAACACTTAAAATGACCTACCTAGGCTGAATAAATGGCAAATTGTTTTACTCGATAACCAGATATTTAAAGTACCAACAAAGGTGCAGTGAGTCAGAAAACATGTTGCCACATGTGCAGCTTCAAACTTCACCAGTTTCTCTTCAACCCACTTAAGTTCTCTAACAGAACTTATCTAAGCACCAACAACATTATGACTGTCTCTGGAATCACTCACCTATTAACTGTATAGCACAGAAAATGAACTGTCAACCATTTTATTTGAGAATCTAAATTCTGGTGTAAATGGATCCACGGTACTGCCCTCAAAAAATAACAACAGATATTCTGCATTGCAATTAAAAAAGCAGCATCTGTAGCATGTGCACTTCTTACTTCGCACAATCCCAGGATGCAATGCTCCATATATTTAAGAGATGACAAAATGACTGTTAGACACTCGGCTGTTTGTGATGACAATAAGTGAGTCTCTAAAATGTCAATTTACTGCTCATTATTTAGTAAGCCATTTAGTGCATATTGCATTAGAAGCAGATGAGTGAACAATCTGTGATTTTGGACAGTTTAATGTTTACCTGCTGTGAGAAATCACTTAGTGTGTTAGAAATCAGTTTCAGTTGTTTTCAAATCCTTTAAGTCTGCTGTTTGTTAAACTTTCAGACAAATCTATTATAGGTAGTTGAAAGCTTGGATTTATGTAAATTGTTGCATTGTATGTACCTTTATTGCGCTTTAATATATTGTATCGTGAAAGCACATAGGTCCACTTCTTAAACAGTAAGTTGGTTTTGTTTGTACCATGACATCTCATTAATCCTCTAACACAGTAGGTGTCTCAAACCTCATATTGTTGTTGTTTTTTTAACCACCCACTTGGTCAAAATTAAGATGTTGCATTTATTCCGTAGTGCTCCAAGACTTACTCAAGCCAGTACCTGGAGACCTATGATGCCCACAGCATGCCAGTGGACAATGTGAAGTGGAACCACTTCCATCCAAAGGTTTTCATCTCCTGCAGTTCAGATTGGACTGTCAAGATCTGGAACCACATCATCAAGTAAGAGAGGCAATACCAGCATCTGCTGTAGATGTGGCATAATTTTAACTCTAGACACTGCATGTTGTAGGACAGTTGAAAAGTTAACATTCTTTTTTGGTTCTATTTTATTTAGTTTTTTAGTAGAATTTTGTCGTCAAGTTTGGTTTCCCTTCATCAAGTGTTGTTTCCATTTCTGTGCAGTTTTTTCTAGTTGTACATTATTGTAATTTCATTTATTGAGAAATACGAACACATGTCCATCGCAAACATGTTGTAGTACATGTTGAAAAAAAAATTATGATTTCCGGGTTACGTGGCACTATTACGCCCGCCCACCATTACAGTGACTAGGTTTCAATCTCTGTCACTGCTGGCTTAACTGGGTGTCCCATTAAGCACAGTTGGCATTGTTGGCTAGTTGGAGGCTGTTGAGGGATCATGTACTTGCTATGCTAGTGACTCCCACGGGGTGGCTGGGGCATATTTGCAGAGGAGGGTGTAATCTCTGGGGGAAAACATGAAATACTCAGTGTTACATTCTCCCTGTGAAGCTCAAAGTTGGGTGAAAAGTAGAAGCTTGACAACTAGTGTGACTCCATATGTGTAAGTGTCATACAAGATGTACCAAAATAGATCGTAAAAATTCAGGCAATCTGAGTCAATCTGAGTTGTTGATTTTAAAATATCCAGCACTCTTCAGTTTCTTGTGATTTTGTTCAGTGAAATAATATTTATATTTAATCGTTATTTCAGGTTTTCAGAGGCTCTCTAGCAGGAAAAAGATGCAAGACATTTGTAACTCACCTCTAATGGGTAGCAAAAGTTGATTACAGAATAGTAACGACAACATAATGCTGTATTTATATCGCCATGACTATTAATTCCCTGTGTACCAACCTGTGTTTGTGTGTGTGTGTGTGCGTGTGTGTGTGTGTGTGTGTGTGTGTGTGTGTGTGTGTGTGTGTGTGTGTGTGTGTGTGTGTGTGTCTTTTGAGCTCCGCTTCACTTGTAAAATGTGCCCATAAGGCCTTTTCAGGTGTTGTTTTTAAATTAGTTCAGCCGTTAAAAAAAATCAAACACCAGTTAGGAACACACTGCAGGTGCAAATTGCTTTCTATACACATGCAAGTCTGTACTTATTTGTTTCTATAGATACAATCTATTGAAAGTTTTACTTTGTCTGTCTCTCTCACTTTCACTTTCAAACTCACACAAATGTGAATTGGACACATGGTCCCTCCTTAATATTTGAAGATGGCCCATAGGTGCCCGGTAATTCATTTCTTCATCTTGCTTCCTGTGGTGTTTCACAAAGTAATAATGTGAAGAAACAGTGTGCTGGAAACTTCTGTTTGAAGTCCATATGTTTCCTGTGCCAGGCTCTGATGAGACCAGGTATCTGGACATGCTGTAACTGATGTTACATGACAGTCTACTAATGGTTCTCCACTACTGGAAACTTGTAGGAAAGAAGTCACAGGTCTACTAACTAATACTATGATTATAGTAATCAAGTACTGTTTTTTTTTTATCCAGGAACAGATCAAATATTAGGATAGATTGTGTGAACCACTCCAGTTATACAGAGGAGCTTTGTATAATTATATGAATCATCATATTGAACACTTTGCGGTCCATGCAGTATGATTAGTTTGATATTTCCTGTTTCTTCTGACCTAATATGTCGGTGGGTTTTTCCAGCACTCCCATGTTCACCTTTGACCTGAAAGCACCCGTTGGAGATGTTGCCTGGGCTCCTTACTCCTCCACAGTCTTTGCTGCTGTGACAATCGATGGAACAGTAAGTCTTTCTAAATTCTTCCTTAAGTTTGGAACCCACAGCATAACCTGATAGTTCAACAGCTCCTAACTATTTTTGTATTATCCATTAAGAATACTCTGGTTCAAGCTACTTCAGGTTTTTTTTATTTTTAGTGGAAGAATGCAGATTTTGCACCAAGACAGTAAGAATGTGCAACTTAGCAATGTCATTAAAATACAAACGGTGGACAAAATATTAATAACACCTTTCAGTCCAGTGCAATACGACACCATCACAAACTACAGGTTCCAAAATGACCATGTAATTTATTCAACAACAGGTTCAACAAAAACATTTAATAACCCTGATGGAGGTAGGATGCCTGGCAGGAGTGTTGAATCAGACTGCATTCATTAATAATAAGCTAAGAATAGAAAATATCTCTTAATTGTATTAAAAAGTTTATTTAAATGTTGTTGTTTTTTGTACAACTAGGACTAGAAAAAGGGACACATTACTAATGATCTAAAGATACTAGATTAAAAAAAAATGCAATTGCATGTGAAGTACAAGATATTTTCATGGCTCCAACTGATATTGGCTTATCACAGTATACAAGCAGCTTCAGACCTGCATATGAGGGCCTATAGGATGCTAGTCTGAACAGCTGTTACAGGCACCTTACATTTGCTGTGTACCTAAGACAACATGAGCTTGACACTTGCCTGACTGAACATGCAAAATAACAAACAGCTGCACCATCTACCACCTGCCACCCAACTAATTAATATCCTTTTAATAATAGCTACAGTCTCAGCTGGCTAAACCTGGCTGGCTATGGTCTCCGGCTAAGCCTGAGATTATTGCTGAATAGCCTCAGGCAATCAAGTTTGTTCAAACATTGTATCTCGTCTCAAAGGGGTTTCCTGCTCTGCCAGCAGTTATTGATTCCAGCCAAAAGTAATTTCAGTGAATGCTGTGTTGCTTATCTCCACATATTTTCTTAGTATGGCTGCAAGCTGTCCCCATCTGTTTGTCTTCACAGTCTGCGCCACACTGTGAAAGTCCAGAGTGCTATGTCTGACACATTTCCTGTTCAGTGTGCCAAATGAAGTCAAGTGAGAATGACAATGAGGGAATGAGAGCTGGGCAATTTGAGAGATGCCTTATGTGATAGTGTGTGTGTGTGTGTTGTCCTCTCCAACATCAGCATTTAGTCACCACAGGACGCCACAAGACTCGCTCTAGTATACTCGCCTTCATTATGCTAAATATTCCTCAACCAAGCATCAGTCTTGATAAGACATGCAAATGAGGAAACATCAGATTTCCCAACAAATTCACATCCTGTGTACAAATCAGATGCTTATGTTATAGTGTACAAGTAGAATCCTGCAGTACATACAGAAAATCAATACTTTGTTTAATTGTGAAAATCTTTTGGTGAAAAAATTGATTGAAATGACTTTTCTAGAAAGTGTATGTCTCATGTGGATATTAATTTATTCTTTGAAACTAGATCAAAAGCAGTTTTCAGCAGCTATTAAAAAACTCATTAAGAGTTCATCAGCTGGCATACATCTCACAAGCACAATTTGAAAAGCAAAAGGAAGGACAAGATTATAAAACTGGTCAAGGTCAGCGTGGCTGATTCATTTTTTTTCTCAGTGAGCAGATCTCAATACTGAGTAGATAATTCCAATCTGATTTTAGTGACGTGTTTGACAAAAAATAGTTTACACTTTGGCGACCAGTTATTAGTGATTAGTGATACTAGTATTTATTGCAATCACACATTTTGAGATATCTTAAATAAACCTAACATGGATTTAACCATCCCCACTAAATAATATTTTCTACATTCATTACGAGTGAAGGCTAAACTCTCCCTGAGATTTGTTTACCGTCAGATCTTGAAGAATGACTGAATGTCGACAGCTTTCTCACATTCAGCGGTGGAGTCTCAGATGGCAATCGGCGTAATCTTCCCCAGGATAGAGATTTCAGTGCAGTGCATTTCTCATTCTCGGTGACAAGTGTGTGACGGCGCTCGAGTGACTCAGCATGCGCTGCGTGCTCCTTGACGTACACAAACTGTTGATGACAACCTGGTCTGCCGCTGCCGCCGCTGCTGCTGCCATTCTTCAAAATGACAGAGACACAATGGCGTATGTGTTTGTGTGCTTGTTCTCACGTGTTCATAAGGATGAGGACCTGCCAGGCAGACTGAGGTGCGAGAATGACTCAAAGTTGTGTGGTGCAAACAAATATCTCCTCATTCTGTCCCTCCCCCGCTTCTCCGCCTGAGCTAGCTGTCGAGGAAATAAAGTGTCAGGATGAAATATTCCTAGAAGTTAGTAGTATTGTTTGTGCAGCTCCACTTAAATTTTTTTTGCGCATCGACTACCACATATTTAATTTAGCATCATATTTTGTACAAGTTTTATATCTAATACTTTAACAACATTAGCCCAAAGCAATGTTTTATTTTGCCTCAATGATTTTGTGCTGTTATAAAAACACTTTGGCTTTTAATTCTAAATATTACCTAAATTAAGTTTTCTGGGAGGCATTTAATCCTTTGCACATCTGGGACCTTATTCACAAAGATTCCTCAGACTAAAAGTTATTCCTAGTGGCGAAATTCTATGAAAATTCTTAGAGTTGCATTTATTTTTCTAAGAATTTCCCCTGAAAGTTAGAAGTAGATCCTTGTAAACATAAAAGGTATTCACAAAGCATCTTAGCCCTTAAAAGAAAAAAGCTATTAGGAGCATGGAGGAGGATTTTAAGAGTTTAATAATTTCTTGACTTGTGGAGAAAATTGCGGAAGTACAGTGAGGTAAGAGAAATATACTTCGAATGCTGAATGACGGCATGTTAATAAAACACTAAAAATGATATCGTGCAGGGATGATGTTTGTGGTCGATCACTTCTCCCACTCAACACAATAACACAGGAATGAAAGTGATCGCAGCACGTAGATATTTGGTAACTACAAAAATTACTTGAGTCTGTCGCAGCCTTCATCAGCAGTCTTCACCAGCAGTGATCACACAAACAAAAACAGCTCTTTCACAATCTCGTATTGGCCTGCAGTTAATTTTATTTCCACTGGATGTCACTGTCCATTCTGTGCCCATTATTGTGGATTTCTTTGATCAACCAATCACATTTTATAAAAGGATGTCACACATAGCAAAGGGGTGAACCACACCTCCTCACTAAGATAAGGGTTCCTGTCCTTTGCTTGCTCAGAGTTGCTGTGAGAAGTTTCCTAAATCAATCCCAAGCTCAGACTCTTTGCTAAAATGTTTTAGGCTAAGTTAAGAGCTCTCTGAGAGGATTCTAAGAATCTTGTTTAATACGGCAACTGGTATCTAAAGCTCCTTTAGATAAAGTATTACATTTAAAAATAGGAAAAGACATTATAATGTGTGGCTGTGTATTCATGCTAATATGAATTATACATTATAGGCATAAATTCAATACAGTAACATGTCTGCCTGCTTCAAGTACTTGCCTGAATTACAGATGTAGTCAGTGTGCACTGTAATCAACCATGACTAATGTTACATTAGTGCTTATATATGAATAGCAAAAACACTGTAGTTTAATGACTGTAGTCATAAGGGGTTGCAAAAAGTCATACCCTGGTGGAGTATGATGATTGGTTACAAATGATGACTATGATGCCTTGAGTGGTGCTGATACACATAAACAGTGTGAACCATAGCAGCCCAGGCACAGTCATCTCTGATAAAAGGAGTGGGCTGTGCTTTGCAGTGGGCTCATTTGTTGTCGACAGATTGTCTACATGCACTTAGGGTGGAAGAAGAATACCTGTGATCTTGTTCCTTCTGGATAAAGATGCATATAAAATCATCGTAAGCATCTTGGTCCTGCCAGCATACACAAAGAAACACATGCATACACATGCACTACTAGTACACACTCATGGAATTACTAGGAACACCCTTCCTTTCACCAGATGGTCAGACTTGCATCCCTGCAGAGCATTGTGCACCACTATTCTCCTGTTAATAAAAAAAAAAAAAACACACACAGGATAGGAAAAAGTCATCTGTAATGACACATTTAGCCCTCAACACTTATATCCTCAAGACCAAATATGGAGGTTAGTTTTTTTATACGATTTTTATTGAGGGACTCGCGCAGTGTTGTTGTAATAGCGTACAACTGAAATGTCAGTTAAGTCAGAGGGTCAAAACAGTTCAAAATAAACACGTTAACTGGTATGATGACTCTTCTTTCCCAGGTTCATGTTTTTGACCTCAACGTCAACAAATACCAGGCTCTCTGCCAGCAGCAGGTGGTGGACAAAAAGAAGACAAAGCTGACTCACATCGAGTTCAATCCCATTCATCCCATCATCATAGTGGGTGATGATCGAGGCCATGTCACCAGCCTCAAACTCTCTCCTAACCTACGCAAGAAGCCCAAGGTAAGAAACTTAACATGCGAGAGAGAGACGGTCATTAACAGCAGAATCCTTTGAGGTAATTTACCCAAGAGCTATACCTGTTTTAAGCTATTTTATAAGCAGTAAGACGATTAACCTCCCTTTTTAAATGCTGCTGCTTTACCCATCCACGTTTGCTCTCTTTGTTTTATTGTTAAGGCTCTACAGCAGTTTCAGTTTTGAGAAGTTTGTTCTGCAAGTGTTGCTATTATACTGGTACTACTTATTTTTTTCCTTTTACTTTAAATCTGTGAACAATCTGGATGCTGACTGCACTTTTTCATTATTCATGACTGCCATGAATAATAAACTGCTTTCATTGACCAAGTGTTCCAGGTCATTGAACAAGTGTTCCAGGTCAATGAAAGCAGTTTAGATGATTCATTCATTCAGAGTCCTGACTTCATGCTAATTTCACTAAATAACATGCCATCCCATTCCCAACCCATCATTAGCATCACTAATCGCTTCACACTAGCAATAATTAGGACAATTTGGGGTCAGTTTTGCTCCTCCCAGCAATCATGGGGGCATTTCAGGTTCAAGGCTGGTCTCCACCGAATATCTCCCCAAATGATCCCATGGTACGAGATGTTTCCAGACATAATCTTAATGTCACTGACTGGATTGGAGTCTCCCCCATTTCGAACTGTAAATAGCAAATGCATTTGATATTGAAGACTTGAAATCCTGCAGTGTGAAAGCAGCAGCAAGGGGATATCGAGCAGAAACCCACATTAGCAAATTAAAGAGAGCTGACCGGATATGGAGCGGCATCTCCTTGGCTGTGGAAGGTCAGGTAATGTATAAATGGCTGCCGTTCTAATGGTCACAGGTTTCACTGCCCCCCTTCACTTGTGTAACTCATAACGACAACGTTAACTTGTAGCAGTAGCTTGCACTCACCCGGTTCAAGACCAACAATAAAACATTTTTTTCAAATTCATCTCCAGCTTGTGCTGCAAAGTGTATAAGCTGTGCTGATTCTGTCTCCTAAGCCACGACTATATTCTCCGTTTTTTTTCTCTTACTTTGTTTTTGGGTGCTAGTTACCTAGCTAACAACATCGGTCCACCTTCAGGTTTGATCCACGTTTGATCTGGAGTCTCTACTCTGACATGGTTTAGTATCAATGCCAAGTGTGTGGTCTTGCTCGTTGACTGAATCATCTGGTTTGTGCATTCTAATGATTAGAATATACTTTTTTATTTTTTTTATTTTTAAATCCGTCACTAAAACCGGTTAAGATTTGAAAATCCTCTAGTGTGCACCAGGCATTAACAATTGTAATTTGTAACAAAGATTATTTTTTGAAAAAACATTCTTAAAATTATCTTGAAAAATGTAATTCAATGCTGTGGGTTCAAGGGTTTCCGTAGTGATGCATGGAGTCTCTCTCTTTATATTACCTGTCACTCATTATGTCAAATTGTCCAAAACGGCCCAGACTCAACAGAAAACATTTAAATACATAAATCTGTGTTCACACCAACTTGCAGCTATACAAAATACTGCTTTGGTCCACTCACAATTGATGTGTCCTTGAAAGCTTCATTGCCTCTGAGGACTACAGTTAATGAGCCGTGAACTAATCACAGCAGTTCTTTCAAATACCCAAGAAAACCGAATGGCACAATTAGTCATAACACTTTAATCAGGGTCCATTTAGAGTCAGCGCTACAGCCTCTCCAGTTTTCATTTGTGTTGTGCATGTGAATTAGAAGAAATTGTAATGATTTAAGTAATATGCATTTATTTTTGCAACACGCAACACTATGGGCTGCACAGCCTGGGCGCAATACACACTACACAGTTTTCCTTCAGCCACAGTTTGTGTGGATACAGCATTGCAACACACACACAAACACACACGTACTTACACACAAACACACACACACACACACACACACACACATACACACACACACACACACACACACAACCTCATTAGTGACCTCAGACTGCAGCCCTAAAGTGTACAATTGGGAAATAATTGCTCAGTTCGGCCCCACCGACAGCGCTCAGAGCATTTTGGAACCCAGTGAGGCAAATAAGCATCAAGCACAAACACCCACAGCAAACACTTTCAACAATATGTCTCATAAAGTCGGCCCATCAGCCCACTAAAACTAGCACGATGCGCATGATGGCCAATTAATATATCCAGAACATTGCACAGTGGCCCGGCCAGCCAAACTGTGACAACACAAGTGTGATGTACCCACCTATTTGAAGGGCATTTGATACAGCTCACAAGGCAGTCCATCCTCTTGGCTGTCGTACTATGAACAAGTCCACTTGTCTTGCTTTGTGCTGTGGTGCTCCTCAAATAGTTTTTCATTCATTATTTTGAGCTGAATTTTCAGGTCTGAAACCAAGTTGTATCATATGTATATTGTACCTGAAGGTGAGCATGAGTGAAAACTTTAGACACATCAAATTATTATTACTCTTTGCATGTACACGAGCCTCAGATGAACCCTGCCGATGCTCAACACAACACACTGCTCTGTTCAGCTGTGTGCAGCATGAATGTGTTCATCTCATTTGTTCTCTTTTCAGCTTTCTCTCTTTTCTTTGTTGACAAATCACCAGATGAGAGTTGCAGTATAAAAGCAGCATTCTGAAATATTTTATGATTTTGATGAGTGTATTTATCATTATTGCTTCCCAGAATATAACTTACATAAAAGCATTTATATTTGCATCAGTGTAGGCTGCTAGAAAATGAGCAGATGCAAAATTGTAGTCCTTATAGCAAAGGGGGAATTTGTATGCATCTCCATATTACACATATTACCTTGCAGACAAAGTTTGGATTTTAAATGTTGCGCTAATTTAACCAGCAAGGAAAAACCGAAAATTGAGCAAATAAATCAGAACACAGGTTGACATCTTTAAACAGTACATTTCAATGATGTCGATTGATTTTCAAGTTTCATCAATTGTAAGAGATGGTTCTTGTGCTGTCAGCCTCTATCTAATCTGAACAAACCTTTATTTAGTCCTAGTCATTGTAGAGATATTATGTTGCATCAAGATTTGATGCTCATTTATTCAGGGACACAGCTGTCGGTTTTGATCAGGCCCTTTGTGTATCCATGTCAAAATATCAGAATAGCTCCACCGAAATATATGAAAATATATTTTTCAAGCTTCAAAGGAGGAGTTAGTAAATCAGCTGTCATTTGTACCGCTGTGCTGACGGGGAAGGCACCCTTTAAATATTCAACAGTCACTGCGTCCCATTTCAAAAGAAATAAGGTGAAAAATATATTGTCTACATTATTACGCTTTTACTTTTAATGTAAACAGTGGTATGTTTTTGTTATTAAACAAGAATTCATGAGCTTTGCTATTTTTCTATTAGCAGGATATGATGTCCATCAACAAGCTTTAATACATTTTTGTGTAAGCTGGCTTTTTTTATACTTTTTTCTGCTTCATGATGATCATAGTAAACGCAATTAACTCACTTGATTAAATTTTTTACAACAATGTTTAATGTTTTTTAATGTAACACTGAAGACCCATTCAGAAGTTCTGGTTCCAGGGAATTGACTGTATGTTTTTCTGAATCACCAACATGACACGTGAATGTAGCCAACCATTATAAATATTATTTGTAATGTTATTATAGCTGTGTGGTTCGTTAAACCCAAACAAAATTCTAACTGCTCTCTTTTCTTGATTTCTGCATCAAATAATCTTGAATATCTTTATGGAAACTGGGCGGTCAAGCAAATTCCTGATTACATAAACTTTTTGAACGCATGAGACAACTTAACACAAATTACTTCATTGTTGAAAATGAAACTTGCATTAATTCAAAGTCAAAGTCAACTTTATTGTCAATTTACCATATGTACAAGACATACAGAGAGATCAAAATATTGTTTCTCACAATTCAGCGGTAAAATCTGTCATGTATGTTCTCTCTTAAAGCTCAACAGTCTAACATGTTAATACTTGGTCAAGATAGTTAATCTAAATCAAAAGAATTGTTTTGGGCTTCTTAAATCAAAGTTCAAAGCAGCATTAGAAAAGTATATAACAATTGTACAGGAGCTTTGATAACCTTAAGCTTGCTGAACATCTTCTCAGGTGGAACAAGCTGCTGCAGCTCAATAGAACTAATGTTGAGCTTCTTTATTGAATGCTTATGTAGAAGCTATCCAGGAGGATTTAATCTACTCACACCATAACTTTTAAAGATCTCTTTGAATTTGCTCCTTGCGATTGTGTTCTATCGGCTCCATGTCGTCATAGGACATTTCACAATATGATGAACAGAGCTTGTTGTGTAATTGAATAATATAAACATTCTCACCTTGAATCCATTTCAGTTTCTGTGTGCTTGTGCTGTGTTGTCCTCCTGTTAACTGCCTGCCTGCTGGGTTCTTGGTGTCCTTCAGTGCTTGATAAACACTTTGTAATTTCTCTCTCTCTTCTCTTTCTCTCTCTGTTTGCGTGTGTGTGTGTGTGTGTGTGTGTGTGTGTGTGTGTGTGTGTGTGTGTGTGTGTGTGTGTGTGTGTGTGTGTGTGTGTGTGTGTGTGTGTGTGTGTGTGTGTGTGTTTGTAGAGCAAGAAGGGTCAGAAGCTGTCTGAGGGTCCAGAGGTGGAGATAGCCAAGATGGAGAAGCTTCTCAGTCTGCTGAAGGAACCGCAGCAAAACACAATCTAATGTAGCCACGGCAGCTTCGCTGTCCAGCAGAGCAACATGGTACAATCTTTCCTTCTCCTTCATTAAAGCCCACTCCTTTTGTTCAGTGCGTGCACTAAATAACATCAGCATAACAAACACAATTTGTATATGTTTATTAAAATGTTTTCTGCTGATTTAAGATAAGTGGTGGATAAATTATTTATTCAAATTGTAGTGCATCTATTGGTGATGCAGTACTTGATACATATAAACCAGGAAACATTAGACTTTCAATGACTTGGCCGACCTCTTCTGCAGTGATTTATTAAAACCATTCCATAAGAAGTGTACAAGTTGATTAAGCTAAAAAGTAAGGGGGGAGAGTCACTGCAAGTGAAGATATATTAGAGTAATAGATTGAGCACTTGTGGGCCTCATCCAGACAACTTGTCTTGGCTGGCACACTGTGTCCTGGGCACCCGTCCAGGGAGGATCTAGGAGCCTTTTAGTTTCTCATCTACAGGGAGATCTTTGCTTTGTAGTGGTGTATGTCTTTATTCTGCCTCTCCCTTCATTTCTCTTTCTCTGAATGATCTTGTCCCTCAGTAAAGTACCACTCAGTGCTCTAATACTCTTATGTTGCCAACGTGTCCCGAGACTTTTTCTCTCTCACTCTGTCACAGTGAGCTCCTCTGCCCTTCAGATTTTTCTGTGAACACAAACAGCTATTTTCTTTTCCCCGCGTATGTGTGATTCATTTATTTATTTCTACAAGTTCAGTTGGAAATAACTGCTTAATCTTCTCATTTTCTCATGCAACATGTAACCAATGATTGTTGCCATTTGGTAGTAATGACATGCAGCTACACATTTACCTCAGTATTGCAGTAAAAGGAAGCAGCCAACTGCTCGGCTCGTTAAAGGCCTTTCTGATATGTCTATCTCACATGTCTGGATTGTTGTAGCTGCGTGTATTACATTTGTGTTGGTTCGAAGAGGTCCATTTCTTAGGGGTACCTCTCGTACACAGGTCATTATTTTATCGTAACACTTTATTTCCAGAGAAATATTCCACTTCTATGTATCAGTTCAGTGAGTTTCCAAGTTACTTTGTTCTGTTTCCACTGCTTCTTGCATCTAAACCTCCCAAAAGGGTATGGAGTACTTTTATTTGTGGTTTCCTCTGAAAATAGAAGCTTCATTTATGTTTCATCAGTGCATTGCATTTTAATCTACTGAAGCCATTGGTGGAAAATGTCTAATCCTACTCTGATTATATTACCCACATTTTCATGAGTATCTTTTATACTCTTTATTCAGTGTAACTCGGATATCAGCTAAATGTTTGGAAGTTTGTGAAGTTTAAAATACAAATCATAAAATCTACAGCATGCCTTGCTGGGACTGAGACTGCAGTACCAGCGATACAGGTCAAATAGTTTGGTATTATTACTTTGCAGTGGGATGTGGATAGTTTCTGTATACGATCTGTAGGACTCCACTGAGTCAGTCCTAGAATCAATCCGTCTGTATGTGAACAACCTGTGTTTCAGTCCAGAGTGAGTGACCCCTCGCAGACGCAGATGTCAGTGGGCCATACTAAAGAGGACACAAATTTCAACTAAGCCTCTTCAGTCCTTATGTAACGCCCTCAGCAAGGCGCCCTGCCTCACAGTCCGCTGAAATGTATTAGTGACAGCAACACACTCACTCCACACAGGCTCAAATTCCTGTTCTCAGCAATACACAGTCTTTTTCTTTTTTTCAGTCCACCTTATAAAATATGAGGATATATTTAGAAACCTTTAACAACAGGCCAGCCGCTCTTTGTGTGCTGAACATTCGTTTGTCTCAGTCGCTGTGTAACCTGCATTCATCATTGTGACAATGTCTTTGTCTTGATACTGCTTGTGTTTAACATACATTGACATCAGCATTCCCCTGAACGCTTTGTCAAACCAAGGACCAGATTTGCAGTGATAGCTGCTTATTAAAAATGTCCTTTTTCCACCACAATTCATCCTTGCTGTCTTTGTGACACCCCCCCCCCCACCTCGCCAGCATTCAAGCGGCAGCTAACTCTAAAAACGAGGAAGGATAAGCCTTAACTTTGCTTGCCGTCACTCCCAGTATTTCCTGGATTCCCTTTTCTGGGGAGGAGTACAGCGACGCCATCACTTGTTGCTACATTTGACTCATTCTTCTGCAGTCAGGAGGTCAACAGGTACTTGTGCTCGTTCATCTGCTGGGTTTCTGCCTCTCTGGGAGCCAGCTCTGGCTCCTGCTCTTGGCTGGAAGGGACCCTGCAGGCTCTGTAGAGAATGACACAGAGTAGAAGGAGGAGCACAGCAACTAATGTATTGCAGGCAATGGCCACCAACGCAGCTGTGGACAGTCCTGTTGTGCTTTCTTCAGATTCCATAATGAGGACTCGACTGCAGTGTCCGATGTCAGTCAACTTAAATATTAGATATCAAGTTGGCTCCATGATGTCCTTCGTTCATCAGGTAATGAATGAGACTCATCTTCGGGTAAAACTGGGATTGGGATTTCCCGTTTCCACTGGTGGACTTCATTTACTGTAACCACATCATATAGTTCTTTCTTTTAGGTAGTTTTAGGAGAAAAATCAACAAAGTGCAGTGTGTTGGCTCTGGTTTTCTGGATGGCTTCTTTAGGGTGACACATCAGCACTCCCCCATACAGACGAGCCTCGCAGCCGTCTTTGGCAGTGATGACTTTACAATAGTCTGCACTATCAAAACACTTCTTACACTTCCAATAAAGGCCTGCCAGTGTCTGTAAGAGAGGAACAAATAGAACAGTTAGGAATAAGTAAAAACAAGCAGAGTATAAAATGGGATGTAAGAACAAGCTATGTGCCAGTTAACATATCAATCTATGCAATTAGCTCATAAATCATGTTGTTTTTCCTGCTGTTTTATATATTATAATGTTTACTCTCGTTTTATAATGCCAACTGGCTCCTGTAACTGTCATTACAAACAGTCTGCATTTGTGAGCACAAGCCTATACTATTGCACGTGTGCCAGGAGGAGGCGTGACAGGACCCCTGCTGCCGACTACTGTATATTCCTCGATGTGTGTTGAGTTGTACGAGGGTGGACCAGTAAGTTCTGAACCTGCTCCTGTTGCGTGGGAACGACCCGCAGAACCAGGACGTGCACGGATGATAGAGTCTGTAAGCTTTGTGAGTAAGTACTCTAAATTTTAGTTGCTTGATAAAAATCAGCACCTGAGTTGTGACTGATCATATGGTAGTTCAAAAAGTCTATCTAAATAAAGAAAAGAAACACATACAGGAATGAATCCTCATATTCATCATCATCCACTCATTACTGAGTAATTACCCTTCCAGTTGAGTGACGATGCAGCTGGCCGAAGGCAGCATATACACTCATGCTCCATTTGTATTTGCGTTCTATTCGAAGTAATGTGCATTTTCAAAGCCCAATTACATACACAAAATCCCCGGTGGCTAATTTAGTTAAATTTTACACATCCCGTTGGGCTGCTGTAAAATACAACCCTTTTCATTAAAAAGTTTAACGCTGTGTAAAATGTAAAATGTGATGATTGGCAAAAAAAAGTGTAAGCCTATATTTAATGGAAAATTAAACAATGACAATAATAGATGTTGAAACTGATTCATTTTATTGTTTTTTTGGAAAATATATGCTCATTTTGAATTTGATGCCAGCGACACATTTCAAAAAGGTCAGTGAGGAGGAAATCATGGAGACGAAGTGAAGAAATATGAGGAGACCAATTTGGATGACAATGCAGTGATGTTTATTGGCAGCATCTCGATCGAGGCGAGAGATCACGACATGTGACGATGCCCGGTTCCTAAACATCTGTGCCTGAACACATTCCTCTAGATAAGGACGTGAACGTGTCCTTTCTGATTTTGCTTAACAGAGTCGGCCAGGCTTTTTTCCAGTCTAAGTATAATCCAAACTCTTCTTAGACTGTTAGTTCATGAGGTTGGGGACTCCTTACGGGGCCTTTACCCCACATACAGGAGCACGTTCACCACTGTGTTGCCTCACCTCTTTTACCAACACTCTATAAACATTTGGAAACTAAGGAGACCAGCTGCTTTTGACAGTGAAATGTTGTATCATTCTGGTCTGATATAGGATTCAAGCTTTCAAACAGTTGAGGGTCTCCTTTGTTGTATTTTTTTGTTTCACAATGGGCGGAATATTTTCAGTGGGCGACAGATTTTGTTTGTAGGCCGGCTAGTTTAGCCCCTGGACTTCTACTACGGAGCCATGCTATTGTAATATGTGCAGAATGTGGTTTGGCTTTGTTTTCCTGGAAGGAAAAAAGCAAGGCCTTCCCTGAAATGGACATCTGGATGGCAGCATATGTTGCACCAAAACCCGTATATATCGTTCAGCATCAATGATGCCTTCCTAGATATGAGAGCTACCCATGCCATGTGCACTAATGCACCCTCATACCATCACGGATTTTGGCTTTCGAACTGTGTTGATAGCAAGCTGGATGGTCCCCCTCCTCTTTAGCCCGGAGAACACGGCATCCATCTTAAATGAGCTCAGGCAGTGCCTGTCAATGACTGAGGTATTAGCTGGACAACACATTGGGGTTACAGTATAAAGTCTGACCTAGTCGAGAACAGAATCTCATTGGCTATACAAAGCCTCAGTCATCGCCAACGTAGCTTGCAATTGGCCGCAGTTGTAAAACACAGAAGAGAGGAGGGCACTTTATCTCCACATGCACTCCGTTTGGCTTCTGTAGGCTAGAGACAGGATTTAGAAATGTCCTATTGGCTCATTGAGGTGTCAATCAAACGGTGTCGGACAAGTTACGTTTGTTTGATTCAGACGACGGCAGAGCTGGCTTTGTGCCAGGATATCTCATGTTTGAGGACAATTTGTGCAGGTTTATGAACTCACAGGTGTAATTCCAAACACACACGGCCAATCGTGTGTATTATGGATATATTTATGCTTTTTGGACTAAATACTTTGCTGGATTGGATTTACTGAACCTTTGCTGGTCAGTGTGGGACTCTGAAGCTGTATTGGTGAGTTTCTTCAATACTATAATTGTTTGTTTGTTTAGTAGTGATCTGACAAAGCTGTTTACTGTACCTGCTGTTGTTATAGGATCTTAAAATGGTTTCTACCAGTCGAATCACGAGAGTCTTAGCTTTCCATAGACATCTTACATGAGTTTATACATTAACTTTGTTGACAGAAGGTGGGTGCTGGTAAAGCTCCGATGGCCCGCAGGCGGGTGGTTTCTTCTTTGCATTATCCTTTTGACCCGCGTTTGTGAATGCAGCGACATACTGTGTTAACAAAAAGTGGTTTTCTGAAGTGTTCCCCAGTTCATGCAAAATAAACAGCCATCCAATATTGTTTTTTGGTCTTCTCCCTTGAGTACAAAGATTTCTCCAGATTATCTAAATCTTTTAATGATATTATGTGCAGTAGAGGATGAATTCCCCCTGTTTTTTTGGTGTTTTTTTTTTACAATTTTACATTCATGAGCATTATTCTTAGATTTATGCACTATTTTGCAGTCTTTCACAGAGTGGTGAACTCCTCCCCATCTTCACTGCTGAGAGACCCTGCCTTTCTCGGATGCTCCTTTCATGACCAGTCATTACCAATTAACCTAATTTGTTAGAAGTTCCACCAGGAACTTTTGTTGCACCTGTTCCAACTTGTTTGAAACGTGTTGCTGGCATCAAATTTTTAAATAAGCATATGTCTTCCTCAGAACAATACAATTTCTCTGTTTCAGCAACTAAGTATGGGTTTGCATGATTTGCAAATCATCACATTCTGTTTTTAGTTACATTTTACAGTGTCCCAACTTTTTTGGGAAACAGTCTTGTAATCCGTCAGTATTCACAGGCGGCTGTCTTTTTTGCACATACAACTTTGCATGTTACACATAAGAAAAAGCTTTGATTTCAAAAGGTGCTGATTTGTTCCTTTACCACAGCTGTCAGCATGCGCTGTTTATGAAGCGATAAGCTCTTTGCTCTGATTAATTCTTGCCTCTAACACAACCACTTATAAAGGATTTCTATCAATCCCGTTAAGTTTTTGCACCATAGTGAACTATAAGTGTTCTACGCATTAAAAGGATAACCGTACCAAGAACTGTGCACTTTCATTCTCCAAAATCAGACGTTTGGTATTCATGTACTATTACACTCTTCCACCCACATATACTTGATACTCATCTTTCTTCATAATCCTTCAAATTAACATCTCTCATTTAGGCCGGGCGTATGCTAATGTGATGCACAATTCAGGGAACTACACTTCCATTATTTTCCCTTTTGGGAAATTAGCATATCAATAAATCGGATAAGCACTTAGTCATGTGAATGCAAAGAAATAAACTTACATTGCAGTGACTGAGGAGGTTTTTCCTGAAGAATGCTAATGGACCTGCATTATTTTCAAATCAGAAACATATCCAAACAACATCAGAGAAGCACTAGTTTATTTGTGAATGGATCTATTCATTTTATGTTTTTGAGACATATTTAGTAAAAAACTAACAGCAGTCTTCTTCATACAATAAAGACATAAGCTTACATATTAAACACTGAAATACTTGCTATTTCATTTGTTTACTCTCAGCGTTAATGCCATAAAAAGGCAACATGTTGGTCATCTTAGTTCAGTCATGTCGAATGTAATGCACCACTTTTAGCGTTGTCATTGATCTTCTCATTTAAGCCAACGGTTTGTCCACATCTTTTCTTTGCATTAAGTGCTAAATAGCACAAGTGCATTCACACACCCGCCAGAAAAACACCTCTATAAACCCGGTAAATCACAGAGATCCAACCCAAATTGAATTATTTACTTTAATCAGGTGAACCCAGAGTCTCTTCCCATCAGTCAAGCTTACACACCACTTTCACACACACCGGCTCCACCTAACTGTTGGTAAACCCTGGCAGCTTTAAGAAAAAAGAAAAAAAGACACAACTGTAAGAGGAGACCTCTGTATGTGACAGGTGGATCTGATCAGGGCTTTGGTGCAGCCTTCAACCCTCAGGTGGAGACAAGCCCCTGTTCTTTCTTTTTTTTACTGTTCAGTGAATAAGAAAGATGCTGCACATCTCCCCTGTGCATTAAGGCTTAACTGATTATGTCACATTTTACAAAGTGCACATTACTTCCACTACTGTTGAAAACCATCATTTTAGTAACAACTTCACGTCACTAAGATGTTAAGATTTTTTTTTTTTTCTTTTTTTATATAATACTCAGCTGTTACATGTCAAAACATAAGTTGCACACTTACCCGACAGACTTAGCCAACAGTTTGTTCTTTGAATAAATATCCCGGTGTAATCTTCCTCTGGCTTTTTCTCCTCACATGGATAACAGTTCGCTCTTCAGCTGTCTACCACGCTCTCTCTTCTTCTCTCATCTCTGCTTCTGTCTCCCCGTCTTCCTCTCCGTCTCCATCTGCTCCGCTGCACTGCTGCACTACACACATGACTGAAGACGAGGCAGGACTGCACACTGCCAGTGAGAGAGCTGTGTAATAGCAGAGATGCAGGGAGAGCGAGAGAGAGAGCGAGATAGGAGGGTCTGTGCTGGTGGATGTCAGCAGTGATATCAAGCGTAGGGGGAGAGGGGAACGCTTTGGATGTAATTACACGGCTCCTGCTGCAGACAGGAGGTGGGGGTGTGGACGTTGTTACGGAGAACAAGCAAAGCTGCCTGTCAGACGGAACGATGACTTCTGCCTCGCATCGCAGAGCAGAGTTTGGATAAACAAATCATTTTAGCTGCTCAAACAGAGGCTATTATGAGAAGAACCCAAATTAAGACTCGATGGAAGAGATGGTATTTGTTACTAATGGTACACGGCACAAAACAAGTTTATACAACTTCCACAATCAGAACTTTTCCTCTTCCTGCTATTGTTTTTGTTCTGTCTTTTGTGCTGCTTCCATTTTTCTCCAGCTTCACCCTGTCTCCTTGGATCCCACTAATGATGTACCCTCTCGAGTGTTGTGGCGCCCCGTGTTAGATATTTCTGAAACTCATGGGTAGCAGTGGTTTTTATCACATAACGGGAGATTTTTAAATGGTGCATTGGTATTGTTGCAAGCTCTCAGATAGGAAAACTAGGATGTGTGTGCTTAAATTTCCAAGTCAGGGCATAAGGCCCTACTCTTAAGCTTCTTAGATCAATACTATAATCTAAGTCTGCTGCAGAGTCATCACTGTGGTCCAACTTCCAGCGAGTAATACGATCACATGAACTGCTGTAGCACAGAAGACTGAAAGGCATCTGACAAAGCAAAGAGGGGAAACAATTAGTGTTGCAGCATTTGTGAAGTGTGTAGTTCGTAAACCCTCTCAGAACTGATACACGGAGAGACTGTGGTCCCGGCACTAAATTTAGTCAAAGTAATCTTTGTTGTGGGATTTTGTTCTTGTTGAAGTTGTTCCAAGTTTGAAGTTACCAGTGTCAATAAAAAGTATGTTACAGATATAATCCAAGTGTGATAGATTTATTCTAGATTTAAACCAAAGCCCTGTGCTGTCTGAGAAGATATGAGGATTAGGGATGTTACAGGTGCAGGTGAAACAGGCAAAAACCTCATTTTACTGTTTACTCTTCACTGTGGTAAGTTACAGAGCAGGGTGGTGTTTGGCTGACAGAAACAATAAATATATTGAGGAGTAACCAGTCAACTACAGATTATAAGCCTGAACAAATTATAATCGGATGAAAGGCTGATGTAAATAGAACTTTGATTTAATTTGTTTTGAAGCTATCAGACTGTTCAGTGTGCTATAAACATTCAGCCAGAGAGACTCGTTCCTAATTCACACACCAGTTATGATCTTGCTTTTCTTCTTTTAAACATCAAAAAATATTGTCCCTGAGCTTTGAAATTTCTTTTGTCAGTGTTTCTGATTGTTGGTAATAAGAAGAACAGAGAATAGCAATGTTCTCTGCTACCAATGTTATTTAACCTGTTCAGTGGAGACGAGGTTACATAATGTTCTCTCTTTCTCTCTGTGCTTAACTGAGGCTTCTCCACATCTTTTTTTTCTGTGCAGTTGCTAAATAAATAAATAGTTTCTTAAACATATTTTAAAATGGTCAGTCATGATAAGGCACTAAATTTGATGTGCATATATTTAGATACCTACTTTATTTTGAAATGTACTGTCCTTTTCTTTCTTATGATATGTTCCATGTGTGCACTGTATACATTACTTCTTCATCTTTAGTGACATCTTAACTCAAATCTTATTTTCAGTCTTACTCCATTATGTAACCACGCTGCTACTAGCGTGGTTGTCTCTACAATGCTGTGTTTGTAATCTCTTTGAACACAAACTACATCACTGTCATGCAAATACCAGGAGCTGCTGGAAACAAATAATCCAGCTGAAACACACCAACGCACGTAAAGTTAATAAGCATAATTTATTTAAAAATAAAGAAAAAAAAACAGCTGCAGGACGTGTGATTCACACAAACAAAAGCATCACAAATCAATCAATCAAACTTTTCACAGCGGATGCACTTTTGAATTCAATAAAGTAGATGTCAAACTGTAATTAGCTTCAGTGCAAAGTATAATAGATAAGCAGGGATACATGACAGTTGAGCATGCTCAGTCCAGCTCACATGTACACAGCTAAATACCAGTGAGATAAAAACAACCATTTCTTATGACACGATCAAATGGTTTAATCATATCTTTAAAAGCTAACACTTTGAACAGTGGCAGTTTATTTTTATTGGTTCGCTGACAGGTGTTTGTAGTTTGCTCATTTGCTTCATAAATTTAATTTATTGTGTCTATGTAAAAATATTCAGGAGTCATTTTACTGAACACACAGTTGATCCGTTAATTATGATCAAAACTGATAAAAAAAAATGTTTTTTAAAAGTGCCAGAACTCCAGTACGCTACATACAGTCGGGTCTAAAGTCAGACCACGATTGAAGAAACTTCTATTTGTATACTTCTTTTTCCATTTGTCTAATTTAATACACAATTTTGGATTACAAATGATTACATATATCAGCTCAACGATGTGATCGAAAGGTAAAATCTCTGAAAAATGACTATGAATTTTAGACCTTTTAGATCTTTTTGCTACTCAAGCTGCATGAACTCAACAAGTTTGTTCAAACTCAATGACCCTTGTTCTACCAGCATGATGTGATGATTTCAAAAGCTGTGTTCAGACTTCAGGCTAATTGGATTTTTTTTCTCAAATCAGATCTTTCGGACAGATTACTGTACCATACTGTTACTTGCGAACAGTGAACAGATCTGATTTGGTTAGTCGAGACTGATCCAGACATCACCAGCCCATCTGCATGGGTTGCTGTGGTAACGAATGACGCGCAGCTATGCTGGTGACACGGCTTTCACAGAAGCTGCCGGCACGAAAGTGGCAGCAGACAGTTTATTTTGGCTTCTGTCCGTGGACCATTGATCGTTGTCCTCTGCAGCGCGAAAATCTACACTTTGTGAAAGCGCTCTGCCAGCGCTCTCTGAAAATGACACCGTGAGTCACGTTGCGAATGACACCAGGAAGCGTCTGGACTTGAGAGGCGTTGGCAGAAATCCAATTGGAATCGCATTTTAAACCACCTTCAAATGTGGTTTGGATCCAGATTGGAAAAATCCCATTTCATGTGTTTTTTGTTTTTTTTGCTGTTCAGACTTTCAAAAATCAATCCAGATACAATCTGGACATGACAAAAACTGGATTTGGACTGGCAGTCTGAGTGTAAAGCTTCGACGTGTTTAGGCTCATTATCCTGCTGCAGTATGAATCCTTCTCCAGTTCCCACTGAGGGTGGAGCATGTCTCTGAGGAACAGAGGGCTACTTCTCCTCCGTTGAGAGCCAATTCAGTGCAGGTGTCCAACTAGAGAGTCACAAAACAGTTCATCCTCGTTGTTCAGTTTCAACCTGTTCTCATTGTTTAGTCGTCTTTCTGTGTTTTCCTCGTCATTCGGTTATGTCTCTCTGTCCTTTAACGTTTTTATGTTCATTTCCTGTTTTATTTTGGTAACTCACCTTGTGTCTTGTTTCTGGCATAGTTACTTCCTGCCCTCGTTTGTGATTGTCTTCCCGCCCTGGTTGTTTCTACCTGTGTCTAATTATGTCGCTGCCCTCCTGTGGATAAAGTCCACTCGCTCCCTTCCACCTCGGTTTCGTCCTCAGATCGTCGTTGTTGAGTCACCGTCGTGTCCGAGCTCGTCAAGCCTGTCGTCTTCTCATGTTCAGTAAGTTTTTGGTGTTTTGACCTCATGTTTGCCTTGTGGACTGTTTTTGACTTTCACTCCGGTACCTCTGTTTTCTTGACTACCTGCTTCTGGACTGTGTTGGCTGAGCATTTGAATTGTTCCTTTCTTTGATTTTTGAGTTTTTGTTTCTGGTTGTACATTTGAGTCCTAACCCCTGAAAACATTTGCTTTGGGTTTGATCCGCTGTGGTTTCACCCTCTCCTCTGTTTATCTCCTTACATCCACCCTTCTGTTTCTGCAGCTCATGTCTAACTTGGATTCTTCAGTAATTGACTTTTTTTTCCCCATCATCAGCTGTGAAATGCTGCAAGTGCTTTCTTTCACTTTTGTTGTCTTGCGTTCTATATTTAGTAAATTCTGTATCTGCGACAAAGTTGCTTTTCTCTCCGTGAACGAAGCTCGGCGCATTGATCACCTGATGCTTGTACGATCACCTTTGGTCAACTTGATTGTGCTTTGATTTATGTGAACAAGCCTCCAGACGTGTAGTTGAAATTTTAAATGCTGTGTCAATGCAAGAGATACAACTCAAGGAAATCTCACCTTTTGTTTAAAGTAGTTCAAAAGCGGAGCCACGCCTTTGCTTCAATTTGAGTTCG
The DNA here is from genome assembly GCF_022577435.1 of Embiotoca jacksoni. Classification (NCBI taxonomy): domain Eukaryota; kingdom Metazoa; phylum Chordata; class Actinopteri; family Embiotocidae; genus Embiotoca; species Embiotoca jacksoni. The sequence continues at coordinate 6,802,553 of NW_027185229.1, read as the reverse complement.
GATCTAATTGTGCAGAATCTGAAATATTTCTTTTTCATTTTACATCTCAGAAAGTCTCGTGTTTTATGACAGATTTTCGTTGTGAACTCAGACTTTCGGAGCCCACTGTACATTCCTATGTGGTAAATGGCAGCAACCTGTTATCAAAGTACAAACCTGTGCATGACCCAGTTTTTGACCACATTTACAAAATAAAGTGAAAATAAAATATGCCAAAAATATAAATATATATAGATGATCAAAATCGAGGATAAAACTTTTGATTCCGTGTGACTCGAAAAAAAATTTACAGCACCATTTCATAAGCACAACCACACCAACACGTATGGGGTTCTTTTACAAAACACGATAATCATCTCTCTCGACAACCATCCTGCTAAACATCGATTAGCGTCTGTAATAATCAGTACTCGGCATTGTTAAAGATACGGATATATGACTGTTGAGCTACAACAACACTCTAGAGATACCTCAGTTGTTTGATCTATCATAATATAAAATGATTGGTTATATCATCGTTAACCTCAACAACTAAGGGAACTGAGTCACTTGCAGTGGGGAAAAGTAAATTATCATCCAACACTGCAGCTCCACTCAGCTCTGCGGAGTATTTTTGCATCTTTCAGGCCCACAACTTTACTGTTTGGGTTTCCTCTCAAAGCTGTCAGCATCATCATATCCAGACACAGACAGTGATATAAATAGTAAAATCCAAAGTACTCTGCCTGTCTGCATCAAACCGCTTGCAGACAATCTTAGTGACTACCTGGTGAACACAGTGGAGCACTTCACTGCTAAAGAAATCAATTAAAAATAGACCAAAAACTGATCTTAAAGAAGAGTGAATGATGGGCTACAGCAGTTTGCCAAAAAAACATGACAAAATTACACTGACGTTGCACCATAACTGCTGAATGCGTAAACTGATCAAATTGTGACAGCGTTCAATTCAGTAACCAAGTTGAACGTACTCTCTTCTGCCTCGTATCACTCTGATTAGCCCCTCCCACCAAATGACGCAATAAACATGCACGCTCTCTTCGCTGGGCTTGAAGTGCAACGAATAGCTTATTAAATGTTTTAACAAACTACCACGCTAACATCCGTTCTATTCGGCTGGTTATGTGTGACTCGGAGTTAAAACAAAAACAACAACATTGAAATCGAATGTGAATGTGCAGCTGAGCCTAATGAAAAGAAGGCAGGACCAAAGCAGTCGAAACCAGAAGACCCTTGTTTATAGAACTTCTGTGATTGGCTAGTTACAATTAACCAATCAGACTGGCTAACTCTGATTGGTTAATTGATTCAGACTGCGTCCAGTTAAAAACAAAGCGACGGGCATGCTCACAGACTCATTTTTATTTATGGAAACCTTCAATTAAATATTGTTAGTGACATGCAATTGTCAAAATTAGTTATTACAATCAAAATTGTCATGTGAAAGTATTGCCTACTCGGCTTTAAGGTGATAATATGTCAGTGTTCAATCTGTAGTTTGTTTCATTGCCTCGAAGACAAAAACGAGAATTAATGAAGCTGTAGTAAAAAAATGTTATACTACATTTAATGCAGCTTTAATTAAAGACTTAAATGTTATATATTTGAAAAATAAACTTTGGTATTATAAATATTGTATTTCCAGTATAAAAACTGCGAATCTTTAGGGGCTTTTACTTTCTTGGATATCAGGTACCTAAATGCACGTTTCTCTTTCTCTACTTGCTCTTTACGATTCTCACAGGTCTCCTTTTCCATTTATTCCAACTGGATCAAACTGCTGCTCGATATGAGGAATGCGTCATGGGATATGTACACATGGAGGCTCTAGCTGCTGCTAATGGAAGCAACTTGTTCGAGTGGTCTATTTATGAGCACTTCATATGAGTCATGGTGCTCCAGCTCTCCAAATTTATTGGCTTATAGTGCAGCTAGCAACACAACAGCACAGCTTCAGCGGAGTTTTTGCTGTGAATGCAAACAGGAAAGCAGTTTGATTCACTGTTGTTGTACAGGAGAGTAAAAGCAGCGGTCTCACGAAGACGGGAGTCAGAATCTCTTTTTGATGTAGCAAGAAAAACTGAATGGAAACTGCTTTAATTGAATTTGTTTGTGTGAAATTTTCTTGGTTGCTCGGTACCTTAATCAGTTTCCTGTCACAAAGTCTAACGTGATCCCTTGATAATCTTACCAAGTGCTTTCAAGTCGCCTAATCCCAGCGCTCATTTCATTTTTCATCTCGTCCTCTGGAGTTTTTGCTTTGGTGTGACATCAAAGAGGTGCCACTACAATCACGCTGCATTTCTCTTTCAAGTAATGGGAGATAATAGTACAAGATTACTGCCCAAACTGATTTGTCTAAGAGCCTTCGAAAAACTGCAGGAACCTGGCAGCAGGCTTATAACATCAGAGGAACAGCTTTCAATTACACCTGCATACGGGAGAAAAGAAAAGGTACACACTTCTTATCAAATGTACAGGCACAAACAGCACATCTTTGTTTTGTGTGTAGCATGCATGTGTCATTTGTGTGTCCTCAGAGTCTGTAGAGCTCATTGTTACCTGGAGAGCTGTGAAATATATGAAAAACAGCCTGAAAAGGTTGTTTTTCAATAGCAGCGGTCAGAAAACTGAAATGAGTCGTGAGATGAAACTGAAATGGACAAACAAATCGATGCCCCCCCGCTTGAACCCGTTTGACTCATCACTTTATTTCTTCCCACCTTGTAGGCCACATTTTTTATGTTTTCGGTCACCTCGTAACGGGGTCAGTTTTGTTTGACCATGTGACGAACTAGCCAGTCCGCAACACGGAGGGGAAACCTGCTATATTTAGTTTGGGATATACGATGACATATCAAACTACAAGGAAATGTCCCAGTGAGGCAGGTTGTAATTCAAGACTCGAGATTTCTATGTGAACTATTTCAAACAGGCACCAGTCTGTTTCTGTAAATGACCCTAATTGTAGGAATTCTCTCAACATAGTGCATTACATCTTTATTTCAAACACAATTTAAAGGGTGTGTGAGGGTCTAATAAGCGACAGGTGTAGAGATCTTAGTCACGTGTAATATGATCTTTTGATTTAAGTTTTTACATTAAAGCTTTGATGCCTAATTTGACAGTCTGGAGCCGTGCCGTGGCACGTCAACCCACACAGGAAACAGGGTTGCACAAGTCAAGTAACATGACTGCAGGAATAGTTCTGTCATTAACAAGATGCGTTTAATCAAACAAGTGCCAGGGAAGTGCTGAAACAGATTTTAACATGTTCTTAATGGGGCAGTTTAATTCTGGGACTCGCAGGAGACAGATTTGGTAAACAAAGTAAAAAAAATTAAAGCAACAAAGATCAAAGCATTTGGACTTTTAATCCCAAACTCCAAAAACGCTATATTTCCCATCATGCAGCGAAGTAGAATCCCTTCTTACATTCATTACACCCTTTCTGCCAGCCGGCATCTTTCCAACATGAGCAAGTTTGTAACACAGGTTTTCTGTCTCATACCAAAGAGGAAAAATCCAAGACACTTGTTTGAAGTAGCTTTTCACATATTTCTATCACAGCGACCACTGCAGTCACATTTGAGGGATGGAACAACATGTTTTAGGTGGAGAGGGGCCACAAAGTCACTGAAATGACTTCATCTAACCAAAGTCTGACTTAAAATTCACATTAGCCACCATAAACTATGCAGGTCATGAGACAAAGGCAGCAAAACAGCAAAACCCATGACTGTATTGAATTGAACAATTTAATCTGTAAAATGAAAAATTAGTTTTTTTCTCCGTATAAACTTTACTTAGTCTCACTTTAAAAACGTTCCCTTCTGAGGCACAAATTACATTAAACTGTAGTCTCCCTGTTTTCACATACAGAGTGGTATTCTTTGTGACTTGTAAACAGGAATCAAAGAAAGGTTTATTTATACAGTAGTTTTTAGACACAAGCTCAATGTACAGCAGGGATTTTTTTTTTTTAAATAATGCATTTCAGTTCCTTAATAAGAATTAAAGACCATTAAAACTAAACCTCTAAAAAATTCACAAGCTATTGTCACCACTGACAGACTCACTATGATACAAATGTAGCACAAATTATCAAAGTCAGCACTAAATGTTTATTAAAGCTCTATAACATCAGTGGATTAGCAAATATTAAAGTTGTCATTGTTTTTTTATTTTGAAATATCATTCATCAAGGATGCTGTGAACATAATTTGTTAAGTTATGCATAAAGTAGTTATTCTGATCATAGTTTATTGTTTTCATTCTAGTTCCATCAATACTTGGAGTTAAAAACAGTGAAATTACGTCTCACAGCGTTCAAGTCTTAACAAAAACCCTTATAGAAAGCTGCCACTTCAATTTAAAGCATCAGTGATACGAAGTACTAAAATGTATGCAATCAGTAGATTTTATAGTCATTAATTGTCTGTATAAAAAGGAACATATAAGAAAGTGCCGTACTGGTTAAAGTAAACGTGAGCCGAGTGCAGATCTTCTCATTAGCAGATGGTGTGAGCCAATCAGCTGAGCCCATCCAGACATCCAGAGGTTTCTGTTCAAGAGTCTTATGTCTCGTGTCCCCCCATCTACACTCCCACAGCGCTAAAAATCCATCTGCAACACAGAGTCATACGTTAAATCACATTAAAGACATATATTTTTGATACACGTAGTGGTTGATACCCAGAGACAGATCTGCCATGCACAATTAAAATCACCATATCATAAATGGATTATACTCGCAGTCTCTTGCACGTCTGTGCTGCGTTTCATGTCATAGTTGCAGATCTGCCACTAAATATGTTGCCTGGCGTACATTATGAAAAAAATATCAGACATGTTTCCTCTCTTTATAATTATAAACATTCAACTGTGACGTTTGAAAATAATCTCCCTTATTGCAACAGAAAGCAATGTTTGTCTAATGTGCTCCTACCACTAATCAGAGGTCTCAGATTAACTTTGACAATGACATCGTGATTTTCAAAAGCACCACAAATTTAAGTAGCTGTGGGAGTACGTCAAATCCTTGTTACATAATACAATATACATTTTCTGTGAAATTCAATTTAGAGACATTTTATCCACGCAAAAGAAATCCCATTTGTAACCGTCATGGTCATACTGAGCAACCCCTGGACTCACTGCGGTGAAATGAACAATGCAGGTGATGGTGATGATGAGGAGGCCGATGATGATGGAGGCAACAGCAACATAGAGGGCGTTCCTGCCCAGTCGCCTGGACCCGTCGTAATCGCCCTGCTCGTAACTTTTTCTAGACTGGGAATAAGAAATCACTCCGTCAGGACGTTTTAAGATTTTTACTTCAAAATTTTGGACACTGACAAACCTACTGAACCTGACTTTGACCAGAACCACAGATATTACAGCTCTGCTTTAAAAGTTTTGACAAGTTTTTGAAAGTGTAAGCGACATACGCAGCTTTTCAACCCATTTATTTCATGTTTATTATGCCTTCTTTAAGATTTTGATTAAACCGAATACAGTGTTACATTCTGTTTTTCTTTATATCCATCCAAATGCAACATGGAAATATAATTTAGATTTTCCAAAAGGGAAAATCCAGTATGTTTGTTTGATGGGTTAGAGCAGGTGTGAGTGTGACTGGGTTACATCTCGGTGTCCGACACATTAACGCTCAACACACCAGAATGCTCTGTAACTGGTGTGTTTAAAGCTCCCTAAACCAGAACATGTTTCTTTTCTCTCCGACTCATTATTTCCTTCATGTTAAACAACAGTTCATGCATACTGTAAGATGATATACATTCATGAGCTCTCATCAGTTTAGCCAGAGCTGCATAGTCCCTGCTTACCATGATAGAGAAGATCAGGGCCACAATGTTGACCGGGTACGCAGGACAAAAGCAAGTGAAAATAGTCAAACAAAGGTAGCTGCGAATTGGAGGTGGAGGTCCCTGCTCCTCTATGGAGCGCCGGTCCAAAAATGCACTCCCGCTTAGGGAGTTTTTAACTTGTGAATTTAGCACGTCAAGTGCCATTGAACCTGACAAGCAATGAAACACAGTCAGCGGGGTGAAAAACACCTAAATTAAAAATGGTGAAAAGCTGCAAATAATCTGGAAAGAATAACGCAGGACTTGAAAGGACAGAAACCTAACTGGAGGAGGTGAAGTCCAACTGGAGGAAGTGAAGTCCAACTGGAGGAGGTGAAGTCCAACTTTTAATGAGAAAATGTTTAAAACCAGAAGCTCAAGAGTCGGATAGATAAAGTCTGATGTTTGTCTGTTGAATCTAATCGTCTTTCAAAGCTAGAAAAAAAAAAAAAGAAGGACGTTTGTTGGAAAAGAAGGGAGTAGGAGCGAGATGGGAGAGAGGGGAGAGGATCACTAACTCTGCTGGCCTCGATCCAGGACTCTGACCCGAGTAGGAGTGTGAGGGATCAGACTCCGTTTACCACTGCTGGCACCTCGCAGAACAACCGTCAGCAGTCGGTGCAATATAATGTGTATGAATGTTGTTAACACACCACAGGATACAGTATTCTGTACGTTCTGCTCTGCAACGACTCACCCTTCTTCTTTTTGGCTCAGTCGGTGTGTCCTCAGTGCGTCTTTGGATGTCTTGTCATTGGAGGATTTTACTTTGTAAACATCATCTCCTTCATGTAGCCTTTCACATCACAGCAGCACCTCGGGGAGAACTGCCTCTCACTCTCCTCTGGATATAATGCTCTGTGTGACTTTGCACTTTGGGTGTGAAAGATGTGTCAGTGTTCAGATCTGGGGAGGGGTGTCTGTTTTTTTTCTATACTTCACTTGTCACTAAAATCAGAGAGAATTCAATTGATTGAGATCAGGGATACATAAGGCTCCATCTGGTGGTACAGAGCCTTTCTGAAAAGCCTAACAGTTGTACTCCGACCGGCCCAAGTCCAAACAATGTCATTTAGTTTCATATTATTTTAGACAAGATAATGTAAAAATTAGTTTTTAATCATTTAAGTGTTTTGGAAATAAAATTAGCCTGTGCTTTGCCACAGGTACCGGTTTTGGACTCGTCAATCGTTGATTTCAGAACGTGGAATAAGTGGAATTTACCGGATAAAATGTAATTTTGATAGATTTTTTGAGTGCCCTGATTAATGCACTGCTCAAAAAAATAAAGGGAACACTTAAACAACATAATGTAACTCCAAGTCAATCACACTTCTGGGAAATCAACCTGTCCAGTGAGGAAGCAACACTGATTGTGAATCAATCTCACCTGCTGTTGTGCAGATGGAACAGACAACAGGTGGAAATGAGGCAATTATCAAGACAACCCTATAAAGGAACGGTTCTGCAGGTGGTGACCACAGACCATTTCTCTGTCCTCATCCTTTCTGGCTGATTTTTGGTCACTTTTGCATTTTGCCAGTGCCCTCACCACTAGAGGTAGCATGAGGATGTCTGCAACCCTCAGAAGTTGCTCAGGTAGTGCAGCTCATCCAGGATGGCACATCAATGCACGCTGTGGCAAGAACGTTTGCTGTGTCTGTCAGCACAGTGTCAAGAGCACGGAGGAGGTACCAGGAGACAGGCCAGTACACCAGGAGATGTGGAGGGGGCCGTAGAAGGACAACAACCCAGCAGCAGGACCGCTATCTGCTCCTTTGTGCAAGGAGGAACAGGAGGAGCACTACCAGAGCCCTACAAAATGACCTCCAGCAGGCCACTAATGTGCATGTTTCTGCTCAAACTGTCAGAAACAGACTCCATGAGGGTGGTACGAGGGCCCGACGTCCACAAGTGGGGACTGTGCTTACAGCCCAACACCATGCAGAGCGATTGGCATTTGCCAGAGAACATCAAGATTGGCAGCTTCTCCATCGGCGCCCTGTGCTCTTCACGGATGAGAGCAGGTTCACACTGAGCACATGTGACAGACGTGACAGAGTCTGGAGACGCTGTGGAGAACGTTCTGCTGCCTGCAACATCCTCCAGCGTGACCAGTTTGGCGGTGGGTCAGCGATGGTCTGGGGAGGCATTTCTTTGGAGGGCCGCACAGCCCTCCATGTGCTAGCCAGAGGTACCCTGACTGCCATTAGGTGCCGGGATGAGATCCTCAGACCCATTGTAAGACCATATGCTGGTGCAGTGGGCCCTGGGTTCCTTCTGATGCATGACAATGCCAGGCCTCATGTGGCCAGAGTGTGTTAGCAGTTCCTGCATGATGAAAGCATTGATGCTATGGACTGGCCTGCCCGTTCCCCAGACCTGAATCCAATCCAGCACATCTGGGACATCATGTCTCGTTCCATCCACCGACGCCACGTCGCACCACAGACTGTCCAGGAGTTGACTGATGCTTTGATCCAGGTCTGGGAGGAGATCTCTCAGGAGAACATCCGTCATCTCATCAGAAGCATGCCCAGGCGTTGTAGGGAGCGCATACAGGCACGTGGAGGCCACACACACTACTGAGCCTCATTTTGACTTGTCTTGAGGAATTTCCACAGAAGTTGGATGAGCCTGTGATCTGATTTTTCCACTTTTATTTTGAGTATGATTCTGAATCCAGACCTCCATGGGATAATGATTTTGATTTCCATTGATCATTCTTGTTATTTTGTTCTCAACACATTCCACTATGTAATGAATAAAGATTTTCAACTGGAATATTTAATTCATTGAGATCTAGGATGTGTTGTTTAAGTGTTCCCTTTATTTTTTTTTGAGCAGTGTAGTTGCAGTATATTGTGTTATTCAGCCTTTCTGAGGCTGCTGCATGGTTAAATAAGTGGATTTTATTTTCTTTTTCTTTTTTTTTTTAAGTTGTTAGAATCTCAAGTGGGAAGTGGTTTAGGAAATAGTCTGAAAAATTTGACAATCTCTTTGTTCAAGTTTACTCATTTTAAAAGGGGACTTTTGCACCTGAATTCACTTGACTGTGTGTGTGTGTGTGTGTGTGTGTGTGTGTGTGTGTGTAGTATTTTTAGTAAGGAAAAAAAGCAATCACAAACGCTTTAGAATAATTTATTAGGATTTTCAAATTGAAATTGTCAGAAAAAAGAAACAAGGAAAAAAGAAAAACATTGCTGTAAAACCTGGCGGGGGACAGGCCAAATCTTTAACTTTAACCGAGCTCATGTAGAGCTACAAGCTCCATTCAAAGCATTGGCCCTTTTCCTTACATCAACACAAAAGACAGCATTAAAATCAATATACAAGGGGAACAAGATCTCAAAACAGAAAAATATAGTTTCTTTTTTTCTGAAAATAAGTCTTAATGCCGCAGAATTATCCACTTGTCGTCTGCTATTACCAATAATAGTACTATTTTCATTTGTAAGGTAAAAAATAACTTATTGCTTTATTGTAAGTTAAAAAGTTACAGTGTTGGTGTCCAGCAGTAGTTTTTTTTTTTTTTTTTTTTTTTTTTTCTATTGTGTCCCAGCCGGTCTGACCGAGGAACTACTGGCTGGATCAGGAAGTTTTCTGCTGTGCTGAACATCAAACAGGCTGCAGCAAGAAGGCTGAACAAACAGGCTACTTGTTTTTTTGCAAATGCTGAATTACTTCCAGCTCTGTGACTTTTCCTGCCAGCCAGTGTCACCTCGTACTGAAGTCCCGTATAAGAGCCGACCGGGAGCGAGACCCTGTTCCATTTCTGGTTCACTGCCCGAAACCCTGTCTGTTCACCACAACATGGAGCAGCAACCATATATAAACAATATTATGTTGGTTCCAGAGGAGCACAAATGTATTAAAACTATGAAATGGGAAAGAGGCAGGGGAGAGGAGCAGATGAACCAAAATGGAACAGGGCGATCTTTTTTTTTTTTTTTCAGTACCAAAGAAAAAAGGCAATCAAAATGCTCCTTCGTTGCCAAAAGTAGTTCCATATTACACCTTGATGTATGCGCACAAACACTCACTCACACACACTCAGACGCAATCACATGCACCTTCAATAGTGATAAGAGGACAGAACATGATCGTGATTTTCTACAACGGCTTCTCTGAGAATGTCCTTCATTTGTTCTCGCGGTGGAGAACACCGCATAAAAGAATTTGTTTTTAAAAAGAAAACAATAAACAAAAACATTAAGAAGTGAATTGCGCAAAAAATATATATAATATTTTCAAAAAGAGGAACTCGAGTCAACCCCCAATCTAATGAACCCCTGATTTCTCCTGTTTAAGGTGGTGGTTGTTCATTCGTGGTCCATCGTGTTAATCTGAAATTGTTTCCATGACGATGCAAGAAGCTAATTTGCTCTTTTCGAGATGTAAAGCAAACAAAGGGGATGACTTTGTAACAAAAAGTGTTAATTAACCAAACAAATATGCCAGACAAACTCCTGGAAGTTTATTCGTCCACCGTCATCGTCGATAGCGCTGCGCTGAAGTGTCGCTCGGGTGGACTGGCCCACAGTGTATACATGTACCATATGTATACTGATACAAGTAGTAGTAGATGACGTCCAGTCAAATTGCTGTTTACCCTTTCCAAACCAACCAATGACATGCCAGCCGGTTCAGTAACCCCTCCACCCCCCACCCCACCCTTATGTACAATATCTTACAGGAATACATAAAAACATTGCTTTAAAACCAATTACAGAATAAAATACCTTACAGATTATCATTATTATGTCAATATTAATAACAATATTACAAAGGTTTTGTTTTTAAAGACTACCAAAATATACATTTTAGTTTTTTTTCCATGTTTCCGTGACATGTGAGTTAAAAAAGGACTTTGTTGGATTTGTTCTTCCTTTGTTAAAAATGTTTTTCAGACAAAGGCCCATGTCGCACGGCTTTTTCTTTCTGTTCACATCAGTAACAGCTTTGCAGGATTTCATGATAACGACATATCACATTGAAATAAAATATTCATAAAAAAACTCATAATAGTTCCGTGTCCTTGTCAAACATGACAAAGCTTCCTCAGAGATTTTTTTTTTTTTTTTTTTTTTTTTTGCAGTTTTCTTTTCTCGGCTTCAAAAGAAAAACAAACTGATAACTGAGGGGGGATCTAGTTGTTAAACTATGAGGAGAAACGGGGACGTTATGTCGAAGTGAGATTAGTACAGCAAAACAAGTGTTCTGGATTTAAAAAGATATTCAGTCGGTGGGTGAAGCCACGTGGAGCCAGGAAAGCCCGGTAGAGCCTGTGGCCGGCCAATCAGGTTGTGCCATCAATGGGCAGCCAGCATTGTGATTGGCTCATCAGCAGAGGAGAAACCCTCCAATCCTCAGTGACCTGAGACGTTTCAGTGGTAGCCATTAGTGAATGCAGTAGCAATCAGAGGACCCTGAGGACACATCAGCAAGAATGAGTACACTTCTTAGTAGCTTTGTGAATTAATGTGTGCATCCACGCATGAATTCACGTGTGTGTGTGTGTGTGTGTGCGTGTGCGTGTGTGTGTGACCTACCCCTAGACCGTGGCTGAACCCTGTGCTGGGGGCGGGGCTAGCCGCACTAATGTAGCTGCTGACTCCTGAGTCCTGATTGGCTGCAGCATACAGGTCAGCCATTGGTCCAGGGCTGCTAGTTCCCAGGAAGCCAGCTGTGCGTGAAGGGGTTGCGCCTGAAAGGCAGGAGACACAATTCAGGCTTCAACACCAGAGGGACACACACACACACACACACACACATCTAAAAATATTCTTTTATTTGTCCAAGCAGGCCGTTGTACCCGTGTTCTACCTAAGGCAAGCATATAAATATGCACAAAAAATACACAGTCAGTATATTTCACACACGTACCTCTAACTACTGCTGCTGCTGCAGCTGCTGCCATTGGTCCATATGCAGTCAGGGGAATGGCTGAGGATTACAGAGCAAACCAAATTATTGCACAAACAACTCACGATGACTCGACTCTCATATCACATCACAAGTAATAATCTACAGCTCGTTGTGGTTGAAATGACATCTGTTCACACATCTGTCATTTAAATCCAACCGGAGGACAGAGTGAAACTGAAACAGCAACCGCACCGGTGACAAAACACCCAACATCATCTAGCTTTACGTTCATTAAATAAGGAACAAAATAATGTTGATGATAAAAATGGAGGAAGATGTTTACATGAGGAGCTGCGAGTACAGCTCGCCGCCACTAGATGTCAGTGGAGAGGCAAAGCTGCAAGAGCTGCTTGTGGATCAGGGGCCTTATGCACAAAACATCCAAAGACCAAAAGGTTTCTGCTTACTGGGTCAGAAAAAAACCATTAACGTTTTCATCTAAGAGAAATTCACAAAGCATTTATCACTAAAATAACTCCTCCTAAGCCAAACGACTCCTCAGTGACTCTACAGTTCAGTGTTTAGAAAAAATACAATATATTTAACAGCATATTTTGATGGCAGATGATAAGCAAAGAATGAATCAGTTCAAAGCAGTTCAGAAACACTGGAGGTTTGCACAACTCCACTCTTTCCACCTTTTAAAGCTGCTCTTGACTCCATATTACTGTCAATCATGTCTCCACTGAGGAAAATATTCCTCCAACCAACAACACGCTCTTCAGATTCACTTGACAGATCATCAAGTCTACATCATATAATCATTAAAAGATTACTTTATTTAATCATTTTATATTGAATTATACTTTATTTTCACCCATACTTTGTCTTGGCTTGGATTCTATCAGTTCCTCAGTCAACGTTTGTGAATGGCTCTCAGGATGAAAGTCGTTCAGAAGGAGTTGTTATTGTAACTTTGTGAATACGACCCCAAAAATTCATACAGAAATCTTGTTCAAAGGATTGTTCATAATCACAGGATTGAACTCCTCCAAAGAAAAACATTTGGCTGGAATATTTACAGGAGGCTAAAAAACTTTTAAATTTTCACCTGAGTAAACGGTACACAAGACATAACACGTTAGCTGGTTAGATGTGCTGGTAGTCGGATTTATTTACCTTTTGAAAGGAATCGGGAAACCTGCTTCCAGTCTTGTTGCTAAGCTAAGCTAACTGGCAACTGGGGATCACTTTAATTTTACTGTGTGCACATGAGAGGACTATTTCTTTATTGAAGCTCAAATCAATCTGCTATCAAATGTAAAACAGGAGACCTGTGAAGCCCAACTGATCCCTGAGCAGTGTAGCTTTTGCTCTACAGCACTAAGAAGGTTCTCGTGATCTAGGTTAACTGTATTTAGCAGCAGTGACGTCACATGCAAGGTTTTATTTGGCCTTCTGCTGCTAAATAGGTTTGTTTTGCTCTGTGGGCCGTTGGAGGAGCGAGAAGCCACTGACCTGCCAGCTCTTGGGGGTGGGATGATGTCAGGAGGGGGGTCCTCTCTAAATGAAACTCTAGAAACAGAGAAGAGATAGAGAGAGAGAGAGAGAGAGACACACACACAGAGAGAGCTTCGTAAATACAGTCACCATTCACTGGCCGGACTACAAAGCCACATACACACTGAGATGACGCTGATGTGGACACACATGCACAGAAAGTAAAAAAAAAAAACACTGTGACGACAGGCAGGAAGGTAGGAGCAGAGGAAGAGGAGGGGCGGCACGGCCAGATGAAAGAGGGTTACATAAGTACATCAAATAAACAGAGAAGAATATGAGAGGAAAGCAGGCAAATATCATAAGTCAATGGTAAAACAACAATTGGAGACCGAGGGAGATATTTTAGCGAAGGAGGGTTTGAAAGGACAATTTCAGCTGGAGATGCTGAAATTAAACTGGTATTAATTTATAGTGTGGACATGAGTGGAAGACTGGCTGCAGACCTGTAGACAGTCAGTGGTGTTTCAGGTTCATAAGGACTTACCTGGGAACTGGTAAGTGTAACCGGGCGCAATTCCAGAGTAACTGCGGCTGGTGTAAGTAGCAGTCTGAAAACCTGGGTACCCTGTTAGAGCAATAGAGGATAATTGGTTTAATTAATTTGGCTGAGTAGAAACACATGAAGACAAAGTAAAGCCATCTGATCTAAATGTTCACCTGCTGCAGGTTCGCTACCCAACCTCCCGTCAGAGGTTTTCCTCTGCTCTGATACAGCAAATATGCAAAGTGTGTGTCACATAAACCTTCTGATATAATGTTGATCAATTTCTTTACATAAAAAAAACAATAAAAAAAAAAAAAAAAAAAACAGCAATAGTCACTATTAAACCTGCAGTGTTGAACTTTCGTCTCCCTCTTAGGCTGGTGAGGGTAATTACTGAAACCCTGTCGACGTGTGCGTACATCAAACGACTCATTCCACTATCAGACTTTTAAGCAATCAGCTGGAGAGCATTTGGGAAGTCTTTAAAAGCCGCATGATTGAAACCTGATTTAAGTTAGCTTCGGGCTGAACCTGAAGTTAGCCGACTCTTCCTGCATAAGTGTTTTTAGTTCCCATGCTCCGCCTACAGAGCATGCCCAGTATGCATTCATCCAGCAGAGCGGGAATGTCTCACCAGACACCCGATTTAAAAACTCTATACAGACAGATTTATCTGGAGCTGCTTTTTAATCAACTCGTGTAGGAAGCGCTTGACTGTAATGGGCGTTCATTTACATGTATTTTGTTGGTCATGTCTTTGTCATCCTGGGTTCATTTAATCTGCTGAATGTTTTGATTTTAAAGTGAAGCTTTGAGTCAACTCATCTAAAGGGGACGTACGATGATTCAGTCATCCACGCTATCATAACATACGTGTTTCTTTCAGAATTAAAATCATCAAAGAGGAAGGACAGATATGGAGGACAGACAGTATGAATGATCCACATCTAAAGCCGTCGCTGCGACTGTGCATTACTTCATCACGCTGCAATCTCAACTGTCCACTAGAGGGAGCCAAACCACCACAGGAGACGGGTGATGTAACGCTGTTTGTTTTCTCAATGAGTCTTTTCACAACGTTTTACTCCAGTATGCAGAAGCCCTTCAGTCTGTGACCTCGTAGGTTTAAATACCTTAAAGAGACGAATAAAACAGGAACCAAACCAAGGACATAAATTCAGACAAAGTCAACTGTATTACTTTCTAATTTGAGCCATGAGTCATGTGGGCACTGCAGCATAAAAATAAACAGGTATTTACACCTTAACTATTATGTTCAAGAAGGTTGCGTGAATTTTTTTTTTTTTTTTTTTTTTTTTTTTACTAGAATTGAATGCTCTTCAAATGTCCTTCAAACGATTCATGGACAGACTGCATTTAAAAAAAATAATTTTAAAAATAAAAAAAAAACACTAATTCAAGAGTATGTCTTTCATGTTTTGAACTTTTCTATTGTTTTCATTTAGTTACACATTTAAATCAGGTTTTTGCAGACATGCTAGACATTTAGAGTAATTAGAAATACTGTGTATCTAGAGACCAACTTCTAACAAGTAAGTTACAAGTTGTGTGTCCATCAAGAAAAAATAATGTAAATGTCCTACTTTGCATATTTCCTATATTTGATTATGTATCTTACCTAACATGCCGATGCCCAGCATGAAGGCATCCATCCCATAGGGCATCACTCTGGACCGGCCTCTGGCTGAGCCTGTGGGCGTCATCACCTCCTTGGGCTGAGCTTTCTTACACTCCACCTGCAGCAAAGGAAACCAGCGTTCAGTAAAACAGTCCTATAAAAAGATTCACAACACATTCTAGCAGACAACCAAACGCATCCTTATGTCACTGAGTAAATAACGCCCACATCCGTACCATTTTGTTGTTGATCTCGTGGAAGTGAATCTCGCACACTTTCTCCACCACGTCTTCATTCTCAAAGGTCACAAAGCCAAAACCTGTAGAAGACCGAAAACAAACTCTCATAGAAACACTTCATTGGCTGGGATCTGTGACACCCTGTCGTATCTAGCAGAGACATCACAACTATAGAGTCTACCGAGAAGCATATTTGTGATTAGCCCTGATGCAAATATTGTTCTTAGGCCCCGCCCCTTGCCCCTTGCCCGAGCCTGAACTCGTGCTCTCAAACATACAGACGTTTAGTTTGCATTGCTAACTTCTTGTCCATTTGCTTAAGAGCTTCTTGCTAAAAGGTTAAACCATTGAGGGGTCATTTCAAGTAATCACAGATGACAGGGAGTGAGGTCATTGGACAAACTAATTAGCATTTCCCAGCATGCCTTCTTCCTTGCTAGCTTTTTAGAATAAAGAAACCAAAGTAAACGGATAATGATTGGTATAAATAATAGACTACTTCTGTTGGAGCAGTTCAATAAAGACAAACAATAACACATAAAATAGGCTGACTCAAAACCATAAGTGAAGGTAGAGAGATGCGATCAAAGTCTAATCAAAACTTATCTCGTTGTTGAAGGGTTATTTTGAAACCTGCATAAAACAACCTGTCTGTGAGAGGTCATGCTTTTCAATTCTGGACCCCTGACAGCTTCTGGGATCCAGTTAGGATGCATAAATTTTAATATCTGGCACACTTTTCATAACTCTTTATCTTGGATATGACAGACTGCCTGAGGAGCACAATCACATCTTGGAGGGAAGCTGTTGATTATAAACACAAAAAGCATCCAGATGAGGCGAACTGCACACGTCTTGCTCGTCAATCAAGTGTCGCCCTCGTGGAGGAGACGGGCAGCGGCGTGATTCACCCGAAAACTGAGCCTACATCATCACATCCAGTTAATTCTAACTCCCCCGTACTCCTTTCCTGCTTCTTGCTTTCCTCACTTGTCTTGCTTAGTTACATCCTCGCCTGTAAACGTCCTGACTCCGCATCACAACCCTCAGCGGGCGCTGCCCTCCACACCCACAGAGGACAGAGATAAATGAGACGGGAGGGAGGCAGGAGCACAGCAAAGACAAAAGAATGAATATTTGAGAAATATTTCGCCTTTTTTTTGTCATGGTTCACCTAATGACTCCTTCACGCTGTTTCTCCTTTCATTTGCGAGGACGTGTTTCTAGATGTCCCACTTAGTGTGTCAACACATATTAACATTGTGTGTGTGTGTGTGTGTGTGTGTGTGTGTGTGTGTGTGTGTGTGTGGTGTGTGTACACGAGTACAACTCTGCGTACGTACCTCTATGTCTGTTGGTTGTTTTGTCAAACATAAGCATGGCATCATCGACCTGTGAGAACAAAGCAAAGAATGGATGAGCTTCGACATATTAACACTGACACACACACACACACACACACACACACACACACACACACACACACACACACACGCACACATGCATCATTACACAGCATGGGGTGCCATTGTCCCTCTTTAGCATCGGAGTAAGAGGGGAAAACAGATGGAGAGGGTGGAGGGGAGGGGTGACAGGTGACAAAGGAGAAGGGGAAAAGAGAGAATGAAAGGGTAAGAAAGGAAGAGAGCGATGGGAGAAACAGGGGAGGAGGAAGGGGGAGGGGGGGCTGTATAAAAATAAAATGAAACACAATCTATCAATGTGTAAAAGAAGTGAATGTTCTCCGTTCATGAGGCGCTGGAGGAAATTCTCTCCCATTCTTCGCTCTGTCCCTTGTCTTTCGCCCGAGTTCTCACCAACTCTGTCCTGCTCTCTCTCCCTCTTTTTCCCCTTTCATTCGTTCACCCTCGCTGTCTTTCTTTCCCTCTCTGCAAAGTTTACTATTCCCATGGAGACCCTGTAAAGAATTTCAATTAGAAGAACTTACCCCCAACTCCACCTCCCCTCACCCACCAACCCACCCTCCCAACTCATTTCAATGAATAGGATGGAGAGAAAAGAGAGGGACAGAAAGCATGTGACAGAAAAGGGTGAAACAGTTACAAAAAATGGGATCATAAAAAAAATATTTAAATCGACGGAGGGTAAAGTTTTGATGAAGGATAGAAAAATCTGCTCGTGAACATTTTGGATTACAGAGCGGAGAACAAAGTGAGCTGGGGGTCTTTGTCAACACGCTCTCCTTTTATTCTCCTTCTCCCTCCACTTTCCTTTTTGCACTCACTCCACTGCCCTATTCATATTCCACCTCCTCCCCCTCTTTGCCCTCTCTCCTCCCCCTCCCTCCCTCGCTTGTCCTTGACTGGCAGGAAAGTTTAGCAGCTTCTGCTCGAGCTCTGACGACATGAGGAGACACACACCGGGAAGCCAAGGCCAGGGGTCACCGTGGAAATCAAACTTTTGCAGATTTCTGCCTTTAAACAGGAGAAGAAAATCTGCAACAGAGCTGTCCATGCATCACATGGAGACACATGTGGCGTATGACTACATGGCTATTTTCATTAGGCAGCAAGCGCTGAAACTCAAACCAGTGTAACATGAGTGGCAAAGGTCTCTGGATGGTCCAGCCATAGGATTTCCAACACTTATGAAAAACACGCGCACGCACGCCTTCTAGTCTGATTGGCATTAAATCTGTGCGACTGTTTGTACCTGAGGAGAGGATCAAGGTTGATTCTACAACCTTCCTGACTCTTGTAACTCTCATCCCTCTCGACATATAGCGTACACACACACACACACACACACACACACACACACACACACACACACACACACACACAGAGACATCCTCCATCCCGCCTCCCTCTGCACCGCTCCTCTTTCTGTCCTTCATTCAGTTTTTAATTCTCCCCCTCCTCCCCTCACGTCTTCCACTCCTCCGGTCATCCAAACTCAATGACACAGCAGAGAGCCGGGGAACAGGACAGTAAGTAGACAGCTGCAAGCCAACATGTTATCATAAGAGTAGAGTTACATGCACAGCTAGCCCTCCTGTTAGCATTAGCAACAACATCTATTCTGGAAGACATGACGGCTGGTGAACGCTGCCAGAGGAGCCCGGCTCACATTTTGAGCTGCGCCGCTCTGATGGCTAGAAAAAAAAAAAGGTGATGTGCTCTCCGGTCATGCTAACATGTTTCAACTGATTGTCTTCCAGGAGAATATGATGGTGTGCGGACTTGCAAACAGTTCTGTCACGTGTGGGAGCTCATGCTGCGGTCGCACACCAGCCCCTCGCCTTTGCCAAAACCAATAAGAGGACGATCTCACGATGTCCACTGCCCAGGGTGCTGTAAGACAATCTGATTGGATAGCTGTGGGGGTCTGAGATTGGCTTAGCAGTGGCTCAGTCGCTAACTACTCAGCATGCGAGCACAGAGTGAGGAAAAGTTAAGGTCATATTCTCAAGTTCTGACATTCTCAGATGTACCGAGATGAGGGGTCAGCCGAGATCCGGAGGAGCTCTCGGAGCGCGGCATTAAAAATATCCAGCTTTTAGTGAAGCGTACAGCTATTGTCTGAGGGACAAGTGTTTGCTGACAAGTCCATTACACTTTTTTTGCGAGATTATGAAAGGTGGCATTCACATTTTTTTCCCTGCTGTCTCCTCACATCTCCCTCTTTCATTTGCGCTCTCCCTCTCTCCGGCCATCTCTCTCTAAACAGGCCAGCAGACAAAGTGTTCAGTCAAGCCTTCTAATCGCCAGCTCACATGGGTGAGTGGAGTCCCAACTTTTCCCGTCTGCCTTGTCCATGCTGCATTTTTCATCTTATCCACTCCTTCCTCTGCCTGCTGCTCGAACATATTCTCTCATTTTAGTACAGAGGAGCTAAAAAAATTAAAAAAAAAAAATTAAAAAAAACAGTTTTTCATGTAAGGTAACTCGGTATAAAATGGCATGAAAACAGGGATTTTCTTTAGATTAACCATAATTGACCGTCTGGCTAAAATGTTGCCGGACTTCCAGTTTGAAGCATTTCTGTGGTGGTAG
Source organism: Embiotoca jacksoni (assembly GCF_022577435.1). Taxonomy (NCBI): domain Eukaryota; kingdom Metazoa; phylum Chordata; class Actinopteri; family Embiotocidae; genus Embiotoca; species Embiotoca jacksoni. Next base: position 6,782,874 of record NW_027185229.1, on the reverse strand, counting down.
ACAGGTTGTATGTTCAGCCTTGGCCAAAAAGAAGGGCAGTTTTGTCACCAGGTTGAGGAGGTTTACTAGACCCTAACCTCAGGATTCAGACTTATTTCACACACAAATATGGCTGCTGCCATCTTATTGGCCCGGGGACGTTTAGCAACAGGAGCTCAGATTTGTTCGGTTAGGAAACCACACATAAACACTGACTTCTCGCTTTGGTCCAAAACACCTGAACAGCCACTCCGGCTCGGTCTAATGAAGTTTGCGTAGGTGCGCTTTCAGAGGTGTACTCCAAAAAAATAAACTTCGGCACGTATCAAAGAGCTGCACAAAATGCATAGTGCATTCTGTGTTTTCCTTGCAAGGCGGTGCCACAGTATGAAAATAAACAGGACACCGAGTGTTGCTCTATCCAAACCTGCACCTTGTAGCCAGGCTCAGATAATAAACAAGAAATACCTCCCGCTCAGCAGGAATGCACTGTGGGATTGCCACTATCCATGATACAGCTTTGGTCTCGCGTGTCCAAACAGTCCAAATATTCCCTCATCCTGCGGAGGGAGTGTTGTCTTAGATATGAGTGTCTGTAATCACCAGGGAAAACTGATTCGGCATAGAGCTGCAAACAGCCATTTTAGAAAGCGCACTCAGGAAACATGACACATGTCACAACATCCACCTGCATGAGTGTGATGGTCACACGCGTAATCCACGTCAACCCGAGATCCGGGACCCAGAATTAAAACACATTATTTAAATGTGAACCAGAACCTGAAATACGGTAATACCCCATAAAGAGTGAGTCAGAGGCCAGCAGGGAGAAAACACGGCCAGACACGAGGCAGAAGGAGCTTCGTGCTGTTAATTTCTTCCAACCCATTAGGCCGACATCCTGAAGCCATGCTCATTTTCAGACTGCCCTGCTCACCAACAGCAGCAGAACCACACACTTAATGTTTGTGACAACTGGATCGCAGGCTGTGAAGCATCACTGTCTCTTTCTGGACATGCAAACTCGCCTCCTTCTGCAGCCGCGACGATGCCACTGTCACACTTTTGTACGCGCACACACACACACACACACACACACACACACACACAAACGTATGTTTTTTTTTTCCATTCATGCAAATGCACCATGTTCACACATTTTTTTTTTTAAAGGGAGCAAAAAATTATAAGAAAAAAAAAAAAGAAAACCCACTGGATTATAGTGGGACAATGGGTGAAGGCAGGTCACCACGGCAACAAGCTGGAGCAGGGTGTGTGTATGTGGGATGGGAGGGTGTCTGAAGCACTGATTTTGGGTGAGGTGGGGGGGGCTGTCTCAGCAGCAGCTGTTGCATTTGATTAGTTAATACTGAAGAGCCTGAACTCCACTCTAACACACTACCAAACCCCCCTGAGGTGGAGCTAGCTAAAAAGTAACCCAACATGTCGCGCATTGATACATGTATGTCCCATCAGATTGGTGGTTTTTCCCCTTTAATAGTCACTTTTGCTCCTCACTATATTAACATTCCTCCTTTTCTCTGCCCTTCAACCTTTTCTGAGTTCCCCTCCCTCTCTCTCTACAGGGGGTTTCTTCTTCCCTTTCAGTCCCCTGCCATCTCCCTCTTCTCTTCCCCTCCTGATTTTTTTTTTTTTTTTCTTTTCCTCCCTCTCCCCCGGCCACTCATCTGTCTACACAGCATGTGTTTGCCTTTCACCAAATTTCATTCAAAGGAGCTGAGCAGGACCAATGCAGAAGCTAAAAGAGCCCTAAAATGTGATCAGAAAAGAGCGAAACAGCGAACAAAAGAGATAAACTAACAAACCAAGTAGTTTTTCTTTCAGTCCTCTCTTTTACTTTCAACATCTCCCCTTTTTCCCACTTGTTCTCTAAAATGAGGTCCTTCTATAGGAGAGAAAAAAAGTGTATAAAAAAAAAAAAGGCTTTTCTCTGTTAAATGTACACAAAAAGCTAAAAAGTGTCAAAAGGCAACATATGAATATAATATATCAAAGGTATACAGTCAATTAGAGCAGTGATTCCCAACCAGAGGTACTTGTACCCGAGGGTGTACTTCTGTAGTTGCCAGAAGGTACATGGAAAGATTGCGCGCTCAAGTCATTTAATTACCAGATATTGAGTCAGCTGCAGTTCCTGAACATCTCAAGTTACCAATAAGTGTGTGAAAACTAGTCAGCAAACAGGCCAACAAACAAACAGTTAAAGGTACGCATAAACTGTTGGAAACTATTAGTTAACGGATAAATCATTACATATTGTAAAGGTCCCCCATTTTATTTGCACTCTTGAGGATATTTTCGTGGTTTTAAGCACCAAAAAAAAAAATCACAATATAGTTTCACATCTCTTAAGCTTCTGTCTGGAGCTCCACCAAGAACAGGCGGTTTTGTGTCTTCAAAGGACCAGTGTGCGGGATTTAGTGGCATTTAGCGTTAAGGTTACAGATAGGAACCAACAGAAGACCTCTCTCCCCTCGCCGTCCCCTTCAAAGCATGTAAGATAACCTTTATTAGTTGTGAAAAACGTACAAGGCCCTCTTATTCCTTCATTTCTGGGCTACTGTAGAAACATGGCAGTGCAACATGACGGGCTCTGTGGAAGAGGACTGCTACGTATGAAGGGTTCACTCTGGTAATAAAAAGAGAACTTAAGTTTCAGCTGATTATACATAAAAAAAAATTGTTTTTTATTATTTTTAAATATTTTTCTTCCATTTCTGCCAATAGAGCCCCCTAAATGCTACATACTGGCCCTTTAAGGAGCAGTGACCCTCTCTTCTGATTAGCTGGCTGTTTTCTGAGTGACACACATCCTGACCAACCATAGATTTCCAATGGTCTTGTAGCTTAATAGCCCCAAAATATAATGACTAAGATGTGTTTTCTTCCACATTGAAGGTTGTACAAGTTTGTGATGTCAACAATTAAGGAAGTCCAAATGATAGTTGCTGAATACAGGCTGCACATTTCTCTGTGGAGGGTTTGGACACTTCCACAGTATTTGTATAGCATCTAGACCTGCTTTATGAAGAAATAAAGAAATGGACATCAGACTTTAGTAAATAGGAAACCTTTAAAATAATGAATAAATGGTTGAAATAGTTATGTAAATATAAGGAGATAAGCAGTAATCAACCAAATACTGATAATGCAATGGTTAAAACAGTATTATAGATCCCTATTTTGAATATCCAGGTTGAAGTAAAATTTTAATGACGATATTTGAGGGATGGTGGGAGGTATCTGTGAGTGGCGCACCAGACAAACAACAAGGTTGGGAAGCACAATCAGACAGACCGCTGCGTTTCACCGTGAAGGCTTCAGTGCGAAGTTTAGTTTACCTTCCCAAACTGGTCAAAGTATTGCTTCACATCTTCGATGGTGGTATTGACTGACAGTCCACCGACAAAGATCTTCTTTGTCCTGGTCACCAGCTAGAAACACAGAAGAAGAAAGAAGGCAGCATTTAGCACTAATGACATTAGGTAGTGGGGCAGATCCCTGCGATAGAGATGTTGTGTTGGTTGATATTTATCTAATCTCAAAGATTTCTGAACGCTCTTTTGAGCATTCAAGGTAATTGAGCTCAGTTTAAGGCCTCTTAGGCGCGTGTGTGTGTGTGTGTGCGTGTGTGCGTGTGCGCGTGTATATAGGACCATGTGTCAGGCTGGACAAGTGGATTGCAGCTCTTCTTTGGTCACGTGTCCGACTCCTAATCCCACCCATCCAGAGCTGAATGATTAGGAGTGACACATGACATCATCACCTCCCCGCTTTGTTATTAACCCCTTCAGGGTGCACTCACCTTCGGCTGAGCCCGGCGGGGAAACGCCACCTTTGGGTCGATCTGTAGGGAGAGAAAAGTTAAGACGAGTTGTTAAAAAGTGGTACGAGCAGATGTGAATTTCAAAAGACTCTTCAGTGAATTTGATTTGTCTATTAAAACCCATGTAGATAAGAACTCTAGTGATCAGCCTTGCCTTTGATAAAATACAGGAATGAGCATTAATCATGGGCACTTATGTTATATGGACTATTCAAGAATAAATATATATCGCTTTAGTTTACCAAAAAGTAATTCACAGACGGGTTAGTGTCAACACATTATATAAGTTAAGGGGTAATTTCCCCTCTGTACTACAACTTTAAGGACGGAGATAGACTTGCTTTAAACTACGCGTTTGCCTGCGCGAGATGGTTGCGACTGTTTGGAGCGCTGGTTGTGCACATTCTCAAGAGATTAACGCAATGCGCACAAAAGATGCACTATACACATGACAGGTTAGGGTGGTGTAGGGCGGGAATGGAGATGTGACGGGGTCAGGGACCTGCAAATCTAAATGGAAATAAGTGTGGGACTGTTACATTCCTGTAACAGTTGGAAAACGGAGTTGTGATGAGTTTGAGCCGCTCGGATGTGGCCACGTTTATGGTTTAGATTAGGCTAACCATGGATGTTCCAGTGGTGTCCTTGTTGGACTCCTGCAGTAACATGCAGACGCAACCATGTTAACAACAACGTCCATGACACAAACGGCTGTCAAGGGGAACGCATGGTTCAAATGCAAGAATATTTCCAGCCTCATATCACAATACAAAAATAGACCTAATAAGGATTTGGAAGCAGAGATGCATAAAAGGTACCGTCAACAAATCTACAGAAAAAAATTTCCCCTCGGGGATTAATAAAGTAACTACCTAACCTAACCCTACAGTAATTAATCACCTTCTACAGTTCGGGTCTCTGACTCCACAAGCCTGAGTAGTAACGACTGAAACAAGTCAACAGTTCAGCGGTTTCAGGACCCCAAAGGCATATAGAGGTTTAAAAACAGAGATAAACAGAAAACGAATACTTTTTAACGTCTCTTCTGGGATGGAGCCGAGGATGCAGCACCCACCATTGAATCACATCCGCCCAGCTTATATTTCTTTGAGCACAGATACCAAATCTCTATCTGCTGCGGGTGTATTGTTTAGTGGTTGATCCTGTGCTCGTGTGAAGTCCATAGCCCTCTGGACATCAATGACTTATCACACTGTTAACTAACTAGAATTAGGTGCAACACACAGCCTCGAAGTCTGAACCCATCTAAAGGACTACAGGTCCAGAAATAGAACGTATGCTAATCCGCGAATATGTATAGTAGACCCTTGTTTATGCAAGGCCCCAAAAATCCAAACACACCGGCCAAACAAACAGGCACAAGGAACAACATCCACAGTGAGACGCAAATACGTACCGTCTCTGAATTGTGTTGACACAAAACTAAATGCATTAAATCTAGACAGAGCAGGGCAATCTGGAATCTGAAATGAGCATTTAATATTCTGAATACATTTCAGATGGATGTATTTTTTTTTTTACATCTCACAAATCCTGATAACCTCCATTTTGGATTAGCCATTTTTGACTGTATCCATATTTCTCCCCACTGGAATGTCTCAGCAATGGTCAAGGTTAGATAAAATGAGAAGTAAATGAGCTTTGAATGAGCTGGCCTTTAATAATACTAAATATGCAAAGCCTGGCCTGGCATTTTAAATTTGTGTGGAATCTCATGTTGTTCTCACTTAAGCCAACAAGAGAGATTATTTTAGGTCACAGGACCTTGTGGTGTATTATGGTCTTAGAGTTCAATCTTTGTTCTAATAATTGGATGTGTGAAGCAAAACCCCTTGTGTCTCACACAGCTATCGGAGGTATTGAATTGATATTGGCAAATAAAAAAAGAGCCTAGCCAATAGCCAAATATAATTACTATATTATTATAATGTGAACAATACACATGAAACAAAGGAGGGTGTTCTTTCAATATTCAAACAATCCTTTCATCTCATTCCTATGATAATTCCCTGCTTCTGATGAGAAATCGACTGACAAATACATCCCACAAGGACCTTCAAGGGCCTCAGATTTACCGCTGCTTCGAGAGCACAACGCGGCGTGTAACTAAGATGCAGCCGCAGCATCCTTGGAGGGGATTGCAGAAGGACTTTGCACCTTGAAGTGGGACACAACGACGAGAAGAGCCGTGTCACCTCCAGCTGGTCGAAGCACAAAGACAAAGGTGACAAGGACACGCAAAGCCACCAGCGACCATCGGCAGCAGTAGTGCTCACAAACGATGACGACACAGCGTTTCTTGCAGGGTCTGTGCTTAGTGGCCCAAATGTAGCGTTAAAGATGTGTGACTATATGATCCTGCTGCTTGTCCTGTGACTGGATTCAAACTATGACAGTGCACGAATGCTTTAAATGGCAAGTGCAGATGTAAACATTGCTATATACTACCAGGCTCACTGTTTATGATAACGAATACATTAAAAGTAACAGGAGAAAAAAAAAAAAGCTTTTACGGTAAAAATAATGACAAGCAAACAAGACGGAGAAAGAAAACCTCTGAAAATCGACATTATAACATAATCAAACATCTAGAATAGCAGTAATAAATATACGTTGTTCTGAGCCCACATCCTCACTTCTCAAAACCACCGTGGTTGAGAAATGTAGGCAACATGTCCGCCGTGCCGTCTGACACGACAGTGTCAAGAGGTAACAGCCTCCCGAGTTCAGGTCAGCCCACCTGCCTTCAACTGTTACAGCACAACCAGAGGACAGGAGCTGCCCTCAAGCCATTATGTGGCAGAGACGTGAGCTGACGATGACAGCAGTCACAAAACCAACTCGCATCTGACACACGACTGCAGTCTCACAACGCTGGCCGCAGTTTCTACAATCTGAATGCACACATCCGCAAATGTCCAACAGCCTTTTTGTGAATTAAGCAAAATGTGGTTTGAAAATCAGTTTCCTGTTAATGTTTTTTGTAAACATTGCCAGTTTTTTTTGTTTTTTTTATTGCTTATACAGTTAGTTAAATCGCTAGCGGATCAAAATCAAAATCTTGTAAATACCACACAATGCAATTAGAGACGTTAAATACATTAAAAAAAAAAAAAAAAAAAAAAAAAGGTTTGACAAGTTTAACATGTCTTGTGGCATGTTGTCATATTTCCCTTTACATTTTGACAAAGTACCCATATTTCATCATCAGAAGCGCTTAGAAAAACAGCCCATAATAATACTGAAGGTTACCAGCTGGACTAGGTTAGGCCTAATGCACTATCTGTAGTAGTGCTACTACGGCTACGGTCATGCCATGCTGTTAAAAAATAATTCCACTTCAGTGAAGTAACAGAATGTATCTAACATGTAATTTCTACATCTGGCTGTACTCAGGAGGTAATAATAAATGAAAACTAAAGCATCTATAAGACTGGCAGATTAGCCTCGAGGAAGACAGATAGGCCACAAAGCAAAAAAAAAACAAAAAAAAAACAAAAAAAAGAGTAAAATGACTTAGCCAGGTCACTGTATGCAACACTCAGAAATAGCTCTTCAGAGGTCTGACATTTGAGAAGAGCCTCGGCCGTGTAACAGTCCCAATAAGACCGGTGAAAATGTAGCTACTCACGAAAAAAATAAATAAAATGTTTTAAAAGAGTTGCTCTTCCCAAACTTACAGACATGAGTTACAACTGAGTGTTTGTGAAATGGTCTGACTAACATCCTGCTTCATGACATCCAACCTCCGCTCAATCTAAGCAGCGCAGTGACAGCAGAGCCTACAATATGATTTTAGTGGTTTAGCTTTTAAGACTACACTAATCTACAACCAATAGTCACCTCACGTGGCGCAGCGCATCCACCAGTGATACAAACTGGAAAACACAAATAAAAACAAACAAAAAAACAAAAAAAGTCAAATCAATAGATGGGCAGACAGATAGGTAGAGAGCAGAGAGAAGAGGCGGGAGAGAAGAAGAAAAAAAAGCACAGGGGGAAAGAGGAGGCATTCATTTGGAAAACAGGAGGCCCATGAGAAAGTGGGCCTGTCCAGTGTAGCGGTGCAGCGGGCCGTCCCAGCAGGCAGCCCCTCTGATTTCATTAATTAACAGGACAAAGAGTACAAAACAGATGGGCCCGGAGAGGGACTGGGGCTCCCGTGCTACCCCCCACAGGCACACATACATGTACACACACACACACACAGTCGCCAGCCAGCACCCACATAATGTAAACACCAACACACAGACATATGGACTAATGCACCTCTTCTAAACACTCCCACAGGCTCTGACACCCAGGCTAACCTGCCAAGAGGTTCTTGTAAAAAAAAAAAAAAAAAACACAAACACAAAAAAAGGCAAACACCCACAACCCACAGGCTACCCCATTATGACAACATAATCAATATAAGCTAAACAAAAAGCTATAAACACAAGAGGAGACAAAAGGAGTTGGCATGTCAATAAAGTGAGAGAGAGAGAGAGACTTGGTTTGGGCTCAGGCCAGCAGGGTCGATCTGCACGGCTCAACAATGGCACAGTAATTAGTTAACGAAGCACACTAATGAGAACCTCCAACCCAACCCCACCCCTTCCCCTGAAAACCTCCACCGAGCGCCTCCTTTACCAGGGAGGGTGCTGCGTGATGCCAGTGGTGCACATGTAGCTCCTCCGTCAGAGCAGGCCCGACCTTTATCCCACGGATCTGTGGCCCTCGCATGGACCTCAGAAGTCCAATCCAGTTTGTTTCCTTCAATCCGATTAGTTGCTTTTTCAGATCCATACTAATTACAGCACAGGAGCGGAGGGGGGTGGGGGTCCCCTCCCATTCGCCACAATCACCCCCCCCCCCCCCCTCCACCTTTGTCCACGTCAGCATTAACGGCTAATCTTCCAGTCAGAAGCGAGGAGCGAGCATCTGAACTCGGAGGCCAGGTGTTGGGCCGGCAGCGGCTGCAGACTGTGGTGCCGATGGTCCACAGAGGCTGCTGCTAACATATGTTGTTACAGTACATGGCTGCAGATAAAAGCAGCTATATTAGCAGCCTGCTGACGACCACGACCGCACCTTCACAGATAGTGGTGCCAAAAAAGCAGCAATTATCACCTACTGCCATTTTGAAAGGGCATTCTGCTTTTTTGGGGGCGTAAAACAAACAAATAAAATAAAGAATAGTCTGTATAGTCCTAATTTTGCCATTCCCTTCTCTAAAAATATGGTTCCTTTTAAGTAATGTTAGTTCAGCATTACCCAGAGGTTATTATGGGATAATAACCTTTAAAGATATAAAAATACTATCTGACATCATCACTGAATACCGACCTCATAAGTCCAGTCCATCGCATTATGAATTTGCCCAAAGAAATAATCATAAGAACAAAAATTCCTCCCTTAAAAATACACCACAAATAATAACGGGGAAATCTAGAAGCAGCCCATCTTAAGCCCAGTGAAAGAGAAAAGGTCGTCTTTCTGAGAATATCCGATCTCGTCTTTTCTTCTTCCCATAACTGGTGCCAGTAAAGCGTTTCTCAGAGAAAACAAATACCAGTTGTGCCCTTCTTCTTCTTCTTCTTCTCCGTCCAGAGAAACACAACAGCACAGCACTGCCCCGAGGCCGCTCTCTTCCCCGACAGGAAATCTAACCTCCAACCAAAACAACAACCTCAACAGACCTCTCTCTGAAAGCAATAGACAACCTCTTATTTATTGTAGTTAGACTTTCGTCAGGTATCGGCAGTATTTATAATGTGTATTTCGTGTTTAGCCTCTGACTTTAGTTGAAACAATACTGGACTCCAGTTACTGGAGTAACCGGACTGTAAATGTTTAATACCCATTAATACCCAGCAGTGTGGACCTTGCACCAGTTCATGTAGTTTACTTCTCACCCCATGTGTCTTCTTTCCTTTTCCGTACACCTTCCTCGTCTCTCTCCTTTCTGCTTCATGGCTTGTAGCATCTTTGATCACGAACCAAAGGCTCAGCATAACAAGGCACAAACATCAGAGCTTCCAGTACTCTTCCTCATTCCAGGAAGGAAAGTCTTTCTCACGTCTCATGCTGATCAAACAATGCCGTGGATAGAGCGAGAGAGAGTCCAGGTGTGATGCAGAAACGCGGTGCGTGGAAAATATAGAAGTGAATATATAGAAATTATAAAGAGGTTTTATTTATAAGTACCTTTTAAAAACTTTGTGACCCAGTACAGCGTTTTCCCGAAGTTTGTGGAGAAGTTAGGTGCACGTGTTTGGTGGAGGATTTGTGGGGTCCTCGTCCAAGAAAATCTTTGTTTTTCAAATCAAAATATGCAATTTCACATCCTTTTATTTTAACTATTATTAATGTCTGTGTGACATTTTATAAAAATTTGGAAAAGCTAAAGCAGCTGAAAAATAAACAACAAAAGGTGAAAGACAACTTGCTAAAGACGTCCACAAATATAATTAGCAGTTAGTTTTGATGCTCTCCATAATAATATTACATTAATTCGTCTTGGGTGGTTCCCAATGCACCTAAGCCTTATAATGTTTAGGGAAATCCAGCCAATTACAGCGGATGGCACTAAAAATGACTTCTTTAGCTACGTCACGTTCATCCATTTTATGTAGTGTTACAATGAATTCGGCTATAGCAAGAAAAAAAATACAGAAGTTGTTACTCTTTAGTCTTGGTAAATAGCTAGATATGCAAACACACAAATAAAAAAATTGAAAAAAAAACAGGGCTCCTATTTCCTAAATGGAGCGACAAAATGGCAACCGTACCCACGTTTTCAACGCCTGGTTGGGTAAATGGTACCATGGCGTGCTTCCCCCGCAGGCTGCCGCCACAACAACAACCTGCACGACCGCAGCTGCATTTGAGCCCTCAACATTATTATTGTTTATCCTTCTGCCTGTATTCTGGTTTATAATAGGGCAACGCCTCACCCCAGCAGTGGCCTGCCAGACTGAGCTTCCAAAAGCGTCCAAACCAGTGTTCACATCTCACACACACACACACACACACACACACACACACACACACACACACACACACACTCTCTCACACACACACACACACACACACACACACACACACACACACACACACACACACACACACAAGGTCTGGCTCTCAGACACTTCCACAGTGCCCAGTTTTAAGAGGTAATATGACTCACTGGGTAACACTTTGCAGTTGCTTTGTACCTCCTTTCATCCAAATAATTTTTTTTTTTTTTTTTTTTAAATGGACAGATTACCAGCAGCAACACTCATTTAGTAATAAATATTACGGCGACTGAGCAGAAGGATGTCCATTTGAAAATTGCAGCATTCAACTTTCTAAATGTTTAGTGACAACACACGTAAAAAAAAAAGCAGACGATAACCACGAAGTGTAAACGTCTGACATGACTGAGCCCTGCTGCTCAGACGAGCTCAGTGTCTTCAGTTAATGCAGAATAGCTGAGAAGTTGTTATGGAGACATAAATCCCATTGGGCTGTGCAGTTACAGCACCGTCTCCTGAGGCAGGCGTCACCCCCGGCAACAGGCTTGCTCCAACAACTAACCAACTCTACCTTTCTCCACCCCTGGGCTCTGCTGCCTTTCTGTGCCACTAATTTTCACTCTCAAATGATCCTATTGTGTGTGTGTGTGTGTGTGTGTGTGTGTGTGTGTGTGTGTGTGTGTGTACACGTGTGTGTGTGTACGTGTGTACATAGGGTTAGGGAAGGACCACAAGCTGACAAAGACACACCCAGTCTCCAGTCCTACAACTAATCTACATGACCAGAACTGCAGCAATCACACCTTTATAGCTATTCAAATCTACCACCTCAGCTCTGAGAACAAACAAACCAAACGTTGTATTCGATATAAGGACGACTAAACACGAAAACACAGTCTGACCTGTATTTGCCAAGTGATTCGTCCCATTTACCCACATTTTGAATTTCCATGTCAGTAGTGTAGGAGGGGAAATTACAGAGAAACCTCCAATCAGTGTTTATACACGATCTCTCAGAGCCTCAGACTTCACATCAATATTTAAATTCAACGAAGACTCATTTCGACCTCACAGTCTTATCATTCATCAGTTTGGGATCCACTGACACAACTATTTCATTTGCTCCAACTCTGAGAGCTGCCACTAAAAAAAACAACAACAACAAAAAAAACGGCTGCTGTTATTTTCTAGGGAAAAAAGAGAAGGAAAAAAAACTTGTGAGCTCTCTGCTCTGCATAAAACCTGTGAGGGTTTTGCAGGGGCTCCTACCCTATTCAGGTCCCCAGGTAACCATGGCAATGAAGACCAAGAAAGAACGCTTTCATGTTGGCGCCGTGAACCGGGATTTGAAGGGGGAAATGAGAAGGGGGGGGACTGCTCCAAAAAGCACTCCTCAACTTTACAAGCCATTCGGTGGGAGGCAAAATGCACAGAGGGGGGAAAAAAACATGCAGCACAGAATCCGAAGAGGAAAAGTTACCCAACTGGTACCACATCCAGCTACTCAAAGGGGCAACTCACCGTTTTGGAGTCCAGCTCGTGTCTGTTTTGCGCCAAAACCTTTTCCACACCGGCTTGTTCTGCGTATGTTACAAAGCCGAACCCCCTGCAAAGGAAAACAATACATATAGTCAGAAAAATCAGAATGCAAACTCACGCCTCATGGAAAAGCATGGAAGAGCATGAGGCATCCAGTGATAGGACGGCGGAGCGCACACGCCTCCTTCTTACCTCGACCGCTTGGTAACGGGATCCCGCATCACCATGCACTCCTTCACCTCGCCAAATTTACAGAAGTACTCCTTCAAGCCCTCTGCAAAGACAGCGGGGACACACGGTGAAATAAAGCAGGCAGGAACGAGAGGGCTATCTCACAGGCCCTGGTGAGCTGAGGTGATGTGCTGGCAGTGGCTGGAGAGAGACAATGGGGGTCGGGGCGGACCACGTTGTGTTTGTGTCCCTTCAGTCCTCCGAGATTATACACTGGCTATCTGGCCGTTCAGCATAATAGCCCATTAGGCCCTGCAGGACCACAAACAAAGCTACACTCGATGTGTGACGATTGCTGTTTTGACACAGCAGCAGGATAATAACACGGGCCATCGCAACGACAATAAACTGTATTCATGCATCAGCCTGCGCTTCATGGCTCTTAAAATAAATGAATGGATCGAGCGGAGTGCAACAATAAGGAAAACAACAACACGAGCGTGGGCATCGATGTGTGCTCAACTTCTGCTTTAACGCTGAATAATCGATGACTTTCTACTAGAAATGCCCTTCTCGGTTATTAACAGTGTGGTTGAGTGCACAGGAAAAGGCAGACAAGTCGTTGTATGTGCGCGATTTCCAGTGTTAATCTCCTGCGTCTCGGCAAGTCTAAATCCACAGAGCTGATCCTTAATGAATAGGAGGCTTTGATTTAACTATTTGCAGTATTTCTCCTCAACTTCACAGCCTCACAGGAAATATGATCGTTAATATTAGGCCAAATATGTAAAGGAGTAAACAGGAGGCTTTCATCCACACTTATTAAAGTAGCGTGCGGGACAGCTCACCTTGTGTTGTCTGCCAACTCAGACCCCCGATGAACATTTTGCTGAATGAGAGAAATACAAACCGTAAGTCACACAGGATATATATATATAAAAAAGGCGTCTTTCAAGCACAACACGGGCACATTCAAGGGCAAATCTGGAGGAATTATTTGTGATATAGCATCAATAAAGTAAGAAGAAAGCATCGGCCATGTTGCGAAGTCACCAATCGGCCAGTCGGGCCGTTATAATCCCCTAGAGGAAGGGGGGGGGGGGAAAGGAGAGGATTTTCCAGATGATGGAGGAGAAGTTGCGATGTGGCCTTCTGGTGGAAAAGCGAGAGAAATAAACAAACACGAGGAGGAGGAAAGAGAGCGGAAAGCAGCGGTGCGTCTGTATCTCCTCCGCTGAGGGGATCCATCCCACACATACAGACACACAGCGTGCTTGTCTTTTGTCTCGGCGCGGCTCCGCTCCCGCACTGAACTCAACTAAAGTCCAAGGTGAACTCAAAGCAGGGCCGAGAGGCGAGCTAAAGGCAGGCGGACGGGCTGAGGCGGTTTTACCAGGGGTCGTGGGGGGAGTTGTCCGTGCCGGAGGACAGGCTGCTCTGGCTCCCTTCCGTCTCCATTCTGCTCTCCGCTGGTATATTCCCGCACTGTGAGGCGAGGAGAGGCAGTGAAGCTCCACTGCTGCTGCTGCTCCAGACTCAGGGGCGGGCAGCACGATGGGAGGGGGGGGAGGGTGAGAGGGGGGGGGGGGGGGGAGGTAGGAGGGGGGAGGGGGGGCAGTAGAGGTGGGGGTGGGGTGGTTTAAAAAGAGGAGGGGTGAGCGAGGAAACGCGCAAATGCAACTAACGCGCAGGGAGAGAGTGAGAGGCTCCGCCCCTACCTCGTTTTCCCGTAGCCTTTCCCCGTGCAGCCTCGGACCTCCCTCCCTCCCTCCCTCCTTCCCTCCATCCTGCACATTGACTGCCTTTATTCATGCTGCCACTGGCTCTCTCTCTCTCTCTCTCTCTCTCTCTATCTCTATCTAGTGTTTCCCTGCCGCTCTCGTCATTGGTTTATCACAACAGCATGGCACATTAAAGCATGTTAAAATGTCTGGAAATCTACAGTAGCCTTTTTGCACCGTAACAAACCAGAAACCACGTTTAGAGGACAGAAAAAAACAAAACCTACATGATAAAATCCTTCATAGATCCACGTGCAAGAGCATTTTTATTTGTATTTATGTGCATTGTACCCTGTCACGCATTAACAATCCCCCCATATTAATTACATTTTTTAACAGGTTTTTGGATGACTTAGGACACGCTGTCTGTGTGATGCCAAGGTTGGGCCTCAGGTGAAATGAGACATCTGTAACCAGGATACTACTTCTTTTTTCAAACACAACAGGAAGCAGCAAGCTCCCTATGAGGTCATTCTCAATTTTTTTTTCAGATTGCGTATGTCGGTTATGCTGTTTGATGTTATCCGACGTGATATCTCAAATAATGTTGGACACGAGGGGAGTCATGCTCTATGGGATCTTATTTGATTGAATGTGATGTGATAATATATGATGTAATTCAATCTTACATGACCAGATGGAAAGGGATTTGAGTCATGGTGTTGTATCATGTGACCATATAAATGTAATTTATACACTGTGATCCTGCATAATGTGAAATGTCTTTCATCTTTATTATTATCATTGACTTTTACCCTCACAATCACAAAGGAGTCTTCCCGTGATCCCCCCACCACCCACCTTAGGGCCGACCCACATCCAGCCCTCAGACCACCTGTTCCTCCTCCCCTGCTCATCCATTACATCCCAAAACAGCTAGCTGTGATCACCCCTGTGCATCCTTCATCCACCTCAATTCAGCCCCTCGTCTAAACCTGATCTTAAACCCAATCCCTTTCTTTCTCTGCCCACGTGACGGGCCACCCTATTTACGGCATTACCTCTTAAATCAGCCATTTTCTTGGCCCGGGCCGACCTGGTCAGCTGAGAGGTTTCATCAGCTGCTCCGACAAAAGTGAAACAAGTGAGGCAGGTTGTATGAAATGCACCTGCTAAACTCATCAGATTATGACCCTGACGCAGCACAACTAAATTAAAACTGTAGATCCGAAAAATGTAATCTGATTACAGCAGCACAGAATACAAACCTCACTAAAACGAGCCCCCCCCAAAAAATCGCCTCCTTTCTGCGCCTGACTAAAAGTTTTCAGTCGTGATGAGTTCTCATTCCCGGCACCACATGATGATCGGTGCAGTGCGCTGGTTCCGAGATGGGCCGCAGGCTGTTTGTGTGTGTTTGGCAGTGTGGGGGGAGTCAGCGAGGGGGAGAGAGAGGCAGGTCAGGGGGAGGGTGTGACTGGGGCCTGCTGGACCATAGCGAGGGAACAGTATGTAGGACAGGGCCTTTGCACTAGCTAACCTATCCTGTGCTGGAGCCCTGGTTGGGCGTGCTAAATTTCTGCATGCATGATCAATGGCAGTGAATAAAAAAAGAGAGGAGAAAGACAGCAGCGTGGGGGAGGGGAAGGAACAAGTTGGAGCAAAAGCGAAATTAGTTGGCCTTACTGGAGCTTATTATACTGAAGAAAGTCAGTTGTTTTGGAGCCACTTATTAATTTCAACAAATACACAAAGTGGAGAGGACCATTGAGAAACTTTGAATAACTTTTTTTATGGGCTTAAGCAACTGTTTTTATCAGATTTTAAAATCTGGTAAAGTATTTACTAAAGTAAATATGACATGACTGGGTGTGTGGTGGGTGAATGTGTGAAAGAGGTTTTCAGTGCACTTATTGCACATCTGATATCTGCCTTTGCTCTGTCCCTTCTCCATCACTCGAGCTGTCTTGTTGTCAGTTTGCCACCTTGAAAATACTGCCATAGTTTGCGTTTGTTTCCTTGACCACAGCTGACCCATAGCTGACCCAGAGTGGGAAGCCTTTGTCTCTGGGCGACCTTTGACCTGTCAGGGCCTGGGACCTGCTCTCCACCACCCTGGAGGCAGTTTGAAAGAAAGCAGAGAAGAGAAAAAGAGTTTGAAAAGGCAACTTCTGATCATCCGACAAGCTCGTAGAGTGTCTCTGTTGGCCAGCTGCAGCTACAGTTTTTAGAGCCAGAGGCCATCATTTGAATGTGATGCAAAATGTAAACAAGCAACAAGTCATTCCAGGAAGACTTGAATAAAACACAGTGAATGGATAATGAAAAAAAAAAAAAGAATAAAACTGGAATGTTTGAACAGACAAAAAGAAAGAAGAAATAAAAAGCCTCCTTTAAAGCGGAAGCCAGGGGGCCATTTTAAAGCACTCCATTTGCTGTGGGTGTTTTTTTTCCACCTGGCAGGTGGCGAGCTGAAGAAATCATTACATGGGAGAGGAGAAGGGGAGGAAACAAGCACACCTGTGGTCGTGCCAGGAGCCCCACCTCCATTCTCCAATCACAATCCCTGCATCCCCGAGGGGAAGGTGTGGCAAAGGGACAGAGACAAAGGCAGGAGAGAAAAGGCAGAGGAAGGAAGAGATTGTGGGGGGAGATTTACATGCCTCTTCAACAGTTGACTGAGGGTTGAGTTAACCTTTTATTAATCATACGCACACACATAAACACACAGTGGAGGGATGTTGCTGGGAGGCTCTCAGCGAAGGTGGCTTCCTGTGCGCACAAACACACCGCAGCCTCTTTACCTTGATGACACGGAACTATTTCTGTCTGACGGCCACATGGGTGTAAGCAGCAGCGGAAATCTGCACTGTAATACCTCACAGGCGGTTGGGCGGGCGAACGCAAGCAGGAACAACACACACACACACACACACACACACACACACACACACAAAACACACAACACACAACACAGATGCCACAAAAAGGCTTCTGGTTACAAATCAGCAGAGACCTAACACTTAAAGACAGATTGTCAATACTGCACTTGCCACCATGGAAATTGGTGAGGGAATCACAGTTTGTTAAAGGCCTGTCTATCCATTACTGTGGTGCTGAGTGCATTATTATCTCACCGATAACTAATGATCTCTTATCTCTTGTCACATCTACAAAGCTTTTGCTTGGCATTATGTTAAATTACAGAATTAATTCAGTGCAAAATGAAATGTTTGAATAAAAGTAATGTTTTTTTTTTTTTTTCTTGGTTTACACTGCTTTGAAAGGTAACTGATGATGATGATGAGTAAGCTTTTGGGTTTTTTGCGTCTAAAGTGGTGTTTATTCATATTTACAGTAAATGATCATCCTGCATGCTTTCAACCTCTACGTCTAATTCAATTCAATTCAATTTCATTTATACACAGGTTATTTCATGGCACTTAACACATTAAAGTCCTTACAGCAAGACTTTACAACATTATACAGAGAAACCCAACAATTCAACAATTCCCACATAAGCTAGGAGGGAAAAAACTCCTCTTTAAGGGAGAAAAACCTCCAACAGAAGGAAGGAAAAACTCTGTTTAACAGGAAGAAACCTCCGACAGAACCAGGCCATCTGCCTCGACCGGTTGGGGTGAGAGGAGAGCAGAAAGAGAAAAGGACAGCATAGAGATATAAGAGAAGAACTGTTGGTGGAGACGACAAGCGCAGGGCAGAGACATGCAGCTCCATGACGGGACATCTGCAAAAGAAAGATGAGAAACTACGCGAGCGAGGGAACTGAATGGAGACAACAGACAATAAGAAAAAGCTATGGGAGAGAAAAGGATGGTGAGGTATGAGTCAGTTAAAGAGTAGGAGGAAAGAAAAGAAGCTCAGCATGTAACAAGGTCCCCCAGCAGCCTCGGCCTATAACAGCATAACTAAGGGTTGGTTCAGGTCCACCTGAACCAGCCATAACTATAAGCTTTATCAAAAAGGAACGTTTTGAGTAATCTTAAAAAACTGGGAGCTGGTTCCACAGGGGAGGAGCCTGAAAACTGAAGGCTCTGCCTTCCATTCTACTTCTGTAAACTCTAGGAACCACAAGTAGAACAGCGTACTGAGAGCGAAGTGTTCTGCTAGGATTATATGGTTCTATAAGATCTCTAAGATATGATGGAGCCTGGTCATGTAGGGCTTTGTAAGTCATCAAGAGAATTTTAAATTGTATTCTTGATTTCACAGGAAGCCAGTGAAGAGAAGCTAAAACTGGAGAAATATGATCTCTCTTGCTAAATCCCGTCAGTACTCTTATTGCAGCATTTTGGATCAGCTGCAAGGTTTTTAATGAGTAATTTGGACATCCTAACCACAAGGAATTACAATAATCTAGCCTAGAAGTAACAAATGCATGAATGACTTTTTCTGCGTCACGCTGAGGAAGGATTTTCCTGATTTTCTTAATATTATATTAATATTAATCTGACCTCTTTCAGGGCAGGAGATGATGTCACAGAGCAAATTGCTGGAAATACATCATGACACATCATCATGCCGGCTTTAAAAAGAGGGGACCGTGCGGTGACGCATCACTTCTTTGCGGGTTATGCAGTGTTAACACATGATGGATTTTCACACCGGGGCCTCAGAGCAGGTTGCGAGGAAGACGGGGGAAACAAATTGCGCCAAGACAGAGAGAGTGAAAATCAGAAAGAAGAAAAGAGGATGTGTGTGTATGAATGAGGGAAAATGGATGGATGATGTTTTATTTGGGGGGGGGGGGGGTTGTGTTGGGTGGCAAGAAATTCATACTACCTCAGTGACACACACACACACACACACACACACACATGAACGAGCGGAGTTGTCCCTGTATCTCTTTTAATCCTTTTTCCACTCCCCCCTCCGTTTCTTTTCACAGGACCTATCAACGCCATTCCTAGCTGCTATTTATAGGAGACCACTGTCCCCCTGTCCCTCTGCCTGAGTGTAGGTCTGTGTGTGTGTGTGTGTGTGTGTGTGTGTGTGTGTGTGTGTGTGTGTGTGTGTGTGTGTGTGTCAGGGGAACCTCAATAAACCAGTGCTTCTCACTCCTAATCTCAATGTGCAGGATATATGGGAAAGCCAGGTACAAAGAAATACTGTGTGTGTGTGTGTGTGTGTGTGTGTGTGTGTGTGTGTGTGTGTGTGTGTGTGTGTGTGTGTGTGTGTGTGTGTGTGTGTGTGTGTGTGTGTGTGTGTGTGTGTGTGTGTGTGTGTGAGAGAGAGAGAGCTTGATTTATCCCACCTGTCCCGTTGTTTCCGGTGCGTGTGTGTCAATCTTCAACTGACTGCTGAAATGTATTCCACGAAGGCCCGAGAAAACACAAATCATCCCTGGAAAGCGTGTGTATTTATTGCCATGGAAGTGTTGCACACGCACGTGTGCTAATTGTAAAAGAGTCAGGCAGGATATATTGAGACGCCTGTTCCACCGACACATGGTTTAGTACCGTGCAGCTGCTTTACTTGCGTGCTGCAGTGTGTAGGCCCTACAGCCTGATGGAAGGCTGTGGTTATTGATTTATGAGCTCACAGTTAAATTGCACCCTGCTTTGTGGTCTAATCAGCAACTGACACATTAGGTCCTCACACCAGCATGTTTTATTGCATTTTAAAGGAATGCTGCACTTTTTGGAGGGTAAAGGTTGTGAGTTTGGTAAAGTCACCGATGCCTTTTGCATCTGTAGGTTGACTGGAAGTTTTCATGATGAATCAACCTGGTATCTGGCCAAATGTGTCATATACCTGTCTAACCCACCGCAGGATACCATGTCGGACTTGACAATTAAGATGCCTTTTGTTTATACACCAAAAAACATGTGGCTGGTTTTAGGAAAAAAAGTTGTTTGGGTTAGAAAAGCATTTCTTAAAACAAATCCACATTGCTTTTTTCACAGACGCTCACCTTGGTCTCATAGGTAAAAGTCCTGGATTTGATCCATCCAACCACTCCAGACCTGTACCTCCATTTTTTGGGACTTTTATATTTCATCAAATGACATCTGTCGCATGGCCTTCTCCACTTGACCTCCTTTATTTTTTTACCCAACATCATACATGCGTGTAGTTTTCACTACTAAGCGAGGTAAAACACGCTGAGACTATATCATCTTGTGGACTGACGGGTGTATTAAACGCTCTGGCATGATGCCGGGGTGGATGGATGAATAATGGGATTAGCTTAGTTTAGCTATGTTGCTAATTAGGATTGAGCAGATGAGCAGGAAACTACACCTTTAAATATCTCCAGTATAGTGAACGAACTGAAAAGCAATTTAAAATGTATGTGTTCATAATGTTTTTAACTTTAGGCTGTGTTCATTCATATTTTTGGATCATGTGATTATGTGTAAGACTGAAGGGGAGCTTGTGGTGATGGCATTTCCATCTCAGTATTTTGTTGTCTTTCAGCTCATTGTTTTTCATTTTGGCTCATGGCCATAACTTTATTGTTTTTGATCATTCTTACTGCTCTTGCATAGTTTCAAGCTGGCACACATGGTTAGCGACAAATGTTTTTGTTAGGAGAAAAAAAACCAAAACATAAACAGTGAGTGAATGTTTGCATCTGCGTTATACCATAATAATGTTGTGTTTACATACAAACACATACATGTATCTGCTGCTCCTTAGTGTCCAATAATCAATTCCTGCTGTAAAATGTAAAACTTTGGACCACTTCCTGTTTGCAGAGCCTCACTGCCACAGCTGCAAAAACAGATTCACAATAATATTTAAAGATGATGGGAGACCCCAGCAGGCCATCAACGGTCGTCTGTTATCTCACAGCCCCAATCTGATGTAATCCTGCAACAAGGTATATGAAGGGTGTAGTGAAGGAAGAGAAGAAGGTGAAAACTGATCTCACAAAGACTTCATGTATCCGTGTGAACACTGAATGGTATGTGGAGGCATGACTAATGCTGGAATTAAATAGAAAGGATTTAGTTTGAGAAAGGATGAAGGAAAGCAACATACAAAGAAAAGTAAAAAAGAATCGAATGAGGAGGTAAGATATATATATATTTATATAAAAAAAGAGGGTGTATGTATTCTTACATATCTGTGTGTGTTTCTGTGTGTGTGCAGCTGTGCGGTGACAGAGTGAAGGGAGGAGAGAGCAGAGGGGTCCATTGTGGGTCTTTGTGTGGCTCAGATTGTCCTCTTCTCTGGGAAAGTGGAAACTCAACACTCCTCTCCAGAGGTCTGGTTACCAGGTGAGAGAGGAGGAAAGAAAAGAAGTGGGGAAAAAAAAACGAGCGGGAGGGAGAAAGAGAGAAGGAGAGGGAAGAGAAAAAGAGCATGAGATTTTGGGCATTGGAGCTGGAGAGAGAGATGAAAACAGAGAGACTGAGAGATGAATACGGCGATAGGAAGAAACAGCTTGAGAAAGCATAAACAAAGAGAGATTTGATTTCAATCCCACTGGACTCCAAACATGGAGATCAAAGTAACAATTCCAACAAATTTCTTAAAAATCTATTTCATGCATTTATCACATGTTGACTGTAGATGAAGTAATGATGTGGAATTAAAGTGATTTTTCTCATTGTTACTTCCCCTTTGCAGTGAAACCGAATAAATAGAGATCAGATCATGACCTCAGCTGTAGTTTATAACACACTCATGTCCCAGCACAATAATAAAAAACATTTATGTGATGTTTTTCACAATAAAGCATGACTCGACTGAACTAAAGTGACGCCAATGGCACTCATTTTTAACTTTGTTATAGTCTAACTCCTCCTAGTGGCCCCTTTTGGGACTTTTCTTCCTCACACCAAAATCCACTCAGCTTCCTTTAACTTCAGCCTTCAGCAGAAATGAAACAAACATCACACGTTTCGTATCTGAAAATGTACATTTATTTTCTCATTTCACTTTTTACAAACTATACATATATATATGTATTTATTTTACAAACATCACCTGCAACCCTGAACATCAAAAGTTTACAAAGTACAAAGAGGAGGTACACGATCTATAGCTACAAATAAAACCACTCAGTTTCCAGACATATTCCCCCTGAATTAATCGACATGTGTCAAAACTTAAGAGTTGAACAGTATGAGTAATTAAACCTGGGTGGGAAAGAATAGTATTTAATGTCACTTTAGAATAAGGAAGCCAAGTCACCTCTTTCGCTCAAGTCCTTTCATTTTTCTCTTTTTCCTCACGCTGAATCTCTGATAATCTGTTAAAACATCTTTCCTTGTTTTTGTCCATATCATCACATGCATCATGATATCTGATCATTTCTGGCCCTCTGAAATTCTTAGGATTTCCTACTTGAAACTTGAAACTGGTCATCATATGAGGTTATCAATCTTCTGTCTGGTCACAGTGGAAAGTCACAATTACATTACTGTTACCTGATCTATTTTCATGTTGCTATCAGCCCGGCAAAACTGTAAAAGCAAAAGAGCAGGAACAATCTCAGAGACATTTGATCAAACTCTTATTCAGCACTATTGTTGATGTGTCTCTTCAGTGTAAGAAAGCGAGGGAGGAGAGGGAGGTGTGTGTGTGTGTGTGTGTGTGTGTGTGTGTGTGTGTGTGTGTGTGTGTGAGGAGGGGGCTACTGCAGGAGTGACCAGGTGTGTTTGACAGGAGTGTTTTTGTGGATGGTTCCTCTCTTTCTCCCCCGATATTGTCTGGAGTGGATTGTGGAGGCGGCAGCTCTGAGAACAGCTGCTTCTGACAAACACTGCGTAAACACTATGTGTGTCACTTGGGGATTGAGTGCGTATTTGTGTGTGTGTGCATGTTTGTGCGCAAATGTGTGTGTGTGTGTGTGTGTGTTGAATGGATAACCGTGTATCTAGTAGCCATTTCCTCTGTTTGAGACACGTTACATCCCTTCTAGTTACTGTGAGCCCTCTTTTGGTAATAAAGAGATCTGTCAGTCATTAAAAGAAGATAAATTAACACAAACTCAAAGCGGCTTCCTGTTTGTGTGTCAGAGCAGATATTGAGAATACAACATAAAATACATGCCCTGAAAATGATTGCAATGAATGTCAATTCATCTTTACAAATATAGGAGGCAACTCAACCGTGTCTGCGTCTGTTTGTGCATGTGTGACTATCTGAGCTGCAGAGATATGCATGCACGTGTGTATGTGTACAACAATATGTGGGTAGATGAGAATGTATGTTTGAGTGCGTGTTTGCATGCGAGCAGGCAGACATCACGGTCCTCCGTTATAAGCATAGTCCGCCTTGTTGTGCATGACCAGTCTGTTCTCGACGAAATAGAAGCTGTCTGACCGGGTCTCATAAGGACACTCCACCATCTGACGCACTGCAAAACACACACAAAATGCACATCAACGACCAAGCGAAGGCTATTTAAAAACAAAAAAATCCATGCAATTACAATAGCATAGAATTGTATAATAACTAAAAATAACTTGAATAATTGGGTCAGCGTTGATTAAGCTGTTGCAATGACCAAATGCTTTAGTAGCTCTGGTGCTCATTGGGAAGAGCTTTGACTCACATTTGGTCACAAAATCAAAATAATATCATGACGTGACACCCAGTGGTGTTAGACAGGCAATTAATAAGGTACATAATGCATTACTTAGTGCCCAATACAAATAGTTTTACATTAACTTTTACGTGACAGCTTTAAAACATATGTTCAAATTTTTGTTCAAGTCTGCCGTAATACATGAATCACATGCACATTTTGAGGAGAACGTTGTGGTTAATCACATGTAGATTTGATGCTGGTGTAAAAACACTGGCAAGAAACCTACACAGACTGTCAGGACTTAGACAACCACTTGTTTGCCTCATTCATAATATTAAAGCCTCATATTAGCTTTGGCTGAAGAGTTGTTCTTTTACTGTACTCCAAGGAAGGATTTCTTTATGGCCAGTGCGGAGAATGGCAATGATTGCTGCCGCCAATGAATCTTTTAAAGTACGTGTGACATGTAGGTCTTGTGTTTATACAGGCTTAAAAATCAAAACATATTTTCAAGAAGTTCAGTTTTAGGAGACCATTTGTTTTTATTATTATGTACTTTTGTACAGCAAAGTCTTCCAAAATTCAATCAGATAATCTTCTGGTAACCGGTGGAGTAAAAAGTTTAACAAGTACACATCAATATTATGACACACTGTCTCATAAAGGAGGGTCTAAAAAGACAAGAATTTGTTTGATATTTGGGATCTAATCATCCAACAAACAGCAGTAAAAATAAAAAAGCGGGTTTTTTTCATACTCTAATAACTGAAAATTATTAATTTGTCATGTTAATGGTTGACCGCATTCTTTTATGTAGACACAATGTTAACTGATGACCAAACATATATTGAGTCTTATATTGAACTTTTTTTTAATGTTATTTTTCCTGTGAGCGTACAGCATGTTATGTTATAAAGAACTATAAAAGTCATGCGGCAGGAGAACTAGATTAAAGATGTTGTTGCTAATGTGCTGCTGATGCCGTCATTGCCTGTAAAACACTTGCTAAAATGTAACCTAATTTTAGATTTGCTCCACTTTGACACATGAGGAGCAGGGAGTCAAAGATCCTCTTCAAGTCAATATCATTAATGAGAACTGCCCTCATCTTTTCTTTTAGTGTGTGCATGGTACACAAATAAATCAATATAATCAACATCTGACAACAAATGAAAGCCATAATCTCTACAAACAGTATATGTTGATGTAGCCGTAACCTGGATGTGTTTTGGTGTGTGCAGGTTCTCAGACTGGTCGTGGCTTGTGAATAGATGACTCACCCAGGATCTCAGACAGCTGGGGGAACTCGTAGATGTGCTCACAGGTATTGCGGCTGTTTGGGATACAGAAGCCAAAGTCAAAGTCAAAGCTCTTCAGCAGGTGATCGCGGAAGTAGTGCCTCTCAATCATGCGGAAATTGTTCAGAGGCCGGTTCCCGACTGTGAATTCGACCCTGATGGAAATAAAAAAAAAAAAAGAAACTTCAGTAACTATGATGTCATTACAGTCAGTGCACTAATAATAATAATAAAAAAAAATAGCCAGTGAGGTGTGTGTGGCTGATAGAAGATAATGCTGCAACTGTTGTCATTGTTTGTGTACGCAACAGGTCAGGTGTGTGTCGACGACGTGTGAGTCGCTCACGTAGCTCCCACGGTCCGCAGCCGCAGGAAGGCAGGGGTGAACTGGTAGCGGACGAATCGGCCCGCACTGGCATCTCCATCTCTGTTCTCCTCATCGTCATCTGACGCCCACAAGATTACATCGAGACGTTTCACATGATTCACACTTAAGGCTATTTCTAATCAAAATAAACCAGCAATGGATGTTTCTAATGCCAGCAACCTGCTCAGAGCACTTTATTTCATGCTAGTAGCCAGCAGCTGTCAGAAGGGTTAATACATTTGTTTTGTAGCTACATACATTATGATCAACAGCAGCATTTGCTTTACAGAGCAGAACACATGCAGCTAATATGCAGTACCTGTGTGCGGTGGTTTGGCAATCTCGAACAGGACAGTGTCGGTCTCCAGGTCTCTGATCTTAAAGCGCACAAAGTCAACGTTGTAAATATTGTCCTCGGGCTTACAGAGGTACCCTGCAACAACGACAGACGCATCACAGGAGATGTAAACACTGACAGTTTTCAAGCCGCTGAAGATAATGTGTGCAATGTTGAAACACAAACAGGCGTCTCTCAGCGACATAGACAGCATGCAAAATGTTTGAGGGACTTTGTTAAGACTCACGTGACACAGTTTTGCTTGCACATAGGCACACACAGCTTTGCATATATACATCTAGTTACATCAGAAAGTGTGGGGCTATCCTGTATCATTACAGATCTGTATAGGAAAATAGACATGCATGAAGCCACTGAGCAAATACCTTACTATATGTGCCATTTTCTGAAAGGTAGATTAAAAGCGTTGATTAAATCTTTACAATTTAATGATGTCATAAACCATTCTGACACAAGGAAGTTTTTAGTTTAGTCCCTGTGTTTGCTTTTATATTTCATATGGTGCCTGAAGAGCCCTAAATAAAGGCCACAGATACAAATATAACATGCTGCAATATGTTTTTATTAAATAAAGACCAGGCCTTCCTGGTCCTTAATGGCAGTGATGTCACAGTAGTGATATGGGATTTGTGTCCTGACATTTTTGAAGAGTTTTAAGTCATAACATGATCTCAGCTCAGCTAAAGTGACCCCACAGAGCACTTTGTCAACCGGTCACAAACGCCCACTATTTCTAAAACCCCATGTCCGCTGAACTGCTTAAAAACAGAAACAATTAAGACTATAACGGCGTCAAACGGTTGGTTTGTATTGTGAAATGTGTTTTTCCCATATAATTATGACACGTTTAAAACCATGTTATCTCCATTTTAAATGAGAGCCATGTAATCCTGTATACTTGGACTTTATGTTTTCCCATTTGTGAAGTGAAGATTTATATTTCTTTATGTGCAGATACTTCATTCAGGACCAGTCATGAAAAACCGACAAGAGGCCACAGAAAGAGACTCAAACCTCGCGTAGCTACTCGCAATCCCAGCACATCCTCCGGCGTGATGGGTCCACTCTGTGTCCGCAGGTCGTCCTCCGTGACGGGCCTGCTGTCTACCTGGTTTCTCCGGGACTTGAGCCTCTTCAAAACCCCTCCGCAGGGCTTGCGGTCCCGCGGAGGAGCCACGGCGCTGTGCCCACCGCCGGAGACGTTTTCAGCAACAGGCGCGTCGCTGCGGGCTTTGGCTCCGCTCATCGTGGTCTCTCTCGTCGGCCTCCTGTTGCCTGAACGAGCGTCGCCGTCTTTGATAAACGCGGGCAGAAGAAGATGGCGTCGTAAATGTCGAGTGTCGAGAGAAGTGTCGGTGAGCGGTCAAGCTCTTGTTTTTGTAAGCACATGCTGTACAGTTGCCATGACAACCCGTTCAGCGAGCCAGAGCAGGGAGTCAAGAGCCTCCTCTAAACGGCCACCAGGAGGCGGCAGGCCAAATAACTTGGGCCAAACCATAGAATGAAGAATAGAATAATAATAAATAATAATAAATAAATAAAGAATAGAATGAATATGTGAATTAAATAAATAAATAAATACATACATACATACATACATTGATACATATGAAAAAATACTAATATTGTTTTACTTAAGTAAACGCAATATTACAATGACGAAATGTTAAATTACAAGGAAAAGTACTGCATTTCAAATACTGTTAAGTAAAATTTAAAATGTGCTTATAGCAAAATTTTCTTAAAGTGTTAAAGGTAAAAGCACTAATACAAAATTTCAAAATTTAAAGTTATATATTTATCATGTAGCCTATAATTAATTGGGACATTGCTTAATTGACATGTACATGTGAACAGCATTTTCTACTTGTAATAGTAGACTTATGGCAGAGCTATGATGCTGGATATTCAAATGTACACATAACACTGTGTATGTAACTTGTGTTTTTTACATAGGCTACAAGATGACGAACTGAAAAGCAACTGGCAACTATACCGGCCCATGATAATGGGAAAAAAAACAAAAAAAAATAGGGCATACACAGTGTTGCAGACTCCGGTGACTGGACACCAACTCCATATTACTAACCACTCTATGACCCTTCCGAGACACTTCATCAAACTTGAGTGGTCGTTAGCAGTATCAAATTCCGCTAAAAGGAGGAGCCTTTGTCTCGGACGTCTGGCGATGCTGCCCAGGTTGTCACGACCCGGATTCGAACCCGGTACCAAGAGCCCTGAGACCCGTTGGTGCGGGGATGGTATGACTGCGCCACCGTGTGGCCACGACGAATTTTGGCCGGAATTTATATTTAAAATTAACTTTTCAAAATTTACCGGTTTTTTTTTTTTTTTTTTTTGGCGTAAAAGCTACTTTTTATTCGCCAGACTAGTGTCAATACTGACTTGATAGAATGCTGCGCTCAAAAAAGTGCTGAATTAGTCCTGGAAACGTTGTTGGGGTGATTGTGCTGACATATCCATATTCAGGAGGCTAACGTTAGCTGACGCCTAGCTAGCAAACGTCACAACGATCGCGCTTCTATGATTGACACTGTGATGGGCCAATAAATGATCTGTGGTGGTGCAACCTGGTTAGTAGGCGGGTCTCCAGCGTTCCTCGCTAACTGATCTCTGGCCTGTCACTCAACGTCTGATTCAAGTTTGTTGTCCTTTCAGAGCATACAGACATTCATCTTGATCAACGGTGAGTAGCAGATATTCAGTGAGAAGTTGATAAAACCAGAATACATCGAGTGAGACTTGCGGAAAAAAAAAATCCGCTCGCGGCTATGCTAACTTGTACAATGTTAAGTGCCATAGACGAATGCTAATAGTGTTAGCACGTGGTGTGAGTGAAACGTGGCTTGCAAAACCGCGACTCTGCTCGTGAACTATGAATGCAACCGTGTCAAGGTCACGTGCTGTTACTGTGAAACCATATATTCATGTAGATGAAGGATTTAAAGAAAGCTTAACTGTATAATTATTTATTTTGTTCGTTTAATTCACTTGTGAAGGTCTCCTCACGGAGCTTCAGCGATTCACCGTTAAAATTACTGTGTGCTTTGTGGGAAAAGGTGTTGGATTGAATGAATGTTGTCTTAAACCTCAAATCAAGGTCATTTCTGGTTGTGAATACCAATAAATTTAAAATTTCAGATTCAGTACAGAACTTAGTCTTAAATAACTATTTTGTAGTGATGTTACGAGACGTGCCGACGCTTCGAAGCGTGTGTCGAGTAATGGAGGGGGCGTTTCCTCGAAGCGCGTGTCGAGGCTTGCTTTCATTTAGGGGAGGAGCCAAAAATGATGACGTCCGAAGCCTCGCTGCCCGGCTGTACCACGTGACTGCTTCGGGAAGTGGTTCAGATTTTGCCGGGAGGTTTGACAGCAATATAAACCCCTCAGGCTCCATTCAAAATGTGGGTTGTTGGTGGAGAGTTGAGGTCAGTTGAAAGTTTGGATAGTTTGGAGAGTTTAGAGAGAGAGAGAGAGAGAGAGATAGTTTGGAGATTTAGGAGAGTGAGGAGAGAAGGATAGGTGATAAGATGGAGCCAGATAGGAAGAGGAGGATTTCCCCTGTGTGGGAACACTTTGATTTGATAACTCCTAATAAGCTAAATCTAACTCTATTTCAGACACATTAGGTTTGCTTATCAAGAACTGTATTTTTCAGTTTCTTATTTTATTCAAAGGTGAGTTGGGGTACAATAACAACACCTCATCCATGCTGAAGCGTTACCGTGCCTTGCATGAGAATAAGGAGGAAACTGGAGCTTCACCCAGCCAAGGTAAGTCATTACAATATTACAAATGCACCATCACAATTTTTCCCTGTTCACTTTTGTTTATTGTGCAAATAAAGACAGGTAACAGACACTGTATTTATTCTCTTTTAACCAGCCACCAGAAAACAAGAGCTGGATGAAGCCCTCGTCTCCATGATAGTGAAGGACACACAGCCCTTCAGTATTGTGGATGATGTTGGATTCAGGGCATTTGTGTCCAAACTGGATCCTAATTATGTTCTCCCTACAAGGCAGGTATGTATGGGTGCATGCATGAAACAGATGAGTACTTTATTGTGTCTCACAGTTCAGCACTATATATTTTTTCCTTTAGGCTCTGAAGGCCATGGTGGAGGCCAAGTATGAGTCAGCTAAGGAGAAGGCTAAAGTGGAAAAGGTGGCTGCTGTTAGCCTTACTTCTGACATGTGGACATCCACAAAACCAAAAACTGTTGAGAAACTGTTATTTCTGAATAAAAATGAATAAAATGTCCCCTGTCCTGTACATCATTGTCCAAGTTACACAAGCATATTCAGTCCCCTCTTCCTAGTTCCACAAGCACTTCCACTGTCCTCTGCCTGCTGAAGCCCATGCCATTTTCCTAAAGTGACAGAAAAATATTATTACACAACCTGCCATATCATATGATACTACCATTTTGGGAAAATTTACACACACAGAATACATTCAAAAAATATTTTATTATGCACATATGTGATAATTTATGTACAGAAATTATTTGGTCATACATTTTTGTAATTCATAGTCATTCCCAACAGCCATAACAGACACAAAAATTCAATGCATCACATGTGGTTCAGATACAGCTGCCTGTGATTATACACTTGGCCAGTAGGTGGTTTCGTGTGCACATGAAGCTTCGAGTAATGAACCCTTTCTCGAACCAATTGGCTGAAGTGGTTCGATGCCTCATGAGGCTTCATCTCACCATCACTACTATTTTGTTGTTCAACAGACATTTGAACCGTGTCATTTGAACCAGAGGTTATTTTAGCAACTGCTGACGTTCAAGTTAGGTGGAGCAATTAAATGAGACCTGTGCGTTAACTATGTGTGGATTGTTCATAAATGTGTGACCTGTCTATAGGTCAGTTTATTGATGGATTTGATACAAGTCCAGGTGGTAAAGAAGATCATCCAGCGACAGAGCTGATATTCCAGTTAACTGGATGGTGAACCAACCTATGAATCCTTGAGGAGGATCGTTCAGACTAACAAGTATTTGAGAGTGGATTTCCCTTCTTCACTTCAGGGTGTGGTAGGACGGACAAAAACAAACACGGATCGAGCCAGCGATCAATCCGCTGACTGACAATCCCAGACTGGACCCAGAGACATTTCATTATTTTATTTGTGCGCACTTTGTTTTAGTTTGTTATTTTTTTTTTAGGTAATTTTGCCATTTGTTGTTTAACCAGTTAATACAGTTCATGAAAAGTTCATTCCTGTGTTGCAAAACATCATGTAAGCCATGTTTACCACTTTATGTAAAACAGCCGTGTTGTGTCCCCCAGCTCGTCAGAGGACTCCTCCAGTGCTCAGGCTGTATCTCATCTGACTTCAACTCTCATCAGAAAGTCACCTGTGAGCTGGACCTCTCTCATTCCCGTCTGAGTGATGAAATGTCACACATTTTCTGTGCTGGACTCAGAGACCGGAAGTTACTCCGGAGTCCCGGAAGTCACTGGAATGAATATGAAATAAATAAAAACAACTCCCTGTAAGCCAGTATTGAGTTTCAGGACGTTGCTCATATTTAAACACAAACCATTTTACTGACCAGAGTAAATAAAATCGATGAGACAGCATGTGAATTCCGTCTAAATCCACTGACTTGTTGACATGTGTTAAGTATTTAAAATGTGCATATGTTTTGAAAAGCATGCCGCTAAAAGAAAGTTGTGATAATTTAACTATCCAGGATAATATAATGTGAGTAAAAAGGTTCAAGAAGGTTGACTGGTGCACATATTGTCTGTTGTGATGATTTAAAGATGAGGCTATTGAGGTTCACGATAATGTGAAAAAAAATAGGGCATCCACAGTGTTGCAGACTCCGGTGACTGGACACCAACTCCATATTACTAACCACTCTATGACCTTCGGAGACACTTCACATTTGAGCGGATGTAGCAGGATCAAATTCTGCAAACATCTTTAAACTCGGACGTCGGGGTCTGGTGATGCTGCCCAGGTTGTCACGACCCGGATTCGATCCCGGTACCAAGAGCCCTGAGACCCGTTGGTGCGGGGATGGTATGACTGCGCCACCGTGTGGCCACGAAGAACATTGGCCGGAATTTATATTTAAAATTAACTTTTCAAAATTTACAATTTTTTGGCGCAAAAGCCACTTTTTATTCGCCAGACGAGCATCAATACTGACTTGATATCATGCTACGCTGAAAAAAGTGCCGGATTGTTCCTGGAAACGTTCGGATGATTGTGCTGACGCATCCATATGCAGGAGGCTAACGTTAGCTGACGCTAACTAGCTAGCGAACGTCACATTCTGATCAGCAGTAAATCGATCCAAGTGTCGCGCTGTGAAGGGAGGGGGGCATGGCACTGTTACTTTGCAACATTATACTGAATATAATATGAATTTAAATTCCAATTAAAACTGCAAGCAGTGATATGCGGACCCTTACACGCTGCACGTCGGGGATCCAGCGGGTCG
This sequence comes from Embiotoca jacksoni, assembly GCF_022577435.1. Classification (NCBI taxonomy): domain Eukaryota; kingdom Metazoa; phylum Chordata; class Actinopteri; family Embiotocidae; genus Embiotoca; species Embiotoca jacksoni. The sequence goes on along the minus strand of NW_027185229.1, from coordinate 6,750,571 downwards.
GGGCCGCCGGCTGTCCGCATATTCCCCCTTTGCCGTTTTAATTCTTTTCTCGATCTTGTTCCTTAGTCTTCTCGAAAAAGGGGGGGGGGCTTTTTTTTGGCGGCTTTAACATAACTCATTAAAAGTTGGTGCCTGATGCAAGTTTCGTGAGGTTTGGAGCATCGTTTGACCTCAAACATCAACTTCCTGTGTCACGGCGAAACTCAGGATCCCTGCCTAACCCTGTGTGTGTTAACCTTTTGGTTTTAGCGAACCATTTGGCCACGCCCACCCCATTGAGGTTGCTGAGGGATATTTCTAGTGAAGAGCAGGGTGTGATGTTGATTTGAAACATGACATCAGACAATTTGTGCGCAAATCAACATCCCTGTCCTCTTTTTTTTTTTTTTTTTTTTTTTTTTAACTGACATTTAAAATTCGCCCTATAGGTTATCAGGACGCAGGCTATAAAGTAACCCAATATAAAGTTCCTTTTTTAATTAATTTTTTTATCATTTAAAAAAAAATATTTTGTCTGATAAAGAAATGCAATTTTGTCTCACTGTATGTGTCATGACCTGATGAAACAATATCAGCCCACCCGACGGCACTCACACAGTAACACATACACCACACACTGCTGAGTTAGGTCTATAAAAAAGGATGGATCTAAGAAGTCCTATTTCTCAGAATTGTAAAAAGCTGTGTTTCCGGCTTTGATGCCCAGGCAACGCAAATTCACGTTGTAAAGGCCCGGGTGTTATGCAAATACGGAATTACTGTGAGTGCAGATCCCGCTGTGAAGAAGCCCCAGGTAGCCTCAGCACTCTCCATTGAGCAGTGAGAGCTGCAGGGATCCTATCCCTTTTCACTCCAAATAAAGTGGCTTTACATTTCAGTCAGGACCTGTTTATCCAGTCCATTGAGCTGCAAACTGCGATCAAGTTGGACAAATTTAAAGCAATTTTACGGTCCAGCCTTTCAAAAGAATAAATACATTTCTTTCAGTCAATGTATGTTGGTTGAGTCACTTAAGTAAATTTTTGGAATTTCCTCAGCTGTAAACATTACAGATTTGTCGACGTTTTTGAGATTTATGATTCACTTTGCTGCTGTTTTAGTCCTGTTTCTCGTAGCCCAGAGCTCTAAATGATTTCCTGAATGTTATAATTGTTCAACCAAACTGAAAGTTAACGTAACGATACAAAATAATTAGGCTATAGAAACTCAATAAAGCAGCATTTACAGCAGTCAATGAACATCCTCCATTCCCCCTGTACAGATTGTTGCGCTTTTATTTTGAAGTAGTTACCGGCCTCTTCCGGTCTCGCGGTGTTTGTCTGTGTGACCTGACGGCGGCAGCAGCGTGGCTCTACCCGAGACGGGCAGAGGGAGTGTCTGCAGGCTGGCAATAGGAGCAATCTGACGCCTTGTTGGTGTGAATGACTGAAGGGGGAAAAAAACAAACAGGCGAGACGAGCACGGAAATCCGAGGAACAGTTTTCTTTTGCAACTTCTTCCCGCTTCCTTCGTCCCTCCACCAGAATGACTGCGTGAAAGGTAAAAACAACAACAACTTTATATTGCGAGCGAAATGTTGCTGTCTGAATGATGGGAAATGTTCAGCTTGGGAGCAGGTGCACAACCTCCATTAATGTGTTATGAGTGTTATTTTGGCTTTGGAAATATTTTGAGTGACACATCCGCATACCGTACACATATTCTTATAAAAGAGTCACTGTTTCGTACACGAGACGAGCTTAAATTAATGTTACATTGGTTTATCTCACGCCTCTCACGTCCAGTTTCAGAGGACACTGCACTGGTTCAACGACTGGGAGTTCATTGTTGACGCGTTTATAAGTGACTTATTAACAGCACTAAATGAAACATGCTAATATAGCGTTAAATTCCGCCGCTTTATGCGAACTAGAAGTCAATACATTGCGATATGAGTCCTAAATTGCTCCCGAACTTCAGTGGGATCCCACCGCATCAACTAAAGAAGTATAAGAACATAAACATCCAAACGAAAAGACAGCGAGTGCAGCCTTGACAGGCACGAAAGGCAAACAAAGATAAAGAAACTTAAAAACCAGCAAGCAAAGTGCTGCTGCTGAATGATTTTCACTGGAAGTCCATTTCGTAAGCAACAGGAATCATCCATCAAGCTAACAGACAGTGTTTGTTTCTTAGGAATTTATGGGGTAAACAAACAGGGGAGAGGAAGATCATTGAACCTCTATTGGTGGTGTGCACAGTTTATGTCCAATCTGATTTAATTACGCAATATCATGCACACCCAGAGGTGGTGTGTGATCAAGCAATGGAGCAGCACGATTATCACATGCAAAAATTACCTGAGTGCTCATACTGACTTTTGTTTGGAATTAAAACAGTGCATGCAAAACAGCTGCAGATTGATAACATGAGTGTCACAGTAAGCATTTGTCTGAGAGTGTTACACAGTATTAAACTATGGGGTGTGTGGTTTCCAGTTTGTGTGTAAGTCTTACAGGCCAAACCAGACGACCTGCTGCATACAACGCCTATGTTAGTGTAACAGATCTGAAAACATTACAGGTATGTTTGTCACAGTGGATAAATTTGGCCCCTCTATTAGTGATAGCCATTTTTGTTACCCAAATTGCTCATGTGACAGTCAGTTGGTTTACCTTGTAGTGGTTTCAGTTCAATAACAGATCTGTTGTGGCTGTATCATGTCTGTAGATTGTGTTGCTGAGTCATCAGCCGTGCTTCAATCTGTGACAGTTTCTCCTACCTTCCTGTTTGGAATCATATTTTAGTGGTTTTTCCTCTTAAGTGCAGTGTGTAATGATAAAACTGAAGGGCAGCTCGCTTCCAGTGTCAAATTCAATGTTTATGATCATGTAATTCTTCACATCTGTAAACGTTATTATGAAAAATTATCTGTATACTTGACATGAACCTATTCAATACCACTTGTCACAAAAAGGGGGACGGTAACAACTTGTTTTATTTTTCAGGCTACAAATTGACTACCTGCTTATTTTTGTTGTTGTTGAGTTTTTATGTATAATACATTTATGACTCCAGCTAACGATTATTTAATTATTAACTGATTGATCTGTTGATTCGTTTTTGATTAATCAGATAGCTGTTTGGTCTTTAAAATGTTAGAAAATGTTGAACAAAGTCGACCAGTGTTTCCGAAGTGCAGCCCAAAACAGTCTTGTTGGGTCTCAATCAACAGTCTTCAACTAAATGACATTAAGTTTTTTATCATGGAGGTTGAAAGGAAACTGGAAATATTTACATTTAAAAAGCTGGAATCAGATAATTTTATCGTTATTTTCATTATAAAAAGACTCAAAATAATAAATTGATCAAGATAGTTGGCAATTCATTTTCTTCTGATTAGCTATTTATTCCACTAATCGTTGCAGCTCTAAATACATTATATACTTGTGTTGAAAATATTTCTGTCACCTGTTTAGTCTAAATAATCACATGATCACAGCTGTTTACCTAACAGGTACACTTAGAAGCTTATGTATGATTTAGTTTGACTGGATATCCTTCATCAGAATGAGGCCTCAGAGGCGGCTTGCAACATTACAATGAGGCTGAAAAAAATGACAGATCTTAAAGGAGAGTGTTGACATTCAAATGGTTTAATTTTGTAGGAAAGAGCCCTTTAATTTTCAGTGTATTTCTTGTTATTAAAAACATAAATTGAGGACTGAAAGCTGAGCAAGAGAATGAAGATGAGACGAGCAAGAAGGTTTGTTGTAGTTGCTTGTGTTTGTTCACTTTGATTGATTAGTTTCTCTTTACTCCCGCAGTAGTAATGCGCTTTCAAAAATCTCGACCAACCAGACCAATCCAGTCTCCTTTGTAACAACATAGCTAGCTGGCTTCGTCTCGGCTGAGAGTGATGACGTTTTTTTAAATGTACACATGTCCTCTTCTTCTCTCCCTTGTTCCTTCAGCAAATCAGTTATGGAGAGCTCCGTTGAGGCTTCCCAAGCTGGAGGCGCCTCAAAACCCAAGCCAGCTGTGGCCCCCAAACCTCGGCTCACTCCCAAGCCCTTCTCTCTGCAGAAGAACACCACCATTCGCTCCATCAATGCTCCAAAGACGGTCTCTGTTACATCCAAGCCAACAACAGATCAGACTGAAAAATCAAAGGCAACAGAAGTCCCCAAACCGACATCGAACACCGCTGCTGAGAAACCGCCTCAACCAACTTCCACCTCAGATTCCAGACCAGCCTCTGCAAGTGTGCTCCCCAAAAATCCCCCAGAAACAACCAAAGCAAGTGAAGCAGGTCCGCGCAAAGAGAGCGCTCATGATTCTAGTGCAGGAAAGTCAGAACCAGCCTCTCAAACAACTCCACCCATGGAGACACCCAAATCTGAGCCGGTCCAGAAAGACGATGTCATCCAAACACACCACAAAGCAGATATTTTCACTAACTCAGAGCAGAAAGAAGAGAAAAAGAACGGTGAGGAAATTCAGCCGTCTGTCGTCCAACAGCCTGAAGAATCAGGCAGCGATGGTTCCTCTTCTGCCAATCGATTGGGCCGCAATAGGAAGCGTCTGTCCATGGAGCTCACCTCAAAGTTTGAGTCAGATGGTCTGTCTCTGCCCCCACAACCCACCATAGCCATCTCCACGACCAGCGCAAAAGAGGATTTAAGTAAGCCAGTGTCCTCTGACCCAGAGCCGAGCCGCACGGCACCAGAGCCGACAAACCGAGAGAGTGACGATGGTGGACTGAAGGAGGATTATGGCGGAGGAGGCAGCATCAAGCGCAGAATCAGTCTTCTGTTTAACTCGTCGTCGAGGCCGGAGGTCATGACGAAGAGGGAGGAGCCCGAAATTACGAATGGTACGGGAGGTGTGAAGGAGCGAATCAAAATCTGGGCCGCTGAAACGAGTCCTAAGGTTCCAAAGACTGAGAAGAAGCCTCAGGACGGCCCCCGAGCTCGCTCCAAGAGGTGAGTGAGCCTTCTGTGCAGTTTGTGTTTGGTGACATGACGAGACATGAATAAAAAGAAAAGAACATTCTCTTACAAGTGTGATCAAGCAAGAGGTTTATTTTAAAGTTGACACCTATTATGACTGGTTACTCAGATGATCAGATGCGTATCAGTTGAGATCATTCTTTTTCATATTTGATACTTTTAAGTGTCAGTATCTTGTCGTCTTTCCTCTCATCAGGATGAGTAAACTTTGGAGAATTTTTTTTTTCATGCGAGTGTGTTATTTTTCTCTCTTTTTTTCCGCAGCTGAGATTTAAAAATATAGCTGGCATGTATTATTTAGACCCCAGTGCAGGTATGAGCCTTGGGTTGGGTGTGTCATTTGGTTTCCTTGGAAACAAACAAGGCGCTTTCAGTATTATCTATGATAGTTTTCAGTTTCTGTGGATAGAGTCCAAGTCTAGAGCTGTGGAGGCAGAAAATGTGTCGCCAGCAGCGTCTTCTATTCCTGGACTGTCTTGTGTAGTCTAGTGTGGTAAAGGAATAACGTTGCTTGCAATATCAACACTGTGGCCAGATTAATGCTCTTGAATTATTAAAGTTAGATAAGAGTACAAACAAGGCAAGCACAGAGTGTGAATTGTGAGATTAGATGTCCAACTGCACAAGTGCACACAGATGGTGAAAAAGTCAGTTCCCTAACTTTTTGACTTATCCCACTGATATCTTTAGCCACTCACAGGTAGTTTATTTGTTTTTCATCTCTGTTTTCAGTAGAGCTTCTACTGAAGATAGAGTATATTCTATGAAAACTATAGACAGTATGTAAATTAAGTCATAACTATCTGAATGAATAGACACTGAAGAGACAAGTACAAAAACAGTTTTTTAACTGGTCAAAAACTGACCTTTTAAAGGAATAGTACACCATTTTGGGTAATTTACTTTCTTGCTGACATGAAGATTAGATTGACACACCTCCTATGTGTGCCTGAAATCAGTGTTTCATAAACGTTGTTCCTGGGACCCACTTTTTAAAAATGACAAACCATCGCAACCCAATTCACAATAGGGATTTCCTATAAATTATAAGAAGAGATCCTTTGTGCATAAATTAGCATAACTTGCTGCCATTTCCACATCACCTAATATTATCTTAAATGGAGTCATTTTGAAAATATGTACATTTGATAAATCACACTTTGTTTTTTGTGCATTATTGAAATCGTGCACGCATACAATACTTTAACATGCTATTTACTTTACCGATGGCTTCCCATCCATCCTCATGCTGGCTATTCTCATTGGCAGTTTTCTGACCAACGATGGCTGTAGTCTGGTCTTTAGCGGGACCTTTTTTTATTTATTAGCCAAGCATTCATTTCTTGTAACATGCTGCAAAATCTGGCAGAATTATGTCAGAAACTGTGAATGTGGTAGATAACAAACAAGTTCCCCCTTGTGGTGCAAAGAGGTACTGCAGTAGTAGAAGGCAGGAAGAAATTCTGTTAATTTATTTCGGCAACACAAATAAAATCTCCTGCGACTCTTTGGGAAAGACTGCTTTAAATTATATATGTTACATGCTGGACTATTTCTTGTACAGCTGGTGACTTCCTGCATTCCTGTGAGGTTGCCAGTCAACCAGCGGAGACTCCGAGAAGTCACTGGTCTGAACAAGAAGTAGTTCCAGCACTTAACTCTCTGTGACACTGTAACTTGCCTTTAAAGCAAAATACAATGTGTTATTTTATGAGCTTTCCAGGTGCTGATCGGCTGGCTGTTTCCCCTGCTTTTAGTCATTATGAATAGTTGAGCCAACTAGCAACAGGCTCTTGTTTTGTATTTTGTTTACTGACAGTGGTATCAGTCTTAACTCTCAGTGTATTTCCCTGAATGTCACGTACTTTGATGTGATCAGATTTTCTTCTTGCTGAGATGCCTGAGCATGGTCATGACATTTTTTTTTAATGCAACCATCATCATTAAACTCAGTTTTTCTCAATGACTGACTGTGATTGGTTTCCCCCATTGCAGCTTTGAGCCCGCGACTGCTCCAGCAGAAGAGAAAACACACAAAATACCAACCGACGATCTTCCTGCAGCAGAGACGTCATCCAGTCAAGCTGTGGATCCACTTCCAAAGGTCTCACCAGAAGATGCTCTTCCTGAAGATAAATCCTTGGAAAGCACAACAGAGAAACCAGAAGAGCAGAACAAATCAACAGATGACGTCCAGATACACAATCGAATCCCATCTGCAACCCAGACTATCACTGATGAGGGACGCTCGGCTGAGCGTGAAAGTGCTGAGGTCATACCAAAGAGGCACAATGTCAAACGGCGCTCTGTTCGCTTTGGGACCGTGCAGAGAGATGATGGTGGGCCTCCACTGATCCTGGGCTCAGCATCTGAATCCAGCACAGATGAAGAAGAAGAGGATGAAGCGGCTCCGGAGGACAAAACTGAGGAAGATTTCCCCGTTTCAGTGCCTGTCTATAGAAGAGTAGGAATTCGTCAGAAGAAAGATGATGAGATCCAAAGACAAGAAGAGGAGAGACTGAAAAATCTGGAATTCGAAACAAGACAGAGAGCAGAGGAGAACGAACAGGCAAGACTTAAGGTAGAAGAGGAGCAAAAACGGGACAAAGAAGAAAGAGAGAAAGAACAGGCAAGACAGAGGGAAGAGCTGAGGCTCAGGGAAGAGGAGAAACAAAGAGAGGAAGAAATGGAGAGACGAAAGAAGGAGGAGTGGGAGAGAGAACGGTTAAAGGAAGAGGAAAAAGAAATGAAGAGGCTGAGAAAAGAAGAGATGGAAAGGGAAAGACAGTTGGAGTTAATGTGGCAGAGACAGGAAGAGGAGGACAGAGAGAGGGCAAAGCAGAAAGAAGAGAGGCTGAAGGAAGAGGAGAGACGGAGGGAGGAAAGAGAAAGGCAGAGAGAAGAAAAGGAGAGATCACTGCAGGAGCACGAAGAGCACAGATTGGAGGCAAAACTGAGAGAGCAGGAACTGAATAAAGAGAAACAAAGAGAGGAAGAGTGGGAAAAAGAATGGGTGAAAAAGGCAGATAGGTTGAGCGGAGATGAAGGGGACATGGAGAGACAGAAAGAGTTGGAGGTGATGTGGCAGAGACAAAAAGACGAGGAGAGAGAGAGGGTGAGGCAGACGGAGGAAAAACTCAGACTGGAAGAGAAGGAGAAAGAAAGATTAAGAGATGAGGCTGAGGAGAGAGAGAGACATAGGAGGCTGGAAGAGGAGGAGAGGATGAGGGAAAGACAGAGAGAGGAGGAAGATGAGAGGATGAGGGAAAGACAGAGACAGGAGGAAGAGGAGGAGAGGATGAGGGAAAGACAGAGACAGGAGGAAGAAGAGGAGAGGATGAGGGAAAGACAGAGACAGGAGGAAGAGGAGGAGAGGATGCGGGGAAGACAGAGACAGGAGGAAGAGGAGGAGAGGATGAGGGAAAGACAGAGACAGGCGGAAGAGGAGGAGAGAATGCAGGAAAGACAGAGACAGGAGGAAGAGGAAGAGAGGATGCGGGAAAGACAGAGACAGGGGGAAGAGGAGAAGAAGATGAGGAAAAGACAGGAGGAGGAGGAGGGGAAAAGAAAGGAGCTTGAGAGGAAAATGAAGCTGGAAAAAGAGGAGGAGATGGAGAGAATGAGGCAAATAGAAAAACAGGGAGAAGAGGAAAGAAAGAGACAGATTGAGAAAGAACGAGTGGAGGAGCTAGAGAGAAAAATGCAAGAGGAACTGGAAATAAAGCAAGCAGATGAGCTCAAAGAAAGACTAAGAAGAGAGGAAGAGAGAGAAAATGAAGAACTTGGGATGTCCAATAGGGAACAAGCGAGCGCGGTGGACAAAGTAGATCAAAGTCTTATCAGTTTTGACTCTGAAGATTTGACTCAGAAGTCAGAGTCATCACATTCTTCTGCACCAAAAATCTCTGAGCCCACTGAGAGTCTGATTGATGTTGTTTACGATGACTTCTCTGTCAGGAAGCCACTGATCGAGGTGGACTTTGATGATTTTTCAGTCAAACCAAAGATAAAGGGCTCACAGGCTAAAGTAGAAACTACTCCGGTTGTCTATAATTGGGCAGTTGACCTTTTGGATAAAGAGGAAGTGGAGGTACCGGTGCTCCTGGATGTCAAACCTCAGGAGAACAAAGTGACGTCAGAGCAGGTGGAAGAACCAGACAGCCCCGTGCCTGCACCAGCTCTGGAGAAACCAGAGGAAGAAGAGGTGGACGAGGAGAAAGAGAAAGAGAGGCCAGCAGAGGAGCAGCTCATCTCTGTGGAGGTGAATGAGGAGGGGGAGGAGAATGAGACGGAGAGGGAGGAAGAGCTGGATATAAAGGAAGATGAAGGTGAAGAAGAAGAAGACAAGAAGGAGGTAAAGACACATCAGTCCCGTGTGTTTGGATTGTGACTTCATTTGAATGTCTATCATGCTAGATTTAGTTTTGTGCACTTCACCATGGCTACATGAATGGGTGAACTGTTCAACTACGCAAAAAGGGAGAGGTTAAGAACACAAACAGGAACAGGAGTGTGCATGTAAATGTGGTTACTTCACTGCTGAATCATATCAGCCTGGCAGGCACACTCACCTCACCTGCACCAACACTGAGTCATTCCTGTAGCACAAGGAAAAATATCTTGTTATACTCGCTTTAGCCTGATTAAGTCACAGCTCAAGAGTGTGTGTGTGTGTGTGTGTGTGTGTGTGTGTGTGTGTGTGTGTGTGTGTGTGTGTGTGTGTGTGTGTGTGTGTGTGTGTGGGGACATAAATCTGTTTACACAGTCACATTGAGAGGACCCACCTTCCTTTTGGGGAAAAAAAGACAGTCCTCATGCAAGTGTGAAAGCTTGGGTTAAGGTTAGGGTTAGGATTAGGAGTTGTTATTATAATGTACAACAATATAATGTCCTCTGAAGAGATGGAAACACAGCAAGGTGTGTGAATGCAGGTATGACATGAATTAATGTAGGTTTTCTCAAGTTTTTTCTTACATGCCCTCTGCCCCAAGAAAATCGTGACAAAAAGGGCCAAGTTTTAGTTGTAAAATATAAAATTAAAAAATAAGATTACAAAATTCCTTTCTTTCTGTTGTTTAAATAAAAAAACAACTTTAGCTTCATAAAACCATAAACATTTTTCAAAAATAGAGAAAAATTAATTAAATTTGCAATAAAATGAGAGCAATTGAGTTCAATCTGTGTAAAAAAACATAAAGCAAATGCATATATTATAGCGAGAAAGATAAGCAAGTCCATTTTTGAGAGCTGAAGTCTTATCACTGCATTAGTAGCCTGTTTTGTGTCTTTTTAAAACAGGATTTTAGGCTTGATGCCGCTGGTCTGAAGTCATGCTCAATGTTGAGCTGAGATCTGTATTTTCAGTGTTTTTAGAAAAGCTCATCTCAGAGATAGGATGTGGTGAAAAGGAGCCCACAGCCCTTTGTCCTATGAGTGGGTGCCCCCTCTTCACACCGAGCCAGAACTTCTGAGCTCACAGTGGAGTCAGACGTGGTCTGGATGAGCTGGTCCTCTGCAGCACAGATGAAATCAGCAGGTGCTGCTGCACTGAATGGATCTCCCACCCAGTCACACTACAAGTATTTTTGAAAGGATCCTCTCAGGGAGGAGATGAGCTCCTTAAAACATGGGATCAGTGTGGTGGCTCCAGAATCACTGGTTGAAACAAATTCACTCAGACTGTCAGAGTATTTCCTCTGTCAGGTCGTGTGCCCCACATCTCTGGCTTCTGAGTGAATTTGCTGATCTTATCTGCAATAGACGAAAATTTTATTAATTCAGCTTTCCAAATAAATCTGAGATTGGCCAGTTTATTCAGAAATGGTTCTTTCATAAACATGCACAGAAATTCATGCATACGCTAAATAAAGTACTTCTCTTCCCTTCTAGTCCTCCAAAAACAACCAATAACCTTGTGAGAGCCACATAAACACAACTGAACGTTCAGTCATTTCCTCATAAAGTGCAGAGTCTTGTTTTGATGCAATCAGCCACGCATCGTTTTATTTCAGGGCTCATCTGCATTGATATTTTTTTGTTAATGTGACAGTGCGTCCATTGCACACATGCTGAGACCTTCCTGATTTGGTGCCTGCAATCCCTTCCTCCTTCTCCCTGCCATGAACTGTGCACTATTCGTGCAAACGCCCACACAGTTTTACCATTTCAGCCCCATGTTCTGTCAGGTAACAGTCAAGAAGGCTAAAAAGCTCATCAGCTGTTGCTCTACATGTAACATACAGGACAAAACAGAAAATCCTCAAAGCAAAGAGACGCAATAAACAAGCAGCTGTTATTGCTGAAGATGGGCTGTCAGCAGCTTCGTTCACCTGTCAGGCGAAACGTTTGTCTTTCAGTTTTTTGGTGACTTATTTTTGAAGGACATTTGAAATGTCACACAGCTCTTGCAGGGAGGATGAGCTCTTCTACTGTCGTGTGTTGTTTCAATTCTGTATACCACAAAAAGTAGTGTTTCTGTTTACAAGTTTTCTCTGAACAAACTCGAGTGGCTTGTTGACGTGACGAATGTTTCTAAGTGTCCTCTTAATTTCTTGAGTCTGACACCGTCAGAGTTTTCAGACATAAAATACACACTGGTCTCCCCTCATCTTCTATCACATTCGCTGTGAACAAAAGAGCAGGACAGGCTTTATTCCTGTCGAATATTTCTGAATTAACATCACTGCAAATCTGAAAGCACAGTTTGATTATTGTTCTGCTGTGAAAAAAGATTGGCACATCAAAACATGAGTTCTGCGCTACATTTTCTCCCCTGGTTATGTCCAGAAATCACTAAACCTAACTAACTAAATAATGTTCACCAGTTAACAATTTAAATGTAGTTGCCAAAATATTCCTTTAAATCTCTGCATCCCTGTCCAAAACAGACCTTCCTGTGTTTAAATCGATTTCAAGACAATGTACCATATCAACATTATTACAGATAAACTATAAAAGCTGCACATGCAATGTATAATTTTATACTAACTTGCCAACAAATGGTTCACAAGTTGTTTTTATGACACCAGCAAACTGGGATGTTTTCTTTTTATTAGTAGAGCAAATTCTTTTTTATCACCCATCCATCATGTAATTCTGTCATTAATTTGTATCTGTAATTAAGTAAGTGTACTTTATAAAGTTGGGAGGTCAGTAGTTTTGTGAAGCTGGAGAGCATTTGGGTGCGCTGATAACTAGACTTTGACAAGCAATTTTTAAAAGCAGTGTTTAGTGGTGCAGATAATCCTGTTTGATAAAAAAAAAAAACTCAAACTCCAAAAATGTGATTTTCTGTTTCAGTCAGTTCACATTGAGAGATCTGTTGAAGTTGTTTTACAGCTGCCGTCAACAAACTGTCTCTGGGTGGATCAACAAATACACTTCGTAACTATACAGCTAGATAGAAGAAGTCCTCATCAGTTATGTTGCGCGTAACAGTCGGCTAATGTTGCCGAAAAATGGAATTTACCTTTGCAGTGTTACATCTTGCAACAGAAATTAACATGAAAAAAAATCAGATATTTACAGAATTTTTTTTATCAAGCTTTAACCATTAATAGAGACAAAGCAGCAAACACAAACCATTTGAGATTAACAGAGAAAAGATGAGGTTGCATTCGAATGACTGAACAGCTGACAGAGACGTGCCTCTCAAGATAAAACGGTTCACCACCTGTTTGAACATGCAGCATTTTTTGCATTTGATGAAGACACTTCAAAGTCTTGAGCCCTAAACTGTGTTCATGTGTGAGTGGTTTTTTGTTGTTGTTGTTGTTGTTGTTGTAATATTAGGTCTCTGTTTTCTGTGTGCGTCCTTCAGCAAACAAACCTTGAACCGTCAGTAAGGGGGCAGCGTTTGGCTGCTGTAAAGGCCACTGAGTTTGTTGCTTTGCCTTTCATGTCTGTGTGAGCACATCCTTGTTTGCACCACTGAGTGGCGCTGCAGCTTTTAGAAATTTGCACTTCCTTATTCTGCGCTACAGAAACCATCGAATGTATCTCATGTAGAGCACCCTACACTCCCACAATATGACCAGCATGTCACTAGACAAGCTTTTATTAATAAAATCTGACCTTTTTGTGCTGCAAGAAAAGCTTTTCATTTTGACTGGGCGGAATGTGGGGCGGCACGGTGGCGCAGTGGTTAGCACTGTCACCTCACAGCAAAAAGGTTCTGGGTTCAAATCCAGTCCTGGGCCTTTCTGTGCGGAGTTTGCATGTTCTCCCTGTGCTTGCGTGGGTTCTCTCCAGGTTCTCCGGCTTCCTCCCATCATCCAAAAACATGCACCTCAGGTCAGGTTATCTGGCGCCGCGCTCGTGGCAGCCTGCTGCAGCAGCTCCCCCCTGAGAGCCCCCCTGCTGTAGTGAAGAAATTTCCCCTCGGGGATTAATAAAGTGTATAAAATCAAAAAAAAAAATCAAATGTGGAAAATGTTTACTGGGCAAACATAAGGTGTTCGGCCGACTGTGCGCCCTCATTCAGGCTTCTGACTAACAGACAGACAGATGGATGGATCTTGTTGTAAGTAGAGCCGAGGTGTTATGTGGTCAGCATGTCCTCATTTGGATCTGCCCAACAGGGCAGAATGTCAGAATGACCATACATGGTGCCCCTATCTGCTCTCATTGTCTGTCTCCGTCTCTCTACTCAAACTCTCCACCCTGTTTTGAGAGGGAGAACCCGTCACCCTCCTCTTACACACACACACACACACACTTTCTGGCACACATACACACAAAAGAGGATGGGCTAATCCACAGACAAGAAAGTTCACATGTCTGCTGTCCATTCTTTCATCTGGTGATGCCTGTTGCTCAAAATGTTCTCTCAGCTTTCTGCCGGGCCTCCTGTTTGCCACTTCTCCCTCTGAGTTTTTTCCTCTCACAAAGACCCGGTTCATTCATTGCCTGCATTTACCTACGGAGCAGAGGGAGGTACAGAAAGCACCTTGGCCCAGCCTGCCGCACCTTTCTTCCTTCCCTTGGGATTTTCCACATCCGAGCACAGACCTCCGCTTTGTTTTGACGTTCTCTGAAATCACTCAGGTCTACAGGAGATGAAGGAGTGCTCTACCTCTACCTGGCTTTGGATGTTTGGAGTGGCAGATATTTCCCACGCTGCTTTTCTTTTTTTCGTACCTTTTTTTTTGTGAACGAGGATGTAGGCACACAAGCAAACAAGCTTGAAAGTGGCAGATCAGGCTGTAGCCAAAGAAAGAAGGTACATTGTTTTCTTTTCTTCTTTTTGTACTTTCAGAGCTACGACAAAAAGAAGGTTTTTGATTCAGACTTATCAATGGATGATACTGTGATGATGAGAGGATCCTTCATCGGGACGCTGCTATTCAGGATGTCACATCCATCATAGTTAATGTGGCAGTGGAATAGTGTTGTCACAGTGCAAACACATGGCTGGTCAGACTATTTACCTCTTTAATGACAGCAAAAAATAGACTGTTCCAGGAAGCTTGTGTGAACTGAACCATAGAAATATGTAAAGAGGAAGGATCGTGCTCAAATGAAAGATGGACTGTATCTTGTTTTGTATGACATCAGAACCCTTTCTGCTAAATACAATTTGTGCAGATCACAGACCCAGCTTTCTGACTAACCCACAAAATCCCTTCCTCTCTAACAAAGCTGAACCTCAGTTTCTCTGGTGACCCGGTTCCCATGGTGACTGTAGCGTCGGGACAACCAGCTGCCCGAGCTTTTTCAACCATGCAGTACTTCGGAGGAAAACTGACGGCCGCGCAGCTGCAGGTGGCGGGCTGGGTGGGCAGCGTACGACGGTCTTTGCAAGGGGCTCTGGAGCTGGTGTGGGGCCACTCGGAAGAGAGGCCGGAGGAGAAGGAGGAGGAAGAGGAAGAGGATCATAAAGAGGAAGGGGAAGGAGAAGATGGAGAAGGAAGATTCCAGAGAGCCATGTCACCACTTTGTAGCTTCGCCAGACGCAGCAGGAGATCCCTGCGTCGCTTCTCCGTCAGAAGTCGGCAGACTGTGCAGAGGAGAGCCGCCGAAAGCTGTTCTGTAAGAGCTGATGTAGAAACCCAATAGATCATATTTTTAAATACTCTGAAATGTTCTGCACATAAAATATCAATATTAAATCTAATGGATGGATTTGTTTCCATCTTCATTAGATAAAATGATGAATGAACATGACGGCTCTCAAGGCTTGGGTTCATCAAAGTTAGACACAAGTTTATTTCTTCTTACCTTGTATAATATTTCAACGTCCATGTGTTTACAGATATCCATGCAAATCTAAATTGGGAGTGCAGCAGGCAGTGACAGTTTGTTTCAGGAAGGACGGCCTTATCTGATGAAGTTGTCCGAATGTGTTGTTTTATCTGTGTACATGCGTGCCCTTTCCCTCTGTGTCTGTGGTGTGTGTCAGAGATAAAGCACAGTGTGAAAGGCTTATCCAACTGTGACTGTTTATATCTAGTTATGTTGTTGCCCCTTTTTATCTCACTCTGCCTTTTGTCCATGCTAATCATTTGGTTCACGTTTGTTGGCATTTTTTCTTTTTAATTCGTACGTATGTCCGTCCATTTCATTAGATTATTATCTTGTGTTTTGGAGAATATTTGGCACAAGACAAAGTATGTTATCATATTTTTGATGTGTTTGCAGGCTGCACGTAAGTGTGTGTGTGTGTGTGTGTGTGTGTGTGTGTGTGTGTGTGTGTGTGTGTGTGTGTGTGTGTGTGTGTGTGTGTGTGTGTGTGTGTGTGTGTGTGTGCAGGAGCCACAACTGCTGAAAGGAGAAAAGAACCTGCAGGCTATTTCCACTCTTAATTTGATGACCCATCACTGCCATTCATTTGAAGTGATGTTTTGCTGACAGTTCTCCTCGATTCGAGTCTCGTAGAGTCCCAGTTTGTTGTGTTTCTGGCCTCTTTTGGTTGGTTTTCTCTCCACTTAACTGTAAACAAACTCTCACATTCCATTGACCGTGACAAAACTGTGATGCAGGTAAACTATAATGAAGCAGACTCTGTCTTAACTTGTACGCCACATCCTGCTCCCTCACAAGTATGTACTGTACTGGCACACACAGATGTTGTTTTTATGCCTGTGCAGCGATGACAGCTGTGGCCGCAGGCATTTTGTTTTCAGGTTGTCCGTCCGTGCATTTGAACTGAGAGAACTCAAAACTGAGAGAATTTCTTTAAATCTGGCATAAACGTTCACTTGGACTCAATGATGAACTGATTAGAGTCGGGTGGTCAAAGGTCAGTATGACCTCATGTCCGTCCCATTCTTGTGACTGCAATGCTATAACTCTGAAACAGAAGGAGAGATTGAGATTGATTTCACATTTGTCGGCACAAATTTTGGGTGTCCACCTTGAAACTGTGGTAATTGCACAGATCTTCTGTGCTGTTGGTTTGAAGATGTGTGTGAAGCATTCATGGTTTAGAGTTGGTAGCTTCTTTGCAGCAACATCTACATTTGAAGCTTTGTCAAGTGTCATGGCTACAACTTTGTCGTCTATCAGAATCCCGATTTATTGGCCAAGCAAATGAGCACGTAAGGAATAAGTGAACTTATATAATGCTCACTTATTACAATATCTAAGAAATCTGAAAACATGGCTCTGTGGAGTTTCCATTGTGTGCATGTTTAGCTTAAAGCCGCGCGAACAGGTATTTTCATATTAACAATGTTTAAAATGAAATATGTAATTTGAAAGGTGTTAATCTTAACCTGTGTTTTCACCTAAAGTCTCCACAACTTTTAGTTCCAGCGTCCAGAAATTCAGCAGAGAACTGAAGGGTCCTACAGCCTTTTGTTGTCTCTGTTTCCACCACAGTCTGAAGTCCTGTGAATATTATGGGATACATCATGCTGATGTTTCAAAAAGCAACAGCTGTACGTTTTTGCCTGTGAAAATGTGAAACAGTGATGACGTCGGCACCTCATATTCCCGTCGGATGTCTTTGCAAAACTGCTTAAACCTGCAGTGCGGAACTTTTGTCTCCCTCTGTTGCCGGATGGAGTAATTACAAAAACACTGTCGAAGTGCTTTTGTCACAAGGGAGGTGGAGGGTAAAGCAATCTCACAGGAACTTTATTTAGACCCTGTTCCTAAACACAGGTCGAGGATCAATTCTACAAAAGTTTATTAGTCTAGGGAAAGTTATTGTGGTGGAAACGTGGCTATAGTGAAAAAACTGACAGTGAATTGTCTTTGTTTCAAGACACAGCACGCAGCCACGTTCAGCAAAAATACCTGCTCACTTAGCTGCTGAAGAGGCAGATAATTCCCTCAGGAAATGGTGGAGGTCAAAACAAAGATAAAATTCAAGTGAATATTAGACTTATTTGTCTGGTGGCCACAAACAGGACTCTAATATTGAACTACGTTTGCTTAATGTGTAAATAGTTTTGTGACATCTAATATGTATTGAGAACTTGTTCTTCTGTGGTTTAACGATATATATATATATATATATATATATATATCGATTTGTTTTGTTTTTTGGAGGCGAGAGTTAGTGTAGTTGCATGGCACTTGAAGTAACATTGGCAGTTTCTCTGTAGCAGGGAAGTCTTTTGCTTTTCTCCGACAACAGACTTGAAATAAGCAGACCGGCTGTTTCATATCAAATCTGCACATCATTCTGAGATTCACTTTCCTATTGTTTCATTAATTGTTGCATATATATCGCTGCCAAACAGGAAATTCAAGTTTATTTTTTAATTCCCTAATTGCGCTTTCAAATATTTAGAAAGGAAGATATTTGAGTCATACGATGTGCTGAACAGAGAAACATTAAAAACTTCCGAGGCAAAGGTTGGACCTTGAAGGATCAATTCATGGGAATGAAATTGTCACACTGTAAACTGTGTCTTTGTTATAGCAGACCTGGTTTATTTCTCTGCATCTGAACACGGACTGCGGTTATAGGAAAATGACCAGAAGCCTATTCATTCATACTGGGATATTAGGCATTGTGCAAATGAAGCGACTGTGTGAGTCCCGACTAAAAGACAGACTCGTGAAGGACATGAGATGAGGGTGTTTACTCGAGTGTTGTCTTGTATCCAGGTGACAACATCAGGCAACACAACACTGGGATGTACCTCTTGACAAAATGTGAAGTGAGCCCAAAGGAATGTTTTGCGTGGAGCTGCACAGTAGTTGCTTTTGTTTGGTATGTGTTTGTGTGCGTGTGCATGTTTGTGTGTGTTTGTGCACCCATGCATTCCTGCATGTGGGCGTGACATCATGAGTGGGGTTTGGTGTGTCTGTGTGCAGGCGTATAGGTGTGTGCGCCAGCGCATGTGCGTGCATGTCCAGGCTCCTGGTGTTTATTGAGGACAGCCCAGTTTCTGTGACCGGCTCATTAAAAGACGCATGCTTGGCTGGTCCTCAGTCCTCTCTCCCTGTAGTTAGTGATCTTGGCTCAGCACACAGTTCATTTTCGGCCCATCTCAACTCCACCATTTGAACTTCTAATATGCTGATTTCCAGAACAAAGAGGAACATTTCCATCACGATGAAGCAGTTGATCTAACAGAGTGTAGGTAGAGTTGTATCAGTAGATATCTGCCCAAACCTAAAAATGCATTGGGGATGAATTGAGGAAAATATACCCCACAAAATGAAACACCTCCCTTGATTTTTCTTTTATTCTTTTGCTTATGTTTTAAGGAATTTCTGTGTCTCTCTCACAGGCACAGGTCAACAGTTACAGCACAAACGATGAGGACAAAGACACTGATGCTTTGATAGAGAGTGAACCGGACCAACAGAACGGAGTCTGTGAACAAAGGTCTGAAACTGACAGGTAGGAAAGAGGTTGTATTATAAAACTATTCAAACCCCACTTCCTGTTGTGTGTTTATGTGGCTTCATTTCCTTCATCTACCCTGATGGAGACAGGCGAGACGGGACAGGTTTCAGTGTCTTTGTGTGTTGTGCTGAAGGTGTGCCTTCACGTTACGGTGATTTGATTAAAACTGAGCACACCTGAAAAACAGAAGCCCTGTAGCTATCTGACATTGAAGTTTTAAAGTAAGTAGCCTGCAGGTGCAAGTTGGAAAGCCAAGATGAGCTCTGGTTTTGTAGTTTAATCAGCAGAAGCATGCAGTGTAACCAATAAGAACCCATCCAAGTGTGAAACTGTAATAAAGCTCCTTTTTCTTTTTCAGTTTTTTTAAGCAAATGTGTGATTTGGATTTTGCAGTTAAAAAGCTAATATATGAAACCTTATGAAACAAGCTATTTAGAAACACAAATCCTGTGACGGCATAATCCAGCTAAAATGTGCAATCAAGTATTTTCAAGAGTTGAGCTCCTTGTGCCCCCTTGTGGCAAACAGAGAACGACACATAAGCCTAAAAGAGAGGCGCTTTGTGTAGTTAAACAAATTACTAAGATAATTAGCTGAACTACAAGTATTACAGCAATAACCTTTGTCTTTTCTTTCCCATCTGTGTTGACACATGATTCTAAATAACATTTGTTCTCTTCAGTCCGAAACCTGACGAACTCCCTGAAGTCTCCGCCGAAGATGTTGATACCACTGATTTTCCCCGGGAGCCAGAGTTACCTCCACTCCCCGAGGTTGGACACTTTTTGTTTCTAAATCTTCCTCAGTTTATATCCTTGTTATATGCTACAACATTAATGTTGGAATTTGGTTGTTTGCAAACAGACCTGAGGAAATATCTGCTCCTTTATCTGATTTTTTTTTTTTTTTTAAGTGACGGTGTGTAAATGCACACTGGTATCGTATTCATTCTTTGCTGGATTCTGTTTGTGTGTCTCTGCACAGGTCTCCATTCCTCTCCTCGACACCAGCGCTCAGAGATCCAAAGCAGATCTGTGTAAAAGGCGAATTCGAACGCGTCCGTCACGCTCGCTCCGTGCAGGGTCGTTTCAAACGGGGAGACTGGACTGGAGGGCCCATGACTCCTCAGGTTATTACACTATCTATAATGTCATGGAGTCTTAATGGAGGGCTGGCACTCAGGGATTCCTTTGATTTTGAGTAAACAGGCAATATCTCCAACAAATACAACCGCTCCGGGTAAAAAGAAGTCTGGGAATGTTGATTCACTGCATGTTTGGACCGATTTGTCAACTCTTATTTTCAGATGAAAAGAAGGCATCGTCGAAACAAAGGGAGTCAGATTCTGAGGAGGAACAGCCTAAACCGAAGATGGTCTCTTCTCCTCCTCCCTCCTCCCAGAAAGTCCCCATGTTTCCTGGTCTGAGCCCTGCAGCCCTGATTGTAAGTGCTCCCAGTCCTTAAGGACAGCTTACATCTAATGTTCGTCTATATTATTTACATGTAACATGTAAATGAATGTCATTTGCATTAAGTTAAATGTACTTACCTGCTATTTAAGGCTCAGATAAAAAGGAGGACGGGTGGAGGAGGACCTGGAGCTGGAGAGGAGACAGAAAAGGACAAGGCAAGAGGAGACAAAGGAAGTCAAACCGAGAAACCAGCACCATCTCCCTCGCAGCTCTCGCGCTCTCCTCGCTCAGCTGCTCAACTCGCAGGGGCTGCACGGGTGTTCCCACCCTTAGGCAGCAAGGACGGAGCGTAAGCACATCACACTTCAAAAAATTATAAAAGTCCTATAAATGATGAGACCCGTACGAATGTTCTCAGAGAGAATGATTAAAATATTGATTCTGTGTGTCACTCAGAGCCGTCTCCTCCCCTGCTTGGCTGAAAGAGCTGAAGTCTAAGAAGCGTCTGAGTCAGCATGATGCTGTTTAGCCAGACACAGGTGAGTATTTTAAAACTATTAAAAAAAGAGGCATACTAATTTTTGTGTTATCATAAAACATAATTTTGTTATGAAGTTTAATGTAAAAAAAAAACTGTCAGTAGCTTCTTGCTTCCAAATGCTTTTGTTGCTGTAATAAAGGAGAGTTTGATTGTTGCCTTGTGATAATTAACACTTATTGTTAGTTTCGGCTTTCTCTCCATCATACGTCTTTTTTTTTTTACATTTGAAAGAAAAATAACCTCACTCCTCTCACATTTTAGGCATTTTTGTAATGCACATGAATTTTTTTATCTATCAAAATATACATTATTTCTTTTTTTCTCTCATTTTATCATAATTTGTCAAAGACACATTTTTAGCTTTGTCTCATTCAAAAATTATCTAATAGTCACTCCATGGTCAAATATCTGAAATGGCATGTTTTGGATGACTACTATTTTCAGCAGATTTTTGATTTAATCAATTTTTTTGCATTTATAACAAGTGAATTTCATAACCTGTAAATTGCTTCTCTGTCTACATTTGATGACTTAATAGGATTAGCCATAGATGATCATTTAGCAAGAAAGTTTTTACATTTTCAACATTTGGCTCATACTATCTACTGTTGTAAAAGCCATATTTTGCTCTGAGATTACTCCCAACACAAAACACACATGCTAAACACGAATGCTCTCATGGTATATTAGATATCCTTTATGGTTTAAAACTTCCATTTGAACTTACTGCATGTTTTGTTCCCATTAGGAGACACTGCCATTGCTGTTCAGGAAGAGACAGTCCATCTCAGCTGCTGCTGCTGACAGACACCTTGATATGATTGCTCCATTCTGCGCTTCAAGTGCCTTATTTTGGACCTTTACTCAACCATGCAGGAGGGAAATTCAGACTTTTGCCAAACACAGTGGCAATTAAGAAGTTTTATATTTTGTAAATTAAATAGGGGGCCAAGGCTTTGTGCCGAGACTGTGATGTGTTAATGAAAATTACATGTTTTATTGACTGTTGTTTAAAGGCTCAGAGGAGCATGAATGCCCCAGTTTAACTTCGAGCAAAGCTATGGACTGTCTTACTGTTTTGATGTGTAAATCCATCATAAACTGACACGGACTGATGACACTAGGCCTTCAGCAGGGAACCTTCACGCACAATCATGCCTTTCTGTAGTTGAGGACACATTGAGATAATGCATTTCATAAATCCTCATCTTAACCTTAACCATGACAACTAAATGGCTAACCTAAACCTAATTCTAACCTTAACTTAAAGACAAGTCATCCAACCAATGTGACTGCATAAAGGTTGTTTGTTCGTGTCTTCAAATACGACCCACAGGACTGTTTCCTAAATTAGTTCCCCTGGTTAGGTTTCGGTACAAAAAGGTGGGAAAAGGTAATACTTAAAGTTAAAATGATGACTTGAATCATGTTAGGCAATAACTACTTCCTTAAAATATGCAACTTTTGTTGTCATGGCAGCAGTAAACGCATTTTTAAAAAAAAAAGGAAACAGGAATAAATACAAGTCTGCATTTGCACTGAACCATCCACCTGACCCGCCTTCTCCTAACAAGGAAAAACTCACCTTATAGACATCATTTGAACTGCGTCACTTCTCCAGGACACCAGATTATCGGTATTTTCATGACCGCCAGAGGTCGTTTAACTCTAAGACGTAGCTGTAAGTGGTAATACAACGCGTGAACAAAAGATCTTTGTGGTTGATTTTTGGGGAGGGCTTTTGTCCTTTAAAGGAACAGTGTTTAGCATTTAGTGGCATTTAGGCAAGGCACGTTTATTTGTATAGCACATTTCAACAAGAAGGCAATTCAAAGTGCTTCACATAAAACCATTAAAAGCATCAAAACATTCAGGCAAAAGAAAAGGACATTTTAAAACAATTAGAAACAGTGATTAAAACATAAAAAAAGAAAGAAATAAAGCAAGCTAAAAATAGGATAAAAAGTTCTAGTGGCGAGTTTGCAGATTGCAGCCAAGTGAATATTTCTCACTCTTCCCTCCAAGCATGTAAAAGAATCTACGTTGCTGTGAATAACACAAAAGGCCCCTTCTTGAACCCGTGTTTGGTTTGTCCCATCTGTGCTACTGTAGAAACATGACAGTAAAAACATGGCACGCTCCGTAAAAAAGGACCCACTCTCTATGAAAATATTAAAGGCTTAGTTTAAGGTAATACCCTAACAAAAACATAATTATGAAATAACAATCAATTTCTGCCAATATATCCGACTAATTGAACCTTTAAAATCACATCTTATCCCTTGAAAAGCTTTTTTGTACTTGTCAGAAACAGCCAAATTTCTCACCTTTAGGTTCCCCTCGCTATGGTTTTGAACTAAAGTTTGTCTACACAAATATAGAAAGACATGAATAAGTCTACACATGTACAGAAATACTGAATATAAATAATGCACCTTGTGTGTAGTTTTAAATGTACAAATGTGTTTTACATTATGTAACCAATCACAAATGGTCTTGAGTAAAGCTTGAAGCACTTTAAATTTTAACAATTTAATGTCCATACAGTACATCCAAGCAATAGAGTCATCGAGTATGAACTGTAGTATCAAAATCCAGGGATTTTTTAAATGTTTTTATTAAACCATTAGTGTCTGTCTTCTATTTGAAACGAGGTCCCACAAGATTTAAATAAGTACTATCTGACTTTATTAACACATCCAATAGCTGGTCACAAAAACAACAGCAATAACAAAATATCAGGAAACATGTTTTGTAAAACTTTTAACTTAGAAAAATGCATTAATCTTGTTCGCAATGCTTTTATGTGCCTTTTCAATGTTTAAGAATGAATGTCATCAATTCTATAATCGTTTATGAAGAATATATTGTATGTTAAGAGGAAATTGAGGGAATTTTATTAAAACTTTTTCTATGAAATGAAGTTGAGTGTGTCCAAACATGGTTTTATTTGTTTCACAAGCCTTTCTGCTGCCATCAAACTTTTTGGTCAAGTTGTAATGTAATAAATGGAGTCATGCTAAGAGAGTTGATAAATCCAAACATCATTTAAGTGTGTTTTGGATGGCTGACAAGAAATCAGAAAGTTGGATGCAAATGTTTTGGATGGCAGATGATGAGAAAGGTAAAGAAACAAGGGACTGGAGGCCAAGATAGCTGGGTGGGGCCAATTGTGCTGAGTGAGACTGATCTCTGTTCATTCTCTTGGCTGGCAGTCAGTGCTTGTGCCCACTATAGGATCATGGTGAGGATGGCAGCATGGGCAGCGCTGGCCAGCGTTTGCCAGTGTGCCAGGGACAGAGGGCAAGCCTATTGAGAAGCAGTGTGATGGACACAATGGGTGCGACAGACTTGCTGCATCAACAGGCTTTTTGCTGCTGTGGCCAGAAATAAACCATAAATACCCCCACTGCCATCCACCAAGCGCTCGCCAGGCCTCCACAACCACACACACCCTCACACTGAGACAGACAGAAAAGAAAGCAGAAAGACGGAGAGCGTGGCTTGTACGGCGTGCAGTGAAGCACAAGCCATCCAGGTAAAAAGGATCCAGATCGTCCTTCTCCCCGATAGGCATTTCTCTTTTGTTTTGTCTCTATTGCTTCTTGTATCTGCATCCAAATGCTTGCTCTCTAAGCTGCCTTATGTGTGTGCACCATTCATTTGTTAAGCAAACAACTGACACAAATGGATTTGAGTGAAACAAACAAAAGTTTGCAGATTTGTGACCAACAAAATTACAGCAGCTCTGTAAAGAAAGTTACATCTTTGTATTTCCAACTGTTTAAAGTTGGACCTGTGACATTTTTTGTTTTTGAATATCTATGGCTTCCAATGTTGCAGGAAACTCAATTGTCTTGTGTAGATTTAACAACTTATTACTTAAATTACATTTTGTTTAAACTTTACAAAAGTACTCACAAATTTATGTTCTAAATATAAAATGTAATAATGTAATTGCTGTGCTTTGCAGAGGAAAAATGACAGAACAGCAGGGAACCCCAGACCAGCTGCCAGCTGAGAAAGGCCAAGGAGGGGCTGGGGCCACATATAAGGTATCACATTTAGGAACGTTTCTGTTAACTTCACACTTGAAACCAACAAGAACATGTTTGGGTTAAAGTGAAAAGAACTCAGAAATACCTAAATATTTGGACCACATCTTTCCACTCTCTAATGGTTTCTGTCTTGTAGTTGGCAATTTTTGAGTTCGAGAACTTTCGTGGAAAAAAGGTGGAGTTGTCTGGTGAATGTAAAGATGTGTGGGAGAAGACACAAAGAGTGGGCTCAGTCATTGTGGAGTCAGGACCGTGAGTGACTTAGTTTGCCTTCATTAAATCTCATAAAATCTGAATTCTGCTTTGTAATTGAAAATGAATGTCTGCATTTATTTGTGATGCAATTTCCCCATATTGTCAGATGGGTGGGGTTTGAGCGTCCAGGTTTTGCAGGAGAGCAGTATGTGTTTGAGAAAGGAGAGTTTCCTCGCTGGAGCACCTGGACCAACTGCCACAGTAACTACAACCTGAGCTCCTTCAGGCCCCTGAAAGTGGTCAGTACCTGCCATGACACTGACTGTAGACTGTAGACATATTTGCAAGGAAGTACGGCCACTTTAACTATTAGTGTAATACTAGCAGATGTAACTTTCTGTTGATCAAATGGAAAAATGCTGTTTCTCTCTCCAGGACAGCGCAGATCACAAGCTGCACCTGTTTGAGAATGCGGGCTTTGAGGGCAGAAAGATGGAGATTGTCGATGATGATGTCCCCAGTCTGTGGGCTTATGGTTTCCAGGACCGTGTGGCAAGTGCTAAGGCTTTCAGTGGAACGTAAGATGTAGCCCTCTCAGTCATGTATATTACAGTAAATCTTAACAACCTCTACCGAAGCTATAGAGTCTTGTAGTCTTGTAGGCGTGTATTTTTTTTTAAATAAATGCCAATGTAATGTTGTTCTGTCTCTTCTCTCTGAAAGGTGGGTGGGATACATGTATCCAGGCTACAGAGGGAGCCAGTACGTGTTTGAGCATGGAGACTTCAAGCACTGGAACGATTGGGGAGCCACTGCACCTCAGATCCAGTCCGTCCGACGTGTGCGGGACATGCAGTGGCACAAGAGAGGGTGCTATATTGCACCTGCACCTGTCCCCGCCCCTGCTCCAGCCCCTGCCCCTGCCCCTGCCCCTGGCCCTACACCGCCAAATCCCAACCCCAAACCCAACCCAAATCCTAACCCTGCTCCCAACCCCAAATCCCAAACTCAACCCCAGCCTTAACACTGCATCCCTAGAAACTCCCACAGCAACTGGGGAAAGCTGAAGTTTTCCTGCTCCCTATTAGTTTAGGATTTCTGACCATGCAATTTTGGAAAAGTTGAACTGACAATAATGAAACATGTATTTCTGTTGAAAATAAAGGTTTTGGCCCTGATTTTGGTCATGTGCAAGTTATTACATGATATGTATTTTGTGTAAACCACTAGGTCTCCTAATAGTAATGATGATATCATAATAGTCTGTAAATTAGTTAAGCAAGCTAACAAGGGGAAAAAAGATCATTCTGACTGGAAAACAAATGGAAAAAGATTGTAGAAGTGGTAAAATGTTTAAAGAGGCACTTCTTGTGAGAAGAAATGCTTTGTAGTATTTTCTGTGGCACTGGAGGAGCTTTCTAATGTCTGAGAAAACATTTGTTGATATTTCAGGATAATCTCAGTTTAGACTCAGAGACTGCAAATTTATGACATAAAGCGGTTGATTTATGGGAAAATGTTGGTGTTTTAAAGCCAGAATATTTTGGGATTTCATGGCAGGGCACTTTATCAGCCCTTTTAAGTTTGAGACCACTTACCCCAGCAAACAGACTTGTTTAATGCAAAAGAAAACTGGTGAGACAGATACTCGTGGTGTATTGGTCAGCAGCAGCTGTATCCCCCAAATGTTAAAACTACTTAAACTTTGTTTGTTTAGCAAAGAATTAATATATTCAGAAAATATTCTGTTAATGTTCTTGATAAGAGCAAACATTCCCTCCATGTGTGAGGCTTTGATAAAACATTGATGTGCTCAACCATCAGCTATTGGTTAAAAACCCAAAGGAGACCCGCCCATGAAAAGTCGAGGCAACCAATCAAACCTCGCCTTCATCGGCAGGCTCGTGCGGTGGGCGGGGAACGCGCAAAATTTGAAAGTTCACCCGGAAACAACGGTGATTCATTGAAGAGTACGGTGTTTCCTTTAGCATATCAATGTTTTTATGTAAATTGAAAGGAATATTGTAACTACCCGCATGGCCATTTGGTGAGTAATCTCATACAACCCGGTTTTTGCTCCTGTAGATATGAATGAACAACAAATACGGGTGTCGCGTTTAACGCTCATGTGTGTTAGAAAACGAGCGTTAGCCACCGTTAACTTAGCACGCTAAAGGGATCCATTGTTGACAGTTTTCCTTCCGGAGGCAGTAGTACTTTATTTAAGCGCATTAATACTTCGATTTATCGTTTGCCTTGTGTGTTTAGGTTATCTGTTGTCTAGAAGCCATGTTGAAATTCAAATACGTGAGTCAGGGAACCCTGAAAACGCTGTCTTCCTCCGCTGACCCCATCACCAGCCGCATTTCGCGGCTCAACCAGCTGTTTCAGGTACAGTAACAGCTTTGGTGTTGTCATGGCATTACATGCACATAAACGCTGTCTCAAACGCTGTACATAGTGTAAAACCAGTGGAAGTAAGCGTCACTAACTGACTTCCTTTTCCTGTGTTTGTGTTTCGTCTCCAGGGGCGAGTCAGCCTCTGTGGTCAGGAGGGAGGATGCACTTTAGGACGGGAAGAGTTCCTGGAGGCTCTGCTGCTCCTCTACCAAGAGTGCAGCTCCCCAGAGCTCATGAAGATACATCATGTAGCAAACTTTGTCAACAAATGTAAGCACACATTCGGCACATGCAGTTGCACAAGAGTAACTTGTTTAATCTTTGAGGCCAATACAGTCTAACTCTATCATTTGGTGTAAATGATTCCGCTTTTAAGACAGGCCTATTTACTGTAACTGAGTTCTTGTTTTTAAAGTCCTAGTCCACACGTTTTACTGTTTAAGGTGTCATCCTAAAAAAAAAATCACTTGCATTTATCTGACACAATCAGCAAATATAGATCAAAACTTACTGGGCTGATGCAATGTTATTTTCAATACCAGCCAGATGGACTGTATTTAAATACAATGTGCCATTGGTATTGGTATTCTTACCACTAATAGAATGAGGTGTAATATTAGTGCTATGGTAAGAATTTTATGCCTGACTTCAGTTGGGAGAAAAATGGCTGGAAATCTTTTTGTGTGCGTCTGTAAAAACAGTTTCTGAAGTGGTCTCGGCGCTGCGGGCCTTGCAGCCAGGGCCTCATGACTTTGAGGTTCGTGCAGCGGTGGGTCGTGGTCGCTTCGCTGAGGTCCAAGTAGTCCGAGAGAAGGCCACCGGAAACGTTTGTGCACTTAAAGTCATGAACAAGACAATGTTACGCACCCAAGAAAATGTAAGAGTCATACCTTTTTATTCAGTTGTTAAACTGTCCCAGAACAGTAAAATAACATTTGAAAAGTTTTTATTTTTGTATTTTTACATTGATAGTTTGGCTCTAAAATTTCACATGTTTATATGTCACAGTAGGCAATGCACCAACCATGCCAGTCTCGTTAATTGTGTATCAACACATTTGGTGTTTCAGAGTTGTAATCTTACAAAGGCCCACTGGAGAGTGCTGTAAGGTTGAATATATGAAAATCAAATCTGGGTACATTAGTTCACAGCTGTGCTCCCTGGCATATGACTAATAGAACAGAGCTCACTCAGAATAGTACATGAGCTGTGACAGGAAGGGATCAGAAGTGAGCAATACTCTGAACAATCTGAATGAGTGGGACTGTTTTGTACATGCCACTTATGACTACTTTGCTGGATTTGAATGGCGTCCTACTTGTACAATAAGCAACAAGAACTGAAGCCAGAAAAGGAGGTCTAACCTACAAACAGTTTGATACATGTATTGAGGTCTTTTAATGTTTAACTAATTAAAATACTTCAAGAAAACCACGTTACATTATTAAAGCTGGTACCTTCTCAGCAATTAAGACAGATTAGTTTATGTAACCGACACTCATACAACAACAATTTGTCTGGCACTGGTGTTGCTTACATTACATGTATAAATGCTGATTGCATGGCTTTTCAATTCTTCCCAGGTGGTTTTTCATGAAGAAGAGCGCAGGATACTCTCTCTGAACAGTAGTCCCTGGATCCCACACCTTCTCTATGCCTTCCAGGATAAAGATCATGTCTATCTGGTGAGACTGCAGCACATGTTTTTTTTATCTTAAGGATTGACTGAAACGACTATTTAACGTGTCAGAAGAATGATTTCAGAATCTTCTGCTGAACACCACAGGCCAAAGGGGAATCATGGGGTAATAGATATACAGAGCAAGTGGCACACATGTTGTAATACTCACTGCTGTGATATATATGCAGGAAGTACAGTACTTTTATGTTGTAGTAAAGGTCTGGAGGTAGTCTTGTTAACTGAAATACGCTGCAAACAATTCCACTTTAGTCCCATAATTTACTCAAACGCTGTTTTGTTGTTTTAACTGTAGATTCAAGGGTTAAAACCGAACCAGTGTGGTTCATCCCCCAATTCACTGATAAAAAAGAAATTATCTGAAGCCATTGAGTTTACACACAATAGCAGTCATCATGATGATTTGACATTGTTTGTAGTAGAAGGTGTAATTAATATCGATGATACTATTTTCTAAATTTGGCCTCTTTACACAGAGAATACCAAATATTAAAACTCATAGTTTTTTTTAATTTATATTTGTACAAATTGTTGGTTTATTTACTCCTAAGCAGCAGTAGCTCTGGCATAGAAAGGTTTATTACACTCACTTTGCCTTGCGACTGTTAAAGGAATTTGATATTTATTTGTACGGGTTGATAGTTACTTGAGTTAAAATTATACTCCCAGTCTACATATGTTTAATATGTAATATGTAATATGAGAAGAGTAGGTAGCCTTTCTTCTCTTGTCTGAACTCCATTCAACAACTGGACCTAAGTGTTAGTGTAGAGCTTCAGAAATTGCTCCATTTTGCATAAATTACCTACTCCAAAAAGTACAATATCTTGTTTTATTTTATACACAATACAATATATATTTTTATTTCAATAGAACACAGTGTACAAGAAAGTTGCATTGGAAGGTGTACTTTATTTCTTACATTTTCTTTCATGGTTGTGATTTCCAAAATGTGACGAATAAAGCACTGGGATCAGTCAGAATAGTACATGAGGGGTGACGTGACGGGATCTGAAGTGAACAATGTAAGAAACAACTTGTATGTAGAATAAATGCTTTGAATTGTTATTGTTATCCTTCCTCAGAAGTGGAAAGAAATCACCTTGCAGCAATTTCAAGGTTTGGTTGTGTCAGCTTGGTAGCTTGAAGCTTTGCCACGAGTACAGCCTATAGTTACCAAGGCTCAGTTCACATTAATGACATAAGTCAGTGCTGGCCTCTTCAATGGACAGGACCTCTCAGGTGTTGTGGGCATCTTTGGGTTCTGCTGTGATTTAGTAGCAACAAAAATAAAAAAAATTGTCACATTGCAGCAAATGAGAGAAACAAATTTAAGAGCTGCGCTTACTGTTTCCACAAGCTTACAGTTTTTCACTTATTCATAAAACAGCACATAGAGCTCTGTATTTAATGTAAATGTATAAAATGAGTGAATTATTTGACTCTGGTTAAAGAGGGAAATGGACATTTTTCCCATAAAATTGGTGTCCCTTTAATTGTCTCATCTTCAGCTGCGAAGCACCGTGTCAATTTACTCACAGAGAACATCTCATGTAATCATTGTAATGGCTGTTAACCTCACAAAGAATCAAATTTTTCTCTGATGACCGAGACTGCCTGAGGTTGTAGGGAAAAGCATTTCCTGCTCAGCCAAGCCTTACATTGTATACCGCCCTTTGTTTTCCTTCCTCACTCTCTCCGTACCTTCCTTCATGCCCCCTGCATGTCGGTCTCAGTTCTTCCTCCTCCTCTCTTTTCACTCCCCCTCTGTCTCACCCTGCTCCCTAACTGAGCATGGAGGAAAATACAAAGCATCCATCTTTATCCGTGTGTCAGAGAGGCACCCAGTCTCCGTGTTGCTAGGTAACACTGGAGAATGCTCCCCTTCATTCAGACTCGCCGACCATTCATGCACCAGGGGCTTGCCTGTTATGGCTGTATGGCTGCAACCATATAGCTCAAACCGACTTGACCAGTGCCTTTCATCTGAGGGTGCAGACATCAGAAAAGAGAATTAGAGACAATATGACAGGTTGTTTTGTGTTTTCAAACTTTAAAACTATATATATATATACATATATATATGTATATATATATATATGTAATAATATGGGTTTTTTTGGTGGCATGTTGCCTTGACTGAAAACATGCTTGTTTTTTACCCTGCGATAACAGACACACACTGCACAAGGATTTTTGCAGTTATTGTGGGTGTATTTTTAGCTATTGAATACCAATGCTTTGACTGCAGTATCTCAGATAAATCTGCAATAGTATCCAGGCTTACATAAATTAATTCATAATGAGAAGAACCACCCTATAAGCTTAAGATGAACAGAGCTTTGATGTAAGCTCAAGCACATGTGGTCCCACACTTGTTGCTTTGTTTTTCCTTCTAAATATAGACACATTTGTAGGCATTCATAAATGTTTCAGCAGCATTTGACACGTGACAAATCAAATAAAAAAAACACACATTCCTTTAAATTCCTAGTGCTGATCTTAGTTTATTGGTTACAAATATGTCTGCAGGCGATGGAGTACCTGCCGGGTGGCGACCTGATGTCTTTGCTAAACCGATACGAGGATCAGTTTGATGAGTCGATGGCTCAGTTTTATTTGGCTGAGCTGGTAGAGGCCATTCATGCTGTCCACCAGCTGGGCTACGTCCACAGGTAAGACACCAGCTACTGAATCCAACCTCTCAGTGTTGAAGGACTGGCCAATCAGGGCTTTGTTGAAGAACGTGATTAAAGAAGTAGCCCCAGAAATAGAGTCACTTTCCTTGCTTCCAGATTTGATTTGTTTTCACACAAAAAAGCCACATGTACATGATTCAGGAGAAAAAAAAACTAACTTTAACTGAGAAATGTTTCGGTGTGATTTATCCGACAATACCGTGTGTGAAAGTATGTAAGATAAAAACATTGCTGGAGTTCACAGATGTATTCCTATATCATCAGAGCAGTAGACATGTTACAGTACATCTGTATAAGATCAGTATCAAATGTCTCTATCCACTTGCAGAGATGTCAAACCAGAGAACATTCTCATTGATCGGACTGGTCACATTAAGCTGGCAGACTTTGGATCAGCTGCCAGTCTGACTGCTAACAAAACAGTAAGTGGATTACAGAGTTTGCTCCATGTATCAATGTCAGTATTCATGACAGTGACATCATAGCGGTTTTTTTCAAATGTTTTTCCAGGTGGCCGTTCCCACAGTGCCTGTTGGGACCCAGGACTTTCTGTCCCCTGAGGTCCTGGCAGCCATGAATGGGGGCTCTCCCGGCACCTACGGGTTGGAGTGTGACTGGTGGTCCCTCGGGGTCATTGCCTATGAGATGATCTATGGCAGGTTGCCTTTTTCTGAAGGCACTTCTACTAAGACCATCCACAAGATCCTCAATTTCCAGGTACATAGACAGTCAGCTGGTCTGATACTGACTTGGGTCGTTGGTTGTATCTGATCTGTAATAGGAACTCCAGAGGAGTAAAGAAATAAGCTGTGTACTTAGTATTCTCTATATAGTCATTAAAATATGCAGTCTGCATTTATATGTAATCAGTCTATGTATTATGCAAAGAGTCCTTCTTCATGTTGTTTGCCCACAGCGTTACCTGAAGTTTCCTGACGAGCCACACACCAGTAAGCAGTTTGTCGACTTGGTGCAGAGCTTGCTGCGTGGTGCGAAAGAGCGACTTGGTTTCCAGGGACTCCGCTGTCACTCTTTCTTCTCCACTGTTGATTGGAACAACTTAAGACAAGGTGAGGAGTTTCCTTTCCCTTGAGACTCCATGCTCCTGTCTTTCTAGTCAAAATGCTCAATTTGGCATGAAATGACACGGGTCTGCTGCAATCATGGTACTGGACAGATGATATATGACTAGTTGTCAAATAGTAATGTTGTTTTTAGGTGTAGTTTGTGTGTGTGTGTGTGGGGGGGGGGGGGGGGGTGTCCACATAGACAACAAACAGTATCTGCGTTGCCAGTGGTGTTGTTGGTAGTAAAATAATGAGATTCTGTGTGCCGTTGGCAGTAGGCCAACTCTTTCCTGAGGAGGGAGAATAGGAGGGAGGTAGAGACGAGAAGCGAGGCAGACAGACTAAAGATCCGCAACTCATCTGCTTCTCAACAGATGCAGCACAAATCTTCTACGCAGGCGACACCAGACACGCTATCTGTGGCGGAAATACATGTGCGCTTGTTGAATGTCATTGTTGCTGCCGAGTTTGATATTTTCACGTGACCTGCTGATGGAAAAAACACCCATAACACTTAAATTATTAGACCTTTTTTTAGTTAGACATGGTCACATTGAAGAACCACATCCCTACAGTGGTGCTGTAATTCACAAATGCAGCTGCAGGGGTGATGAGGGTTTATTTCTATTTTCAGATGAATAAACCTTCCTATTCTGAAATGATTTTCAAACATTGCTATTCTCATCTTTTCCTCTGAGCTTTTTTTGTGATCAAATTCATCCAGACATTGAATATCAAGGAAACTAGTTGTTTTTTGAAAAGGTCATGACAATTGTGAAAATATGAGGAAGTCTTTTGATTTTTCAGGAGGTTTTTTTTCAATGGATTTTTCTTAATTGTAAATTGTCTTTGAGTAATAGATATAAAACGCAACATAAACGTACCACATGAGATAATGTTTGAATGGAAAATACAGCCCTGCTTCATTATCAGTTGAACACAGATAGAGCTCTATGCTTCAGCATTGGCTCCAGCTGATTAGCTTGCTCTGCTGCAGTGAGGGAGAGGGAGTGAGCATGTGTGAATGAGTGAGTGAGAGAGAGAGCGAGAGAGAGAGAGAGAGAGAGAGAGAGAGAGGAGGGAGGGACAGAGGCAGCATGTGCATCAACGCGCGACTTACCGCACTCTAGTTTCCCACCGCTCCGCTCTGTTCCTCCTCCCTTCCTTTCTCTCCCCTTTCTCCTTGTTGTGTTAATTTATTTTTTACATTTATTTACTACCAGGTTCATCACTGCATCCTTTCATCCCTTTGCCCTCTCTTGTTCCCTCCTCTCATCCTTTTTCTCCTGCAGTTCTCCCGCCTTTCGTCCCTGCATTGCATGCTGAAGATGACACCTCTAATTTTGAGGAGCCAGAGCAGGCAGCCCCCTGGCCAGCCTCAGCAGCCCAGCGAGGAGCTCTGCCAGTGGGCTTCCAGGGCCAGGATCTGCCCTTTCTAGGCTGGTTCTTCAGCAGAGCGTTGGCAGTATTGGCCAAAACAGAGTAAGTGCTACCTGTTTACTCGGCATTGTTGGGCTTTTTTCAAAGTGGACCTCGTGTTTTTCTGTACTTTCTGTTCCACATCTTTGTTGGTTAAAGACCCCATGCTAGCATTGGCTGCTGTTCTGCCATTAGACTCCTTATTACCACAGCAACAAATTCCAGGTAGCCTTGTTTCAGGTGACCTAGCATGGTGGCCTGGGCAGTTGGTATTGTCCCTGTCATTAGTGGTATGCCTGTTGGGGCTAAAATGGGTTTGGCCATATGCTGTGTCAGAAGAGGAACAAGGAAGGGGAGGGATCCCCTTCTTTTCTGGTGCTGTCTTCTGATTCCTGCTCATATATATATATATATATATATATATATATATATATATTATTATTTTTTTTTTTTTTCTAAATTGCATTGTGATCACGTGCATATTGATCCAATGCACAGATAGATCAAATGAATGGACCTGAGGATGTGAACTGGCGTTATCTTGCCATCGACACTGATTGGTATGCGGCTGAGTGTGTCAATGAGGTTTGCTGAGAAGTGGAACCCCACACATAGACACACTCCCACCCTCGCTGCTGTTATTGTGCTTTCTCTGTTACTGTGAAGCATAATGGGCTCCTGACTTTTATTGCTTGGGTTTTGGGACTGTAATTATGCTTAATAGTGTTTGGCATCTTAACCTCTGATAATAAAGCAAGGGGATGGGTTTCATTTCTGTAGCCCCATGCCAGTGCTCTAGCAGGTTAATGGTGCTGGAGACTGCGGATCATGACAGCAGCAGCAACAGAAAAGGAAGAAAAAGCGTTAGCAGATTAGACAGGAAAAAGGATGAGAGCTCAGATTGGGGGAGAGAATCTATTTCTATGGTTACAACTGTGATGTTTTTTTTTTTTTTTTTTTTTTTTTTTTTCAGTCCCCACCCCCATCTTTACCCGTCTCATCTCCTCTTCTTATTTTCTCCCTCTTCTAATGTCTCTGTCCCTTGCCGTTACACCATCAGTCATCTGTTCATGGTTTTTAATTGAAGCCAGTCATTTTCTTTGCTGCATTTGATTAAGAGGTGCTCAGAGCTCACAGAATGTGTCAAAATTGTGTGTGGGTGCATGCATATGCGTGTACACATTCTTCATTACAATGCCAAATAGGAAAAAGAAATGAACCCAGACCCAGGCATAATCAAATGCTAATCATGTGTTTTGGGGGGGTTCCTGCTATTATTTTTGTTTATTCTTTTTGAACTTGACTGTCTGTTTGACTCCTCATTAGAAATCCTCAACAACAAAATCTCCTTAACAGCTTGCCTCAAATTTATAAGAAGCCTTCTGTGGTTTAGTGTTAGAACATCTCTGCAGTGTAGCTGGACTGTAGAGTCATAAACTTCCAGGCAAATGTGCCTTTTTTTTTTTTTTTTTTTTTTTTTTTTTTTTTTTAAGAATCTTGAGTTAATTTAAGACATTAAGCATTTAAAAAAAAAAAAATTAAGTGCCATTTTAGCAAGTTGCCAGTATTTTTCTGTTTTTTCCCCCACTCATGATTAGGCATGATACCGGTGTCCGTTGGTCAGTCTGTCTGGTCATCGAACATCTTGGTAGGATATTTTGACAACTATTGATTAGAGTGCCCTGAATGATTACTGCCAGATGACTGTAGTGGACATATATGTGTATTCACAGTCTCCAGAGGATGATTTCTTATGATTTAGTTGACCATTTGGCCTTTTATCTAATGCTATCATACAGATTAGGATTTCTGTTTACTGCTATTTTGGCAACTAATGGCTCAGTTTTTCCAGAAATCTTCTGAGGATGTTCTTGGGCTTTAATAAATGGTGTCTTATGTTTTAACTGAGGTGCTGACTTTCACTGTAGTGTCACCATCAGGCTCCACATAGACACAAGAAAAATATTCTACACTAGAGATAAACCCTGTTTAATAAAAAAAAATACCAAATGCCTGTCCACTCAGGCCACTCTTGGGACAAGTTTGAACTCTTAATCCCTACTACTGGTAAAAATACAAAAAATAGTTTGTTGTTATTTTTCTATCTAGCACTTTCAAATAGTTTGAGTTTCGATTCTTTTAAGGGGATCCATTTATTGGATTACTAAATGTAATTTATGCACAATTTTAGGGAGAAATATCAGAGATGCAAAAACAATTTTCATTTGCATAAATTAAGACGCATCATTTTTGTCCAAGTGGATAAAACCCAGCTTGAAATGAAAACATCAAGGTGTTTTTCCCTCCTTTGTTGTTTTGTCTTTATTATTTTGACATAGGCACAATTTTTACTGTTTACTGAAGGTTACCTGAAAAAAATGCCTTGTTTTGTAACCCTTGTGTGCATCCTAATTGCATGTGTCTAGAATAATGTGTGTCTGCTTGTATTTTTTTCGGTGTGCATGCTCGCCTTATTGTATGAATTGTATTCTGTTTTTCTACCTGATGAGCTGCCGAGCTTTTTGTTCCCCACTTTCCTTGTGCTCCTGTCTTTCTTTGATTCTCTTCAATAATGCAGTCCGCACCGGCTACTCATTTATTTTTCCTCCACAGTTCAAAGACACAACAACTACGCTATTCCTCAGCTATGAAAACAATTGCCCGGCATTTGGTCTCGTAAAAAACTTTCCATTCTGCCTACATGATGCTTAAAACTCTTAAATTGATATTTCTGCTTCCTTCAGAATATTTTGCTTATCTGGTCCAATTTTTTATATAAAGCGTATATAACAATAAGTACGAGAAATCATCTGAAGGTGGTAAAGAAGAAATCTATCAACTCTTCATTGTTTGAAAGGTTTAAGGAAAATAGATAGATGAAACAAAAGGCAAATCAATGCAGAAAACTCCCAGCTGATGACTAAGTGCCACATTATCTTTTCTTCAGCCTCCTAAACTGTTCGACTAGGCGCTGGAGAACTTTATGAATTTTGATGTCTAACATAAATTTTTAATTGCAAACACGTTCAGCTTGCTGGAACACTTTATTTAATCTAGAGTCCTGTGAAAAAGACCAGTCGGGGTGTTGCTGTATTTGTTTGTGATATAAGCCAAATGCATATGTGGTTTTCTGTATATTTGATTTATTTATTTATATATATTTATTTATTTATATATATACTGTGTATATATATATATATAGTATATATACTGTATATACAGTATGTATATATACATACTGTATGTATATATACAGTATATATGTATATATATATATATAAATATATTGTATATACAGTATGTATGTGATTCAAGGGGATGTTTCTTGATGCAGAGAGGCACAGGGGGCAGTTCTTGCTTTTGTGATTATTTTTAACACTGTGAGTCAGTCTGAGTCAACTTTATTAAAGATCCCTCTGCAGTATTTGTGAACTCATTCATACAGACCCATTCAGTTATTCGGAAGACTCCTATTCGTAGTTGCCATGTCTCTGGTCAACTACAGGGTGAAAATTGACTTTTTGCTCTGTTTTTCCCAAAAGAATGGAAACAAAATAGGACATCACCATACATAAACAAGAAAAAGCATTGTGCTCACTACAGAGCTCTGTGAAGACCAACCCCAAGCAACAACATAGCCCAAATTCTCCTGTCACATTATTTTGTCAGGCAAACAGCAAATATTCCCACATCTACATGGCTGTTTTGTTCATGTAGTCTGTTTTGTCCCCAATAAACTACTATGAATAAAATATATTGGCTCTATCTCGCTTGAAAAATGCTCTGTTGAATGTCATCCTAATTGTTGTCGGGAGCCTTATTGTTATGATAATCTTCGAAGTATTCTTCTTAAAAAGAAAAGTTGATTCAATGCAAACTCTTATGCTCCCCAGTGTCTGTGGCTGGTTTATGATGTGTGGGTGTTATGTCTGTATTTCAGCTGATTTAATTACTACGATAATGTCAAGTCTTGCTGTTGTGTGTTATGTCTTTAGTCATGATACAAGACTGACAGTCATTCTCATTAGCTGATGGAAGACTTGATTGTAAAACAGCAGGCAGGAAACGAGGGAAAAGAGATGTGTTATGTCGTGCAACCATGATCCCCGGCCAGAACCAGACCACCGGTGTTGTGTAACTGTTTGGCCACCAAACTACTTCATAAAATCATATTTTGTAGATAGTGCTTTCACAATTTTTTTTTACCTTATTTTTGTGAAAAGAATATTTCAGTAAATATCAAGTTGGTTATTGCCGACATCATGTGCACTATTTTATGGTTTGCTGCATTAAAAGTCAAAGTATTTGTATTTGATTTAAATGTCCCTGATTGTATAAATTTCCGTTGTTTTTTTTTTGTTTCATAATGCTTCAAGTACTGCGAAAGTGTCAAAATGCTGAGTCCACAAATAAATGCACGCAGCCTGTATTTAGTAACTGTGCTGGTTGGACGAGTCGTTTGGACTTTCATTTGTTTGCGATGTCACAAACTCTTGTCATATGTCCACCCTGAACACGGCCTAATGTTCAAACTTTTATGTGGAAGAAAACACAAAGCAATAATTCCATCGCAGAGCGAGCAAGCGACAAGGCTGTTGTTGGCCTGGACGTGCATAACTTGGAAAAGAATCAGCCAATCAGAACAGAGGGTTACTGATGTCAGTGCACCTTACAGAAACGGAAACATCACAGCAGTTCTTGGTGGTTTAAAGATGTGATGCAATATTCAGATTTTGTTTGGTGCTTAAAACCACAAAAACATCTAGTTATGGATATCAAGACTGCAAATAAAACACCAGGAAAGTGTTAAATCTAGGGCCTTTAAAAAGTGCTAAAGACTTCTGTTGATGTTGTTTCCCAGGTCAGTGTCTGCAGGCCTCAACTCTCCTGCTAAGACCAACTCCATGGAAAAGAAGCTGCACCTTAAAAGCAAAGAACTACAAGAAACTCAAGACAAATGTCACAAGGTCACTACAGCCTCTTTATGCTTTCATTCATCTTTTATTTTTCATCACAGACCTTTGTTAACCAGGCTCCAACCAATGTGTAACACTTGGAAACTCTTTGACTGGACATAGTTTAGCAAAGCCCAAAATAATTTTGTCTTGTCAATGTTCCTTTTTGGCAAACCTCAATATGTCTATTTTCATAGCATATGAATAACATTAGCATATTCGTAGAAGGAGCAAATGTTGAGGGGAAACCATATGGACTATTTGCTGATTGGAAACTAAAATCATATTTCCATATTTTGGAACTGTACATTGAGCAAAGTGAGTCAATTGTTCTGGGTTTTATTTCTAGCTGCCTTGTGTTTATTCTGGCTGTGTGGCTTAACACAGATCAAGATAGCTTCTGTTGGTGTTCTAATAAACCAAGTTAATCTTGTTTGTATAAAATTACAACTACATGTTTTATAGAATTCTTGGTTGGGTGATAAGAAATCAGTTATCATAGTAATCTATTGGCTGATGGACCCGTCTTGCTGACTTACACTAAATCATCTGTTGAAGTACCTTAATGTTCTGCTGTATTTCTTGCATCAGATGTAACACAAACCAGTGATTTCTGAAAATTGGTGTAAATTTGTCAACCTTCTGTTGAAGGCATCAAATTAAGAGGTTGTGATGTTTTTTCCGGTATATGAAGATGGAGCAGGAAATTTCCAGGTTCCAGCGTAAAATGACTGACCTGGAGTCGGTGCTCCACCAGAAGGATGTAGAGCTGAAGGCCTCCGAGACTCAGAGGGGCATCCTCGAGCAAGATCTTGCCACCTACATTACTGAGTGCAGTGTGAGTCATACTACCATCTCTGTCCGTGTGCGTGTCTGCAGAGTTAAAAAAAAAAAAAGAGAAATGTTTATACATAATAATGCTGTTACGTAACACAGTGTTTATTCACACATTTTGCTTCACTGTCCTCAACACTTCAAAAATCTGTGTCAAAGTGGGCCAACAGCCGCCTTGAGTTTATGTGCATGTATGTGTTTGTAGAGCCTGAAGCGGAGCTTAGAGGAGGCACGTGTGGAGGTCTCCAGAGAGGATGACAAGGCCATGCAGCTGCTGCATGACATACGCGAACAGAGCAACAAGCTGCAAGAAATTAAGGAGCAAGTATGTAAATATTCTCATTCCAGTGATCCTTTGTGTCCTCCTTCTCATCACGTTAATGATATGGTGCATCTGGATTTTTTTTTTTCTTCTTTAATCACTTAAAGGTATTTATACTAAAAATGTGTAGTGAAAGGGGAAAAAAAACATCTTCATACTGCATCCTTTTCTGCTGATTCCCATAGTGTTGTATTTATACTATCATAGCTGATAATGGAAGCAGGGACATTATATTCCTTCTCAGTGTCCCTATTACACAGGCAGGGCTTCCCCTCTGAGGACTCCCTTGTCCTCTGCACTCTCATAAAGGTCATTCCTGCAGATGGCATCCCTGCAAGGTACAAAAGTGGAGACTTTGAACATTACGCAAGAGATTGAGCCACCCTCCACTGAGGGGACTGACACGCAGTATCTGCAATATTTAAATACACATTATTGATTCAAATGAGAAATTAATATTGAACAAGGGCATATTTTTGCAGACAAAAACCCTAAATTACATCCATGGAAACTGGGCTGTAACAGATTTGTCCTTCCTCCCCATTTGAGTAGCCTGATGTGGTCATGGGTTGCAAATCTTAATGCACAAGAAATGTCTAATGAAAACGTAAAGTTTTGATTTGTCAGAGAATTTACCAACATCAGTGAAACACATTGTCTCTGCAAAGATTTACGGACTTAAGCAGTTATTTTTCCTTTCACTTGGAGTTCTGTAGTGCAACCACGGCTTTAAAGTGGTAATTCTTGAGTTGTTATCTTTGATTGTGACATTTTTGGTGATGAATGGTCATTGCTACGGAGCACTGCAGTTTCTATAGATCACTTCACAATAAATCGGTGTCAGCAGATCTGTGAAGTACGTCTTTGTCTGTAGCACTGGCTGCAATCTCTGCCTGCACTAATAGCTCAGTTCCTGTTCAGACTTTCACAAACACACCGTTGCTGCTGTTGCTATTTTCACCTTGATTGAAAATACAAGCTAAGAATCTGCTAATGATTTTTTTTTTTTTTTTTTTTTTTTTTTTTTTTTTTTTTTTTTCAGGAAAAGCCAGAATAGAAGAATAACTTTATTTAGTAAAAACAAAGAAGAACTTGATGTTGGCATATGTTGAAATACTGCTACATTACATTTTGTAACATGATAGAAAAATAATAAACATTAATTTTATTCTATTCTTCCTTATGATTTTTTTTTTTTAAAGGGTTTTAAGCGGTTTTACTTTACTTATTGAAAAATGTTTTCTTGACCCTAAGATGACAACAGTGACTTGTGTCCAGTCTGCTTTCAGCAGTTTGGTTCAGATTACCACTACTGTATATATACAGCATATAAAATGACCACAATTATATAAATCATTACATTATTTGACATTATTAGATTACATTGTTAGAGCCAAATAAATGAACTTAATTGTATTTAGTTCCTAGCATCCATTGTCAACAGTTGATTGATGTAAGTTCAACTGTCAGTCTTTAGATGCACATTTATTTTTCATAATGATGCTCACTGTGTGCTTTTCGTGGCCTCAGGAGTACCATGCCCAGCTGGAGGAGATGCAGGTGACCATCAGGCAGCTGGAGGAGGACCTGTCAGCTGCCCGGCGTCGCAGCGACCTCTATGAATCTGAACTTAGAGACTCGAGACAAATGAGCGAGGATCTCAAAAGGAAAGCTGTGGAATACCAGCAGAGAATCCAGAAGGTATATTAGCACCTCGTACAGTATAACGTTTATAGTTCATGAAATGGATGTGAATCAAGTGACCGGCAGAAGATTCACTTTTTGTCCTTGATCAATTGTCCTTCATGAATATTTCAGATGTTGGTGAAACAAATCAAAAGTACAACTTCTTTTGATTGTTTCTCAGATTATATCACACAAAGGAAGTGTGAGTCACATTACAGTTAGCTGTCAGTTCCTTTTGGAGAGTTTAGCACTTGATAGCTGTGTGGATATCATTTGAAATGGTCACATGGTGTTGAAGCCCCCCCTGAATGCCTCCTTTTGACATGCTTGGCTGGGAGGAAACTCCAGAGTAGACCCACAGCACACTGCTGTAGTGATTACGTGTCCCTCATGGCCTGGAAGCTCTTGGGGGTCTTTCAGGAGTAACTAGAGGAGGAGTATGTGAAAAGTGCTGTCTAGGCTGCTATGCTCACTGTTTTGCTTAATAATGTATGAATAAATGAATTACAATATGCATACTATAAAGTCAACAATTACACAAAGACAACCCAATGCACACTTAATTTGGGGAGGTTATGGCAGCAAATAATACACGTTTTTGTTTATTATAATTCCCTCATTTGCAGATTCCATGCTGTTTTTACTCAAGTGAAACAAGACTGCAGGGAGAAATTAATATTTTCATTCTCTCTTATTTTTTTAGGCCAAGGAGCAGGGAAAAGCTGAAGTGGAGGAGCTTCTCTCCAAACTTGAGAAGGTAAAGGAAGGTTCAGACTCTTCTTTCGATGTCAGATATCTATACAGAGCTGTAGTTCCCCTGAAGTTTGATGAGTGAGCTCACTGTGTTTTCTTTATCTTCAAGACTAACTCTGAGCAGCAGGTGAAAATCCTAGAGCTCCAGGACAAACTGTCCAAGGTAAATTAATTTTTGTCTTGATTTTGTAATTATACTTATTTTCAACCAATTTCTTTCTACATAAATTTCTATAACGTGTCATCTTTTGTAGGTTAGGTTAGGTTAGGTTAGGGAGTTACTTTATTAATCCCCGAGGGGAATTTTTTTTTGCTACAGCAGCATACAGAAGCAATAAGATAATAATAGAATAATAGAAAAGCAATAAAATAGCAGTAAAATAGCAGTAAAAAATATTAAATATAAAATATAAAATGCACAGTATATACAGTATATGCAGTACAGTATATATCTATATATATTATATACAAACAACCAAGAAACACAGTAACAGTGTTATTGTTATGTGATGGATTTTGCCAGAGGTGAGTTATTGTACAGTCTTATTGCGGTCGGCAGGAATGATCTCCTGTATCTGTCCT
This sequence comes from Embiotoca jacksoni, assembly GCF_022577435.1. Classification (NCBI taxonomy): domain Eukaryota; kingdom Metazoa; phylum Chordata; class Actinopteri; family Embiotocidae; genus Embiotoca; species Embiotoca jacksoni. Next base: position 6,707,151 of record NW_027185229.1, on the reverse strand, counting down.
TGTGACAGCGGAGCTGGAGGAATCTTTTGGAGAAAGTGCTCCGCTGTCCCTGCAGCAGGTGGTGGAGAGGGTGGTCAGGATTATCCAATATGGATAATAGTTTGTTCAGCGTCCTCCTCTCCACCACCTTTTCCAGGCTGTCCAGTTTGTAGCCGATAATGGAGCCGGCCTTCTTAACCAGTTTGTTAAGTCTGTTGGTGTCACCGGCTCCAATGCTGCTCCCCCAGCAGACCACAGCGAAGTACAATGCACTGGCCACAACAGACTGGTAGAACATCTCCAACATCTTGCTGCACACATTGAAGGATCGAAGTTTCCTCAAGAAAAAGAGTCGACTCATCCCCTTCTTGTAAACAGCGTTGATGTTGGTCTTCCAGTTCAGTCTGTTGTCGATGGACACACCCAGGTACTTGTACTCCTCAACCATGTCCACCTCCTCTCCCAGAACTCTCAGCGGTTGTGGAGCCCTCGTCTTCCTCCTGAAGTTGACCACCATCTCTCTGGTCTTGGCCACGTTCAGGAGCAGGTGATTTCTTCCCGCCCACTCCACAAAGTCCTCCACTACTGCCCTGTACTCATCCTCCCGTCCATCCCTTATACACCCTACCACTGCAGAGTCATCAGAGAACTTCTGCAGATGGCAGGACTCTGAGTTGTACTGGAAGTCAGTGGCGTATAAGGTGAACAGGAAGGGGGACAGAACAGTTCACTGAGGAGCTCCAATACCACTGACCACCGTATCAGACAGCACACTGCCCAGACGGACAAACTGTGGTCTGCCTGTCAGGTAGTCAGTGATCCAGGAGACGGTGGACGCGTCCACCCCCACCACCTGCAGCTTCTCACTCAGTAGCAGTGGTTGGATGGTGTTAAATGCACTGGAGAAATCAAAGAAAGTGATTCTCACAGAGTCACCGGTTCCATCCAGGTGAGACTGAGCTCGTTGCAGCAGGTAGATGATGGCATCGTCCACTCCCACATGAGGCTGATACGCAAATTGCAGCGGGTCCAGTGAAGATTTCACCAGCGGCCTGAGGTGTGCCAAGACCAGCCTCTTCAGCACCTTCATCACATGAGATGTGAGGGCAACCGGTCGGTAGTCGTTGAAAAAAAAAAAGTCTAAAAAAACTGATCAGCAGTGCATATGTATGTATAGAGAATAAGCAGATTTGTCATGTCTGCAGCCTGCTATAGCTCCCACCTAGAATAGCTTCCCCCGCGCTGTCTTGGTGGGAAGGAATTGCCCAAGCAAATCAAGATGTTTGTCTTGGGATGCACTAACAGCCTTTGACCTCCCGATATCCCCCAGGCAGTGAAAGCGAGCACAGAAGCCACTGAGCTGCTGCAGAATGTCCGGCAGGCCAAAGAGAGGTTGGAACGAGATCTGGAGCGCCTGCGAGGCAAAACCGATTCTAGTGACACTTTGAAGCGCCGCCTGAGAGAGACAGAGGTACCAGACTTAACCCACAATGTTAATCAAGCCAATTTATTAAATAATGCTTGTTTATTTGTTAAATTTTTTTTTTTTTTTTTTTTGGACCTTCCCAATGCAAGTTTCTTTGTATTTAGCCTTATATTGTCATGTTTCTTGTGTAAGCAGGAGGGTAGGAAGACCCTTGAGAACCAGGTAAAGAGGCTGGAAATGGTGGAGCGGCGGGAGAATAAGCTGAAGGATGACATTCAGACCAAATCCCAGCAGATCCAGCAGATGGCTGAAAAGATCCTGGTGAGAGGGCTACAGATAAGGCCTGCTAATACTCAGCGGCACCCCACCCCTAATTTCACCCTAGCGCCCACTCCCACTCATTCAGCCCTCTCCCATTTTATCCTCACCACTTGTCCGAGAACACACATGTACGCGCTACACACACTTCTGAGCCCTCACAAATGGCTACTAGTCATCTAGTCTTTCTACATTCCTAATTTCTAACATATAGACTACAACGTTTTAGGATGAACAGGCAGCGATACAATCGAATTGTGGATTTCCAGCTCTTCAATGCAAGTTCCTTAATTTCTTTTGTTGTTTTGTATTTGGTGTAAGAGTCGACTTATTAGAATAGTTTTCACTCTGTCAGTATATTGTGCCATCATCACCTCTGTAAGTCCGGGGTTTTAGGCTACTTAAATTTATCTTCTGGGTGGCAGCTTTTTGTTTTTGTATGTAGTACACAATGTTGTATTTTTTTCTATAATAAATCGTAGTATAATTTTGTTGTTATGATAGGTTTATCCAATTAAACTTGTGATGTCTCCAGGAACTGGAGGACCACCTTAGGGATGCCCAGTCCACTGCTCAGCGGATGGAAACCCAACTGGTCCAAAAAGAGAGGCTTTTTGAAGACAAGATTAAGGTGAGCCAGCTTCATATTTTCTAAACTGCTGAGGATATATTTTTAAATGTGTATATATATTATTGCTGTAGTCAATCTTAGTCATGACTGACATTAAATTGGTGTTGCTGTGGATGTTAGTCAGACCTGTCACATTTCTTACAGCAAAATTTGACACTACACTAAGTACTGTTTTCACACCAGGTTGTACACTTACAACTGTGTCATGAATGATTGCTTAATCATGTGGGAGATGATGAATTTGTCAAATCAAAACTGGCAAGTCTGATAGTTATTGGTTCTGACTGGTCAAGGTTCTGGAGGCCCAGATGAAGGAAGACCTGGCGGACAAGGAGAGCCTGGAGGCCAGGAGGGCGCAGCAAGAGGAGGAATCGAGGGAGAACTGTAAACTTATCAGCGAACAGAAAGCAGTAAGGCAACACAACAACCTTTTTAAAAATTATACCCACTTATGAATTCGCTTTTAAACTTTTCTAAAGTGGACAGAGAGCCTGATGTAAACCACCTAAGGGTAAGTTTGCAACATTAGAACAGATGCAGCATTTATGATTGTGTGATTTTTAAGTGATACTATGGATTTTCAATGTACTAAATGCATAAATCTCAATGGATGCAAGTTGTTTGTAAACATACATCATCTGAATTTGTTCTGACAAAATGATAGCGGGACTGAGTAATGTTTTTCCTTTGCTTCTTTACACTGTAGTTGGTTGTAGCTTTTCAAATGTATTGCGATGTGCAGTTTAAGAAGACAGATTAAATTGCAGTATGCTTCATGTTGTACTATAAAGCCTGTGCTTACATTCTAATCTGGTTAATGTGGTAGAATTGAAGCAGTTAAGAAGCTTTTAGAGGTAGTCATCTGACGTTGACAGTAGACAATTCAGGCAACACCATAATGGACACTAATAGGATTTTGCTGAAGTACAACATTCTGTTGCCTATACGAAATGTGCTGCTGAAATATGGGTGTCCCATGATTCTTAGTAGGATTTGGTTAGCAATCAAAGAGGAACATATCCTTGCATTTGAAATTATTTGTTGGGATGTGATTTACACCAGGTCATTGTACCGCTCTCTTCCTACAGACAATTAATGCAATGGATTCCAAGATGAAAAACCTGGAGCAGCGCATCGCTGAGCTGTCAGAGGCTAACAAGCTGGCCGCCAACAGCAGCATCTACACCCAGAAGAATATGTGAGTTAACTAGACCTTCTGCCCACACTTGGCTTTCATGAGAGCCCCCACGCACACTGACTCTGTGTCCTATTACTTCATTAGTGTGCACTTAAATCTTTGTGCACTGTGGCTGATCTGTTCCCCTGAGTGTAAACTGTGAATCATCTCTGAGGTTAAATGCAGGACATGCAGTTTAAACTAATCTTAACTTAGAAAAGTGCTTGCTTAGGTCATTTTTACATGTAAACATTATCGCCTTAATTTACAAGTTTTTGTTTACTAATATGAGTTAGTTACAATGCATCATTCAAAGAACAAAAGGGATTTATATAATATACAGTGGGTACGGAAAGTATTCAGACCCCTTTAAATTTTTCACTCTTTGTTTCATTGCAGCCATTTGCTAAAATCAAAAAAGTTCATTTTATTTCTCATTAATGTACACTCAGCACCCCATCTTGACAGAAAAAAACAGAAATGTAGAAATTTGTGCAAATTTATTAAAAAAGAAAAACCGAAATATCACATGGTCATAAGTATTCAGACCCTTTGCTGTGATACTCATATTTAACTCACATGCTGTCCATTTCTTCTGATCCTCCTTGAGATGGTTCTACTCCTTCATTGGAGTCCAGCTGTGTTTAATTAAACTGATTGGACTTGATTAGGAAAGGCACACACCTGTCTATATAAGACCTTACAGCTCACAGTGCATGTCAGAGCAAATGAGAATCATGAGGTCGAAGGAACTGTCCAAGGAGCTCAGAGACAGAATTGTGGCAAGGCACAGATCTGGCCAAGGTTACAAAATAATTTCTGCAGCACTCAAGGTTCCTAAGAGCACAGTGGCCTCCATAATCCTTAAATGGAAGAAGTTTGGGACGACCAGAACTCTTCCTAGACCTGGCCGTCCGGCTAAACTGAGCAATCGTGGGAGAAGAGCCTTGGTGAGAGAGGTAAAGAAGAACCCAAAGATCACTGTGGCTGAGCTCCAGAGATGCAGTAGGGAGATGGGAGAAAGTTCCACAAAGTCAACTATCACTGCAGCCCTCCACCAGTCGGGGCTTTATGGCAGAGTGGCCCGACGGAAGCCTCTCCTCAGTGCAAGACATATGAAAGCCCGCATAGAGTTTGCCAAAAAACACATGAAGGACTCCCAGACTATGAGAAATAAGATTCTCTGGTCTGATGAGACCAAGATTGAACTTTTTGGCGTTAATTCTAAGCGGTATGTGTGGAGAAAACCAGGCACTGCTCATCACCTGCCCAATACAATCCCAACAATGAAACATGGTGGTGGCAGCATCATGCTATGGGGGTGTTTTTCAGCTGCAGGGACAGGACGACCGGTTGCAATTGAAGGAAAGATGAATGCGGCCAAGTACAGAGATATCCTGGAAGAAAACCTCTTCCAGAGTGCTCTGGACCTCAGACTGGGCCGAAGGTTCACCTTCCAACAAGACAATGACCCTAAGCACACAGCTAAAATAACAAAGGAGTGGCTTCGGAACAACTCTGTGACCATTCTTGACTGGCCCAGCCAGAGCCCTGACCTAAACCCAATTGAGCATCTCTGGAGAGACCTGAAAATGGCTGTCCACCAACGTTCACCATCCAACCTGACGGAACTGGAGAGGATCTGCAAGGAAGAATGGCAGAGGATCCCCAAATCCAGGTGTGAAAAGCTTGTTGCATCATTCCCAAGAAGACTTATGGCTGTACTAGCTCAAAAGGGTGCTTCTACTCAATACTGAGCAAAGGGTCTGAATACTTATGACCATGTGATATTTCAGTTTTTCTTTTTTAATAAATTTGCACAAATTTCTACATTTCTGTTTTTTTCTGTCAAGATGGGGTGCTGAGTGTACATTAATGAGAAATAAAATGAACTTTTTTGATTTTAGCAAATGGCTGCAATGAAACAAAGAGTGAAAAATTTAAAGGGGTCTGAATACTTTCCGTACCCACTGCATAATTCATATATTTGATCAATTCTATGCAACTCCAGAAAGCTTTTTGAAAGATGACTGCCTCCCAACAGGCTATGACAGCTGCAGTACAATAACCGTCTGTCTGTTTATTTTATGTCAGGAAAGCCCAGGAAGAGATGATCTCAGAGCTCCGACAGCAAAAGTTTTATTTGGAGTCTCAGGCAGGCAAGCTCGAGGCCCAAAATGCCAAACTGGAGGAGCACCTGGAGAAGATGAGTCAGCAGGAGCAAACCAAGAGAACCCGGCTTTTGGAGCTGGAAAGCAGGTTGCGGGAGGTGAGGCAACAGGAGGCGGAGAGACAGTGCTAAATCTGTTAGCTCCAGATTAAGTAATTCACTTTAACCAGCACACATTTACATCATTACCATCCATAAAAGGGATTAAGGCAGTTGATCAGTAAGCAAGCTCAGATAGCTTTCAGATTTACAGCTAATTAAGTACAAGTTCATAATGGCACCATTTACAAAATAGCCAACAGCGGGCTTCCTTTATCATCTCTTGATCTATGCTGTTGCATTGGCTGACAACAGCTCGGAGAATAATGCTAAAAATGCTTTGATAAAGCATTAAACTCAAGTTGAGACTTTTTAAAAGTATATAATGTTTCTCCAACACTCCAAACTAGATGCAATCCAAAATCCATTATCCATTTGTGCATCCAGTGCAAACCTACTCTATAAAAAGAAGTTTTGACATAATTGAGGACCACGATGACCCCTTTCTCCCCGCCTGGTGAGCTGTCTGCCGATGTTCCCGGTGGACAGCCTGCTGACTGGATGTCATATCTCTACCTCCACATGTTCTTCCCCACTGAGACATTATACACAGATTGGCACTAATTGCTGGCCTCTCTGTGCCCCCCACTTACAAACACACATACACACACTGTCCTCTCACACACACAAATATGCACTTTCAATTGTAATCAGCTATTCCATCTCTGTAACAGTCAGAAATTTATGGAAAACCTAAATGCACCCTTGTGTATTTTTTTTCTGCATTTCTACATCAGCTCTTGTGTCCCTTGGCGTCCTCTAAGTAATCTCCTTTTGTCCTTTTTCTTACATTTGACTTGGATAATCTAAGATGAATTAAAATAAGATACTTTTTTCAGCTTTGTTTCATATGTATTGTCCTGCTCCCCTAAAACACCTACAATCTGGTACTCTAAACAGGTTCGATTATGCTGAAAAAGATATGCTGATTCACTATGATTTAGACACCCTAACACTGTCTCTCTTGTAGATGGGCCTGGAGCATGAAGAAGAGAAACTGGAGATCAAGAGACAGGTGTCAGAGTTGACCCTGTCTCTGCAGGAGCGCGAGTCCCAGATCAGCAGCCTGCAGGCTGCGCGACTTGCCCTGGAGAGTCAGCTGCAGCAGGCCAAGACTGAGCTGGAAGAGACCACCGCTGAGGCCGAGGAGGAGATCACCGCCCTCAGGGTAAGACTTACAAGTGCAAGCACAGATGTGTGCAATCAAAGTCGCTCACAGAAATGCAGGTGCGCGTACATTCAGTATATTTAGATTTAAGTCTGTATTATGAATGTGTAAGGACAGAAAATGTATGTTACATTTTACTATTTTAGATACTGCTGCCAGCAATTGCATCATTGCTCATTATCATATGGAGCAGTCAGAATTTATTGTATTTTCGCTCTTCATTCTTGATTATCTTGTTTCTCACAGAATCACAGAGATGACATTCAACGCAAGTTTGATGCCTTGAGAGACAGTTGTTCAGTAAGTGCTGCTATAGCCTTTTGTCTCTGCATTGTGCTGCTCAATCTAATGTGAAATTGTAGTCTATTGAGTTAAGCCTTTGGCAACAAAACACAGCTTGCTGTGAGATGGCATTCATCGACTTTAACTGAAACACTCCACCCCAGGATTGTTTTTACATTCATTTAGTAAAAGGTGTCATTACAGTTTTTGTGATTCATAATGCCACACATTACTCCAATTAGCGCTGGGAATTGGGCAGATTTTGTTAACATGGAGAACTTTTGACACGTATCAATTGTAATTTGTTTTTTTTTCTGCCTTTAAATTTCTACTTGAAAAGATTAATGTCAACACAGGCTTTTTAGCTTCCCTGTTAGTGCATTCATTCACTCTACAAAATTGAGCTCTTCCTAGTGACATCATCCTGTTAAGGCTGAAACAGTGCGTACATTTTTACACATTTACTGAGAAAATAAAGATGGACAGAATTAATTTATTATGTTCAGCAAAACATGTTGTTCAACTTGGAGATAAAATATCAAAGAATTCTTACTTGACATCTAACTGGCACAGCTCCTACTTGCATACAATTTGTTTGTCATTAGTGAGGCTGGCAATATTACTATCAATGTACACAATAAAGCCTAAGTTGCTGTAACATGCAACTAAGCTGTGCTATGACTTAAACAATTATCACAGTTATTCCGAATCAGCACCACCCCCGGATTTTGTGACCAGAACCTGAAAATATATTTTCACTCCCACGATCAAGGCTAACACCTCTGCCTGTTTGTGCTGCCACAGGTGATTACTGACCTGGAGGAACAGCTCACACAGCTGAGTCAGGAGAACGCCGAGCTGAACCGCCAGAACTTCTACCTGTCCAAACAGCTTGATGAAGCATCAGACGAGAGGGAGGATCAGCTGCAGCTCAGCCAGGAGGTGGACCACCTGAGGAGGGAGGTGGCCGACCGGGAGATGCACCTCAACAACCAGAAACAGGTAGAACATAAACAAATGAAAGGTGTTTGTTGCATTTAAAAAAAAAAATCTGAAATAATCCTATTCAAGGCCACAGTAATTTTGCAAATATATATTGTGTTGCCTCATAACACTTAGACCATGTGCTGTCAGTGAAAATTCAGAGACAACAATCACGTGGTATCACCAAAAGCTGTGAAAGATGTTCTCTTCAGTCTGTTCTTTCATTTATGCTGTCAGAACATTGAGACACTGAAGACCACATGCAGCATGTTGGAGGAGCAGGTGGTGGAGCTGGAGTCCCTAAACGACGAGCTGCTGGAGAAGGAGAGGCAGTGGGAGGCCTGGAGAGGGGCTCTGGAGGACGAGAAAAGCCAAGCCGAGAGGCGCACCAGGGACCTGCAGAGGCTGCTGGACAATGAGAAACAGAACAGGTAACACTCAAGCATCTCTAATTTACCTACATTTATAATACATAGAAAATGATTGTTGTATGTAATTTTTCTTTAAAAATCAAATGTTCCATCATTGTATAAATTGTTATTGTGTTGTTGAAAGGCTGCGTGCAGACCAGCGCAGCTCCGAGTCTCGCCAGGCAGTGGAACTGGCAGTCAAAGAGCATAAGGCTGAGATAGTGGCCTTACAGCAGGCTTTGAAGGAGCAGAGACTAAAGGCTGAAAGTCTGTCTGATACTGTGAGTCACTCTCCTATTATTTAACTTTAACCCAACAATCAGTCCTTCAAAATAAATGTCTGGCATTGCCACAGTCAACAAATTTAAGTTTCATTTCTGAAACAGAAGATCAATACTTTTTTTATGGCTGGTCTGTGTTACAAGTTAACATTCACTCACATGTTGTCGCAGCTCAATGATCTGGAGAAGAAGCACGCCATGCTGGAGATGAATGCCCGCAGCTTACAACAGAAACTTGAGACAGAGAGAGAACTGAAACAGAGGCTGATGGAAGAGGTAGAAAATGAAGTTCCACCAACCTACATACATACATACATGTATTTTTTTTTACAATTTAAGTTGCATGTTGTTCCCTGCAATTTGTAAACATAAAACCAACAGGACTTTTTATAGCCAATTGTTAAAAGAAATGAACATAAAACACATTCTGTTAATTGCCACTGTTTAAGACATCTGTTTGGGATACATCTCCACTAGTTAATTATATTTCTGACGACTTTGAAATGTGGCAGATTTTAAATCAGACATCCTTATTTAAATATTTGTGTGCTGGTGTCCCAACAGCAAGGGAAGCTCCAGCAGCAGATGGACCTGCAGAAGAGCCACATTTTCCGTTTGACCCAGGGCCTGCAGGATGCCCTGGACCAGACTGACATGCTCAAGACTGAGAGAACCGATCTGGAGTACCAGCTGGAGAATATACAGGTGCTCAATGCAATACCTCCGCAAGTAGACAAAATCGAGCTGTCTCCAGGGAGGGAGAGAGTCCTAGTTTGATATTAAAATAGTGTGACTGATGTTGGCAAGTAACAAGGTATCTCAGTGGGACTAAAAACATAGAGTAATCCTAATTCATGTATGCCCAAAGAGAATTATTTTTAAAGTTTTCTTCAGAGGTATTGCCTTCTCTGAGCTTCTGTTTTCCTTCCTGCAGGCTGTATATTCCCATGAGAAGGTGAAGATGGAGGGAACCATCTCCCAACAGACCAAACTCATTGACTTCCTACAGGCCAAAATGGATCAGCCCACCAAAAAGAAGAAGGTCTGGAAAAATACTTAATTATAACAATGCATAAGACATATTAGATTAATTATCAGCTTCAAAATAAAGATGTGTATATTCTGTATTGTTCACGTACTGTATAATATCAGTAATTCAGTGCTGTTTCCTCTCCCTACCAGGGTATATTTGGGCGGCGGCGGGAGGATGTAGGCACCACAACTAACGGGGCACTGACTCCACAGCCCCAGCCGGCAGTTCCCATGCAGTATAGCGACATGAAAATGGCTTTGGAGAAGGAGCGTTCAAGGTGCTCAGAGCTGGAAGAAGCTCTGCAGAAGATGAGGATAGAGCTGCGATCCCTCAGAGAAGAAGGTGGGGATAACACTCTTGCTGGACAAGATATAGCAGACTCTGTTATGTTTTGTACCTTAATAGCATCTGTTTTTGAGCAGAGTCCTGAAATGTCCTGGACCAAGATGGCAAATCCCTGTCAGCTGTCAAGGGATGTTGTCAGTAGCCAACTGGATTCTGATTCTCCTAAAGAAAAGGGAAAAAGGTTAAAATGCAACAGTCCTGTCATGAACACTTCAGTCGGTGTAAACAGATTTTTAAAATTCTTGTCTGCACTGAGTCAGAGACATGTTGTTTGACTTTGGTATACATATTTTTTTCCTCCAAATTCATACCGCCAAAAACTGAGGTCTCCCATCTGAGAAATTACAACCTCAGTCAGCTCAGGAAATCCTGATGTGTGATTCGTCCCTGATCTATTCCCAGACATCTTTTAAACAGAGTTACCATGGCAGCACCTCGCACCATTGCCGACACCTGTCAGGTCCTATGAGGCTCATTTCAGAATCTATTTGTTTTTTCGGTAATGGAGGGAAATATTTCCAGCTTAATAGCTCCTGATCTAATATTAGGTTGTTTTATTTGCTTCTGATGACACAGCGGCTCATTTCAAAGCCCAGGAACATGTGGCTCCTTCCACACCGGCTCAGGCTCGACATCAAATCCTCATGTCAGCCATTGTCAAATCTCCAGAACATCAACCCAACCCAAGCAGCCTGCTCAACCCCTCCACTCGCTGCAAAGAGACGTCTACACCCGAAGGTTAGTGTCTTACACACACACACACACACACACACACACACACACACACACACACACACACACACACACACACACACACACACACACACACACAGAGACTGAGACTGATAAACAAACACGCAGGTAAACTAAACGCAGCCTCCAGCCCGTCAGCCTTTAAACCATGGATTTCCTGTTATGAGACTGTATAGTTTTCCTCACAGGGACATTCAACCTTATGCTAACAAATGGACTCCCTAGTCACTTGTTTTGTTTCCGTGGTGTGTTTTATGTGTGTTCTTTTAATGGCCAATGTCACAAAGCAGGATTATGACTTGAAGTAAAGTTGGATAACTGTGCTCAGTACATGTTAAGCCGTAAAAGCAGTAACATGAACGAAGTAAATTTTTTTTTTTTAAAAAGCACTGTTTGGGGTTTCATCCACTGTCATCCAGCTACATTGTAATCCTGCTCGGGCCTGTCTCACAAAGTAAAGCAACAGTGGATTAGCTGCCAGGTAACATTGGTTTTAATCCAGGCTTTCCACTACCACAAAGATGAATGACATTTTTTTATGGAGTTGATCACCATGGAAACTGAACCTTTGCAGCATATATCATAGCTGCGGAGTGTATTCAGTGGAACACGTTCAAAAGTGTAAACAACTCATCACCTTGTAAGCTCTGTGGAAAAAGGATCCTACAATGACGAAAGTACTGCAGTGATATGGAAGTGAAAAGTTCCAAAGACCATCAGAAATTCCATGTATTCATAATGAAACAATTATCCTGACGAATTTGAACTTTCTTTGTGATTCAAGCACCTTACTGTCCACGTTCTTTTGCTTTCACTTAGCTATTGTTAGACTGCTCTCTCCTTTCTGTCTCTTTCCTCTTGCTCCTCACAGAAAAGAGGAGGGTCACATTTGAAAGTAAGTTAGCAGTCACCACAGTGTGTCTTCTCACACACGAGCTCATCTGCTGTACATGCATGCTGTACTGTGCATACACATGCTCATTATCATACTGTAACATCTGTCTTATTGTCTTTGTAACTCGACCAAAGACTTTTTTTTTCTTTTCTTTTTTAACTGGTCAAGTTTGACATGATGTCCTGGTCTCTTTTTTTCAGCATCATCCCCGGAGTCATGATTTATATAGCATATGGTAGAATAGGTAACATTTTAAAACATCCCATGCTCATTGGCATGCACAATCTGACACTAATTGAGTATTTGAAGATACTTGAGCATTCATTTATAACTAATACCTGTAATTGAAAAAAAATAAATTCATTATTCAAATTGCCCTATTCTGCTTTAAAAAACAGGATCTCGATCAATTGTTGCTGACTTCTAAGAGATTAAGCTTGTAACAAAATGTACCCCCGCCCTCCTCTACTTCCCTTTTTGCATTGTAGAGTTTGGTCGTCGTGTGAAGGAAAGAATGCACCACAACATCCCTCATCGTTTCACTATGGGCCTCAACATGAGGGCTGCCAAGTGTGCCGTCTGCCTGGACACTGTGCATTTTGGACGGCAGGCTGCCACTTGTCTAGGTCGGTATCCTGCACTGTAGCTGGCCAAATATTTCAGAGGACACATTATTGGAATATCCATATACATATATTACTGGAAATAGCTCTTGTAGCGCAGCCTTCACTTAAGTCTCCCTCAAATTGTGGAATCAGATTTGTCTTGTTTTGGCAATCATTAAAATCCTGTTTTGAAAATGCAAAAGTTCGATTTATTCTCAAACCAACAGTAGAGAAACATCAATAGAAATTAAGATAGCTTTTTGGATATTTTTATTGTAATAATGATAAAACTGAGCATATAAAGAAGTTTTTAATGAACCAAAATGAGCCTTTTTCTCTCTCTGTCTTCTTGTAGAGTGCAGCACCCTGTGCCACCCTAAATGCTCACCATGTCTTCCCGCCACCTGTGGTCTGCCAGCTGAGTATGCTACTCACTTTTCAGAGGCTCTGTGTCGAGAAAAGGCAAATTCACCTGCACTGCAGGTCAAAGAGGCCAGCGGGCATGTTCGCTTGGAAGGATGGATGAAGCAGCCAAGGTAACCAAGTCACTCCTTTCCTGCCATACAAATAATATGCATTATGTTATATACAGAGCATTGACACTACAGTGTGTGTGTTTCTATATTTGCTTAAATAGAAATAGTAAGCGTGGTCAGCAGGGCTGGGAGAGGAAATATGTTGTGCTCGATGGTACCAAAGTGTCCATCTATGATACGGAGCCCAGAGAAGGTCAGTGCTTACATTTATTTGATCACTGTATTTTAATTTATAATAGAAACCTACATTTTAAACTTAATAAAAAGAAATGCAAATTTGTCATTTTTAATGATAAATGCAGTGTGTTACCATGGAGATCAATGTTACAGAATCCAATAAAAATCTAGTTGTTTTTTCCTGCAGACTGTATAAAAGCTGAGGAGGAGTTTGAGCTCTGTCTGCCTGATGGAGAGGTGACTGTTCACGGGGCTGTTGGAGCCTCTGAGCTCATCAACACTGCCAAGTCAGGTACTGGATCAATACCAGCTAATCCTGCTGCACTCAGCCTATTCTCTCCCCAAATTTTAAATTGGATCCACCTGTCCCTTCTACACTTTTAATCCCAAAATACAACAAAATGTTGACAGTTCTGCTCAGCTGTGAAATTAAGCTGGTGTCCGAAGAGCCAGCTGATCCATCTTTTTGTGTGTACACAGACATCCCATATGTGTTGAAGCTGGAATCACATCCTCACACCACATGTTGGCCAGGCCAGTCCATCTACTTCATGGCTCCCAGCTTCCCTGACAAGCAGCGCTGGGTGGCGGTGCTGGAGTCTGTCGTGGCTGGTAGCCGTGGATCGAGAGACAAGGTGGATGCCGATGCTGTAAGTGTCATGGGTGTGAATGTTATATCGGTTTGTCTGTCCTTGTTTCAGGCAAATTTAAGCATACTTTAGTGTATCTGAGGTGTAGCAGAAGCTCTGTGTCTCCTTTATACAACAGAAGCTTGTTTTTTTTTAGGCCCATTTCTAATAATAACTACTTAATCCAAGGGTGGTTGTATTGTTTGGTGTGAAAATGGGTTAAAATATATTGAATGCCTCCATTAAACATCAGCCCAGTGCCTTCACTTCTTTTTCTCCCCCTCCCTCTTCTTTCTCTCTCTGCATGTTCTCAACGTCTACATCTTGTATTCATTTGTTGTCATTGTGATTATACTGTGCGTATGTATCTCCATTCAACTGGGTTGTGTGGATCATATTATAGGCAGGTGTTTCTAAAAGACAGAAGAACCTATCCCCTCTGGTTCAGGTACAGTAAGTAGCTGCACGAACGCTTGGGCTTCAGTCGCCCGACCGGCTGAGCATACAGTTGCTGTACAAATCTACACATACAACACTGATGCTCTTGGGTGCAGGTCAACACAGTCCTGGGGTCAGTTACTGAATATGGTTTGTGGGAATAGCTGCCATTGATAAAAAAAAAAAAAACAACAAAAAAAAAAAAACAGCTGCATTCACACAAACATAGATGCTGCATGGATGGGGATAGACTGCTGTGAACCTTTGACTTAGTGTCCTATGCTGTCATGCATGCTTCTGCAAAGGCCATGCACTGCTTGAGCCCCCTTCACTGAAACATGAGAGGCACGTACACACACACACACACACACACACACACCTCCGGCAACTTGAGCTTAACTTCAGCGTGCAGCCATCTGCTGTGGGTGCTCGTGTTTGTCACAGTTTTAGAAGAACGTTTTCATCTCCTACATTCTGTGCCAAATATGACCTTTGGAAATAATGCTGGATTATCCTTAAACTGTGTGTCAGTGTTTTCAATGCCTCTCATGTTATATTACCTTTTTTAAATGTGCATTTAAAAGTTCAATATGCAGGTGTTTTCTTGACAGCAACATGCTACATATGAACATCCCTATGTGATGGATAAATCTCTCTTTCCATAACCATGAGCAATAATACGTTGCTATAACAGCCTCCAATTTTCTTCAGAGGATATCTGCAGGTTTTTGCAAGCTAGCCGAATAGTTTTACTCCAATTTATCCACAAAAATGGGAGGTCAGGTTGATGTTTTGCTGATAAAGCCTCAGGGCCACATCTAATAGGAAAACAGCTCTGTGGTATTTACTGTAGCTTGATTGTGTTGACATGCACAATCATGGAACGTGCAAAGTTGCTTTCTATAATCCTCCTTTTACTGGGGCCAACAAAATTCTGCACGTAATCAGATTTAAAGATAGCTAACTCTAATCTTGCTCTCCACATCATAAAATGTGTTTTCTGGGCCTCAGATTCTCTGATGTTTGCAACATTAGTCAATAGGAGTTTGCAAGGCTCAGCCAGAAGTTCTATAATCCTGACAAGTTTGAACACTTGCGTTCTGCATTAAACGATATGTCCAGTGGGTTTAAAGTCATATAGCTCTCTCTCTATCTCTGTCTCTCCCTCTCCCTCACTCTCCCTCTCTCTCCCCCCGCCCTCTCCACTCCACATCTCGTAATTCTATTAATTTTCTGGCTGGATTTTCTCCAGTCTTCTCTCCTTCCCTCTGCAGCTGTCCCTCAGATTCAGGCGACCAGTTTCACTGCAGCCTTTTTCCTTTGCCTACTGTTGGCTCCTTTGCACCTCCAGATTCACTCAAATATGATACACACTTAACATTATGTTGCTGTGGGTCCCACTGAGAAGCTCTTTATTCCTTTCTTTTTTTTTTATAGTTCAGCCATTGGTCGGTACACAAATATGCCAATTTCCAAGCTCTAACCCTGAATCCATCATAATTCTGAATTTTCAGTGGCCTGTGATATGAATAGCAATAAGCAAGATTGGCTTTCTTTTAATAAACAAGCAGGCTTTTTGTATCAAAAATCCATCATAATTCTGAATTTTCAGTGGCCCGTGATGTGAATAGCAATAAGCAAGATTGGCTTTCTTTTAATAAACAAGCAGGCTTTTTGTATCGAATTATGTTCATACTTTGGTGTTGTTGAAAAATATCATACACCACCTGGCCTAACTTAAAAATCATGATTTATTTTGTCTTTGGATGTAAGATATCCATTGTCAGATTCAGACGTCCTAAGCTTACATATTTAACTGAATATAGATGGGTTTTGTAATTTGCTGTTTGTGAAGGCTTTCTGGCTCTCATCCTTGCTGGGTTAGCTTGTCTTGTTCTATAGTAACTGACTTGCAGGGAATCTTTTTAACCCACCTTCTTCCCCTGCTCCATTTCTCTCTCTGTCGGTTTCTTGTCCTGATAGAAACTTCTGGGCAATTCTCTGCTGAAGCTGGAGGGTGACGACCGTTTGGACATCAACTGTACTCTTCCTCTCACCGACCAGGTACCAGGATACAAACTTATATATTTATAAACAGAGAGTCGGGAACAGCGCCACCCTGCTGCGTGTTTCACTTATTAAGCTCTTATGATCTTCCTCGTCCTTTCCTTCAGATCGTCTTGGTCGGCTCTGAGGAGGGTTTGTACGCTCTGAACGTCATAAAGAACTCTTTGACCCACATCCCCGGCCTGACCTCGGTCTTCCAGATCCAGATCCTGAAAGAGCTTGATAAGCTGCTCATGATCACTGGTCAGTAAACGGAGACCATTTTAAGGGAATTATAAGTCATTTCATTTTCATTTTTTCCAACTCAGTAAAGTTTTAATTTTATTGCCACATAATGTTTGAACTCTACATCTACTCTGTTGCTGTGTTCCAAATGACATACTTCCCTTTGTACACTAACAAATAGTGCTCTTACATGTTGGGACTCTTACTTGTGTAATAGATGAATTTTGACAGCGTAGTATTGTCTGAAATCACACACTGCCGTTCTGCGCTGGCTGGAAATAACCTCAGCATGTGAACACCTGCTAAAATATCTGCAGCTTTAATTATTTTACCCAAAAATGAAGGTGTTTTTGTGCCCTCTGTTTAACACACTCAACAAACACACTGATTCTTCTGTGGATAATAAACACTTTTGTCCAGAGTTCAGGAACAGCTGCAGCTTCCTCAGATGCCTTAATTGGAAAATTCTTGACATATGTGCTCCCGCCCCCTTCCTCTGCGGAGCCAAGATGGCGACCGTTTAGGGTGAAAAGTGTCCAGAGTTTCACACTTCTTTTTTTGGAACGTGCTGATGCACTCAAAATATGAAATGTTAGTAGACAAATACGTCATTTGGAACATAGCATGCGTTTCCCTGTAATAAATAAGTATTCTAGACAAACAGCTGTTTATCCTTTTAAATTAAATAATCTTAAAACTGACATGTATAGTAACCTCGTAGGGTCAGGTATATATATTTTTGTCTTTTAGAAACTGTCACATGTACGTAATACTTATTGTGTCTAACTGCACTGAAGTAAACAGGAGATTGCTTGTATGTCTTATTATGCCTGGCATGTCTGATGTGTGATTCAGGGGAGGAGAGGGCTCTGTGTCTGGTGGAGATCAAGAAGGTGAAACAGTCTTTGTCCCAGTCCCATCTCCCAGCTCAGCCTGACCTCAACCCCTTCATCTTCGAGACAGTCAAAGGATGCCACCTCTTCTCCTCTGGAAAGGTGAGTCATGTTCTTGTTACTTACAGAGAACAAACTCCTTCTAGACTGTTATTCAGTCAGAGTTAATGAGCTGAACATCACAGTAATAGCGTTGCAGCGGGCTGTTTGATTGCAGATATTTACCGCTGTCCTGATTGTGGAGTTGTTCTTTCCTTACAGATTGATAATGGAACTTGTATCTGCGCCGCTATGCCCAACAAGATTACAATCCTGCGACTTAATGAAAGCCTCAACAAGTTCTGCATCAGAAAGGTGAATGAGTCTTAAAGGTGAACCACTAATAGATGATGTTATGAAGGAAAGGCAGTGCTTCTGTTCCAGTGTAGATGTTCTGCTTTGCTTCAGGGAGAGTTTGAAAAAGTGGCACCGCTGAACTGTTGTTTGTTTTTGCAGGAGATTGAGACATCAGAGCCCTGCAGCTGTATCCACTTCACCGGCTACAGCATTATTATCGGCACCAACAAGTTCTATGAGATCGAGATGAAGCAGTATGTGCTGGAAGGTAGCTCAAATTCTGTATATAGAATATTAATTTCTGACAACTAACGAAGCCTACACAAGTGGGATTCTGTCTCTGTGGGGTTTCAACAAGCAAACTGATACTGGTGATTTCTTTCCACAGAGTTCCTGGATAAAAACGATGTGACGCTCGCCTCGGCTGTCTTCGCCGCGTCCTCCCACAGCTTCCCCATCTCCATCATCCAGGTCACCACGGCTCCACAGAAGGATGAATACCTGCTCTGTTTCCATGGTTAGACATCCGTGTGACATTTGTGTGGACATATATGTACACTATGTAGTGTGTACAGCTGAGCACATGAACCAGTGGAGAAGCTGAAATGTAACCGCTTGTGTGAATCTGTATCCAAGGAATATTTTTTGTTGTTGAAAGAATGATTTCATTTGTGTTTACAAGTCAGTATTTTTGAATGATGAGTGACATTTTTCTTGCAGAGTTTGGCGTGTTTGTGGATGCATATGGCCGCAGGAGTAGAAGTGATGATATCAAATGGAGCCGTCTGCCTCTCTCATTTGGTTAGTGTAAACCGGCATCTTTTTACTGTCACTGTCAATGTTTCTTTTATTTTTTTGTCATCTAGTTGTCAACATTTAAAATTAAGTTGAGTGGTATTTTTGTGTTTCAGCTTATAGAGAGCCTTACCTGTTTGTGACCTACTTCAACTCTCTGGATGTTATTGAGATTCAGGGACACGCTGCTCTCGGGTAAGATTGTTGTTGTTTTTTTGTCCGAGTTTCTAAAGTGCTATTTACTGCCGTGGCTCAGGAGACAGCTTGAACAAATATCTTCCGTGTCGATCACTGCTGTCCTGTTCCTTCCAGGCCTCACTCGTACGCCCACCTGGATATCCCAAACCCACGCTACCTTGGCCCAGCCATCTCCTCTGGGGCCATCTACCTGGCCTCCTCCTACCAGAACAAACTTCGGGTCATTTGCTGCAAGGGCAACCTGGTCCAGAGCCAAGAAGGTGGAGGAGATCTCCAGCGCAACGGCTCTGGACGCAGGTGAGGGAACACAGACTATTTATTTATCCTGCTCACAATCCCCTTCTGGTTTTATAATTATTTTAGTGACATATTTGATCCACGAAGCACCCTGACTTTATTTTTATTTTTTATTTATTCCATGTCATAATTCATCTTTTTGGTTCTTAGTCAAACATGTCTGTAGCACTAAGTATCAAGAACAATCAAGTATTAAAAGCTTATTATCCTATATGATCAGTTTTAGACTATTTTATTGAGGCATTAATATATAGAGGATAAAAAATATCATTACTTCATTTATTAAAGGAGAATAAATTAGGTGAATAAGTTAGATTAAATGACCAGTTAGAGGAAAACGTGAAAATTTATTTTGTTAAATTGGGAAATAACTGTCGAGATAAAAGTAAAAGAAAGAAATATCATTTTATTTTTTCATTTCTAAGTTATTTGAGCATTTTACTTATTCATGAATTTATTCTATGTATTTTTTATGAGGGTTGGTCCTCTCTACTCAGGAGGCTGTATAGTGGCACACTGCACCCCTTTATTCTGTGCACACTGGTGTTGTTGTTGGGTCACTGGGCTGAGCTGGCACTGAAGGGAACAGGTTTGCATTCACAGGTGGTGATGGGTAAATTCAGGCCTTAATGTTTGTTCGTATTGTAAAACAGGAGTAACACCTTCATTTGATTTTTTTTTTTACAGGAGGAGGAGTTCATTTTTTATCTGTAATAAATCTTAGGAAATTTCTTTTCATTATTGTTTTGTTGATTAACATTTTTTTAAACAATGCCTCCTGTCAATTGTAGAAAAGAGATTGTTGAATAAAGAGTGACTTCCTCCTTTTATGTCCCGAGACTGGTCCATTACAATTTGAAGCTCAGTAACAACTGCGCTTTGCAAGCCCGTCAAAGCTTTGTTCTTCAGTTATTGTCATCAGCCGCTGACTCTGTTCTCATTTAGCAAACCAAATGGAGTTGATGGGTTCAATCTCTTCTAATTACTTATTGCTTATTAAATGAGCTGGATTATGAATCCATTATCCTCACCACATCATCTGAGCAAACTGACTCCCACAGTGCACAGCAAAGCCCGTGACCTGAGACACAAAAAAACATTTCCTTTGACCGACGCTCTGTTGCCCGTCTTTGTTTCCTCGGTTCCTTCCAACAGTCCTAACAAGCGTGGGCCTCCCTCCTACAATGAGCACATCTCTAAAAGGCTGGCAGGAAACCCTCTGGTCCACGGAGACCCCGGCACACCTCACCGCTACCGAGAGGCTCGCACAGAGTTTCGGCGGGACAAGTCTCCCAGCCGTCCACTGGAGAGAGAGAAGTCTCCCGGCAGGATGCTGGAGAGCCGGATAGGGGGGTCTCCTGGCAGGGCCATGGCCGATCCCCGGTTAGAGCACTCGCCGGGCAGGGCCATGGGGGACCCTCGCATGGACCGCTCCCCTGGCCGGATGATGGACGTCCGTAGGGAGAGGTCCCCTGGACGGTACGAAGAGCGACAAAGGCTTCATACTGGCTCTGGACGCACACCCATAAACCCTGTTAACAAGGTTTGTCAGTGATTTCTGCTGTTGTTTCTTAATCATTCTGCTGAATGCGCTGCAGTTACTACGAGATTACATGAAGGTAACAAAACATTTTAGGCATCTTCTGTAATCCCTGACGGTACATCTAGCACTTCTCAGCACACCTTTGTTTCTTAGTGACAACTTTTCGATGGTATCAAACTACATGGATTACCACAAAACTACTTTGTATTTAGTTCTAATAAGCAAACAGTGGCATGTTAACAGGTTAAACGAAGCTCTTCAGCCTCAAATAAATTGCTTGCTAAACACCAGCATTGTAGCACTGTTAGTACATGCAGGTTAAATAAACATAAATAACTGACAGTACCTTATGCTAGTAGCGTTAACCTGACTTCATGTCTTTATCCTGCAGGTGTGGGACCAATCGTCTGTTTGAGGGAGGGCAGAGCCACACACCCATCATGGACAGAGAAATTAATCTTCGGAAAGAGAAATGAAAGTAGCAGCGAACCAGTGAGAATGTCACCAACTCATGATGAAACACTGCCACACATCTAAACAGAAAAACACACAGAGGAAAGCACCTGCAGCCATCACAACACAGAGCGAGAACCAGAGAAACAAAGAGATGTCATTAGAATCAGGTTATTTCTTCAATGAAGGTAAAAACAAAATGCCATATAAACAACCTGAGCAGGGTTTTTTGCGACGTATCTGAGCATGTAGTCTCTGCTCCAAGTAGGAATTAGTAATTAGATTTGATTTCTTCTTATACAAAGAAAATCTGAGTTCTCAAGTTAAGGCCTGACTTGGTGGCGTTTAGCTTCAGTCAACGTCAGACAGTAGTGACGACAAAAGACAAGCACAGCCGTAGCAACTTTATCTTGCAAGTCATGCCTAAATATTCACAAACTTACAGTAAAACAAATGGCAGAGGTTGACTCTAAATACCAAGAAGACAGCTGGCTCCTCTCCACGCTCAGCTCTGTCCTCAGTAGCTACAGATCAGGGCAGGTGGGTAGCATCTAGTCGTACTTCTGGCTCCAGCCCTGCACCGACACGTCAGCACAATCACTATCAACTAACTACAATCACCTCCAGCTCTGTCCTCTGTCGAGACGTCGGTCAGAAACGCAGGCAGGATGTGGCAGGAGCACAAATAAATTATTAAAGATGAAATAAATGAACCCTCCCTGAACAACTCACCCTGTAGAACCACACACTAGATGATTGTCTGCCCTCAAACAGGTCGACACTAAAACTGCACTACCCACAATCCCCAGCAGCAATGGAGCAGGACCTTTCTAACCCTTCAGAACGCTATCTGACTGTAAATAGACAAGACATAATTTTATATATATTGAGAAGGAATTTCAAGGCTGGAGAAGCCGTGTCTATTTTTGTTAAAGAAAAAAAAGTGATAACGTGTCCTCTTGAATGTCCAATAAGTATTCTTTTAATATGTCCAAACGTCCTTTATCAAGTGAGTGATTGTATCTGGATCAAACTCGTGTATGCACTTCCATCTGTCAAAGGCAAAACCTCAGTGCTGAATTCCACGAGGGGAGGGGGGGAAAAAACGATCATGTTTGAAGCTTACAGCATAGTACTTGAGCATTTCTTTTTTTGTACAATGTCCCCTACTATTGTATATAACCCAAAATTGTTTAAGGTGAAGATGAAAATAATCTTTGTTTTTTTCCTGATTTGTAAACGGCATGGATATGTATATCTGAAATGAAACGGAGTGTTGTCTTCTGCTTCTGCCTCATTTGGGTTATATTTTTATTACACAATTTAACAGCGAAGCACGTGAATAATATCTCCTGTCTTTTAACTATTACCTATTTGCACAGTGAATTCATAAGACTCTATTTACTAAATCTCTTCCTTGTCTTGTATGAAGGCAGTCTTGGCAAGTTAAAACAATCCTTTTCAATTTGAAAATATGATAAAAATCCATTCAAATGTATTTGGTTCATTAAGCTACGATGATTTTATTTCTGTATCTCATAATTTGATCTATGGAAATACAATTCCTTTGTGGTTTTTAATCGTGATTTTTGAATGTAAGTAGATGAGTGGCCACTTTAACTTGCCAAGTGTGTCTGTCAATAGTCGGGCGCTTAAAGAGGGAGTTAAAACCTAACCAGGCTCTTCGTGCCTATACTCGTAGAATCTGGGGTTACAGTACATTAACCAACTTTTCTTCAACTCTGACTCAACCCTAGTTCTTTTTAGATATCAAAAATCTTCCTGAATGTATTAAAGCCAAGAATATAGAGCTGATTCATTGGTCTCAAATGTTCAGCAACAAGCACCGGATGCTACAAGAATGCACATGTTCTCAGCTGGTCTCTATAGGACTCTGTACAAAAGGGTTACCAATCTTTTCTTTTTTGTTTTATTTTCTTTTTATATTCTTTTTAATTTCTTTTTGCTTTCACATGATCCTGAATCATAATGCTGCAACGCTGGATATGATATTGATGTCTGCTAACAAATGTTTTATTAGCGTTCCCTGTAGAGATTTTGTCACAGAATATTAAATATTATAACCATTGTCTTTCACTTCTAATTTGCCTCTTCATTTTATGCTTGATTAGATATTAGAAATTGTAGAGAAAGAACTTAACGCTGCTTATTCTCTCTGTAAGGTCATATTTGAAGCCATCTATTCTCTTATCTTGTGCATGAAGACTGCCAGTGAAACGGCCATTTGTCCCCGTCCATTGTGTGGGAAGAGGTTGGTCTATTTATAGGTGATCCCAGCGCTCAGCCGATGTGACAATAATCTGCCATTCCTGTCCCGGTAGCTGCAGCGGCCGAGAGGAGCTGAAGGAGAAGAGTTTTTAACGGTGGCATCTGCCTCGTCAGTTAACAATAACTCGTCTGATACGGACCTCCCTGTCCGCACATGACACAATGACATGTGCTGTTGGTTTGTCCACAGCATTGTTTCTGACAGCAAGAGGACCGAGGCTTTCAGCGCCTCTCTATATAGATCACACACCTGTGGCGTCACCTCCTAACCTCGGCCCATTCTGCTCATTTTCACACACTGTCACTTTTCTTGACCTGGGAGCCCCAGAGTGATACTGGATGACTTGTTAATGGCACGGAGAGCCATCGCACATTGTAAGGATGTGTTCAGTGTCAGCAGTGGGACACTTCAGTATGTCGCACCTCCTGCTATTGACATTCAAGGAGCTTAGTTTCAACAAGCTCTTTAATGCTTGCACCAGTGTAGTCTGCTCCTTCCTTTCTCTGCCCACTGTATTTACTCTTGTTATCTAATTTATGAATTTAAAATCTGTGTTTTCCCTTCATGTTCATCTGTTTCATGGATGTGAAATAGAATAGATGTGAGGAAGATTTTTTTCATAAACAAAGTGGGTTAGGTCCAGTAGAGAAAGTTATTCCTTTCCATCAATATCAGCACGTGCATATATCTGTGTAAAATAAAAGAGGTCATGTCAATCAATGCATGCTGTACTGTAGAGCATGGCTTTCATCCCGAAAGCCAGCGGCAATGATGTGAAGAAGCATGTGTGTAAGGTTGGTGGTAACAATGTCCTGACAGGCCAGTTAAATGTGTGAATGATGAGTCAGCATTCACACTGTTGAGATCATGTTTCTCTTCATTACATGTCGATAATTTTCAAGCCCTCTCGTGCCTTTTTTCTTTTTTTTTATCAAGTGGAGATGAGAAATGGTTGTTGCACAGATCAGAATATCATCAGGAGTTGATTAAGTTGATTTTTGTGTGATTGTAGGTGAATGAAGCTCCAAGTTTGAATTGCTTTAATGCATAAGGAGACTTAATTTGGCTTAATTTTAGGTCTACAGCTTTGAAGGATCTGAAATTCTCAAATGGACTGAAAGATTTTACCCCATTAAATTAAAAAAAGACACTATTATCTTCTACATATAACCATAGCATAGTTCATTATTTTTTCCGCAGAATCTACAGACATGTTCATAGTTAAAAGTTCCCACACTTGTCTCTTATTGAATAGCATGGCAGGTAGCACCTTATTGGGTTGCTATATTCATGGGGTGTAATGTAAACCTGTGACTATATTTAAAGACAATTCATTTCACCTATTTGTTCACCAGTCACATGCACTGTTTTATTTCTAATTCATTAGTTGGATGCAGACTTGTCTTAACTTTACCAAATGTTACCTTACACTTTTAAAAACAATGCAGACTTAAAACATCCAGTTCAACTTGATTTACAAGAAGAAAACAATGAACTGTGGACGAACCAAACCAAACAGAGCAGATTTCATGCACTGCCTCTTGTGTTTGAATATTCATCACTTTCATTCACTGTCTATAGTTTGGACAGTGAAGACAACAGTCTGCAGATTAAGGGCAGTTTAAAGTGATTAAGCGCTTCAACCTTTAGTCTGCACTTGATATCCTCGACCAGTTATTCCACTCTCTTTGTCCAGCATCAATTATGACTACATGGGGAGAGTGGCTGTTACTGAGGGGTATGTGTTCATGAGTGTGTTTTGCGAGCATGCTATACTGTATGTGGTGTATGAAGCATCATTTACCTGTCACTTCCTAAAGAGGACATAGTTTATAAATATCCAGTGGAGCTGAGGGTTGGGGCTACAAAAGGACACCCACAATCTCCCCATTGTTCACTGGCATCATTGTTGGTCTGACCTCCCAGCTGCTCAGCCATGGTAAGTCAGTGTGTGTGTGCTCTTTGTTGGGGCAAGTAAGGACAGGTGTGGTTCTTTGGCTGTGAGGATGCTCCTTCTTTTTTTTTTAGAGACGAGCTTTTAATTTTTTTTTAATTTTTTTTATTTAATCTTTTTGGCTGCATATAATTTTTTTTTATTTTTTTATTTTTTTATTCTTAGCTTTTAAAACAGGAATGTTTGCATCTTCTGCAATGATTTAAGCGCCTTTGAACACCAAGTAAAAAAAACTCCATTGTAACTACCTTCATATGTATTAAAAATTCATTTCTAGCAGATTTTAATCCTCTGTACACACACCTGAATTGAACTTGTGCACTTGTGCTGCAGCCCAAAAGATATCTTCACTGTTTACAATGCATTTTCTCTTATTAAGCCATTTCATCTCTTGTATTTATGCTATGTGACACGTTGCTTAACCTTAACTAGCGTTCAGTTTCTGTTTCATCTCTTCCTCCTTTCTTCAAAAGGCCCCCAAGAAAGCCAAGAAGAGGACAGCAGATGGAGCCAACTCCAACGTGTTCTCCATGTTTGAGCAGGCTCAGATCCAGGAATTCAAAGAGGTGAAAGCTGCTAAACCAATTTATATTCCACTGATTTTCATTTGGCACAGAATGACATGGAAATTGTGGAAATGATGGATGAATATGCAAGTTAAAGCACCATGTCGAGGATTATGATCCAAGTGTTTTTGCATTAAAGAAATAAAAAAAACACACACAAAGGTCTCCCAGCTTCCCCTCTAGGTCTTTCCATTTCCATTGTTCATCGCTGTAGTATGCCCACCTGTCTATTTTTCTGTCGCTGGCTTGACAGCAGCGAGGCTTTGTGGTATGTTGGAATGAGGGTCAGCAGTGCCCAGACATCCAGACTGTCATCAGTGATTAGGCTGCAGATGAACTGCTGGGCATACCCTGGATGCCACACTGAAACCGAGGGGGCTTGCATGTTATAAATACTTAACATCCATAAAGATGGCACAATATTCAAGCAGAGAAAGAGAATTTGAAAATGAATATCGAGAACATGTGGCTGCAAAGCAGTTTCCTGCGATCCCGTTGTAACGTGAAGAGACTCATTTATGTTTTTCCTGTGCTCTGATCTCAGGCCTTCACTATCATGGACCAGAACAGAGATGGCTTCATCGACAAAAATGATCTGAGGGACACTTTTGCTGCTCTTGGTGTGTTCACACCACCCATATTCAGTCTCGCAAGATGTTGTGTTTTATTGCCTTAAGTGTGGTGACCATACACAACAGCTCAATCTGCTTGTACCGTGTGTTCATCTTGAATATTTGTTGCCGCAGGACGTCTGAATGTGAAACAGGAAGAGATTGACGAGATGCTCAAAGAGGCTGCCGGGCCGATCAACTTTACTGTCTTCCTCACCATGTTTGGCGAGAAGCTGAAAGGTAAGATACACATGGCTGAAGGTGCCAATTTAACCATTAAAACTACATCTGAGTCATGTAAACAAAGCTTCAATGTAAATGTGTTTAAAGCAGTTTAATGGCTGTTTTAATGTGTACAGGTGCTGATCCAGAGGAGACCATCCTCAACGCCTTTAAAGTCTTTGACCCCGAGGGGAAGGGTGTGCTGAGGAAGGACCAGTAAGTGTTGTCAGGGCTACTTGAGCTTCACAATTTAGGACTCAGTCTGACTGCTGTCATTTATCCCAACAGTTTCCTCTCAGTGTGAACTCGGGTCTCGTCGATCTCTTACAGTGTTTTTTCCCGTTTTGTTTTTTTTGTTTTTTTTCTCTCCCCCTCTCCAGTGTGACACAGATGTTAACAACACAAGCCGACCGATTCACAGCTGAGGAGGTACATTGTAGTCTTTTACTCTAATTATTATCATTATAGCAGATTGCTGTGCGAGCTTGTGAATGAGTCCCCCAAAAAATTGAGGCATGAACGTCATCATGACCATGCACGACCACGTCAGACACATTTTCATGAAAAAACAAACAACCTCACAAATAATAAATCGGTGAATCATCACACCCTTTTTATGCACCCTGAATGATGTGTTGTGTTCGTGTGGGGCACAACATCTGATGACTGGTTGTATAATCTGCCTTTTTGTTGGTTAGATGGAGCAGATGTTTGCTGCCTTCCCCCCAGATGTGGCTGGAAACCTGGACTACAACAACCTGGTTCATATCATTACTCACGGAGAGGAGAAGGACCAGGAGTAAAGCTTTTTGAACGGTGTTCATTTAATGACCATAGGGAGAATCCCGACAAAGTGTTTCCAAGCCCCAGAAATGGACATCTGACAACATCAGCATACAGACCTTTACGGTCTTTCTCTCTTTCTACTTCATCCACTCTATATTCCCACCTTCACCTCAGACTGATTCAATTATTTTTCCTTATCATTTTGTACACTGAAATACACTTGCCTATATTTGTCATATCCACTTGTTCAATCTATAAATGTCAGTCTAATAATAAAAGTTTTTGAAGACAGCTAACAGTGTTCATTCTGATTTTTTAAAGGTTTTATAACCTGAGGAGACCGAAAATATTGAACTCAGAAGTACCTACATTGATTGGTGCTCTCATGTTTACAGGATTACTGCTCAAATAAATGACTACGCTAGATACTCTTTTAGCTCCATGTTAGGTAGTGAATGTGTGTAGTTGAGAGTAGTGGTGTGAGGTTGGTGACCCTCTGAAATCCCTGAGTGCAATCCACTCTGTGTGTGTGTGTGTGTGTGTGTGTGTGTGTGTGTGTGTGTATTGTGCACATGAAAATGTTTGGCTACTGAAACAGAAGGCTTTAGTGAAACAAAGCCCTGTTGTTATTTTAGTGCTGTGCTGATGTGAGGAGGGTAACACTATACTGAGGAGGCTCACAAAAGGATGCCACCAAGTGATCCTCACCAACTCCACCTGCCAGACCTTGGTAGGGTGAAAATCCCTGTTTGTTCCAGCTGGAGAGTCCAGGGCAGGGGGCAGGGGGCAGAGGGCAGAGGGCTTAGTTTGCCAGCATCTCGCCAGACGTGTATTGTCTCCTGTAGAGGAGACAGGTACGAGGGGAGTGTCGGAATCAACGGCTCATATCATGTGTTGTGTTTTGACTGAACAGACTGTGGCCACTGAGGGAGGGGAACCTCGGCACTGCATTCGTCATTCAGCCTTCAAATGTACCTGCAATAGTAACAACAAAATGAAATCACAACATATAATAAGAAACAAATCATTTGTAGGGACAAACTTGGCAGGGCTTTGTCTGCAGTTCCTCCATATTATGACAGTTGTGTAGGTCTTTGTTTTGGTTTAACCAAATATAATACTGCACGTCTGACAAAGTTGGTAACCAGCTGCTGAAA
Source organism: Embiotoca jacksoni (assembly GCF_022577435.1). Classification (NCBI taxonomy): domain Eukaryota; kingdom Metazoa; phylum Chordata; class Actinopteri; family Embiotocidae; genus Embiotoca; species Embiotoca jacksoni. The sequence continues at coordinate 6,678,422 of NW_027185229.1, read as the reverse complement.
ATACTGCAACAATTAGAGACTAAAAAGACAATTATTTCCTTCTGGGAGTGCGTGGAGTTCAAAACAGAGCTAAATAAACAGTAACCACTGAACTTGCATTCATCAGGTGACCAGAAAAATGACCCAAATCTAATCTGTCAGTCTGCTGGATGTGTACACTGTTTTGATCCAAGAAGGTTGTACAGTGACAACATGGCAGATGTGGTGTTTTCAGCTTGTCATGGAGTTTCCTTTCACCCAAGTGGGCAAAAAAACAATTTATACATTTGATATTTATGCTGAAATCATTTTTTTAAACTTTTTTTTATTTTTTTTTTTTATTTTTTTTTTATGTTTTTGCCTTTATTTGCCCACATAGGCAGGAAAAGTAGGAAAAGAAAGTGAGGCAGTAACGCAAGTACAACAACAGAATCTGCACCCTAACTGGGTTTCCATGGTGTTTTTATCATCAATGTAAAAAGTTTTCTGAATTCAAAACATACTGCAGTGTGTGCAACAAGCAGTAAATAACCAGAGTGAGATCCTGGAATATGTTGTTTACCATCACAAGTTTCTTTAGTTTTTTTTATTCGATTTTAGACAACATTACAAGATTAGTCCATAAAAAATGAGGCAGAGACAATGACAGCTTCTTGCATTATCTTTTCTAAATGGCCACTGATGGCAGGCTTCAGCTGATCTACAGTCCTCTGAACCACAATGCACTGCATTCCCACTTCCCAGAGAGTCGGCTGTATTTCTCAACTCAGACTGCAGCACAGAAAGAAAAAGAAAGATAATGTATATTGATCTAATTTGAAAGGAGCAATGTCCCTTTTATCTTTACAGTATATAGTGTGTAAATGTAAAAACATAAATATATCTTGAACAAAGCTACCTTTTAAAGAGACGTCACTATAACTGGGATTTACAGAACATTAATAAACAACATGTCTTCACTGTCGACTAAAAATTAGTGTCAGTCATGTTCTGAACTTAATGTGATTAAATTCAATTATGAGAAACGGTCTGTTAAATTTAGTTCTTAAAACTGCACCGTCTGCCTTTTGGCTGCAGCAGGTGAGCAACATCCTTACAGTAGTGCATGTTGCTGCGCAGAAACTCACCCAAGTATTGTTTATTAGAAGACATTAAAATAATTATCCTACAATATGATGCCACTCATAGTTGGGTCTTTGAGTAAATGTTAAAACTTGAAGAAAATTACAGACAACCTTTTAAGACAGTGAAATGGGGCCTACCTAAGTTTAAGAATAAAGGTTTTAATTTGACCTTTGGCCTTTTTCATTGAATGTAAATTGTTAGTTTTGTATATAATGATTATATACGAAGTTTTGTCATCAACATTTCTGAGAATAGTGACTAACCTGCCAAACATGGAGAGAAATCCTAAAATAAAGAATTTTCACGTGGAGGAGAAATATTATCATAGACTATCTGCAATAACTTCAAGTCTCCAACAAATCTCTGATTCAAACATTAATCTATGAAATGACTTGGAATATTTATTGTTTTAGTGCTGGGTTCATAAAAATAACAATATTGATTGGCCTAATGTTTAATCTGCTAGTTGCAGCGCTTGCTTGTTTCAGCTCATTTGTCAGAATATCGACATCGACCACTTAGATGTTTCAGAGTAATTTTATTAAAATGATGTTGAAATGCTACAAGACAAAGACACATTCTCACCGGCCAAAATAAAAAAAATCATGTTGGAACTGAAAGCAAAAATCAAACCAAGCGATTCTGAAATATACACATGCTAAAATAAAACTGACAAATGTTTTATCTTTAATTTTCCTCACTAAAACTAAACTAAACCATTAAAATTGAAATGCTGTTGAGTGGTGACTCTGACTTCATCTGGACATCTGTAAAACGTTGTACACGAACCCCCTCTAGTGGCCAGAGAACAAAATGAAAGATGAAATAAACCAAATGGGCACCAAAATGTGGCTCCATAAAATGCCCTTATGAAAAATAAAATTTCTAGGCCTGATAAATCTTAACTTACAACTAACTACTCAAAAACAAACCTTAGAATAATCATACAGACATAGAACTATGATATTAATAATGTAAATCTTGTTGAGATTACATAAAATGTATAAAAAAAAAAACATTAATTTCACTACTAAACATCCCACTCTGCAATTCCCTGCAGAAATATTACATGAACATTACTCCAATCATTTCTCAGAGGAAGCATTTTACAGTGTGCTGAGGGTGCAATTAACGCTCTCTCGAAGAGCTTCATATTGAGATTTAATACAGTACTAAGTGGCATTTAGTCATTTTCCACCGTTCAGGAGTAATGGATGACTTTTTCTGTTAGAACTGTGGATTTGTGCTGAAAAAACAGACACTGTTCAAAGAAGGCAGATTTTAGCTGTGTGGGAAATGGGTTAAAAGAATATGGTCTGCTCATTCAGTGTGACTGTAGTATCTGCATTTCCATCTTTTCTACTTTTCTTTTTTTTACTTTTATAAGAGTAAAATGACTTTACCATTTATACTTCATAAAAACAACCTACACAACACTTTTTTTTTTACATATTTACCAGGAAGTAAACGGTAAAAAACACAGAGGCTCAAACCATGATGCTTACCTACAAAAACAATAACTGTAAACAACAGACACAACAAGGTGTTATGCACAAAAAAAAACCCAGTAAAAGTTACAAATGGTTAACTAAGCCCTCCAGAACTTTTCTTCTCATTTCCCAAATTTAGGGATTCAGTTTTCTGATGTTTCTTCTTTTACAAAAAGCCAAAGAGCTCAGTAAGGGTGGATGCGCATTTCTCCTTATGACCTTAAAGCTTCCTGTTGCTCTCTACAAAATACACTGCATTTTTATTCTTTTCACCACAAACATAAAAGATAACTTCCTGTTTCTTGACTTGTTGATTTAAAATATTTAGAAATATTTTAATACAAAATTCTTGACATCATTTGGGTTAAAGGTTAAAAGTGTATGTACGAGCACATTTAGAGTACAGGTGCAACGCCGTCCTGCAAAGTTATAACAGCATTTCACCAGCAGATGACGTTAAACTGACAAACCTTTCCCATAGGCTTCTCCCCACACGTCACCTCCTCCACTGTCTCAGTGCATGAGCAGCTCCTCCTCCATCCAAAATGAAGAACCTGACCAACTTTCCCCACAAGAAAATCCTGTCTGCTCCTCTCCCCAAGTCCTGCTTCTCTTCAAAATCTGACCCCACCATCCTCTGCAGCTGCTCCTACAGAATATGTACCTTCTCTATAGGCTCCCTCTGGAAGCAGCTGGACTCTGAAGCGTCCTTCCTTCTGTGAGCTGACTTGGCTGACCTAGTTTTTTTTTTTCTCTCCCCTTGAAGTGTGAGGTCAAGGATCTCCCGGTGCACGGTCTCTCTCTCTCTCTCTCTCTCTCTCTCTCTTGTTCCCAGGCCATGAGGTTAATCTTCACCTCCTTAGTGATCACATCCATGTGCTGAGCTCAAGTCTTCCTCTCCTCCACCTCGTCACTTGGTTTTTGTACAAGACCTGGCTCTTCATCTCGTCTCCTTCTCTCAGACCTCACCCCTCTGTTAGGAGGGGATGGTGCTCATGACTCTTTTCCCCAGCAGAAACAGTTTGTATCGTAAAGAGATGAGTAAAGAGTTGTATCTTACTTATTTAATCAATGTTCAGACTAATAATACAAATGTCTTCGGCCCATTTAATAGCACTTTTCAAGGTCTTGGGTGTTTCATAGGTTGTAAATGTTAACTGTTTAATACAATGCCAATGTATTTAAAGTGTAAACTGTATCTGCTTGCTGTCTGCTGGAGCTGCAGATAGCCTATCAGGGTGCCATATCTCACATATTTCTCTGTTATGTCTATGTTGTTGAACTCATATTTTAACTGATTTTCTAAATGCAAATTTAACTGAACTGAACAGCACATACAAAGAATAATGTTCATCAGTTGTTAGACTCCTGATGAATCTGTGCAAACAGAACTTGTAAGTTTTTATTGAACATAATGTGAACTGTGTTAAATGATCTTTGATTAAACAGAAGTAGCTGTGATAAGATAGATAGGCGATAGAAGATACGACTTCAGAGACACAATCAGGCAAAGTGGGAGGGAGAAACTGATTAAATTAAATTAAAAAAGAAATTTGAAAAAAAATTGAAAAGCCACATACAGTACAAACCTTGAATGTCTATCCTACATAAAAACCAATACCTTAGACAATATACAAGTCGACAAACAACTGGTGCAGCTTGGAAACCATTAAGGATAAGGCATGGTAGATCAATTGTAAAATATATAAATATATATATTTATAGTAACAGTCTTATTATTGTAAGTAAACATCCTACTACTTCGATGTACCCTGTAGGATGGAGTAGTGATGGGAATTCTCCATCAGTGCAGCCTCTCTTCCTCTTCAGTTCCACTTTCTGCCGGTGGATGTCACTGGTCCCTGTGTGTTGTGGCTGGTGGGCTGGCAGGGGGGCTGGATGTGAACTGCTGGAGACTCCTGTGGGGGCAGCTGGGTTTGTTTCTGAGTGTGTTTAAGACTCGTCGAGCAGCAGGGCGACTTGAAAACTTCGCTGCGTTCAGCGCGGAAGACCTGCGAGCGCAGATCTGGCATTAGGAGCGGATTCGGCCGCTTTGCAGTCCAGCTGTGACCGTCAGAGAGAAGGACCGGTCCCGGTTCTCGGCATTGGAACCATTTCCGGCCAACATGGATGATTTAGGTAAGTTCGCTGGCCGTGAACGCAACATTAAAGCAGCGCGTGCGGAGAGTGTGTCGCTAGCGTGAACACACAATGCTAACGCCGGAGGTGCCTCCAACCAAAAGAAGGGTTTTACAGTTAGTGTGTTTGAGTCGGCAGTGTTTGGGTTCGCAGGTGGGTTTAAGTTAACCAGGTTCAGCTGAGAGCAGCGCGAGGTTAAATGGACAGAAAGGCCCCGCGTGCTCCTGACACGAGGAGGCATTTAATTTTTGTCTTTATTAGCTGGTATTTGTAACGTGGACACAAACACAGCCAGCTGCTCGGTGCGTGGACAGTGTTTTAGACGAGTTAAATCCCCTCTACATCACTTAATCAGCCGCGTTAGACTCGTGCAGAGCTCGCGGAACTTTTTCAAGCTCAGACCTGCCAGAAATGAGAAAATCACCCCTCTGATCATTTGACATTTGAGGAGACGGTGACCTGTCGAGCCCCTCCTGGTGTATGTCAGCGTTACATAACTGCCCCTGCTGCAGGTGAGATTAGTAGCGGTGGCTTTAGTGAAACCTCTCGTGACAACAATCATTAAAGGGAGTTTGTTTTATCAGGACCTCTGTAGTGCTTTTAAAACAACAATTTCTCTGCCACAGGCTTGATTCCTGTTACATCTCTGCTGTATTGTGCTCTCACATACGGATCCAGGAGAGCTGTGTTGCTCTGCCTGCTGCGATGAAGGTTTTCTCGGTGAATTACGGCTGGTGCACTTTGTGACAGCAGGAAATGTAAAGCCGTGGGGCAGGTTGTGGTGGCAGGGAGAGGTTGTGTAGAGCTCAGCATATCCTGGTTCTCCAGTTTCGCTTTGTGAAAGTTCGTTTGACTTGGATGTTAAAAATTCTTGCCATGAGCCAAACAATCTTCTCCTTGCTTTTCATGTTGTGGTTATTATGAGATCATTGCTCACCTTGTGGGATTTTTTTTTTTAATAGTGTAGAATAATTCAAACTAGAGCCTGACTGATTCTGGCTTTTTGGGGTTGATTTCGATTAAATGAATACAAAAAAATTCTGGCAATTACCCTAATTATTGGCTGACATTCTTTATATAAACACCTTTTTTTTTTAAACAGTGATCCTCAAATGTGGCTGTCAAACACTGAAGCAGATTAAATTACAGTTCAACAAAAAAAATGTTTTCCCCCAAAATGACATCAGTACATTAAAACCATGGACTGCTTATATAATTGGATGTAGCTTCTGGGTCTGAAAAGAGAAGCTTTAGCAGAAGTGTAATACCACTTAGGGCCACTAGGGGCTGGCCCCCAAAATACCTCTGGCTTCATAAGACGCTCATTCAGAAGATGTCAACTTCTCTCAAAAAATACAAAGCCTGTGTCATTAGCTCAATCTTTTTAATCGGTGTTCTGGTGCTCTTAATGGAAAAAAAAACTCCCATCAATAATTTGATGTTCGCAGTAAACCTTAAAGAGAGGTATGTTTTGGGGCATGACTTGTTTGATTGACACGCCTTGGGTGCAGTCAGGTTACCGTTATACATAGGTGGCTGTAGTGTCCTCGGGCTCTCCGTCAGATTAATCCTTCACTCCTCTGTGGCTCCACCCTCTCGTCCAAATTATGCTCACTTCTGGCTTTAAAAAAAAATAAAGATGGGGCTGAATTGTCAAACAAAACCTCAGTTCACAAACCAGTGGGTGACGTCATGGTGCGTTGCCACTTGATTGACGCAGTAAACTTCACTGGGGGTTTAATAATTAGACCAAAAAGAACACAGAATCCCCTCAAAAAACACAAGTTTTCATATCCAGGTTTATCGCGCAGCTCATTCATCAATACAGAGAGAGCCTGATATTGGCTGAGCTGGCTCTAATTAAAAAAAACAATCATGCAAACCCCTCTCAGAGATACACAAATGTGCAGCGCAATTATAAACCGACAGGAAACTCTGAAGTAATGCAGCTTGCACACAGCGCTGCAGAATCAGCATCAGTGTTTTTATGAGCGTTTTTTTTCTTTTCCCCCCAGCGACTGTAAGGTTAAGTTTAGCAGGACATCAGTGAAATGCATTGAAGGAGTCGAGTTCATTGGGTGCTAAAAAAAACCCACCAGAATGCACTGGTGAAGTCAAAGATCATAAATGTCTTCCAAAAGCCATCCATAAAGTATTACCCCCCCCCCCCCCCCCCCACACACACACACACACCTCCCTCCTCTCTCTGTGCAGGTGGACTTGTCATAAAACAATAAACTGATTTTTATTGATTACATTTCAAAAAGTGATGCAAAAAAATACACTTTTCTAGCTTTTCGCCATCCTTAAGAACACCTGGATGTAACTATTCAGGGCCCAAAACCCAGTTCTGTGGTTGAGGTCATGGCGGTGGGAGTGTACCGAGAATATTGGTCACTCTATATCCAGTCAATATTTATGGATACCTTCTTGGCTTACACGGGTGAAGGGCTTTCCTTAAAGTAGCTGCTTAAAAAAGGAGCGTTACACAACCCAGTGTAATTACCGTATCACAGGGCTGTAAATTCTGTCATTGTTTGAGTGGAGACGTGTGAAAATATGGCACAAAAAAAAAAAGAGAAATGTAGACGCCAGACGTGCTCTGTCATCAGGAAGAGTGTAGCGCTAGCCTCGTCGGGAGATTTGACCTCCACGTGTTTATGAAAATGAGATTTGTTGAAAGTTTTTTAAATGGTTCAGATTCGGTGGGGGATCTAACGAAGCACCACCAGTGGAGTTGAAGTGAGGGGATCCGTCCGTCTATCTCAGACCCCAGAGAAGACAAGGAAACCTGCAGGTATTTTTAGCAGAGGAGAGTTAGTTTTCTCAAGTGCTGAGCCAGCAGCGCCGAGAAACCTTTCACCAACCAGGGGACATCTTTTTTTTTTTTTTTTTCTCTCTCTTTTCCTCAATTTTGTTCCTTTGCAACGGTCTCTCCGGTTCCCATATCATCGCAGCACAATGCACATGAAAGCGGTGATCCTGACAGGCAAGATCTCTTTCACCTTTAAAAGCCTTTTTTCTTGTGATCCGGACTTTGTTGTGCTTCCTCTCAGTGCTGGCCATGAGAGCAGAGTAGTGCTAATCTCAGGCAGGGAGTCGGGTGGATCAGGCCCACATGCAGGGATTGGGCCTCAGCCAAAATGTGTCCTCCTTAAACACTGCACTGCCCCACCCTCTCTCTTCCCACTCCCCACCATTCCTGTGGTGAACCACATAGGAAACTGCAGGCTGCAATCTATTGACAGTTTAAAGCTGGCTGAGTTTGCAGGAGAGAAGATTAGCCTTGTAGGAAGATTTGAATCAAGGCAGATCATAAAGCATGATCGCTAGCAATTATCAGCTTCCTCCTTTTTTCACCCAAGCTTTTGTTTTCTTATTAGGGCCCAAGCATCGGTGTGAAAGCCCTATTGTATTTCGTGAAAATGTTCTCGTTCTTCTCTTTCTTCTTCTCCTCACGTAAAGTGATTTGCCTTTTTGGAAGCTTTATATTAAAAAACTCATGAAAATGGATACACATATGTCTCTCGGCGAAAAATTCCGTATTCTAGTGGAGTCGAGAATGGGCTCGAGAGTGCCCCCTAAAGAGATGCCCCGGCGGCCACATTTACCTAAATTCAATTTAATTAAATTAAATTAAATACACATGTATCACACCTGGACGCACGAAAAAGTTACATTGCACTGTTACGTCAACTCGACAGGAAGTCCACCATTTTGAATTTAGTTGCCATTTTGGGCGATTCATACACGTTGTACTTTGTCGAACTCCTCCGAGGAATTTTGTCTGACCGACTTGAATTTAGGTTCTATGGATAGAAAACATGTTTGGGATTAAAAGTTGTATAAATAATTTGTTTTCATCGATGTGTGTGCCCGTAGCGTGGCGGCCATTTTGAGCATCTCGCCATGAAACTACGAGTTGCTTTAAATCTTATGTACATGGACTGACCTTCTCCAAACATCACAGGTATGAATAACAGCCTGAAGACCCCTGCGTGGTAATATTCGCTCATAGTCAGAGCGCCCCCTGTTGGCCACTGGAAATTACACTTTTCATACTTTCACATTCTACGTCGAGCTGGTTGATCCCATGAACGTAAAATCGGGTCACAATAACCTAAACATGTAGTTGATGATATATTGAGACATTCGTTCGACTTTGTCAGTGGGCGTCGCCGTGACAATGCGGCAAAGTGTGATGTCTCGCCGTGACACAGGAAGTTGATGTTTCAGGTCAATGGATGTTTGAAACCTCACGAAACGTGTCACATACATCCGGCGTGGTGAGACGATACATGTGATATGTGTTTTGCGAGTGGGCGTGGCCAAACAGCTCGCACGCCATGACACAGGAAGTTGATGTTTAAGGTCAAGGGATGCTTGAAACCTCACAAAACGTGTGACATACATCCGGCGTGGTGATACATCTGAAATGTGTTTTGCGAGTGGGCGTGGCCAAACGGATCGCCAGCGCCCCCTGCTGGAGACAGGAAACAAGACAAAAATAGCAACTTTAAGTGGGTATACGCGGTCCCTCGCGCACTGCACGTCGGGGAGACGGCTTCGGGGAGACAGCTTCAGGGGGACGGCTTCGGGGAGGCGGCACGCCGGAGTGCGAGGGCCTGTACATCACTGCTTGCAGTTTTAATGTTATATTTGTATTGTTTGCGTCTCCTTTTATTTGTGCTGTCTTTGCAGTAAAGGTTCTGTTTCGTGTTCTGAGGCAAACTTTCACTGACCTCCCCTCCTCAGCTATCAGCGCTGCCAAGCGTGGCTCCGTGCTTCGCTGCTCCGGGCCTGCACCAACAAGACATGAATGTCAAATAGTTAACTTCATTTTGCTGACTTTGATGCACCGCGCCGTTCAGTATTTCCATTTTCATGTCTGCTAACACACTAACTGCTGTGTTTCTCCCGCATTGATTTATTTCACTGTCGCTTTGGAGGCATTATTTGAAGGGAAGTGATTCCCCTGGGCCGCGTCAGTGCAGCAGCTGCAGCGTTGGAAATGTCACTCAGGGAGTGGGCGTGGGCAGAGTACTTCTTTACTAAGTCCAAATGAGATCTGATGTAGCCTAGATACTCAGTTGAGTCTAAATTTAGGTTGGTTCATTGTTTATAGACCAAAAGACGCATCACACGGCTTTCACGTGAACGTTTGTCAGACTGTGACACGGGTGTCTTTTACAGTTTGAGGAATAACCTCTTTTCCCATGTCCACGTCACTCACTTGGTTTCAGTCCTTTGTAGTTCCAGTTTTAATTGTGATGCATCAGAAAGGTAACTACTCTGGTTTGCCTGGTAGTATAATAATTCATGTGTGTCGAAAAGTGGAACAGATACATTTGAAAGTGCATAAATTACATTTCTGAATTTGATGCTTTGTTAGCATAATAAACATTTTCCTTGTGTGTTCCTAAGAGATACTTTAAAGGAATAGTCTTCATACAACCATATATTGATCAATGATCTTTAGAAGTGCTGGTAGGTGGATTTTGTAATTCAGGACAAAGCCAGACGAGCTGCCTCCACCTTATTCCAGTCTTTGTGCTAAGCTAAGCTAGCTGAAGGTCGAGTTTTGGTGCACTACAGCGGGTATATGATGGTCAATGCCGATTGGTTAAAGGCTGCTCCAATAGTTTCCAAGTTAACCTGGGGTCTACCTTCAATATATTTACACAGCAAATTTGGGCCACATTTACCTGGAATGGAGGTCATAACAAGTTGCCTTTCTGTGGACAAAAAGTCAGACTATGTCTTCTTTTAATGCTTCAATGATGACTTTTCTTTTTAAATATGACCTCCTCAGGCTTTTAAGTGCAAAATGTAAATCATTTGAACAATGTTTAACGTGGAAAATCTAAAATCCCCAGCAGTTAACTTCCTCTTCACTAAAGCGGAAAAGACAAAAAAAACAAAACAAAAAAAAACCTGATGTCCTCTGTGACCCTTGGCTTAATGCAACAGGGAACAAGCCTATACGGTGGATGATGACTCTTTCCTGTTGGACACGTGCACATTAATCACACACAGTCTGTGTAGGTTTGAGACAATCTCTTGTACCTCCTCCAGGGTTTGTCCATCTGTCTGAGTTTAAAATCAAAACGCTGCAGGGCTTTGAAACATATGCCGTACGCACGCACGCACGCACGCACGCACGCACGCACGCACACACACACACACACACACACACACACACACACACACAGAGACAGACAGACTCACTCACTCACTCACAATAAAGCTCATACACGCTCCTGATTACATACTGCTGGTGTGGACAGACAGCTCTGAATGGGAAGCTGACTAAGCATCGACAGCGCGACACTCAGCCAACCATCATGTCATCCCTCATGGGCTCAGTGCAGTGTACCAGCAGCCTGCAGGGTCGATGCTCCAGCAGCTACTGTAGGTTTTTAGAAGCAGGGTTTGTGTGGGAAGAGTCCCTCAAGCCAAAAAAAACATATTTAGGCTGGAGGAGGGGGAGGGCGAGGGTGCCAGCAAAATCTCTCCATTCTAATTTTTAGCTAACCACAAGTCCTACAGTGTAGTTCCTTCCTGTGCCCTCGTTCCTGCTGTTTGTCAGCTAAGCTCACTGAGCCTGTTTGATTGGGCAGCTCCTCATCCAGCTCGACACCTGTTTCATGACAGGAAGTGCCTGTAGTAAACTCTCTGTGGTGGTGGCAGTCATGAGGCCTCATCCTAGTAGCCCTCAGACCTTGTGTTAGTCATACTAACTTGTGGACTTAGTTTCCTTAATTTAAGGCCGTCCTGTTTCGCTGTTGTCTTGTCAGGGAAGTAATGAAGCGAAATGAGGAGAAAGTGAGGAGCAGTTTAACACATTTGGTATGATATATATATATATATATATATATACATACACACACACTGTACGTGTGCGAATGCGTCTAAAGTTGTAATCTGCCTTCCTGCATCCCGCTGTGCTCCAATGATTTGTGCTCCCCGCTGACTTTGTTGTCAGACTCTTATCGCTGCCAGTCTGTCAGTGACTGACAGCTCAGTTGATGCGACGCTGCAGATCCTGTGACGCGAGCGAGAGAGCAGCTGCTACAACAGTTTGCATGGAAAATAACAATGCCACAGTAATTGCATAATTTGATTTGTCGCACCAGGAGGAACCACTGGGTTTCAAAACTCTCCTTACTGCTGTGAAGATTGTGCTCCTACGCTTCACTATAATGAATCACAATTACAGCTGTCTCAGTATCAGATGGCCTTTCAAAAGCACCTACATGCTTTTTTCAGGCATTCCCTTAATTGGCTCCTAAATGTCATTTTTCTAAGCGGTTGTGTGGTTGGTGTGGCTGCAGGCTTCGATAACACACTGCTGTTTTATTAGGAAATATGAGCGTTTCCTCTCTTGCCTCCTCGGATTTAAATTGTCACTAACACTCTGCTGGTATTGCCCTATTAAATCCGCCACAATGCGAGCCTTTGATGAATTGGAAAGTTAGGAGGCTGGAGGAGAAGTGGGTGTGCAAAATATGAGTGAAAGTGAGCATGAGTGTGTGTTTGTGTGTCAGATTGCTTTACAATCAGAATCTGGCTTGTTTAAAGAGGATCACTGAGGAAGCCCATTGGAGTTAACGACAGCATTGATGCTGGGATTATAACACCACAGGTTTGAAAGGGTGTTGGCTTAACAAGAGTTTACACACACACACACACACACACACACACACACACACACACACACACACACACACACACACACACACACACACACACACACACACACACACACACACACACACACACACACACACACACACACACACACACACACAGACAGATCTGGCATTGGCTTGGAGCTGATTGTTTTCCAGTGAAATGATTTGGCCCTCACTAACCCTCCTCTCCATCCTCTTCCCTCTGTCCTTGTCCTGCTGGCGGGGGACAAAGAGCTGCTTGTCTCTGGTGCTGTGACCTACTTCAACCACAGAAGACAGAACCAGACAGGACTGATTAGGAGAAGTGGAAATTGCCCATCCCTTGGTCCCACCAGCCAGTCAGCCAACCATCTCTAGTATTTTCTGCTCCTTATCGGCGTCTTCGTACTGACAGTTATAAACCAATGCAAAACAGAGTTGATATAGTAGTTTGTCTCTCTGCATCTCACAGCCTTTATCATTTCAGTTAAACTCACAGTAAAACTGTCTTCATAACATCAGTTTCTTATTATTGTATCTGTGAGGATGCTGACATCAGTATGTTGCTCAAAGCACCTTTGTTCCTAAGTAGAGCTGCAGAGACACAGAAATTAATTAATTCCACATAATAATAATTTTCTGCAAACTTTAACTAGTTAGTACATTTCAGTCTTAAATAACATGACTGGTATTTGGTAGATGCGAGTTGTATTTCCAAGTTGCAATTATATCAGAGATTGAAACACTGTCCATACAGCACATTTATCCTAAACACATTCTAATGCATCATATAGTTTTTACATGCATCAGAGAAAAATTATATTAATTATTTAAAAAAAAAAAGATTAAAAATAACAATAGATTGGAAGTTATTTATTTATATTTGTGTATCAATGTTTCCCACATGTTGAACTCTGAACTCAACTCAGACAGGTGTGTGGTAAAAAAAAAAAAAAAAAATTGAAAACAGTGAAATAAGGCCTTCTGGTGATAGATTTACCTAATTTGAATTTGGATGATTTTATCTGCCTGGCCCAAATAATCTCCATTTATGGAACGCACTGTGTATAAATATGGAAAATTGGGATAATAGCATGGTAATACACAAATCACCTAGACAGTGCACCACTTTTGTTACCCTCTAGAAAGGGAAACTGTAGTGTGCCCTCAATTACATCCTCGTTCAATAGATGGAGTGGCTTCACCTCAGGGACTAATGCTGCGGATTTTCTATATGGCGGTAGAACTGAAGAAGGTGTTTGGATGAATTTCACAGCAACAGTTCTGTAATAAAAGAGTCCATCAAATAGTTTGACTTCCTGTCACCATTATAAAATCTGGATGAATGACTTGCTCTTCACTGACATTCAGGAAAATTGTGTTAAACATTTCTTGTTCTTAGAAGTTAGTTTCAGTTAAATATCAGTGCCTATTTTCCTGATGTGTGCAAATCAACAAAACACTGAAAAAAAAGAAAAAAGAGCATTTTAATTTTTTTTTTTTTTTTTTTTTTTTTTTTTTATCGTCTTGAACAAATGACTCCGCAATTCCATTGAAGTAATTTTAAAGTGCTTTCACCACTTTTGCACGCACACGGAGGCCCAAAATAACCAAAGGGGCAATGTGTAAAGCTTTAGCGCCACAAACCAACTATGGCTTCCCCTGTGAGCCTGTGACTGGGGGGTAAAATAAGAGGGGAGGTAGGTAGGAAACTGCAAGAGGGATGGAAAGATGGTATTATTTTAGATGCAGATATTCTCATCTCCTTTTTTTCCTTCACTTCTTTTAGGCATATGTAGAGACTTATACATTATTTATACATTCAAAAATCCTTTAATTAATAATTTTACTCTTCTTTCAAGTGAAATCATCTCATTCAGGGTATTATTATCCCCCAGTGGGTAGTAGAAGAAAAAAACAGTACAGCCTTGACTGACATGCCACAAAAGAACAACAAAAGCAGCAGAAATACAGAAAAACATATTAGAAAAAGCATCAAAGAGCATCATCGGTAGGCACTTGAATGCAGACAGGAGAGGAAGTGGAATGTGCCCATTCATAACCACAAAAGATGATGAAAATGACAACACAAAAATGTGACAAAAGTAACATTTAGGAGAAATTCAAACACCACGGATTGCCGTCACACTCTTGCAGCAGTAGTACAGAGCGTAAGAAAAACAAAGAAACAATAATTACGTTCCAAAAAATGTATAATAATGCTGCAGTGGTTGAACAGCAGAAAAATCTAAAGGAAATGAAGCATGCATGAAGAAAACCTTCGACAAAGAGCAGAAATAGAATCACCATCAAAGATGACAGATACAGATAATGCTGTAAAAGTTACTCAGTAAAATGCAGGGGTTTTTTTTTGTCATTATTTAGGTTTTATTGGTTTGACCTGCAAACTATGGGAGAATATCTGAACATGACTTTGATACCTTTTAGACTGCAGCTTTTATATACACGTCGGTTTGTTGAGGTCAAACACCGATTTGAAGGATAGCAGACTGTTCAGGAAGCTGACTGGGTGCAACTCTTTCAGTGGAAGTGAACAGGCATGAGATGTCAAACTTTTTCTGCAGTCAACTGTAACTTTGTTGGTGTGGCTGCACCCTTCGAGGAAGACAAGTACTGTCATCATTTTGAGAAAAAGTTTATTCAAAGAGCTGTCTGAGCTTTTTTTCTCCTGGTCTGCAGTCATGCAAAGGTTGGCTAAACGCCTCCTTGCAGACATAAGAATGGTTTCTAACACTCAACAAGAAAGAGAATAAGCATATGTTTTTCACAAAATGTCAGATTATTCCTATGAGTGATGTTGTGGCTGTTTACTGGCAGCTCTTTATATGGTAAACAGTTGCTTGTTTTTACATCCAGCGGCAGCTAAGTTTTCATTTATTTGGAGTCTTACCAGATCAATGTTACATTCGCTCTCCTTTTAGCTCTGGTTTGGTCTCCTCTAACTCCTGTGGGAAATAACTGACTTTTATGATGCTTTGCTATGTTCACTAGTCATTTACTAACTTTATCCCCCAGTGCTGGGCAGGTAGTGTATTGGGGGTAAAATTCCATGCAGAAAATTAGCTGTCTGCTGAATCTGAAAATGTTGCGATGAGAGCAGAAGAGAGTGAAGCGAAACAGTGAAGTTGCTGCCCGAGGCCCCTTTCATGAAATGTGCAACATGCAAACTGTGACTTGCAGCATGAGATCATTTTCTCTTGGGTTCATTTTGGCACTTGTAACTTATCAAAAGAGAGATTTGCAACACGAGCACGGAAGGGCACAAAGGAA
Organism: Embiotoca jacksoni; assembly: GCF_022577435.1. Classification (NCBI taxonomy): domain Eukaryota; kingdom Metazoa; phylum Chordata; class Actinopteri; family Embiotocidae; genus Embiotoca; species Embiotoca jacksoni. The sequence continues at coordinate 6,662,725 of NW_027185229.1, read as the reverse complement.
GTCGCACATTTATCAGTAATTTAAGAATGACAATCATTTGTGAAACGAGATGAAGGCACAATTTGCAATCTGTCTGTAAGTAGTGCTCGCAAATCGACCTCTGAATCAAAGCTGAAAGTGTCTATGAAGGTTTATAGAGCTGAAGGAAACAATCATGATATCCATTGTCAGTATAAACATATTGATTATATTCCGATATGAAGATGGGTTTAGGCTCGACACTGAGAGCAGGCGCTTTATTTTGTAGCATTTGTCATTACAGGAACTATATTGAGTGAGAGGAATACAAGTATAGTGATATGATTTAGATTATTTATTCATTATTTGATTATTTTTTCAATTAACTAATACATTGTTTTATCTGTAAAATGCCAGTACATAGTGATGATTAATGTTGGTGTCCCACATATATTTTGATTACTTCTTTCATTCGACCAACACTGTGAGAAAAACAACTAAACCTGCCATTTGAAAAGCTGGCACCATCAAATGACTGAAATGATTAATCAATATTCAAAGACTTTCCAATTAATTTTCTGTTATTTTGCTGTTGTGGTCATAGGTGCAAACCGACGAGGATGTTTTGTGTCATATTTTCTGTCATAAGCTGGAAATGTGTGTCTGCTTGCTCGGTGCACACACGTCCTCCTACGGTGAAGGGAGTGTCTCATTTTTCATAATTTAACAATAGTTATTAAAGCCAGTTTGAGGTCAAAGGGATACAACTCACAGTGTGTTTCAACAGGAATCACTTGCTCCAGAATTGAGGGAGTTTGCATTACTTAGCATTTTGAGTAGCAGAGTTTTGTCTGAGCTCGAGTGTGGCTTTTTAATCGCATGTCGATGTTGTTTTCATAGGTCTGGTGCTATTTGTTGAAATGGTGGATCGCACCAGTGACGCGTGTGTCATAAAGTCAACTATATAATACTGCTTTTTTGAGCGATTGGTAAGGATTACTCATCTAAAGTGTTATTGTCTGATTTCAGTCTGAACACATCCCTCAAAGCTTTGTTAAGAAATCAAGGGTTTGTCTACTTAATTCCTAGAAGGCTTTTAATTTGAAACCAATATAGGAAATGCTGTATTTGTATTAATGCATAATGCATTAACTAACAGGGCAAATGGTAGAGGATCAAAACAAGGATGTTGTGAATCAATCAATCACTACACCTTAAATGTCAATGTGACAACTTGAATATTCCATTTGGTTTTTTTGGGCTCTCTTGCAGAACATACGCTTCAAGCACTTAAAATATGGAAATTAATTTCAACCAGATCAAGAGAACTGTGAACACTTTATTTCCTCACTTGGTTGAAAGAAGGTGTTTGAGCTTCATTTCATTTCGGTGCGCTCCGGCAACAACACACACCGATGGCTCTTTTGTGTTGTGATTTAATTGCCCTTATGGGCTGTAGTTCCATTTCCATGTATAATAGCATCTGTAACACTTCACTGATCTTGACGTAAGGAAACTCCAACCAGACTCTTCTTTATAGAGTGAAATGGTGCATAACATGGCACAGCCAATGTAATTTACAAGTGCAGGCTGGTTGGGTGGTCTGTAATGCTCCACTACTATTGCTTTGACCGGCGTGGTCATCCATCACCTACTGTATGTCTCCTCTCCCACGGGTCAGGGTCAGGCAGGAAAGTATTTATAGTGAGCCTGGATGCCTCTGCCTGTCTCTGGTATGTGTGAGCAGCCATGCTGAGAGAGGCACCTGCATGCGATGTTGTTGTCTACTGTTGCACCTGTGTGTGTGTGTGTGTGTGTGTGTGTGTGTGTGTGTGTGTGTGTGTGTGTGTGTGTGTGTGTGTGTGTGTGTGTGATTTAATTTTGCGCTCGTGTGCCCGCTGAAGCGCTCCAAATGAACAGAGGCACAGGCCTTCTGCTGTCTAACACAAGCCTGCAGGGGTGTAATGCATAAGAGCATGTGCGACCATCTTGTCCTGATTTTTTTTTTTTTTTTTTTTTTTTTTCCCTTCTCGTACAAGCTAAGACTGGGATTCATCTTCTCTTTGATGGTCTGTCAGCTCGTGTCACATTGAAAGGCCATCTCTCTCTCTCTGAAGAATGAAAGTTCTCTCGCTTCATGTCACACCAGCAGAAATGTAGATTTTTCTTTACTATTGCCATAGTTTTGATTTTTGTTTTTGCATTTTCAAACATTTCAACACTCGACTCTGTCTTTGAATATTTGCTGACTTTCTTTGTTCTGTCTTCCCTCTAGTCCCTCCTTTTCTCTCTTATCACACCATCTTGTTCGCCTGCTGTTGCCTCGCTTTTCTCTCCCTCTTTCCTCTCATATATGGAAGACGAGCTGCAGCACGTTAGGAATTCATATCAGCCTGCGTGCACCTTGCAACACATCAGATTTGGAGGGGAAGAAATGAAAGGAATGAGAATAAGGGGGGATGTGGAAAAGGAGGTCAGGGAACACGGGTAAACTTGCTGCACAGGCAGCATCTCGCGGCAGATATTCAACGTTAGTCTCACTTTGGTGTGTCAGCTCGGATCTCCGTAAACGCCTTGGCATTTATGAACCTCACAGATAAAGCCTTTTCCTGTCTGAGAAGAAAAAAAGCCGCAAGCACAGTGCTCTCACACACACAACTCACCATCACCCCCTGCAGGCGCTTAAATGCTAAGTTTGGTTACGTTACATTTGATAGAAGTGATTCCCTGAAATGAATCGCAAGCAGCCGGGCTAAATAACAGGAGTAGATGTGTTGAGTTGTGGACAGCATTGATTCACTCTGTGCAGCAGTCAGCACTGATGGGTGCAGGATGTCAGGCAGGAAGGATGTCCTGTCAGGGATAATGGAGGCTTGCCTCTGTTGACATCCAGGACTCGTATAGTGATCAAAACTATGAGGAGTGAGAGTCGTGCTCTTTGACCGCTTTGACTAATTGATTTTCCAATTATACCCTGATCCTTTCACTGTCAACATACTTCAAATTGTTTCCTTTCCATATCCTCCCTCCCCCTTCCTTCCTGTCTTTTTCATCCCTTCTTCTGCCACCCCAGTCCCCTCTTTTTATCTCCCTCTCTCTCTTCTCTTCCTGTAATGAGCCCCATGTGAAGCCATGTTCGTGTAATTAAAATGCACACCATTCATCTGGGAGGAAGGGAGTCTCCTTAATCTACGTCAACCCACATTTTTTTCTCTGAGGATTTGCCTGCCGCGCGCCGCACACACTTCCCAGTTCCACTCGCTATCTCTGTCTCTCTCGACACTCCCACCTCCGTTCCTGGATTGTTCCTGGATGTTTGAGCCCAGCTGTGCCCTGTCATGTCACGTTTAACATTGTGGACACAGAAGCTGACCGAGTGCCGCTTGTTTTTCTGTGTTCATTTGCTGTTAAAAAAGAGGGACGACTGTGTTTAATTGATGTTCACAGTTGGTGAGATCTACCGAGTATGTGGCCTATTTTTTCTTCAGGTGAAGAGGAGCAGATCTGTCTGCTCCTGTCTGCAACCTCCTGCTTCCCAGGAAGTTTCCATAACTTTTCTCGTACAACACTTATAAAACAAAAGTTTTATCCCATGTGGAATTAATTAATGGGAGTTTTCTCGACTTGCTCTTACCAAAAAGATATAAAAAAAATAGGAGGATCTCTCTGCCGCTCTGCACAAAAGATAAGAGTGATTCAGGAGGTTCATTTTAAGATTTAGTCCTCCTGTCTCATGAGTTCCTCATTTTACTGCAGTTCCATTTTTGGTCACCGGGGAATTAGTCTGAGCTGTGTGCTGTGTGTCATGGTATGCTTCCTTGGCAGACGAGGCTGACACACCTCTGTGTGTTTGTGTAGCTGGTGGATGGGTCAGAGCATGCCAAGCACGCTGCGTTCAGCAAACAAAGGCAACCCTGACACAACTGCACTATATCCTGTTAATTAGGATTGTCCTCTAACCGCATTGTCGAGGGAAATGAGCTGTTGATTTTGTCTTGAGAGACGGCCTCTCAGACATTAAAGACGGTACACTGACACAGACCAATGCCGGGAAGCGTACGTGTTTTATGTCGCCTGGAGGTTCATGTTTGAGCAGTAACTGTATTTTGGAGCAGCAGATTCTTCATAAGCAGGGTTAAATCCAGTTCAGCTCCAAAGCTAAGTTGATTAACATCTCTTGTGTAAACCATCTGGACTAACATCTGTACACTCAGCTCTCTACCAGCTGCAATAAAACTTTGTTCTGACATCAGTAACAGATATGTTCTGAGCCCCACCGATATTTTTACTATTTATTTATGCAGTATGTCAGATAACTATCTGATGAAGTCTAAATTATGTTTTGGCCTGTTTTCACTTGCTCTGATCTAGTTTGTTTTTTTAGTTTGTACTTCTGAATGTGCACATCTGTAAAACATATAGAAGTGATGGCCAAGGATCAGCAATCTGGTGGACTGTTACCTAAAACGTGCACCCGGATTACAATTTCTTTCCGTATTGTCATGACAAAAAAATTCAGCTGCAACAGGGGAAGAGTTATAAAGAAGAAGTCTTAAGCTCTATGTTTTTGACACAGGAAACCTCTTAGTTCACAGCCCTGTTGACCTTCTAATGTACCAGCAATTGAGCTGTAGTGTTGAGTGTGAGGTGCACCTGTTGTTTTAAAATGTATTTTAATTGTAGGTTTTATAACACACCACACTTAGTAGGCACCATAAAGATTGACCGTTGTTTCTGCCTCTTCACTTTTATGGGCGTGTGCTTTTTTTTTTTTTTTTTTTACACACAAAGTGGTGTAAACAGTGCGCTCTGCTGCAGCCATAATGAAACTCTCAGGAATGTACTCAGGCTTCTGCGTCCAGAGAGGAGTCCCTCTGCTTGTGAAACCCAGTTACCTGGCATGTTAGCCATGCTAACCATGCTAATGCTAAGCTGGTCCAGGTGGATCTGGTGTTGATCTGGCTCAGCTTCTGCCGTGTCTCCTCTCTGTCTGGAAAACTTTGCAGTCCAAGTTCCCACTGCGGTGAGGATACGATGGTACACCTAGCGTTCATTTTCAGGTTTGTAATTAGATTTCTGTTCAAAATAACACATCTTAATAATAGGACTGTACTCACAAGACTAAATATAACATGTGGCATTAAAATGCAGTGGAATGAGTGTGAGTCATGAGTAAGCAAAGCTCTGAGCTAACAGCGTGAAGGAGGGGCTGATTATACCCCTTATATACCTGTGTGATACCACTCCCTGAGCTGAGCATGCCTCTGTTGATAAGAGCTCTGATTGCTCTCAACTTTCCTCATTTTACCTACGTTGTCTTTGCCTTCATCCTCCGTTAACGTGCTCAGCCTGATAAACTTGGACAGCTTTTGCCTTCCAGACGTTTTCAGTGGTCCATCATTTGCGTGAGTAGTATCTCTTACTCTTAAGGCAGTGAGTTTGGAGCTGGATAGCAGTGGAGGAGTGACCCTACCCCCCCTACCCCACCCCCTCACCCTGCCATTAATTTTAACCCCTCCTTCCCCTCTCGGCCCTGACCCTCTCCTCCGCTCTCGGTGACCCCCCCCCCTGTCTCTTGTTCTTCATTTATGCTGATGGTAGAGTTAAGAAAGGCGGTTCCTGCCTGGCAGACAGTGTGTTTAGGTTGCACTCTTCCTCTTTTGCTTCACCTTTCTCTGTATTATCTCCTCTTCACTTCCCTGGGTTCTCTGCTCTGTCTTTTACTAAGGTACGTTTCAGCTCCGTGTTACTTTAGCTATGAGTTTCTCTCTTGGTACAGTGTTTAATTTTAGGATGGGGCCTCAGAGTTTGCTGTTGTACATACCTCTGCAATCTTACTACAATTTCTTATTTAATATAATCCTCAGTTTGGATACCTGCCAGTTGGCTTTGGAACAATACAGAATAATGCATACCTAAATATTGGTTATTTATACTTCAAGTTTATGTCCATTTACTAACTTAATATTTGTGACACCAGAGTCTTTCCTTGTCCTAAATATGGTGTTAAACTGCCGTCATGTATGAGCACTAGATGTTTATAGATACTGTCTTAATTATACAAAAACTTTGTTTGATCAAGTTTGTTATTAAATTCAGGGTGTTATTTATTAGGACTTGTGAAATTCAGCAAGATAAACTAAACTCTGCTCTGGTGAGTGAGTGTGCTAAAATAAGTGTTCAGTAATAGAGCCTGTGCTCTTCATTAAATCCCCTTTAATGTTATGTGTCCCTTCTACCTACTTGTTAGGACTGCTAAATTAGTAGGCTAGTTGTTTTCTTGGCCCGTTTTCTGCTCTGAATCCCAAACAACCCCCTCACTCAGAGACTTTCGCTCTCGCCGTTGTAAATGGTCAACTTTAGCATGTATGCCTGCGTGCAGATTTGACTGTGACTTGGATTTAAAACATTTCAAGGCTGTAGGCTGGAGAGTGTCAATGAGTAACCAAAGGAGCGGCTCTGACAGCCTGCATGATTCAACTTTTACAACTCCCCCTCGTCTGATGTCAATGCACATGGGTTTTTGACAGGTTGCGAAAGAAGCAGTCGTTATTTGGTGCTGGTGTAAGGAAAACAAAAGTTTCTACTAGAGGTTCATGGTGATGTTTTTATTAGGGTTTGGATGATACAGATCAAGTCTATTATGGTTTACAGAGTTTTCTTTTTACGTGATGTAACACATTTTCTGGAAATTCAACTTAGAAACTATGAATCTGTGTAGACAAGATAACCAGATGGGAATGTCGGTTTTAGGCTAATACATTCATGGTACCTCATCACATTGATGCAAAAATCCTGTAAATCTAACAATGCCTCAAAAACTCGGCTTTCATTTGCTAAAAAAAATAGCAACATCTGTAGAAATGGTTGAGCAAAGTCTGTCATATTGTCATATCACCCAACTCAAAAATAAAAATCATTATTAATTATTCGACTATATCATCACATTTTTAAAGATTATAACTCACAAATAATCCTCAGAGCTGTGATGATACAGTCTAGTAATGAATACTATTTTTTATTTCTTGACGACTTTCAAAACACCAAGGATGTCTTCCAATACAACAAAGCAGAGATTATTGAGCAGCAAAAATTGGATTATAAACTGTAATCAGCTGTAATCAAATAATTGTATATAATATATATAGATATATACTGTACTGTATATACTGTGCATTTTATATTTTTTTACTGCTATTTTATTGCTTTTCTATTATTCTATTATTATCTTATTGCTTCCTGTATGCTGCTGTGGCGAAAAAATTTCCCCTCGGGGATTAATAAAGTAACTACCTAACCTAACCTAACCTAACCGGATTACAGTTGAGTTTTAACAGTTTTGCTCATCAGTCTGTTTTGTTTTTCCATAGATGCGTTGTTGGCGGACCTTGAGTCCACAACATCCCACATTTCCAAGCACCCACTTTTCCTGTCTGACGAGACCGCCTACTCCTTCCCTGTTGGAGGTCAGACCCAGCAAGACCCCTGCTCTCCGCCCCAAGTCCCACCCACTCAGCCAGAGCGAACTCTGAATGGACTAGATGAAACAGAGGTAAATGCATGCACAGTGTGAGTCACTGTGTTTGACAGATTGTACATGGATCATTCTATTAAAACATTGTTTGATTTACTCGTGAATGAAAGTATACATCAGTTTGTTCTCTGAATAGTGACTCTACTTCCTCTCTTCAGTCGTTCAGCTCAGCTCAGAGAAGTCCCTGGTCCAAAGACAGCAGCAGTCCAAGCCAACCCATTGGTGAAGAGGACCACGTATACAGGTTAGACCAGAGGGCATATACATATATAGAACTGTATATTAACATCTGACCATATCTCTTTGGAAATAAATAGATAAGTTTTCAAAAAATATTTCGGACGAGAATTTGACACTCATCTGAAAACATTTGACCGGAAATCCTTGATCTGATTTAGTTTTTTGACTCGGCGTTGAGCTTAAAACATTCTACAAATGAAGCTGGTTTTAAAAAAAAGGTTAGTGATAAATATTGGTTGTTCTCCTGTCCTCTGCACAGTTTCCCTAACAAGCAGAAGAGCAGTGAGTCATCAGCTATTGCCATGAACTCATCGTTGGGCAGCAACCTGTCTGAGCTGGACCGCCTGCTGTTGGAGCTAAACGCCGTCCAGCAAAGCACCCCGGCTTTCCCCACAGAAGGTCCATACGGAGATTACTTTACAGTTTATGAACCTCTCATGTTTCTCTGAAGGAACGTAGACGTCACTGTCTAAATGTGGCTCTTCTGTTTTTATGCTATTATACAGTGATCTAATTCTCTCCTTCTGTTTTGTTTTACAATCAAATGAACTGTTCACCGTAGATCCATGCAGGAAATGCATTTATCTTTTTATTCTTTAATAGAAGAAGCAGCTCCGCCACTGCCTGCCTGCAGCATCGTCCACCATATCCAGGAAAATGGAGTCGCCACCGCAGGCAAAGCCGCTCCACCTGTGTTGGAGAAGCCCAAACGTGGAGCAGCAGCTCGAGGAATTGAGGACGTTCGACCAAGTGTAGAGAGCCTTCTAGATGAACTGGAGAGCTCAGTGCCCTCACCCATGTAAAAGACAAAAATATTACACCAACATAGGAATGATAATACACTGCATGTCAAAGATAAATCAGTGCTTTCATGTATTAAGGTGAAATAAGCTATTGTTATGTTTCTAGTCTGGTATTTCTGCTGATGGTGTTATTTTCTTCTCAAGTCCCACACCTTTGGTGGTGTCAGAGGAGCAAACAGATGGACAAGAGGAAACACTATCACAGCAACAAGCCAGGATGTCTGCCTCTTCTGCCACACGGGAACTGGATGAGCTAATGGCCTCCCTCTCTGACTTCAAAGTCCAAAGCAATGTGAGTATGATTCATTACAGGGTTGACTTCGGGTGTTTGCATTCACGATGGCAGATAGTTATTTTTGGCATTGCATCTCTGTGTCTCTGTCGCTGTGTCTCTGTTTAGGATGCTGCAGTAGAGATTTTTACAACTCTTAAATTAACTGTAGAAATCGGCTGTTTTTAGTTAGCGCCGTTTCTGTATTTGTGGTTTTGTATTGTTACAGTGATTGCTGGTGCTCGCAGGGTTACACAAATTTTCCAATAATCTGCTGTTTTCCTGTTTCACTATTTATCTTTATAAGCTGCTTACACAGGTTTCACTCTCAAAAGTGCATTTTCTTATCATCCCAGAAGCATGAGAATGGTCATTGGGGTCTATATTTACCTCATTGTAATATATGTTATCTTTATCTTTAGTGACGGCATTAAGTTTGGTTAAGACTGAAGAAACCTTAGAAGTATTATCAATTTGAAGTAATGGTGTCTGTCCCCTGTACATTAACAGGCAGCAATCAAGACTTTATTTGTTGAAATAAACTGAACCAAAGTTTATTCTATTCATTTGAACTGTATTTTGGTTGTGTAGTAACCCTGCCCTCGTTTTACTTGGTGTGAGACTCTTCTGTTCATTCCCTTTATTCTCAATTCATTCTCTCGTTTCCTGATCTCTTTCTCTTTTCTCTACCACTGTGTATGTCTTGTCTTTGTATGTACATTGCGTTCAATACGTGACTCAGTCTGGCTCTCAGTTGTCTGTGAATCAGGATGCTGTCGACCCTTTATTGGTAGCAGGTTCTCCAGTCGTCCAAGCAGTAACCGACCCATCTAAAACTCCCTATGTTGATTCTGTGGATACTCCTCTACCCTCTAGTTACACGACTCCCTCCTGTACACCTCTTCCACTGGAACTCCACATAGATGAAGATGGTGGTTCAGCCCCTACATCTTCACCTCGTTCCACTGTAATTGCATCATCTAAGAGCCTTCAGTACTCCCAGATCCAACAGAAGGATGATGTTGGCACTGTCACTTCTGAGATTTCATGTATTGAGAGCTTTCTTATGTCCAGTACAGTCAAACCTTCGAGTCAAACTGAAGTCAACAGCCCTACACATATGTCCATAACTAAAGTGTGTACTAGTAAAGTCTCAAGTCCACTGGGAAAGAGCCTAAGCCCAGTAACTGTTGGCAGAAGTTCTAGTCCTGGTCCTGCAGCCGGGAGCTCTAGTCCCATAGTTGCTTCCAAGAGTCCTCTTACTCCATCTAAAATCCCTAGCCCCATTCTGAGAGCCAAGAGTCCCAGTCCTTCTGACATTACATCTAAAAGCCCGTTCCCTAAAAGTCTCAGTCCAAGTCCACAAGCAGTGACAAAGAGTGATAGTCCAGTGACAGTGCCAAAGGCCCCTAGTCCAGTAACAGTGCCAAAACTGTCCAGTCCAATTCCAAAAAGTGCAAGTCCTCTGACGCTCCCAAATATCTGTAGCACGGTAGCTGTCCCAAAGAGTGCTAGTCCAGAAACGGTTCCTATGAGCGCTAGTCCTGTGACGATTCCAAGACTTTCAAGTCCATTTCCAAAAATTGCAAGTCCTATGACAGTTCCTAATATCTCTAGTTATCCAGTGATACCCAAGAGCTCCAGCCCTGAAACCATCCCAAAGAATATGAGCCCAAGACTTTCAAGTCCAGTAACAGTTCCCAAGAGTGAAAGTGCAGTTCCTAAGAGTCCTGCTTCAATCATTAGAAAAGCTTACTCTGTTCCAGGCACCGGTAGTCCCAGAGCTTCTCCAGTTTATCTTGCTGCTGTACCATCAAATAGCCTGTATGCCCCTCCTACAGAAAATCAGGGAGGTGAAGCACTGGATTTAACATGGCCATGTCAGGAGCCCGTATTGGATGATGCTTTAGACAAACTCTTGTGCTCCGACTCCTCTCAACCGGGTGAGAACCAGCTACCTGCCTCTGTCATGCCTGGAGATGAAGACAGATTTTGGGAGGAGGAAGATGGAATTTACCCCGATCTCAGCCAAGAGGGAACCCTGACACCCATGACTGAGTCCAGCTGGATAGACGAGTGTCTCACCCCCTCTACCTGCCCCGGGACACCGGATGCAACGCTGGAACTGCCCACACAGCAACCCTCCGCCGTTGAGCGGCTATCTACTTCTGGTCAAGTAGGAGGCTCAACTGGACTCTCCCAAAATAAGCTTTGTGCTATAAATGATTTAAGACCCCATGTAGTCTTTCTCTTATTTGACCATGTAGCCTAAGAAATAAATGATCTCTGACAATAATAGCAGAATGGCTTTGCCAGATGATTGTTCAAGCAGAGTGTATCTCTCGATGCTGAAATAAGCTTATTTTGGGAGAGCTGTGCAATAGTACAAACATGCAAGTGAAGTTCCTCAATCTGTGTGGTGTGATGCATGTGGTGTCAAATTGCAATTACAAAAGGGCTTCAGGGAGAAGGCTCGCCGTAGACACCGTTTGTGGCTGATGTTGAAAGCTTTGGTGAAAAGATGTCTACACACATCCCCACTTGCTTCATTGACATCGCTGCATTAGTCATTGGGCCTGACGTATCATGTTTACTCAAGTTTTTAATCAATGGCTGTCAATGCAATAAGATTGCAAAAGTCCACAGTAGAAGGGATACTTTTTTTTTGTTGCTGCATATTTGCACTGAGAATGTGCACATTTATTCAAGAAACATACAAGGATTCTGCTTCTTTGAGCTTTGGCCTTGCTTTGGCATGTGTAGATATTTGGAGAAGCATTTTGTGATAGACCTATGTTGTCATGGCTGTTCGGCATGCCTCGCCACAGGTTCCCAACTCGTGCTCAGTGGACTTGATGGTAAAGAGTGAACTTGAACAGAGGGCTGTGCTTGGCTTCTGCAAACAAACACGATTGAATACTGGGACTGAGGAAAACTGCAGTCCATTTTGACGAGCCTCTTCTGAAGCCAGCGCTTGAGTGTTTTTGCCACACAAGTGAGACGTCCAGTGCTCGGCCTGTCCTGAAGTGGATTTTCTCATGAATGGCACAATCCCAGCTTCCAACTCATCCTTTATCGTCCACTCTCCAGCTCAAGTCAGTTATCCGCCGCACCAAAGAGACCTCCAATGTGCATCCGATGTTCAGGGAGGGTATGTTGAGACGTAAAATGGGACCAATCATTGTGAATAAAAGCAACTCGCAGGATCGACTTATTGAGGAGCTGCAAGGGAAACTGGGGATTGGGCGAGTGGGGCGCAGGCGCAAACAATATCCAGATGATTGGCTGACCGAGGGAGTCATCGTTATGTCCAACCCACAGCGAACACGGGAAGAAAGGATACAGCCATCTGTGGACAAGGTAGACTCGAGAGGTCCACATAAAGAACTTGTTAAGCCAGTTGGAAAAATTAAATGTCCTACTGATGGTGTAGTTTATGGCTGTTTGGCCCTTTGTCAGGGGATCAACTGGTAAATATTAAATACATTTCATCACATTGCCAGTAAATTTTTCTTTGTTTTTGGCAGTCAGTTCAAACATTTTTAGTTCTCGTGCCAGTTCAGTTTTACTTTTTCCTCTTATCCATTCTGACTGTTTTTGTATCTTATCTGTTTGCTCTCCTTCTTTTGCTGTTTCCTCCTTTCCCCTCAGATCACCATCCCTCCCGAATCACCTGCCCCACAGAGAAAAGTCCTCCCCCCTCCTCAATCTCCCCCAGCACCCAAAAAGCCACCCCCAGTCAAGCAGACTCCTCTGCCGCTACCTCCTCCCCCTCCCACCCCCCCCTCCTCCACGAGAACCCACCCCTCCTCCCCCCAGGGAGCCTACTCTTCCCCCCAGGGAGCCTACTCCTCCTCCTCCCCCCAGGGAGCCAACACCTCCCCCTGTCCAACCCCTTCCATTACCTAGCCCCCCACCCAAGCCCGCCACGCCGCCCCCACCTCCCAAGGTCTTTGTATCAGTGGCTTGCCAGACAGAGTACGACCCCGTCTTCCCACCGATGCAGGCATGGATCAGCTCTCTTCCTCTGTGCCTATCCTCCTCTCTCACCTCACGCTGTCTTTCCACTTTCTATCAGCCACTTTCTTTTACACTTTGAGCCTTGTTTGTGGATTACTCGGTTATTTATGGTGGTTATGGAATTTGTCGGGTCATTGACTCTCAGTACCGAAACAGGTAGCCTGTTTAAAGCTTTGTCTGAAATCCAGTCAGGCCAGGTTATGAGGGGTGCTGACATTCAGGCCAGAGAGACTGAGCCCCTTTTCTAATTCTGACATCTGATGGCGCCAAGAGCCGTGCGTTCAGAGCGGAGAGGAGAATTTAAGAGCTTAGGGGGAAAGTGGAGTGGAACTCCCCGATGTTCCCGTTACACTAAGTGTCCTGCCATGCACAGGAATGGCCAGCCTGCGGTGCAACCGAAACCTAATCTGCCACATGATAGCACAGTTACCACCACAATTATAGCATGTCTCACAGGACTTAAGTCAACAGGTCCCATTAGGTTAGTCACCGGTTTGTTGATGTTGAATGTACTGACCATCACATCTTGAAGTCTCAAGGTGTTTTTAGTGAAGTCATTTGGTGAAGACTTGTGGTAGTAGATTGACATGAGAATTATTAAATATGCATGCGAGTCAACTTTTATTTTGTCAAAGGTAAGGAGGTCATTTGTGTGTGTGGGTGGGTGGGTGGGGGGGGAGAGGGAGATGTAAGAGAGAATACATGGAGGAGAGATGCTATTTTTTCTCTCAGAGGAATGTAGGACTCATGAAGCTCCAATATCCAAACCATCTGAGAAGGTCTGTGTTTGCTTACATTGCAGTAGACAGACACACACTCACACACAATGTTGATATCAGAGTCATCATGCAGGCCTGAAAGCATGGATTAGGATTGATCAGAAAATATTATGTCCTGGTTGATGTGTCCATGAATTGCCTTAATATCTTCTCTCTGTGCACCTGAAAGATGGGACACCAAATCACCATCAAGAAATGTTTAGGATCAAACGGGGACTTTACCCCTCAGAAATAAATACATTTTAAGGATTTTTCTTTCAGTTTGCAATCACATGGACCAATCACAGTATGCATACTTCACTGCAGTTCCTCTTGTAATGGTGAGAGTACGTACCCTGGAGCAGGAGCTGAAAAAAGTACCTAAAACAGAGTTCCAAGAACTTCAAACGTTCTCAGTTCCTGCTTTACGGACACAGAAAAAAGCGGTACTCTATCCCAGGGTTCTTAGAACCCCCAAAAAAGTTCCTGCGGTTTGAAAAGGCCTTAAATTCACTTTCATTTCTCCCTACAGCATATGTCATATGTGGAGCAGGGTCGTACCAGCCTCATTTTTAGTAGAAGAGACTAACGATCTATTCCACTAAACCAAAACCAATTCTTCTTAAATAAAGAATTCGTTCCTGAATGCAAAATTTCACAATAGATTGTTTTTTACCACAAGCATTGACAGTATGAGACAATTTAATTTATGTTGTAAATGTGTCACATTGTTTACTTGGTGTGCTACCAGCGATGCAGGCAGCGGCTGCTGTTAATCACAATTACAAAGACAGCCACATGAAGTAAAGTAATTCTATCAGGTTTATAAAATTAGGTCATGACACTTGGTCAGTCCTAAATGATGACAACATACTGTATGGAAAGCACAACAATTACACTAACGATGACATTATGTGTTGTTATTATTATTATTATTATTATTATTATTATTATTATTATTACTGTCAGGTCCTCCATTGAAGTATTTACCACATACGATTTATGAAGGTGTTTCTCTTGTTTTATCAACCCCTTAAACATGTAATGAAACCATTTTATTCGTCCATCTCTGTCAGATCCAGTCACAGGGAAAGACTTCTCCCACCGCTCCTCCGAAGCCGGCCAACAAGCTGGACAACATGCTGGGGAGCCTGCAGTCCGACCTCAACAGACTCGGAGTCCAGACGGTGGCGAAAGGTGTCTGTGGCGCCTGCAAGAAACCGATTGTTGGACAGGTACTGGCACAGAGTCCTCCACATTTAAACAAAGACGAAAGTTCAGATCTGTTACACAAACTAAATCTGAACTTTTAAATGCACGCACACGCACAGCCCATGGTATTTATGCAGTAAATACCCAGGAGGCTTATAAAACATAATCCTTGCAGTTTTCTGGTAATAGTGTGGTGAGAAGCAGATTGCAAATTTCTTTCCCCCAAGTGAGATGGGTTGTGCAGTTTTGGCTCGCGTCCTAATAATCATGGGCTGACTGCTGATTCCTTAACGTCACTCAGTCTATCAATAACTTTATTTAGTTGACAACCAATAACTGGAGTAATTTAAGCCTGCGTCATACATTCTCTGTCTGGAGGGAGGCTGTGGCTCAGTCCGTAGAGTGGGTTGCACACTAATCAGAAGGTTGGTGGCTCAATCCCCAGCTCCTCCTGTCCACATGCCTGGGTGTCCCTGAGCAAGACACCGAACCCTAAATTGCTCCCAATGATGTACCATCAGTGTGTTGTAAGTCACTTTGGATAAAAGTGTCAGCTAAATGAAATATAATGTAATGATTCAAACTGAACTTTCTGCAAGCGTTTATGTGGAGACTTTTATATGTAATTATTAAACTGAGATTTTCTCCTCATGTATGTCACTTAACTGGCTTAACTATTTTTTGTAGTAGCTGTCTTTCTTTTAGCAGATTGTTTTTTACTTGCAGGAAATTCATCATATCAGAAAAGAAAATGTTATTTTACTCTACTTTCGATTTGAAAATCCCAGAGATGGACAAATTAAAAGCACATCTGTATTTTAAAGTTAGATAAATGTAGACATGAAGCCAAAACTGGTTGTTATTTCTGTTAAACTTGTGTTGTGAGATCTACATCTGCTACTGTTGCCGTATTCCCTTTGCTTGCATGCAAGTACTGTGCTGCACTGATTTCCTCTGCTGAGCCACGTCTTTCCCTTTGCAGCTTATTACATTTTAATGCACTGTGTCTCCCCACACCAGGTGGTGACTGCCATGGGCAGAACGTGGCACCCTGAGCACTTTGTGTGCACCCACTGTCAGGAGGAGATAGGCTCCAGAAACTTCTTTGAGCGTGATGGGCAGCCTTACTGCGAGACAGACTACCACAACCTGTTCTCCCCGCGATGCCACTACTGCAACGGACCCATACTGGATGTTAGTAATGCATGCATTAACACACACGCCCACGCATACACAGACACACACACACAGACACACAGACACACACACACACACACACACACACACACACACACACACACACACACACACACACACACACACATACATACATACATACATGTATACCGTATACAGGCAGTTAATGATATTTATTTATTCATAACTTAACGGATTAAAGCCTTACTGGAAAAATCACTACATGTTGGAAATTACAATTCTCTATTAAGCAGACAGGGACAGTCAGGCGAACACATCCGAACACGCTCAAGCACACGCGCGCACACACACACGCGTGCGCGCGCACACACACACACACACACACACACACACACACACACACACACACACACACACACACACACACACACACACACGGCGCTAGAGGCACTCAAAGTGAAGTGACTTCCAGTTTCCTTGTGCATGCAAACAAATGTTGAGCAGGAACATATTACTGAATAACATTTGAAAAGATTGAAATTTAAAATACAGTAATGACTTTATAGTTACTCTCTCCAGTTATAAATATGCTGTTTGCTGGCGGGCAGATATCAGTTTGTTTTTCTGTGTTCAGTGACAGACTAGTCTGGGATGTAAGTGAGGTGCAGGGTTGGTGGTAATCTCTACCAAAAGAGTTTGTAAAATGTAATTCAGGTCATGAATTCATGATTCATGATCAGCTGTTAATGCGAAGCTAGCTGCAGGTTGGTCTGGGAATCTCTCCAAACTTTATTGCTACCTTCATGTTAAGCTGCAATATTATTTTCTTTTCTATTTTCCATGTTGCATACATAAATTGGGTGTTGACAATTTAGAGTTTTTAAAAGGCACCTACAGTAACAAGTAATCAAAGACATCACTCTTGATGCTGAATAACTACTAAAATATTGTAATTACTTTTTAAATGAGTAATAATTTCCCAACACTGACGCTGACTGACAAACTCACTTCTCTCACTTGTCAGCACTTGTCAGTCTTATCTGCCTGGTCATACACTCCCATTGGGGTTTTTCTCTGCCATTGCTCATATGTGCGCACACGCAGTGCCAGAGGGTCTGAAAGGGAAGCAGACAGTGAACAGTGGACTTCAGCGTGGGGAAAGGCCAACATGAGTCACTGTCAAGACTTCCTAACTGATCCTCATACATCACTTCCAGCTTTCTTTCTTCCTTCTTTACTTTGTCAGGGATTTTTAAAGTTGACAAGTTGGCTTTTGGTTTGTTATTGGGAATAGGTGATTTTTTGGGGGGGACAGTGGTCCAATGGAAGCATTCATCAAGTCATTTTAATCAGTACATAGTAGGGGTGGGTGTTATGGCCCTAAAATAATATCACAATATTTCAGGGTATTTCTGCGATAATGATAATCTCGACAACATGACAAAATAATGAGAAATATCAAATGAAAACATACAAATAAATATAAAGGGACTTTTAATGTCAGAATAAATGTGTTTGCCTTCAAATATTTCGTAAAAAGTAAACAAAAATTATGTCTTCGTTCTTTAGTTCGTAAACAACAACAGTAAGATTCAGTTAGATTCAGATTCTCTGTAAAATATTTAAGCCATGCTTGTTGCTTTGTGTAAGTTGCGTTGTTACGGTTACGATGTGTAACAGTATGACATGCTTTGAATTTTTGCCATTATCACGATATGGATTTTTAAAATTATATTAAAGATTAAAACAAAATTATCACGAACAATAGTATAGGCCTATGTCATACCTATAACACACAGCACAGTTATTCTTCTGATATTTCAGACCCATGGTCGTGCCGTAGCTTCTAACTTGTGCAAACCTCAGTCAGATACAGTAAATTATCAATGAGTCAGACTAGATTAACATATTCAGCCAGACAACCCCACTGCCCCCACACTCTCTCTGCTGCACGGTGATAAAGAGGAGGGATGGCAGGTTAATAAGGTGGTGCAGTTTGGTCATTTTGTTAATAAGAAGGACGACAAATCCCCACGTAGTTCCAGTTGCATAGGTGGGATTGTATCCTACAAAGACCTGAGGAAACCACTGAAATTAAATTTTTTAAGTAAAGGCAATTATATATATAATTTTTATATTTATATATAATATATTTTTAACTGTTAAACATCAGGGTTGAATTGCCCCTGCCTCAATATTTAAATTTAGAAACTGAATCTAATTATTGGTGTTTTACATTTCTCCCTCTTAAAAACACCCCTTTACAAGATTGCACCCCCTGGTGGTGAAGCTGCCTAAAAATGTATAGATCTCTGTTTCATTGGTTTACAGTGAGTAATTGTTGCCGTGCTGCAGAAACTGAGCAGTTGTGGATGTTTTAAAATCATGTGTCACATGGGCAGTGTGAGTGTGCTTCCAGCTGAAGCTGCTATCTGGCCTGGAAAACATGAGCCAACAGTCTTAAAGTATTACCACTCTTCCCATGGGTCCTCTGTGGACTTCACCTGCTGATTTCTGGCCTCTGAATCACTGTATTGTTTCCATACAGACAGACTGCATGTTGTTCTTATTTTAGATTACCATGATAAATCACCTTCCCCCCCAGTTTGTTTGACCTAACTCAAGGAGATAGTGACAAACTGACCGTTTGCTTTTCCTTTGTTTTACAGAAAGTAGTGACAGCTTTGGACAAGACTTGGCATCCAGAGCACTTCTTCTGTGCCCAGTGTGGAGCCTTTTTTGGACCAGAAGGTACCAGCCACAAACCGTGGCATGTTATGGATCAGAGATGTTTTCGTTAGTCGTATTAAAAGAAGTGTACAGTGTGAGTCAGTGTGTGCCTTTGCTGCCCTCTAGGTTTCCATGAGAAGGATGGAAAGGCGTTTTGCAGAAAGGACTACTTTGACATGTTTGCCCCTAAATGTGGTGGTTGTGCCCATGCTATCCTGGAGAACTACATCTCTGCTCTGAACTCACTCTGGCACCCTGAATGCTTTGTCTGCAGGGTAAGTATCTGTTAGTCTGAATTAAAAGAGATCATCCAACATTTTTTTCCAGACGGCTCTCCGCGATAAAGTCAACAAAGGGACACACATTTGTGAATTGAACTAAAACATGAAACTTATAGTGCTGAATTATTTTAGCGTTTTGACTTCTGATCTATTTACCTGCCCAGAAGGCTTTGGTCCTTCTTTCAAAAAACAAGAATTATACTTTGGACAATATCAACTTTACAGCTGTATGTGTCAATCTGGTGTCGTCTGAGGTTACAATGAAAAGATGAGTTGCTTAAAACAGTCCAATTAAAGTCAGTATTCCTTTTAGAATTAGCCATCGTCTTGCAAATTGTCTGACATTCATCACTGCACAGGTCACTGATGAAACCCAATGCATTATATAAATATGGACTTCAGGCAATCTGTTTTACAATGAAACAACATCTAATATTTACTATTAAGCCCAGTTCAGACCAAATAATTGTGATGAGATGAAACTGTTTTTGAGGCAGCAGGGGAAACGTTGCAGCAGTGTGAACTGGCTTGTCTCAGCTCAACTGAAGCCTGATGATGTCGCCTGTAGTACGGCTTGCGAAGCCGCCGGTGGACAGTTTTACGGTGTCACGTCTTTCAACTGCCAATCAGCTCGTAGGAAAAGTCAGTGACTCATGCGAGTTACAAACCGTCAGAGATGACAGTTTTGGATAGAAGAAAGATGAAAAAGAGGATCCCCTCATCAGTTTACATCATCATTTATGTTTTACGAAGCTACAAATTATTTGGAGATAAAGTTTTAGCTGAATTTCAGCAGCAGGACCACGCCTCAACCACTCCCCCACTTCCAGTCACACTCCTGTAAATATCCACCCACTCTAAACCTCGGCCTGTTCACGTTTTCTGCATCCCGCCCTCCCTCCCTCTTGTTAAACCGTTTCACTTATGGTTATCATGTTTCATAGCCTTTATCCTTCCGTCCCACATGGAGATCTCGGGGATCTGCAAGGCCCGGGAGCCGCAGTGGATCCTCGACTAAGTCTTCCCCAAACCGCGAAACTCTCACCCTGGCTTAATCTCCCCCAATCAATGAAGGTTCGCCCTCAGCCGAGGCGGGGTCCTAGCTAGTGAAATCCAGTTTATATCACCTCAGGATTCATAAACATGATGCTGCCTTTTGTTGATTATTATTATTTTTTTCCCCATTTCCTTCCGGAACGTTGCGGGCCAGATAGATATGACCCTCGTGTGTGAGACAGACCATCCAATGTCAGCCTATTAACATTCACTGTCTGTTGTGTTTTTCAGGAGTGCTTCACGCCATTCATAAACGGCAGCTTCTTTGACCACGATGGCCAGCCGTACTGCGAGGCCCACTACCACGAGCGGCGGGGCTCGCTGTGCTCGGGCTGCCAGAAGCCCATCACCGGCCGCTGCATCACAGCCATGGGCAAGAAGTTCCACCCCGAGCACTTCGTGTGCGCTTTCTGCCTCAAGCAGCTTAACAAGGGCACCTTCAAAGAGCAGAATGACAAGCCCTACTGTCATGGCTGCTTCGTTAAACTCTTCAGTTAGACCGCATTTGTGTTTGTGCAAACGTGCGTGTACATGCATACATCTGTGTTTGAATGCACATGCGGATGAACGTGCACTCGCGCGTCTAGCATTTAGGAGTCAGTTGTTTTTCAGACAGATTTGTCAATCACATCATGAGAAAGGTGAGAAATGTCTCTGACTACTAACTCATGACAGAGGGTCTTCCCTGGCTGTCCAACCTCTCAGGTTTGACATTTCAGTCTTTCACAAAAGACATTTTTTAACAGAACCCAAAGAGATTTTAATTTAGAGTTTTATTCCTGTGTGCAGCAGGGACAGGAGAGAAAAGATGCTCATTTCCCCTTGTGCATACGAGAAACGAGTTGAGAGCCCCGATTTGTAAAATATTTTATTCCCCATTACAGGGCAATCCCTTGCATCATATGGTGATGAGTGTATGTTGACATAGTTTGATGCAGTTATGAGACAGTTGCTTGATTGCATGGACCATGGAGAGTTGATTTAAGTAGTTTTAAAGTATGTTGAGTAACCAGTGCTTGGCCATTGAGTGTTGAAAAAGATGTATTTTTCTAACTTTGAAAACTGTTGAGGTGCCATTTAAAATAAGCATGAAAATACTTCATATGTACACAGACACACAATGAACCCTCTCATCTTTTTTTAAAATAATCGTCCAACCTCTTTGCACACTCCAACAACCGATCTCTTGATGAGACCATCTTAAGGTGCATTTTATAAGTTTGTGTCATCCAGATATTAGTTCTTATTTTTCTACAGTTGTCCTGTGATGAATGAATCCAGATGTTTTCTCCATTTAAGCATACATTTCATTGACATTTGTGCTTGTTTTTAATGCAATTTTTACCCACCAGGGAGTGAAATCAAACATCACAAAAATATCACATTGAAGCTTTTCACCTGTAGCAACATTATTTTTAGATTTACAGCTGTAGATTCATGGGACGTCAGTGTGTGTTGTGTCATTTACATTTATAAAAATATAAAATTAAAATGAATTAAAGTAAAATGTTTAAAAATTTATGAACATTTGGTGCAATCTATGAGAAAACCAAGCCAAAACAAAGTTGATTGTTTTTGTTCTGGAGATTTTACTGCTGTATCTACCCACAATTATCAGAACATTCAAACAAATTTTATTCTGAACAAATGATGCTCAAATTCAACATTTTCATTATTCTACTGTTGCTACTTCTGTGCATTTATCACTGTATTAAATTGATTAATTAGGCCGGTTAAAGGTTTCAGATGTATTTCTCCTTTTCATTGAGGAGATACTAATTTCTATATGTGGAGTTTAATCAGCACCAGCTGCCAGTTGCTGTTACAATCACAATCTAAATTTATATACCTGTAAGACGCTCGACAGAACTGTGTTTTGTCATTTTTAATGAAAATTTATATATTTTTGAGCTGTTAAGAGCTCACACTGATATGCAAAGAGCTGGCTCTACGGGCATGTAGCCCAGTAATAGTTTACCCTGGTCTCATTCCTACACACGCACACAAGCATGCACGCACGCGCGCACACACACACACACACACGAGCTTGGATTCCAGTGTGTCAGACTTCAAAAGAAACGCAGCCTTCAGTATTTTTTATTAAGAATCATGAACTATGATCCTGTTGTCAGAGTGGTGTCAGTGCAAAGCTCACTGATGGAAGCTGGATGTTTGCTGGTCAGGAAACACAGGCTGAGCCTTTAGCAGAATTTATATGACGACTCGTTTCAACTTCATTTTCCTTGTAGCTCTGTTTTTGCCGGATGAGGCATTATGTGGGGTTTTTTGGACAACGTTTCTTGTCTTTTAATTTTGATCCCTGTGTGCAAGGAGTGCACAGTACCCACACTCAGATTGTTTTTGAGAAGATATTTCTTGTGTTCTTGTGCCAAATGTGTCAATGCAATAAGGTCTTATACACTGTGGAGTTCTCAGCCTTTTTCCTGTGATTTGACTCTTTTTGGGCTGAACTCTGGGAGAGGCTTCATCTGCTGCGGTGCATCTTAACTCTGAACTGTACACTGTAGTAGACAGGCCAAGGAGAAACCTGCTGTACAGAGTCATTCAGCAGACAGTGTAAGTGTTCCCTTGTAGCAGACTCAGATTCACAGGATGCAGCAGGGGCGAATGTGACTGTCGGAAAAGACTTCAACATTTACGCTTTCAGTTAAATTGTGTATGCCTCTGAAAAAAGAACAGGAATTGAGTTAATTTTGCTCATGTAAATTTATCTTCTTTACAGTATATTGCCTTATAGTTTTTGCTTCTGTCACAGAATTCATAAAAAACAAAACAAAAAGAAAGCCTTTTACCGTTATTGGTACTAAGTGAACTTTGCTTTGTAAACGGAGACATATTCATGTGATCTTTTACCTTTTGAATTTCCTCATGAGCCATAAACATGTGTGGCTCTTTGCCTGGGTGGGGTGTAAACTTTTGTGGGTCCTGATTGCTGATTGTTTAATATTCCGCAAATAAAATATAAAGTATTTATTTGCATTGTTTTGTCACTTTTTTGCTTTTTATTTTCACAGAAACCTTTAATATTCAACATTTTGCATTAAATCAGATCTTTGGCACACATTTTCACAAAATAGATGTAACAAAATCGGTTGTGTTGGTGTACTCGTGAATGGACCAAGTCATTTCATAATAAAAAGTGCTTCTTTGTCTATATTTAGACTCTTATAAGGGACTTCTGATATTCACTCTGCTCTCCTGACAAACCTGCTGACTCTGATGGTTTGCTTTTATTGTGTGTTTTTTACCACTTACCTTTGTGTTTCTTTTGGCAGTGACACGTTTGTCCGCTTCTGAATATCCCCAACAGGAACAATCCCCCCGCGGAAAACCGAGTGTTTCTTCGTAACATCTCTGACTGTTAGAAACATTCCACAAAAAAGACAAGATTAAGAACAGGTAGCACATAAACAATATGATTACAACAGACATTATAAAATAAATGTATTCTTCTTCAGTTACAATTGAATTGGACATGTTTATATGTAGCAAAAAGGAGGCCTGGGTCAGAGGGACCCGAGGACGAGGGTTGCGTTGGGCATGAAGCCTGGGTCACAGAGACCCGAGGACGAGGGTTGCGTGGGTCATGAGGCCTGGGTAAGAGGGACCCGAGTGATCGAGTTGATCTCCCCATTATTACCTGTGGACCCGGGTCACAGAGACCCGAGTACAACACAGTTGTTTACAAAAGAATTTCTTCGTAAGTACTCCGAAGGGGTCACCAAATTGTTGGACTTTTTGTTTTACTTTCATTCAATACTGCCACACAGTGGTAATTCAACACACACGTGGAGATTGAGTGTGAATGACTCCTTCAGGTCAATTTGTGGATCTAGTGAGACAAGCTTCTAGGCTGAATAAATTCAGTCCAGTCTCACTCTAGGGGTCGCCCCAGAAACCACAAATCTTTTAATTCACGCTCACTTCTTCACCAACACCACCCTTTGTCCCCACAGAACAAGAACTTGCAGAGACTGGCTGTCTCTATAAACTTGCTTAGTTCTTGGAAGCCACCCACATTTCCCCGTATTTAAATGCTTTCAACAATCTTCAATTTCACTTCAACATCAGACTGCAGTGGTCAGTTCTCCATAAGAAAAATTAATTACCTCACAGGCATTATATCGCCGGGCCTCTTTAAGTTTACGCCTTATATAATACTTTTCCGTGCCCCTCTCGACACCAGGACTTTCCCTCGCTCCTGTATTTTATAGTACATTGTATAGGTAGTTCCTCTGGGGTGGTGGCTTCCTTCAATTGGCTCTCTGTCCGGTGTGTTGTCTGCCATGAGATGGCTGCATGTCGGTAGCCTTGGCTGTGCACCTGGCGCCGTGATGTCGTCAACAGTCACTGTCTATCTGGAGTTGTCCCCAAAAACAGTGTCGTGTGCTGCGGAGATTTAGCAAACAACTGATACATGTGCCCTTATCTGGACAGTGACGTGTGCTGCGGAGATTAGCAAACAACAGTGAAATATCAGACAGTGAAATTCCCACAATGGCCAAAGTGGTTTCAAGTCAGTTTGTGTAGACAATTTCACAGGAAACACAATGTTTTAAAAACAGCCTTATCTCAGCGAGAGAAGCTCAAATATAGCATAAAACTGCATTGCAGTGCCACGGTTTACATTAAGTATTTACAAAAGAATTTCTTCATCAGTACTATGGCAAATGGGATAAACTACATGGCCAAAGGAGTTTTCAAGTCACTTTGTGTCCGCAAATTCACAAAAAACAGTATTTCAAATCTCACTTTCTCAGCCTAATGCATCATAGCACCACGGCTGAAATTAAGTGTTTACAAA
Source organism: Embiotoca jacksoni (assembly GCF_022577435.1). NCBI lineage: Eukaryota > Metazoa > Chordata > Actinopteri > Embiotocidae > Embiotoca > Embiotoca jacksoni. The sequence continues at coordinate 6,637,879 of NW_027185229.1, read as the reverse complement.
CAAGTTTCCAACTCAGAACTATGGCAATTGGGATAAAATACAAGGCCAAAGTGGTTTCAAGTCACTTTGTGTGGACAATTTCACAAGAAACACAATGTTTCAAAAACAGCCTTATCTCAGGGGGAAAAGCTCAAATACAGCATAAAACTGCATTGCAGTGCCGCGGCTTAAACGGAGTGTTTACAAAAGAATTTCTTCATCAGAACTATGACAAATGGGATAAACTACATGGCCAAAGTGGTTTCAAGTCACTTTGTGTGGACAATTTCACAAGAAACACAATGTTTCAAAAACAGCCTTATCTCAGCGAGACAAGATCAATTACAGCATAAAACTGCATTGCAGCGCCGCGGCTTAAACGGAGTGTTTACAAAAGAATTTCTTCATCAGTACTATGGCAAATGGGATAAACTACAAGGCCAAGGAGTTTTCAAGTCGCTTTGTGTCCGCAAATTCACAAAAAACAGTATTTCAAATCTCACTTTCTCAGCCTACTGCATCATAGCACCACGGCTGAAATTAAGTGTTTACAAACAAGTTTCCAACTCAGAACTATGGCAATTGGGATAAACTACAAGGCCAAAGTGGTTTCAAGTCACTTTGTTTCTGCAATTTCACAGAAAACAGCATTTCAAGTCTTACTTTCTCAGCCTAATGTAAAACTGCATCTCAGCGCCATGGCTTAAACTAGGTGTTTACAAGCAAGTTTCCTACTCAGAACTATGGCAAATGGGATACACTACATGGCCAAAGTTGTTTCAGGTCACTTTGTGTGGACAATTTCACAGGAAACACAATGTTTCAAAAACAGCCTTATCTCAGCGAGAGAAGCTCAATTACAGCATAAAACTGCATTGCAGCGCCGCGGCTTAAACGGAGTGTTTACAAAAGAATTTCTTCATCAGTACTATGGCAAATGGGATAAACTACAAGGCCAAGGAGTTTTCAAGTCGCTTTGTGTCCGCAAATTCACAAAAAACAGTATTTCAAATCTCACTTTCTCAGCCTACTGCATCATAGCACCACGGCTGAAATTAAGTGTTTACAAACAAGTTTCCAACTCAGAACTATGGCAATTGGGATAAACTACAAGGCCAAAGTGGTTTCAAGTCACTTTGTTTCTGCAATTTCACAGAAAACAGTATTTCAAGTCTAACTTTCTCAGCTTAATGTAAAACTGCATTACAGTGCCACGGCTTAAACTAAATGTTTACAAACAAGTTTCCTACTCAGAACTATGGCAAATGGGATACACTACATGGCCAAAGTTGTTTCAGGTCACTTTGTGTGGACAATTTCACAGGAAACACAATGTTTCAAAAACAGCCTTATCTCAGCGAGAGAAGCTCAAATACAGCATAAAACTGAATTGCAGTGCCGCGGCTTAAACGGAGTGTTTACAAAAGAATTTCTTCATCAGTACTATGGCAAATGGGATAAACTACATGGCCAAAGGAGTTTTCAAGTCACTTTGTGTCCGCAAATTCACAAAAAACAGTATTTCAAATCTCACTTTCTCAGCCTAATGCATCATAGCACCACGGCTGAAATTAAGTGTTTACAAACAAGTTTCCAACTCAGAACTATGGCAATTGGGATAAACTACAGGCCAACGTGGTTTCAAGTCACTTTGTTTCTGCAATTTCACAGAAAACAGCATTTCAAATCTCACTTTCTCAGCCTAATGCATCATAGCACCACGGCTGAAATTAAGTGTTTACAAACAAGTTTCCAACTCAGAACTATGGCAATTGGGATAAACTACAGGCCAACGTGGTTTCAAGTCACTTTGTTTCTGCAATTTCACAGAAAACAGCATTTCAAATCTCACTTTCTCAGCCTAATGCATCATAGCACCACGGCTGAAATTAAGTGTTTACAAACAAGTTTCCAACTCAGAACTATGGCAATTGGGATAAACTACAGGCCAACGTGGTTTCAAGTCACTTTGTTTCTGCAATTTCACAGAAAACAGTATTTCAAGTCTCACTTTATCAGCTTAATGTAAAACTGCATTACAGTGCCACGGCTTAAACTAAATGTTTACAAACAAGTTTCCTACTCAGAACTATGGCAAATGGGATACACTACATGGCCAAAGTTGTTTCAGGTCACTCTGTGTGGACAATTTCACAGGAAACACAATGTTTCAAAAACAGCCTTATCTCAGCGAGAGAAGCTCAAATACAGCATAAAACTGCATTGCAGTGCCGCGGCTTAAACGGAGTGTTTACAAAAGAATTTCTTCATCAGTACTATGGCAAATGGGATAAACTACAAGGCCAAGGAGTTTTCAAGTCACTTTGTGTCCGCAATTTCACAAAAAACAGTATTTCAAATCTCACTTTCTCAGCCTAATGCATCATAGCACCACGGCTGAAATTAAGTGTTTACAAAGAAGTTTCCAACTCAGAACTATGGCAATTGGGATAAAACACAAGGCCAAAGTGGTTTCAAGTCACTTTGTGTGGACAATTTCACAAGAAACACAATGTTTCAAAAATAGCCTTATCTCAGGGGGAGAAGCTCAAATACAGCATAAAACTGCATTGCAGTGCCACGGCTTAAACGGAGTGTTTACAAAAGAATTTCTTCATCAGAACTATGGCAAATGGGATAAACTACATGGCCAAAGTGGTTTCAAGTCACTTTGTGTGGACAATTTCACAAGAAACACAATGTTTAAAAAACAACCTTATCTCAGGGGGAGAAGCTCAAATACAGCATAAAACTGCATTGCAGTGCCGCGGCTTAAACGGAGTGTTTACAAAAGAATTTCTTCATCAGTACTATGGCAAATGGGATACACTACATGGCCAAAGTTGTTTCAGGTCACTTTGTGTGGACAATTTCACAGGAAACACAATGTTTCAAAAACAGCCTTATCTCAGCGAGAGAAGCTCAATTACAGCATAAAACTGCATTGCAGCGCCGCGGCTTAAACGGAGTGTTTACAAAAGAATTTCTTCATCAGTACTATGGCAAATGGGATAAACTACAAGGCCAAGGAGTTTTCAAGTCGCTTTGTGTCCGCAAATTCACAAAAAACAGTATTTCAAATCTCACTTTCTCAGCCTACTGCATCATAGCACCACGGCTAAAATTAAGTGTTTACAAACAAGTTTCCAACTCAGAACTATGGCAATTGGGATAAACTACAGGCCAACGTGGTTTCAAGTCACTTTGTTTCTGCAATTTCACAGAAAACAGCATTTCAAATCTCACTTTCTCAGCCTAATGCATCATAGCACCACGGCTGAAATTAAGTGTTTACAAACAAGTTTCCAACTCAGAACTATGGCAATTGGGATAAACTACAGGCCAACGTGGTTTCAAGTCACTTTGTTTCTGCAATTTCACAGAAAACAGCATTTCAAATCTCACTTTCTCAGCCTAATGCATCATAGCACCACGGCTGAAATTAAGTGTTTACAAACAAGTTTCCAACTCAGAACTATGGCAATTGGGATAAACTACAGGCCAACGTGGTTTCAAGTCACTTTGTTTCTGCAATTTCACAGAAAACAGTATTTCAAGTCTCACTTTATCAGCTTAATGTAAAACTGCATTACAGTGCCACGGCTTAAACTAAATGTTTACAAACAAGTTTCCTACTCAGAACTATGGCAAATGGGATACACTACATGGCCAAAGTTGTTTCAGGTCACTCTGTGTGGACAATTTCACAGGAAACACAATGTTTCAAAAACAGCCTTATCTCAGCGAGAGAAGCTCAAATACAGCATAAAACTGCATTGCAGTGCCGCGGCTTAAACGGAGTGTTTACAAAAGAATTTCTTCATCAGTACTATGGCAAATGGGATAAACTACAAGGCCAAGGAGTTTTCAAGTCACTTTGTGTCCGCAATTTCACAAAAAACAGTATTTCAAATCTCACTTTCTCAGCCTAATGCATCATAGCACCACGGCTGAAATTAAGTGTTTACAAACAAGTTTCCAACTCAGAACTATGGCAATTGGGATAAAACACAAGGCCAAAGTGGTTTCAAGTCACTTTGTGTGGACAATTTCACAAGAAACACAATGTTTCAAAAACAGCCTTATCTCAGGGGGAGAAGCTCAAATACAGCATAAAACTGCATTGCAGTGCCACGGCTTAAACGGAGTGTTTACAAAAGAATTTCTTCATCAGAACTATGGCAAATGGGATAAACTACATGGCCAAAGTGGTTTCAAGTCACTTTGTGTGGACAATTTCACAAGAAACACAATGTTTAAAAAACAGCCTTATCTCAGGGGGAGAAGCTCAAATACAGCATAAAACTGCATTGCAGTGCCGCGGCTTAAACGGAGTGTTTACAAAGAATTTCTTCATCAGTACTATGGCAAATGGGATACACTACATGGCCAAAGTTGTTTCAGGTCACTTTGTGTGGACAATTTCACAGGAAACACAATGTTTCAAAAACAGCCTTATCTCAGCGAGAGAAGCTCAATTACAGCATAAAACTGCATTACAGCGCCGCGGCTTAAAGGGAGTGTTTACAAAAGAATTTCTTCATCAGTACTATGGCAAATGGGATAAACTGCAAGGCCAAGGAGTTTTCAAGTCGCTTTGTGTCCGCAAATTCACAAAAAACAGTATTTCAAATCTCACTTTCTCAGCCTACTGCATCATAGCACCACGGCTGAAATTAAGTGTTTACAAACAAGTTTCCAACTCAGAACTATGGCAATTGGGATAAACTACAAGGCCAAAGTGGTTTCAAGTCACTTTGTTTCTGCAATTTCACAGAAAACAGCATTTCAAGTCTTACTTTCTCAGCCTAATGTAAAACTGCATCTCAGCGCCATGGCTTAAACTAGGTGTTTACAAGCAAGTTTCCTACTCAGAACTATGGCAAATGGGATACACTACATGGCCAAAGTTGTTTCAGGTCACTTTGTGTGGACAATTTCACAGGAAACACAATGTTTCAAAAACAGCCTTATCTCAGCGAGAGAAGCTCAATTACAGCATAAAACTGCATTGCAGCGCCGCGGCTTAAACGGAGTGTTTACAAAAGAATTTCTTCATCAGTACTATGGCAAATGGGATAAACTACAAGGCCAAGGAGTTTTCAAGTCGCTTTGTGTCCGCAAATTCACAAAAAACAGTATTTCAAATCTCACTTTCTCAGCCTACTGCATCATAGCACCACGGCTGAAATTAAGTGTTTACAAACAAGTTTCCAACTCAGAACTATGGCAATTGGGATAAACTACAAGGCCAAAGTGGTTTCAAGTCACTTTGTTTCTGCAATTTCACAGAAAACAGTATTTCAAGTCTAACTTTCTCAGCTTAATGTAAAACTGCATTACAGTGCCACGGCTTAAACTAAATGTTTACAAACAAGTTTCCTACTCAGAACTATGGCAAATGGGATACACTACATGGCCAAAGTTGTTTCAGGTCACTTTGTGTGGACAATTTCACAGGAAACACAATGTTTCAAAAACAGCCTTATCTCAGCGAGAGAAGCTCAAATACAGCATAAAACTGAATTGCAGTGCCGCGGCTTAAACGGAGTGTTTACAAAAGAATTTCTTCATCAGTACTATGGCAAATGGGATAAACTACATGGCCAAAGGAGTTTTCAAGTCACTTTGTGTCCGCAAATTCACAAAAAACAGTATTTCAAATCTCACTTTCTCAGCCTAATGCATCATAGCACCACGGCTGAAATTAAGTGTTTACAAACAAGTTTCCAACTCAGAACTATGGCAATTGGGATAAACTACAGGCCAACGTGGTTTCAAGTCACTTTGTTTCTGCAATTTCACAGAAAACAGCATTTCAAATCTCACTTTCTCAGCCTAATGCATCATAGCACCACGGCTGAAATTAAGTGTTTACAAACAAGTTTCCAACTCAGAACTATGGCAATTGGGATAAACTACAGGCCAACGTGGTTTCAAGTCACTTTGTTTCTGCAATTTCACAGAAAACAGTATTTCAAGTCTCACTTTATCAGCTTAATGTAAAACTGCATTACAGTGCCACGGCTTAAACTAAATGTTTACAAACAAGTTTCCTACTCAGAACTATGGGAAATGGGATACACTACATGGCCAAAGTTGTTTCAGGTCACTCTGTGTGGACAATTTCACAGGAAACACAATGTTTCAAAAACAGCCTTATCTCAGCGAGAGAAGCTCAAATACAGCATAAAACTGCATTGCAGTGCCGCGGCTTAAACGGAGTGTTTACAAAAGAATTTCTTCATCAGTACTATGGCAAATGGGATAAACTACAAGGCCAAGGAGTTTTCAAGTCACTTTGTGTCCGCAATTTCACAAAAAACAGTATTTCAAATCTCACTTTCTCAGCCTAATGCATCATAGCACCACGGCTGAAATTAAGTGTTTACAAAGAAGTTTCCAACTCAGAACTATGGCAATTGGGATAAAACACAAGGCCAAAGTGGTTTCAAGTCACTTTGTGTGGACAATTTCACAAGAAACACAATGTTTCAAAAATAGCCTTATCTCAGGGGGAGAAGCTCAAATACAGCATAAAACTGCATTGCAGTGCCACGGCTTAAACGGAGTGTTTACAAAAGAATTTCTTCATCAGAACTATGGCAAATGGGATAAACTACATGGCCAAAGTGGTTTCAAGTCACTTTGTGTGGACAATTTCACAAGAAACACAATGTTTAAAAAACAGCCTTATCTCAGGGGGAGAAGCTCAAATACAGCATAAAACTGCATTGCAGTGCCGCGGCTTAAACGGAGTGTTTACAAAAGAATTTCTTCATCAGTACTATGGCAAATGGGATACACTACATGGCCAAAGTTGTTTCAGGTCACTTTGTGTGGACAATTTCACAGGAAACACAATGTTTCAAAAACAGCCTTATCTCAGCGAGAGAAGCTCAATTACAGCATAAAACTGCATTGCAGCGCCGCGGCTTAAACGGAGTGTTTACAAAAGAATTTCTTCATCAGTACTATGGCAAATGGGATAAACTACAAGGCCAAGGAGTTTTCAAGTCGCTTTGTGTCCGCAAATTCACAAAAAACAGTATTTCAAATCTCACTTTCTCAGCCTACTGCATCATAGCACCACGGCTAAAATTAAGTGTTTACAAACAAGTTTCCAACTCAGAACTATGGCAATTGGGATAAACTACAGGCCAACGTGGTTTCAAGTCACTTTGTTTCTGCAATTTCACAGAAAACAGCATTTCAAATCTCACTTTCTCAGCCTAATGCATCATAGCACCACGGCTGAAATTAAGTGTTTACAAACAAGTTTCCAACTCAGAACTATGGCAATTGGGATAAACTACAAGGCCAAAGTGGTTTCAAGTCACTTTGTTTCTGCAATTTCACAGAAAACAGTATTTCAAGTCTCACTTTATCAGCTTAATGTAAAACTGCATTACAGTGCCACGGCTTAAACTAAATGTTTACAAACAAGTTTCCTACTCAGAACTATGGCAAATGGGATACACTACATGGCCAAAGTTGTTTCAGGTCACTCTGTGTGGACAATTTCACAGGAAACACAATGTTTCAAAAACAGCCTTATCTCAGCGAGAGAAGCTCAAATACAGCATAAAACTGCATTGCAGTGCCGCGGCTTAAACGGAGTGTTTACAAAAGAATTTCTTCATCAGTACTATGGCAAATGGGATAAACTACAAGGCCAAGGAGTTTTCAAGTCACTTTGTGTCCGCAATTTCACAAAAAACAGTATTTCAAATCTCACTTTCTCAGCCTAATGCATCATAGCACCACGGCTGAAATTAAGTGTTTACAAAGAAGTTTCCAACTCAGAACTATGGCAATTGGGATAAAACACAAGGCCAAAGTGGTTTCAAGTCACTTTGTGTGGACAATTTCACAAGAAACACAATGTTTCAAAAATAGCCTTATCTCAGGGGGAGAAGCTCAAATACAGCATAAAACTGCATTGCAGTGCCACGGCTTAAACGGAGTGTTTACAAAAGAATTTCTTCATCAGAACTATGGCAAATGGGATAAACTACATGGCCAAAGTGGTTTCAAGTCACTTTGTGTGGACAATTTCACAAGAAACACAATGTTTAAAAAACAGCCTTATCTCAGGGGGAGAAGCTCAAATACAGCATAAAACTGCATTGCAGTGCCGCGGCTTAAACGGAGTGTTTACAAAAGAATTTCTTCATCAGTACTATGGCAAATGGGATACACTACATGGCCAAAGTTGTTTCAGGTCACTTTGTGTGGACAATTTCACAGGAAACACAATGTTTCAAAAACAGCCTTATCTCAGCGAGAGAAGCTCAATTACAGCATAAAACTGCATTGCAGCGCCGCGGCTTAAACGGAGTGTTTACAAAAGAATTTCTTCATCAGTACTATGGCAAATGGGATAAACTACAAGGCCAAGGAGTTTTCAAGTCGCTTTGTGTCCGCAAATTCACAAAAAACAGTATTTCAAATCTCACTTTCTCAGCCTACTGCATCATAGCACCACGGCTAAAATTAAGTGTTTACAAACAAGTTTCCAACTCAGAACTATGGCAATTGGGATAAACTACAGGCCAACGTGGTTTCAAGTCACTTTGTTTCTGCAATTTCACAGAAAACAGCATTTCAAATCTCACTTTCTCAGCCTAATGCATCATAGCACCACGGCTGAAATTAAGTGTTTACAAACAAGTTTCCAACTCAGAACTATGGCAATTGGGATAAACTACAGGCCAACGTGGTTTCAAGTCACTTTGTTTCTGCAATTTCACAGAAAACAGCATTTCAAATCTCACTTTCTCAGCCTAATGCATCATAGCACCACGGCTGAAATTAAGTGTTTACAAACAAGTTTCCAACTCAGAACTATGGCAATTGGGATAAACTACAGGCCAACGTGGTTTCAAGTCACTTTGTTTCTGCAATTTCACAGAAAACAGTATTTCAAGTCTCACTTTATCAGCTTAATGTAAAACTGCATTACAGTGCCACGGCTTAAACTAAATGTTTACAAACAAGTTTCCTACTCAGAACTATGGCAAATGGGATACACTACATGGCCAAAGTTGTTTCAGGTCACTCTGTGTGGACAATTTCACAGGAAACACAATGTTTCAAAAACAGCCTTATCTCAGCGAGAGAAGCTCAAATACAGCATAAAACTGCATTGCAGTGCCGCGGCTTAAACAGAGTGTTTACAAAAGAATTTCTTCATCAGTACTATGGCAAATGGGATAAACTACAAGGCCAAGGAGTTTTCAAGTCACTTTGTGTCCGCAATTTCACAAAAAACAGTATTTCAAATCTCACTTTCTCAGTCTAATGCATCATAGCACCACGGCTGAAATTAAGTGTTTACAAACAAGTTTCCAACTCAGAACTATGGCAATTGGGATAAAACACAAGGCCAAAGTGGTTTCAAGTCACTTTGTGTGGACAATTTCACAAGAAACACAATGTTTCAAAAACAGCCTTATCTCAGGGGGAGAAGCTCAAATACAGCATAAAACTGCATTGCAGTGCCACGGCTTAAACGGAGTGTTTACAAAAGAATTTCTTCATCAGAACTATGGCAAATGGGATAAACTACATGGCCAAAGTGGTTTCAAGTCACTTTGTGTGGACAATTTCACAAGAAACACAATGTTTAAAAAACAGCCTTATCTCAGGGGGAGAAGCTCAAATACAGCATAAAACTGCATTGCAGTGCCGCGGCTTAAACGGAGTGTTTACAAAGAATTTCTTCATCAGTACTATGGCAAATGGGATACACTACATGGCCAAAGTTGTTTCAGGTCACTTTGTGTGGACAATTTCACAGGAAACACAATGTTTCAAAAACAGCCTTATCTCAGCGAGAGAAGCTCAATTACAGCATAAAACTGCATTACAGCGCCGCGGCTTAAAGGGAGTGTTTACAAAAGAATTTCTTCATCAGTACGATGGCAAATGGGATAAACTGCAAGGCCAAGGAGTTTTCAAGTCGCTTTGTGTCCGCAAATTCACAAAAAACAGTATTTCAAATTTCACTTTCTCAGCCTAATGCATCATAGCACCACGGCTGAAATTAAGTGTTTACAAACAAGTTTCCAACTCAGAACTATGGCAATTGGGATAAACTACAAGGCCAAAGTGGTTTCAAGTCATTTTGTTTCTGCAATTTCACAGAAAACAGTATTTCAAGTCTAACTTTCTCAGCTTAATGTAAAACTGCATTACAATGCCACGGCTTAAACTAAATGTTTACAAACAAGTTTCCTACTCAGAACTATGGCAAATGGGATACACTACATGGCCAAAGTTGTTTCAGGTCACTTTGTGTGGACAATTTCACAGGAAACACAATGTTTCAAAAACAGCCTTATCTCAGCGAGAGAAGCTCAAATACAGAATAAAACTGAATTGCAGTGCCGCGGCTTAAACGGAGTGTTTACAAAAGAATTTCTTCATCAGTACTATGGCAAATGGGATAAACTACAAGGCCAAGGAGTTTTCAAGTCGCTTTGTGTCCGCAAATTCACAAAAAACAGTATTTCAAATCTCACTTTCTCAGCCTACTGCATCTTAGCACCACGGCTGAAATTAAGTGTTTACAAACAAGTTTCCAACTCAGAACTATGGCAATTGGGATAAACTACAAGGCCAAAGTGGTTTCAAGCCACTTTGTATCTGCAATTTCACAGAAAACAGTATTGCAAGTCGAACTTTCTCAGCTTAATGTAAAACTGCATTACAGTGCCACGGCTTAAACTAAATGTTTACAAACAAGTTTCCTACTCAGAACTATGGCAAATGGGATACACTACATGGCCAAAGTTGTTTCAGGTCACTTTGTGTGGACAATTTCACAGGAAACACAATGTTTCAAAAACAGCCTTATCTCAGAGAGAGAAGCTCAAATACAGCATAAAACTGAATTGCAGTGCCGCGGCTTAAACGGAGTGTTTACAAAAGAATTTCTTCATCAGTACTATGGCAAATGGGATAAACTACAAGGCCAAGGAGTTTTCAAGTCGCTTTGTGTCCGCAAATTCACAAAAAACAGTATTTCAAATCTCACTTTCTCAGCCTACTGCATCATAGCACCACGGCTGAAATTAAGTGTTTACAAACAAGTTTCCAACTCAGAACTATGGCAATTGGGATAAACTACAAGGCCAAAGTGGTTTCAAGTCACTTTGTTTCTGCAATTTCACAGAAAACAGCATTTCAAGTCTTACTTTCTCAGCCTAATGTAAAACTGCATCTCAGCGCCATGGCTTAAACTAGGTGTTTACAAGCAAGTTTCCTAATCAGAACTATGGCAAATGGGATACACTACATGGCCAAAGTTGTTTCAGGTCACTTTGTGTGGACAATTTCACAGGAAACACAATGTTTCAAAAACAGCCTTATCTCAGCGAGAGAAGCTCAAATACAGAATAAAACTGAATTGCAGTGCCGCGGCTTAAACGGAGTGTTTACAAAAGAATTTCTTCATCAGAACTATGGCAAATGGGATAAACTACATGGCCAAAGTGGTTTCAAGTCACTTTGTGTGGACAATTTCACAAGAAACACAATGTTTAAAAAACAGCCTTATCTCAGGGGGAGAAGCTCAAATACAGCATAAAACTGCATTGCAGTGCCGCGGCTTAAACGGAGTATTTACAAAGAATTTCTTCATCAGTACTATGGCAAATGGGATACACTACATGGCCAAAGTTGTTTCAGGTCACTTTGTGTGGACAATTTCACAGGAAACACAATGTTTCAAAAACAGCCTTATCTCAGCGAGAGAAGCTCAATTACAGCATAAAACTGCATTACAGCGCCGCGGCTTAAAGGGAGTGTTTACAAAAGAATTTCTTCATCAGTACTATGGCAAATGGGATAAACTGCAAGGCCAAGGAGTTTTCAAGTCGCTTTGTGTCCGCAAATTCACAAAAAACAGTATTTCAAATCTCACTTTCTCAGCCTAATGCATCATAGCACCACGGCTGAAATTAAGTGTTTACAAACAAGTTTCCAACTCAGAACTATGGCAATTGGGATAAACTACAAGGCCAAAGTGGTTTCAAGTCATTTTGTTTCTGCAATTTCACAGAAAACAGTATTTCAAGTCTAACTTTCTCAGCTTAATGTAAAACTGCATTACAATGCCACGGCTTAAACTAAATGTTTACAAACAAGTTTCCTACTCAGAACTATGGCAAATGGGATACACTACATGACCAAAGTTGTTTCAGGTCACTTTGTGTGGACAATTTCACAGGAAACACAATGTTTCAAAAACAGCCTTATCTCAGCGAGAGAAGCTCAAATACAGAATAAAACTGAATTGCAGTGCCGCGGCTTAAACGGAGTGTTTACAAAAGAATTTCTTCATCAGTACTATGGCAAATGGGATAAACTACAAGGCCAAGGAGTTTTCAAGTCGCTTTGTGTCCGCAAATTCACAAAAAACAGTATTTCAAATCTCACTTTCTCAGCCTACTGCATCATAGCACCACGGCTGAAATTAAGTGTTTACAAACAAGTTTCCAACTCAGAACTATGGCAATTGGGATAAACTACAAGGCCAAAGTGGTTTCAAGTCACTTTGTTTCTGCAATTTCACAGAAAACAGCATTTCAAGTCTAACTTTCTCAGCTTAATGTAAAACTGCATTACAGTGCCACGGCTTAAACTAAATGTTTACAAACAAGTTTCCTACTCAGAACTATGGCAAATGGGATACACTACATGGCCAAAGTTGTTTCAGGTCACTTTGTGTGGACAATTTCACAGGAAACACAATGTTTCAAAAACAGCCTTATCTCAGCGAGAAAAGCTCAATTACAGCATAAAACTGCATTGCAGCGCCGCGGCTTAAACGGAGTGTTTACAAAAGAATTTCTTCATCAGTACTATGGCAAATGGGATAAACTACAAGGCCAAGGAGTTTTCAAGTCGCTTTGTGTCCGCAAATTCACAAAAAACAGTATTTCAAATCTCACTTTCTCAGCCTACTGCATCATAGCACCACGGCTGAAATTAAGTGTTTACAAACAAGTTTCCAACTCAGAACTATGGCAATTGGGATAAACTACAAGGCCAAAGTGGTTTCAAGTCACTTTGTTTCTGCAATTTCACAGAAAACAGTATTTCAAGTCTAACTTTCTCAGCTTAATGTAAAACTGCATTACAGTGCCACGGCTTAAACTAAGTGTTTACGAACAAATTTCTTCATCAGTACTATGGCAAATGGGATACACTACATGGCCAAAGTTGTTTCAGGTCACTTTGTGTGGACAATTTCACAGGAAACACAATGTTTCAAAAACAGCCTTATCTCAGCGAGAGAAGCTCAATTACAGCATAAAACTGCATTGCAGCGCCGCGGCTTAAACGGAGTGTTTACAAAAGAATTTCTTCATCAGTACTATGGCAAATGGGATAAACTACAAGGCCAAGGAGTTTTCAAGTCGCTTTGTGTCCGCAAATTAACAAAAAACAGTATTTCAAATCTCACTTTCTCAGCCTACTGCATCATAGCACCACGGCTGAAATTAAGTGTTTACAAACAAGTTTCCAACTCAGAACTATGGCAATTGGGATAAACTACAAGGCCAAAGTGGTTTCAAGTCACTTTGTTTCTGCAATTTCACAGAAAACAGTATTTCAAGTCTCACTTTATCAGCTTAATGTAAAACTGCATTACAGTGCCACGGCTTAAACTAAATGTTTACAAACAAGTTTCCTACTCAGAACTATGGCAAATGGGATACACTACATGGCCAAAGTTGTTTCAGGTCACTTTGTGTGGACAATTTCACAGGAAACACAATGTTTCAAAAACAGCCTTATCTCAGCGAGAGAAGCTCAAATACAGAATAAAACTGAATTGCAGTGCCGCGGCTTAAACGGAGTGTTTACAAAAGAATTTCTTCATCAGTACTATGGCAAATGGGATAAACTACAAGGCCAAGGAGTTTTCAAGTCACTTTGTGTCCGCAATTTCACAAAAAACAGTATTTCAAATCTCACTTTCTCAGCCTAATGCATCATAGCACCACGGCTGAAATTAAGTGTTTACAAACAAGTTTCCAACTCAGAACTATGGCAATTGGGATAAAACACAAGGCCAAAGTGGTTTCAAGTCACTTTGTGTGGACAATTTCACAAGAAACACAATGTTTCAAAAACAGCCTTATCTCAGGGGGAGAAGCTCAAATACAGCATAAAACTGCATTGCAGTGCCGCGGCTTAAACGGAGTGTTTACGAAAGAATTTCTTCATCAGAACTATGGCAAATGGGATACACTACATGGCCAAAGTTGTTTCAGGTCACTTTGTGTGGACAATTTCACAGGAAACACAATGTTTCAAAAACAGCCTTATCTCACCGAGAGAAGCTCAATTACAGCATAAAACTGCATTACAGCGCCGCGGCTTAAAGGGAGTGTTTACAAAAGAATTTCTTCATCAGTACTATGGCAAATGGGATAAACTACAAGGCCAAGGAGTTTTCAAGTCGCTTTGTGTCCGCAAATTCACAAAAAACAGTATTTCAAATCTCACTTTCTCAGCCTAATGCATCATAGCACCACGGCTGAAATTAAGTGTTTACAAACAAGTTTCCAACTCAGAACTATGGCAATTGGGATAAACTACAAGGCCAAAGTGGTTTCAAGTCAATTTGTTTCTGCAATTTCACAGAAAACAGTATTTCAAGTCTAACTTTCTCAGCTTAATGTAAAACTGCATTACAGTGCCACGGCTTAAACTAAATGTTTACAAACAAGTTTCCTACTCAGAACTATGGCAAATGGGATACACTACATGGCCAAAGTTGTTTCAGGTCACTTTGTGTGGACAATTTCACAGGAAACACAATGTTTCAAAAACAGCCTTATCTCAGCGAGAGAAGCTCAAATACAGAATAAAACTGAATTGCAGTGCCGCGGCTTAAACGGAGTGTTTACAAAAGAATTTCTTCATCAGTACTATGGCAAATGGGATAAACTACAAGGCCAAGGAGTTTTCAAGTCGCTTTATGTCCGCAAATTCACAAAAAACAGTATTTCAAATCTCACTTTCTCAGCCTACTGCATCATAGCACCACGGCTGAAATTTAGTGTTTACAAACAAGTTTCCAACTCAGAACTATGGCAATTGGGATAAACTACAAGGCCAAAGTGGTTTCAAGTCACTTTGTTTCTGCAATTTCACAGAAAACAGTATTGTAAGTCTAACTTTCTCAGCTTAATGTAAAACTGCATTACAGTGCCACGGCTTAAACTAAATGTTTACAAACAAGTTTCCTACTCAGAACTATGGCAAATGGGATACACTACATGGCCAAAGTTGTTTCAGGTCACTTTGTGTGGACAATTTCACAGGAAACACAATGTTTCAAAAACAGCCTTATCTCAGAGAGAGAAGCTCAAAGACAGCATAAAACTGAATTGCAGTGCCGCGGCTTAAACGGAGTGTTTACAAAAGAATTTCTTCATCAGTACTATGGCAAATGGGATAAACTACAAGGCCAAGGAGTTTTCAAGTCGCTTTGTGTCCGCAAATTCACAAAAAACAGTATTTCAAATCTCACTTTCTCAGCCTACTGCATCATAGCACCACGGCTGAAATTAAGTGTTTACAAACAAGTTTCCAACTCAGAACTATGGCAATTGGGATAAACTACAAGGCCAAAGTGGTTTCAAGTCACTTTGTTTCTGCAATTTCACAGAAAACAGCATTTCAAGTCTTACTTTCTCAGCCTAATGTAAAACTGCATCTCAGCGCCATGGCTTAAACTAGGTGTTTACAAGCAAGTTTCCTACTCAGAACTATGGCAATTGGGATACACTACATGGCCAAAGTGGTTTCAAGTCACTTTGTGTGGACAATTTCACAAGAAACACAATGTTTAAAAAACAGCCTTATCTCAGGGGGAGAAGCTCAAATACAGCATAAAACTGCATTGCAGTGCCGCGGCTTAAACGGAGTGTTTACAAAAGAATTTCTTCATCAGTACTATGGCAAATGGGATACACTACATGGCCAAATTTTTTCAGGTCACTTTGTGTGGACAATTTCACAGGAAACACAATGTTTCAAAAACAGCCTTATCTCAGCGAGAGAAGCTCAATTACAGCATAAAACTGCATTACAGCGCCGCGGCTTAAAGGGAGTGTTTACAAAAGAATTTCTTCATCAGTACTATGGCAAATGGGATAAACTACAAGGCCAAGGAGTTTTCAAGTCGCTTTGTGTCCGCAAATTCACAAAAAACAGTATTTCAAATCTCACTTTCTCAGCTTCACTTTAGCACCACGGCTGAAATTAAGTGTTTACAAACAAGTTTCCAACTCAGAACTATGGCAATTGGGATAAACTACAGGCCAACGTGGTTTCAAGTCACTTTGTTTCTGCAATTTCACAGAAAACAGCATTTCAAATCTCACTTTCTCAGCCTAATGCATCATAGCACCACGGCTGAAATTAAGTGTTTACAAACAAGTTTCCAACTCAGAACTATGGCAATTGGGATAAACTACAGGCCAACGTGGTTTCAAGTCACTTTGTTTCTGAAATTTCACAGAAAACAGTATTTCAAGTCTCACTTTATCAGCTTAATGTAAAACTGCATTACAGTGCCACGGCTTAAACTAAATGTTTACAAACAAGTTTCCTACTCAGAACTATGGCAAATGGGATACACTACATGGCCAAAGTTGTTTCAGGTCACTCTGTGTGGACAATGTCACAGGAAACACAATGTTTCAAAAACAGCCTTATCTCAGCGAGAGAAGCTCAAATACAGCATAAAACTGCATTGCAGTGCCGCGGCTTAAACGGAGTGTTTACAAAAGAATTTCTTCATCAGTACTATGGCAAATGGGATAAACTACAAGGCCAAGGAGTTTTCAAGTCACTTTGTGTCCGCAATTTCACAAAAAACAGTATTTCAAATCTCACTTTCTCAGCCTAATGCATCATAGCAACACGGCTGAAATTAAGTGTTTACAAACAAGTTTCCAACTCAGAACTATGGCAATTGGGATAAACTACAAGGCCAAAGTGGTTTCAAGTCACTTTGTTTCTGCAATTTCACAGAAAACAGTATTTCAAGTCTAACTTTCTCAGCTTAATGTAAAACTGCATTACAGTGCCACGGCTTAAACTAAATGTTTACAAACGAGTTTCCTACTCAGAACTATGGCAAATGGGATACACTACATGGCCAAAGTTGTTTCAGGTCACTTTGTGTGGACAATTTCACAGGAAACACAATGTTTCAAAAACAGCCTTATCTCAGCGAGAGAAGCTCAATTACAGCATAAAACTGCATTGCAGCGCTGCGGCTTAAAGGGAGTGTTTACAAAAGAATTTCTTCATCAGTACTATGGCAAATGGGATAAACTACAAGGCCAAGGAGTTTTCAAGTCGCTTTGTGTCCGCAAATTCACAAAAAACAGTATTTCAAATCTCACTTTCTCAGCCTACTGCATCATAGCACCACGGCTAAAATTAAGTGTTTACAAACAAGTTTCCAACTCAGAACTATGGCAATTGGGATAAACTACAAGGCCAAAGTGGTTTCAAGTCACTTTGTTTCTGCAATTTCACAGAAAACAGCATTTCAAGTCTTGCTTTCTCAGCCTAATGTAAAACTGCATCTCAGCGCCATGGCTTAAACTAGGTGTTTACAAGCAAGTTTCCTACTCAGAACTATGGCAAATGGGATACACTACATGGCCAAAGTGGTTTCAAGTCACTTTGTGTGGACAATTTCACAAGAAACACAATGTTTCAAAAACAGCCTTATCTCAGGGGGAGAAGCTCAAATACAGCATAAAACTGCATTGCAGTGCCGCGGCTTAAACGGAGTGTTTACAAAAGAATTTCTTCATCAGTACTATGGCAAATGGGATACACTACATGGCCAAAGTTGTTTCAGGTCACTTTGTGTGGACAATTTCACAGGAAACACAATGTTTCAAAAACAGCCTTATCTCAGCGAGAGAAGCTCAATTACAGCATAAAACTGCATTACAGCGCCGCGGCTTAAAGGGAGTGTTTCCAAAAGAATTTCTTCATCAGTACTATGGCAAATGGGATAAACTACAAGGCCAAGGAGTTTTCAAGTCGCTTTGTGTCCGCAAATTCACAAAAAACAGTATTTCAAATCTCACTTTCTCAGCCTAATGCATCATAGCAACA
Organism: Embiotoca jacksoni; assembly: GCF_022577435.1. NCBI lineage: Eukaryota > Metazoa > Chordata > Actinopteri > Embiotocidae > Embiotoca > Embiotoca jacksoni. The sequence goes on along the minus strand of NW_027185229.1, from coordinate 6,619,732 downwards.
CGGCTGAAATTAAGTGTTTACAAACAAGTTTCCAACTCAGAACTATGGCAATTGGGATAAACTACAAGGCCAAAGTGGTTTCAAGTCACTTTGTTTCTGCAATTTCACAGAAAACAGTATTTCAAGTCTAACTTTCTCAGCTTAATGTAAAACTGCATTACAGTGCCACGGCTTAAACTAAATGTTTACAAACGAGTTTCCTACTCAGAACTATGGCAAATGGGATACACTACATGGCCAAAGTTGTTTCAGGTCACTTTGTGTGGACAATTTCACAGGAAACACAATGTTTCAAAAACAGCCTTATCTCAGCGAGAGAAGCTCAATTACAGCATAAAACTGCATTGCAGCGCTGCGGCTTAAAGGGAGTGTTTACAAAAGAATTTCTTCATCAGTACTATGGCAAATGGGATAAACTACAAGGCCAAGGAGTTTTCAAGTCGCTTTGTGTCCGCAAATTCACAAAAAACAGTATTTCAAATCTCACTTTCTCAGCCTACTGCATCATAGCACCACGGCTAAAATTAAGTGTTTACAAACAAGTTTCCAACTCAGAACTATGGCAATTGGGATAAACTACAAGGCCAAAGTGGTTTCAAGTCACTTTGTTTCTGCAATTTCACAGAAAACAGCATTTCAAGTCTTGCTTTCTCAGCCTAATGTAAAACTGCATCTCAGCGCCATGGCTTAAACTAGGTGTTTACAAGCAAGTTTCCTACTCAGAACTATGGCAAATGGGATACACTACATGGCCAAAGTGGTTTCAAGTCACTTTGTGTGGACAATTTCACAAGAAACACAATGTTTAAAAAACAGCCTTATCTCAGGGGGAGAAGCTCAAATACAGCATAAAACTGCATTGCAGTGCCGCGGCTTAAACGGAGTGTTTACAAAAGAATTTCTTCATCAGTACTATGGCAAATGGGATACACTACATGGCCAAAGTTGTTTCAGGTCACTTTGTGTGGACAATTTCACAGGAAACACAATGTTTCAAAAACAGCCTTATCTCAGCGAGAGAAGCTCAATTACAGCATAAAACTGCATTACAGCGCCGCGGCTTAAAGGGAGTGTTTCCAAAAGAATTTCTTCATCAGTACTATGGCAAATGGGATAAACTACAAGGCCAAGGAGTTTTCAAGTCGCTTTGTGTCCGCAAATTCACAAAAAACAGTATTTCAAATCTCACTTTCTCAGCCTAATGCATCATAGCACCACGGCTGAAATTAAGTGTTTACAAACAAGTTTCCAACTCAGAACTATGGCAATTGGGATAAACTACAAGGCCAAAGTGGTTTCAAGTCATTTTGTTTCTGCAATTTCACAGAAAACAGTATTTCAAGTCTAACTTTCTCAGCTTAATGTAAAACTGCATTACAGTGCCACGGCTTAAACTAAATGTTTACAATCAAGTTTCCTACTCAGAACTATGGCAAATGGGATACACTACATGGCCAAAGTTGTTTCAGGTCACTTTGTGTGGACAATTTCACAGGAAACACAATGTTTCAAAAACAGCCTTATCTCAGAGAGAGAATCTCAAATACAGCATAAAACTGAATTGCAGTGCCGCGGCTTAAACGGAGTGTTTTCAAAAGAATTTCTTCATCAGTACTATGGCAAATGGGATAAACTACAAGGCCAAGGAGTTTTCAAGTCGCTTTGTGTCCGCAAATTCACAAAAAACAGTATTTCAAATCTCACTTTCTCAGCCTACTGCATCATAGCACCACGGCTGAAATTAAGTGTTTACAAACAAGTTTCCAACTCAGAACTATGGCAATTGGGATAAACTACAAGGCCAAAGTGGTTTCAAGTCACTTTGTTTCTGCAATTTCACAGAAAACAGCATTTCAAGTCTTTCTTTCTCAGCCTAATGTAAAACTGCATCTCAGCGCCATGGCTTAAACTAGGTGTTTACAAGCAAGTTTCCTACTCAGAACTATGGCAAATGGGATACACTACATGGCCAAAGTTGTTTCAGGTCACTTTGTGTGGACAATTTCACAGGAAACACAATGTTTCAAAAACAGCCTTATCTCAGCGAGAGAAGCTCAATTACAGCATAAAACTGCATTGCAGCGCCGCGGCATAAAGGGAGTGTTTACAAAAGAATTTCTTCATCAGTACTATGGCAAATGGGATAAACTACAAGGCCAAGGAGTTTCCAAGTCGCTTTGTGTCCGCAAATTCACAAAAAACAGTATTTCAAATCTCACTTTCTCAGCCTACTGCATCATAGCACCACGGCTGAAATTAAGTGTTTACAAACAAGTTTCCAACTCAGAACTATGGCAATTGGGATAAACTACAAGGCCAAAGTGGTTTCAAGTCACTTTGTTTCTGCAATTTCACAGAAAACAGCATTTCAAGTCTAACTTTCTCAGCTTAATGTAAAACTGCATTACAGTGCCACGGCTTAAACTAAATGTTTACAAACAAGTTTCCTACTCAGAACTATGGCAAATGGGATACACTACATGGCCAAAGTTGTTTCAGGTCACTTTGTGTGGACAATTTCACAGGAAACACAATGTTTCAAAAACAGCCTTATCTCAGCGAGAGAAGCTCAATTACAGCATAAAACTGCATTGCAGCGCCGCGGCTTAAAGGGAGTGTTTACAAAAGAATTTCTTCATCAGTACTATGGCAAATGGGATAAACTACAAGGCCAAGGAGTTTTCAAGTCGCTTTGTGTCCGCAAATTCACAAAAAACAGTATTTCAAATCTCACTTTCTCAGCCTAATGCATCATAGCACCACGGCTGAAATTAAGTGTTTACAAACAAGTTTCCAACTCAGAACTATGGCAATTGGGATAAACTACAAGGCCAAAGTGGTTTCAAGTCACTTTGTTTCTGCAATTTCACAGAAAACAGCATTTCAAGTCTTACTTTCTCAGCCTAATGTAAAACTGCATCTCAGCGCCATGGCTTAAACTAGGTGTTTACAAGCAAGTTTCCTACTCAGAACTATGGCAAATGGGATACACTACATGGCCAAAGTTGTTTCAGGTCACTTTGTGTGGACAATTTCACAGGAAACACAATGTTTCAAAAACAGCCTTATCTCAGCGAGAGAAGCTCAAATACAGCATAAAACTGAATTGCAGTGCCGCGGCTTAAACGGAGTGTTTACAAAAGAATTTCTTCATCAGTACTATGGCAAATGGGATAAACTACATGGCCAAAGGAGTTTTCAAGTCACTTTGTGTCCGCAAATTCACAAAAAACAGTATTTCAAATCTCACTTTCTCAGCCTAATGCATCATAGCACCACGGCTGAAATTAATTGTTTACAAACAAGTTTCCAACACAGAACTATGGCAATTGGGATAAACTACAGGCCAACGTGGTTTCAAGTCACTTTGTTTCTGCAATTTCACAGAAAACAGCATTTCAAATCTCACTTTCTCAGCCTAATGCATCATAGCACCACGGCTGAAATTAAGTGTTTACAAACAAGTTTCCAACTCAGAACTATGGCAATTGGGATAAACTACAGGCCAACGTGGTTTCAAGTCACTTTGTTTCTGCAATTTCACAGAAAACAGCATTTCAAATCTCACTTTCTCAGCCTAATGCATCATAGCACCACGGCTGAAATTAAGTGTTTACAAACAAGTTTCCAACTCAGAACTATGGCAATTGGGATAAACTACAGGCCAACGTGGTTTCAAGTCACTTTGTTTCTGCAATTTCACAGAAAACAGTATTTCAAGTCTCACTTTATCAGCTTAATGTAAAACTGCATTACAGTGCCACGGCTTAAACTAAATGTTTACAAACAAGTTTCCTACTCAGAACTATGGCAAATGGGATACACTACATGGCCAAAGTTGTTTCAGGTCACTCTGTGTGGACAATGTCACAGGAAACACAATGTTTCAAAAACAGCCTTATCTCAGCGAGAGAAGCTCAAATACAGCATAAAACTGCATTGCAGTGCCGCGGCTTAAACGGAGTGTTTACAAAAGAATTTCTTCATCAGTACTATGGCAAATGGGATAAACTACAAGGCCAAGGAGTTTTCAAGTCACTTTGTGTCCGCAATTTCACAAAAAACAGTATTTCAAATCTCACTTTCTCAGCCTAATGCATCATAGCAACACGGCTGAAATTAAGTGTTTACAAACAAGTTTCCAACTCAGAACTATGGCAATTGGGATAAACTACAAGGCCAAAGTGGTTTCAAGTCACTTTGTTTCTGCAATTTCACAGAAAACAGTATTTCAAGTCTAACTTTCTCAGCTTAATGTAAAACTGCATTACAGTGCCACGGCTTAAACTAAATGTTTACAAACGAGTTTCCTACTCAGAACTATGGCAAATGGGATACACTACATGGCCAAAGTTGTTTCAGGTCACTTTGTGTGGACAATTTCACAGGAAACACAATGTTTCAAAAACAGCCTTATCTCAGCGAGAGAAGCTCAATTACAGCATAAAACTGCATTGCAGCGCTGCGGCTTAAAGGGAGTGTTTACAAAAGAATTTCTTCATCAGTACTATGGCAAATGGGATAAACTACAAGGCCAAGGAGTTTTCAAGTCGCTTTGTGTCCGCAAATTCACAAAAAACAGTATTTCAAATCTCACTTTCTCAGCCTACTGCATCATAGCACCACGGCTAAAATTAAGTGTTTACAAACAAGTTTCCAACTCAGAACTATGGCAATTGGGATAAACTACAAGGCCAAAGTGGTTTCAAGTCACTTTGTTTCTGCAATTTCACAGAAAACAGCATTTCAAGTCTTGCTTTCTCAGCCTAATGTAAAACTGCATCTCAGCGCCATGGCTTAAACTAGGTGTTTACAAGCAAGTTTCCTACTCAGAACTATGGCAAATGGGATACACTACATGGCCAAAGTGGTTTCAAGTCACTTTGTGTGGACAATTTCACAAGAAACACAATGTTTAAAAAACAGCCTTATCTCAGGGGGAGAAGCTCAAATACAGCATAAAACTGCATTGCAGTGCCGCGGCTTAAACGGAGTGTTTACAAAAGAATTTCTTCATCAGTACTATGGCAAATGGGATACACTACATGGCCAAAGTTGTTTCAGGTCACTTTGTGTGGACAATTTCACAGGAAACACAATGTTTCAAAAACAGCCTTATCTCAGCGAGAGAAGCTCAATTACAGCATAAAACTGCATTACAGCGCCGCGGCTTAAAGGGAGTGTTTCCAAAAGAATTTCTTCATCAGTACTATGGCAAATGGGATAAACTACAAGGCCAAGGAGTTTTCAAGTCGCTTTGTGTCCGCAAATTCACAAAAAACAGTATTTCAAATCTCACTTTCTCAGCCTAATGCATCATAGCACCACGGCTGAAATTAAGTGTTTACAAACAAGTTTCCAACTCAGAACTATGGCAATTGGGATAAACTACAAGGCCAAAGTGGTTTCAAGTCATTTTGTTTCTGCAATTTCACAGAAAACAGTATTTCAAGTCTAACTTTCTCAGCTTAATGTAAAACTGCATTACAGTGCCACGGCTTAAACTAAATGTTTACAATCAAGTTTCCTACTCAGAACTATGGCAAATGGGATACACTACATGGCCAAAGTTGTTTCAGGTCACTTTGTGTGGACAATTTCACAGGAAACACAATGTTTCAAAAACAGCCTTATCTCAGAGAGAGAATCTCAAATACAGCATAAAACTGAATTGCAGTGCCGCGGCTTAAACGGAGTGTTTTCAAAAGAATTTCTTCATCAGTACTATGGCAAATGGGATAAACTACAAGGCCAAGGAGTTTTCAAGTCGCTTTGTGTCCGCAAATTCACAAAAAACAGTATTTCAAATCTCACTTTCTCAGCCTACTGCATCATAGCACCACGGCTGAAATTAAGTGTTTACAAACAAGTTTCCAACTCAGAACTATGGCAATTGGGATAAACTACAAGGCCAAAGTGGTTTCAAGTCACTTTGTTTCTGCAATTTCACAGAAAACAGCATTTCAAGTCTTTCTTTCTCAGCCTAATGTAAAACTGCATCTCAGCGCCATGGCTTAAACTAGGTGTTTACAAGCAAGTTTCCTACTCAGAACTATGGCAAATGGGATACACTACATGGCCAAAGTTGTTTCAGGTCACTTTGTGTGGACAATTTCACAGGAAACACAATGTTTCAAAAACAGCCTTATCTCAGCGAGAGAAGCTCAATTACAGCATAAAACTGCATTGCAGCGCCGCGGCTTAAAGGGAGTGTTTACAAAAGAATTTCTTCATCAGTACTATGGCAAATGGGATAAACTACAAGGCCAAGGAGTTTCCAAGTCGCTTTGTGTCCGCAAATTCACAAAAAACAGTATTTCAAATCTCACTTTCTCAGCCTACTGCATCATAGCACCACGGCTGAAATTAAGTGTTTACAAACAAGTTTCCAACTCAGAACTATGGCAATTGGGATAAACTACAAGGCCAAAGTGGTTTCAAGTCACTTTGTTTCTGCAATTTCACAGAAAACAGCATTTCAAGTCTAACTTTCTCAGCTTAATGTAAAACTGCATTACAGTGCGACGGCTTAAACTAAATGTTTACAAACAAGTTTCCTACTCAGAACTATGGCAAATGGGATACACTACATGGCCAAAGTTGTTTCAGGTCACTTTGTGTGGACAATTTCACAGGAAACACAATGTTTCAAAAACAGCCTTATCTCAGCGAGAGAAGCTCAATTACAGCATAAAACTGAATTGCGGTGCCGCGGCTTAAACGGAGTGTTTACAAAAGAATTTCTTCATCAGTACTATGGCAAATGGGATAAACTACAAGGCCAAGGAGTTTTCAAGTCAGTTTGTGTCCGCAATTTCACAAAAAACAGTATTTCAAATCTCACTTTCTCAGCCTAATGCATCATAGCAACACGGCTGAAATTAAGTGTTTACAAACAAGTTTCCAACTCAGAACTATGGCAATTGGGATAAACTACAAGGCCAAAGTGGTTTCAAGTCACTTTGTTTCTGCAATTTCACAGAAAACAGTATTTCAAGTCTAACTTTCTCAGCTTAATGTAAAACTGCATTACAGTGCCACGGCTTAAACTAAATGTTTACAAACGAATTTCCTACTCAGAACTATGGCAAATGGGATACACTACATGGCCAAAGTTGTTTCAGGTCACTTTGTGTGGACAATTTCACAGGAAACACAATGTTTCAAAAACAGCCTTATCTCAGCGAGAGAAGCTCAATTACAGCATAAAACTGCATTGCAGCGCTGCGGCTTAAAGGGAGTGTTTACAAAAGAATTTCTTCATCAGTACTATGGCAAATGGGATAAACTACAAGGCCAAGGAGTTTTCAAGTCGCTTCGTGTCCGCAAATTCACAAAAAACAGTATTTCAAATCTCACTTTCTCAGCCTACTGCATCATAGCACCACGGCTGAAATTAAGTGTTTACAAACAAGTTTCCAACTCAGAACTATGGCAATTGGGATAAACTACAAGGCCAAAGTGGTTTCAAGTCACTTTGTTTCTGCAATTTCACAGAAAACAGCATTTCAAGTCTTTCTTTCTCAGCCTAATGTAAAACTGCATCTCAGCGCCATGGCTTAAACTAGGTGTTTACAAGCAAGTTTCCTACTCAGAACTATGGCAAATGGGATACACTACATGGCCAAAGTTGTTTCAGGTCACTTTGTGTGGACAATTTCACAGGAAACACAATGTTTCAAAAACAGCCTTATCTCAGCGAGAGAAGCTCAATTACAGCATAAAACTGCATTGCAGCGCCGCGGCTTAAAGGGAGTGTTTACAAAAGAATTTCTTCATCAGTACTATGGCAAATGGGATAAACTACAAGGCCAAGGAGTTTTCAAGTCGCTTTGTGTCCGCAAATTCACAAAAAACAGTATTTCAAATCTCACTTTCTCAGCCTACTGCATCATAGCACCACGGCTGAAATTAAGTGTTTACAAACAAGTTTCCAACTCAGAACTATGGCAATTGGGATAAACTACAAGGCCAAAGTGGTTTCAAGTCACTTTGTTTCTGCAATTTCACAGAAAACAGCATTTCAAGTCTAACTTTCTCAGCTTAATGTAAAACTGCATTACAGTGCCACGGCTTAAACTAAATGTTTACAAACAAGTTTCCTACTCAGAACTATGGCAAATGGGATACACTACATGGCCAAAGTTGTTTCAGGTCACTTTGTGTGGACAATTTCACAGGAAACACAATGTTTCAAAAACAGCCTCATCTCAGCGAGAGAAGCTCAATTACAGCATAAAACTGAATTGCGGTGCCGCGGCTTAAACGGAGTGTTTACAAAAGAATTTCTTCATCAGTACAATGGCAAATGGGATAAACTACAAGGCCAAGGAGTTTTCAAGTCAGTTTGTGTCCGCAATTTCACAAAAAACAGTATTTCAAATCTCACTTTCTCAGCCTAATGCATCATAGCAACACGGCTGAAATTAAGTGTTTACAAACAAGTTTCCAACTCAGAACTATGGCAATTGGGATAAACTACAAGGCCAAAGTGGTTTCAAGTCACTTTGTTTCTGCAATTTCACAGAAAACAGTATTTCAAGTCTAACTTTCTCAGCTTAATGTAAAACTGCATTACAGTGCCACGGCTTAAACTAAATGTTTACAAACGAATTTCCTACTCAGAACTATGGCAAATGGGATACACTACATGGCCAAAGTTGTTTCAGGTCACTTTGTGTGGACAATTTCACAGGAAACACAATGTTTCAAAAACAGCCTTATCTCAGCGAGAGAAGCTCAATTACAGCATAAAACTGCATTGCAGCGCTGCGGCTTAAAGGGAGTGTTTACAAAAGAATTTCTTCATCAGTACTATGGCAAATGGGATAAACTACAAGGCCAAGGAGTTTTCAAGTCGCTTCGTGTCCGCAAATTCACAAAAAACAGTATTTCAAATCTCACTTTCTCAGCCTACTGCATCATAGCACCACGGATGAAATTAAGTGTTTACAAACAAGTTTCCAACTCAGAACTATGGCAATTGGGATAAACTACAAGGCCAAAGTGGTTTCAAGTCACTTTGTTTCTGCAATTTCACAGAAAACAGCATTTCAAGTCTAACTTTCTCAGCTTAATGTAAAACTGCATTACAGTGCCACGGCTTAAACTAAATGTTTACAAACAAGTTTCCTACTCAGAACTATGGCAAATGGGATACACTACATGGCCAAAGTTGTTTCAGGTCACTTTGTGTGGACAATTTCACAGGAAACACAATGTTTCAAAAACAGCCTTATCTCAGCGAGAGAAGCTCAATTACAGCATAAAACTGCATTGCAGCGCCGCGGCTTAAACGGAGTGTTTACAAAAGAATTTCTTCATCAGTACTATGGCAAATGGGATAAACTACAAGGCCAAGGAGTTTTCAAGTCGCTTTGTGTCCGCAAATTCACAAAAAACAGTATTTCAAATCTCACTTTCTCAGCCTACTGCATCATAGCACCACGGCTGAAATTAAGTGTTTACAAACAAGTTTCCAACTCAGAACTATGGCAATTGGGATAAACTACAAGGCCAAAGTGGTTTCAAGTCACTTTGTTTCTGCAATTTCACAGAAAACAGCATTTCAAGTCTTACTTTCTCAGCCTAATGTAAAACTGCATCTCAGCGCCATGGCTTAAACTAGGTGTTTACAAGCAAGTTTCCTACTCAGAACTATGGCAAATGGGATACACTACTTGGCCAAAGTTGTTTCAGGTCACTTTGTGTGGACAATTTCACAGGAAACACAATGTTTCAAAAACAGCCTTATCTCAGCGAGAGAAGCTCAAATACAGCATAAAACTGAATTGCAGTGCCGCGGCTTAAACGGAGTGTTTACAAAAGAATTTCTTCATCAGTACTATGGCAAATGGGATAAACTACATGGCCAAAGGAGTTTTCAAGTCACTTTGTGTCCGCAAATTCACAAAAAACAGTATTTCAAATCTCACTTTCTCAGCCTAATGCATCATAGCACCACGGCTGAAATTAAGTGTTTACAAACAAGTTTCCAACTCAGAACTATGGCAATTGGGATAAACTACAGGCCAACGTGGTTTCAAGTCACTTTGTTTCTGCAATTTCACAGAAAACAGCATTTCAAATCTCACTTTCTCAGCCTAATGCATCATAGCACCACGGCTGAAATTAAGTGTTTACAAACAAGTTTCCAACTCAGAACTATGGCAATTGGGATAAACTACAGGCCAACGTGGTTTCAAGTCACTTTGTTTCTGCAATTTCACAGAAAACAGCATTTCAAATCTCACTTTCTCAGCCTAATGCATCATAGCACCACGGCTGAAATTAAGTGTTTACAAACAAGTTTCCAACTCAGAACTATGGCAATTGGGATAAACTACAGGCCAACGTGGTTTCAAGTCACTTTGTTTCTGCAATTTCACAGAAAACAGTATTTCAAGTCTCACTTTATCAGCTTAATGTAAAACTGCATTACAGTGCCACGGCTTAAACTAAATGTTTACAAACAAGTTTCCTACTCAGAACTATGGCAAATGGGATACACTACATGGCCAAAGTTGTTTCAGGTCACTCTGTGTGGACAATGTCACAGGAAACACAATGTTTCAAAAACAGCCTTATCTCAGTGAGAGAAGCTCAAATACAGCATAAAACTGCATTGCAGTGCCGCGGCTTAAACGGAGTGTTTACAAAAGAATTTCTTCATCAGTACTATGGCAAATGGGATAAACTACAAGGCCAAGGAGTTTTCAAGTCACTTTGTGTCCGCAATTTCACAAAAAACAGTATTTCAAATCTCACTTTCTCAGCCTAATGCATCATAGCACCACGGCTGAAATTAAGTGTTTACAAAGAAGTTTCCAACTCAGAACCATTGGCAATTGGGATAAAACACAAGGCCAAAGTGGTTTCAAGTCACTTTGTGTGGACAATTTCACAAGAAACACAATGTTTCAAAAACAGCCTTATCTCAGGGGGAGAAGCTCAAATACAGCATAAAACTGCATTGCAGTGCCACGGCTTAAACGGAGTGTTTACAAAAGAATTTCTTCATCAGAACTATGGCAAATGGGATAAACTACATGGCCAAAGTGGTTTCAAGTCACTTTGTGTGGACAATTTCACAAGAAACACAATGTTTAAAAAACAGCCTTATCTCAGGGGGAGAAGCTCAAATACAGCATAAAACTGCATTGCAGTGCCGCGGCTTAAACGGAGTGTTTACAAAAGAATTTCTTCATCAGTACTATGGCAAATGGGATACACTACATGGCCAAAGTTGTTTCAGGTCACTTTGTGTGGACAATTTCACAGGAAACACAATGTTTCAAAAACAGCCTTATCTCAGCGAGAGAAGCTCAATTACAGCATAAAACTGCATTACAGCGCCGCGGCTTAAAGGGAGTGTTTACAAAAGAATTTCTTCATCAGTACTATGGCAAATGGGATAAACTACAATGCCAAGGAGTTTTCAAGTCGCTTTGTGTCCTCAAATTCACAAAAAACAGTATTTCAAATCTCACTTTCTCAGCCTACTGCATCATAGCACCACGGCTGAAATTAAGTGTTTACAAACAAGTTTCCAACTCAGAACTATGGCAATTGGGATAAACTACAAGGCCAAAGTGGTTTCAAGTCACTTTGTTTCTGCAATTTCACAGAAAACAGCATTTCAAGTCTAACTTTCTCAGCTTAATGTAAAACTGCATTACAGTGCCACGGCTTAAACTAAACGTTTACAAACAAGTTTCCTACTCAGAACTATGGCAAATGGGATACACTACATGGCCAAAGTTGTTTCAGGTCACTTTGTGTGGACAATTTCACAGGAAACACAATGTTTGAAAAACAGCCTTATCTCAGCGAGAGAAGCTCAATTACAGCAAAAAACTGCATTGCAGCGCCGCGGCTTAAAGGGAGTGTTTACAAAAGAATTTCTTCATCAGTACTATGGCAAATGGGATACACTACAAGGCCAAGGAGTTTTCAAGTCGCTTTGTGTCCGCAAATTCACAAAAAACAGTATTTCAAATCTCACTTTCTCAGCCTACTGCATCATAGCACCACGGCTGAAATTAAGTGTTTACAAACAAGTTTCCAACTCAGAACTATGGCAATTGGGATAAACTACAAGGCCAAAGTGGTTTCAAGTCACTTTGTTTCTGCAATTTCACAGAAAACAGTATTTCAAGTCTAACTTTCTCAGCTTAATGTAAAACTGCATTACAGTGCCACGGCTTAAACTAAATGTTTACAAACAAGTTTCCTACTCAGAACTATGGCAAATGGGATACACTACATGGCCAAAGTTGTTTCAGGTCACTTTGTGTGGACAATTTCACAGGAAACACAATGTTTCAAAAACAGCCTTATCTCAGCGAGAGAAGCTCAATTACAGCATAAAACTGCATTGCAGCGCCGCGGCTTAAACGGAGTGTTTACAAAAGAATTTCTTCATCAGTACTATGGCAAATGGGATAAACTACAAGGCCAAGGAGTTTTCAAGTCACTTTGTGTGGACAATTTCACAGGAAACACAATGTTTCAAAAACAGCCTTATCTCAGCGAGAGAAGCTCAAATACAGCATAAAACTGAATTGCAGTGCCGCGGCTTTAACGGAGTGTTTACAAAAGAATTTCTTCATCAGTACTATGGCAAATGGGATAAACTACAAGGCCAAGGAGTTTTCAAGTCGCTTTGTGTCCGCAAATTCACAAAAAACAGTATTTCAAATCTCATTTTCTCAGCCTAATGCATCATAGGACCACGGCTGAAATTAAGTGTTTACAAGCAAGTTTCCTACTCAGAATTATGGCAAATGGGATACACTACATGGCCAAAGTTGATTCAGGTCACTTTGTGTGGACAATTTCACAGGAAACACAATGTTTCAAAAACAGCCTTATCTCAGCGAGAGAAGCTCAATTACAGCATAAAACTGCATTGCAGCGCCGCGGCTTAAACGGAACGTTTACAAAAGAATTTCTTCATCAGTACTATGGCAAATGGGATAAACTACAAGGCCAAGGAGTTTTCAAGTCGCTTTGTGTCCGCAAATTCACAAAAAACAGTATTTCAAATCTCACTTTCTCAGCCTACTGCATCATAGCACCACGGCTGAAATTAAGTGTTTACAAACAAGTTTCCAACTCAGAACTATGGCAATTGGGATAAACTACAAGGCCAAAGTGGTTTCAAGTCACTTTGTTTCTGCAATATCACAGAAAACAGCATTTCAAGTCTTACTTTCTCAGCCTAATTTAAAACTGCATCTCAGCGCCATGGCTTAAACTAGGTGTTTACAAGCAAGTTTCCTACTCAGAACTATGGCAAATGGGATACACTACATGGCCAAAGTTGTTTCAGGTCACTTTGTGTGGACAATTTCACAGGAAACACAATGTTTCAAAAACAGCCTTATCTCAGCGAGAGAAGCTCAATTACAGCATAAAACTGCATTGCAGCGCCGCGGCTTAAAGGGAGTGTTTACAAAAGAATTTCTTCATCAGTACTATGGCAAATGGGATACACTACAAGGCCAAGGAGTTTTCAAGTCGCTTTGTGTCCGCAAATTCACAAAAAACAGTATTTCAAATCTCACTTTCTCAGCCTACTGCATCATAGCACCACGGCTGAAATTAAGTGTTTACAAACAAGTTTCCAACTCAGAACTATGGCAATTGGGATAAACTACAAGGCCAAAGTGGTTTCAAGTCACTTTGTTTCTGCAATTTCACAGAAAACAGTATTTCAAGTCTAACTTTCTCAGCTTAATGTAAAACTGCATTACAGTGCCACGGCTTAAACTAAATGTTTACAAACAAGTTTCCTACTCAGAACTATGGCAAATGGGATACACTACATGGCCAAAGTTGTTTCAGGTCACTTTGTGTGGACAATTTCACAGGAAACACAATGTTTCAAAAACAGCCTTATCTCAGCGAGAGAAGCTCAATTACAGCATAAAACTGCATTGCAGCGCCGCGGCTTAAAGGGAGTGTTTACAAAAGAATTTCTTCATCAGTACTATGGCAAATGGGATACACTACAAGGCCAAGGAGTTTTCAAGTCGCTTTGTGTCCGCAAATTCACAAAAAACAGTATTTCAAATCTCACTTTCTCAGCCTAATGCATCATAGCACCACGGCTGAAATTAAGTGTTTACAAACAAGTTGCCAACTCAGAACTATGGCAATTGGGATAAACTACAAGGCCAAAGTGGTTTCAAGTCACTTTGTTTCTGCAATTTCACAGAAAACAGCATTTCAAGTCTTACTTTCTCAGCCTAATGTAAAACTGCATCTCAGCGCCATGGCTTAAACTAGGTGTTTACAAGCAAGTTTCCTACTCAGAACTATGGCAAATGGGATACACTACATGGCCAAAGTTGTTTCAGGTCACTTTGTGTGGACAATTTCACAGGAAACATAATGTTTCAAAAACAGCCTTATCTCAGCGAGAGAAGCTCAATTACAGCATAAAACTGCATTGCAGCGCCCCGGCTTAAAGGGAGTGTTTACAAAAGAATTTCTTCATCAGTACTATGACAAATGGGATAAACTACAAGGCCAAGGAGTTTTCAAGTCACTTTGTGTGGACAATTTCACAGGAAACACAATGTTTCAAAAACAGCCTTATCTCAGCGAGAGAAGCTCAAATACAGCATAAAACTGAATTGCAGTGCCGCGGCTTAAACGGAGTGTTTACAAAAGAATTTCTTCATCAGTACTATGGCAAATGGGATAAACTACAAGGCCAAGGAGTTTTCAAGTCGCTTTGTGTCCGCAAATTCACAAAAAACAGTATTTCAAATCTCATTTTCTCAGCCTAATGCATCATAGGACCACGGCTGAAATTAAGTGTTTACAAGCAAGTTTCCTACTCAGAATTATGGCAAATGGGATACACTACATGGCCAAAGTTGATTCAGGTCACTTTGTGTGGACAATTTCACAGGAAACACAATGTTTCAAAAACAGCCTTATCTCAGCGAGAGAAGCTCAATTACAGCATAAAACTGCATTGCAGCGCCGCGGCTTAAACGGAACGTTTACAAAAGAATTTCTTCATCAGTACTATGACAAATGGGATAAACTACAAGGCCAAGGAGTTTTCAAGTCGCTTTGTGTCCGCAAATTCACAAAAAACAGTATTTCAAATCTCACTTTCTCAGCCTACTGCATCATAGCACCACGGCTGAAATTAAGTGTTTACAAACAAATTTCCAACTCAGAACTATTGCAATTGGGATAAACTACAAGGCCAAAGTGGTTTCAAGTCACTTTGTTTCTGCAATATCACAGAAAACAGCATTTCAAGTCTTACTTTCTAAGCCTAATGTAAAACTGCATCTCAGCGCCATGGCTTAAACTAGGTGTTTACAAGCAAGTTTACTACTCAGAACTATGGCAAATGGGATACACTACATGGCCAAAGTTGTTTCAGGTCACTTTGTGTGGACAATTTTACAGGAAACACAATGTTTCAAAAACAGCCTTATCTCAGCGAGAGAAGCTCAAAGAAAGCATAAAACTGCATTGCAGCGCCGCGGCTTAAACGGAGTGTTTACAAAAGAATTTCTTCATCAGTACTATGGCAAATGGGATAAACTACAAGGCCAAGGAGTTTTCAAGTCACTTTGTGTCCGCAATTTCACAAAAAACAGTATTTCAAATCTCATTTTCTCAACCTAATGCATCATAGGACCACGGCTGAAATTAAGTGTTTACAAGCAAGTTTCCTACTCAGAATTATGGCAAATGGGATACACTACATGGCCAAAGTTGATTCAGGTCACTTTGTGTGGACAATTTCACAGGAAACACAATGTTTCAAAAACAGCCTTATCTCAGCGAGAGAAGCTCAATTACAGCATAAAACTGCATTGCAGCGCCGCGGCTTAAACGGAACGTTTACAAAAGAATTTCTTCATCAGTACTATGACAAATGGGATAAACTACAAGGCCAAGGAGTTTTCAAGTCGCTTTGTGTCCGCAAATTCACAAAAAACAGTATTTCAAATCTCACTTTCTCAGCCTACTGCATCATAGCACCACGGCTGAAATTAAGTGTTTACAAACAAGTTTCCAACTCAGAACTATGGCAATTGGGATAAACTACAAGGCCAAAGTGGTTTCAAGTCACTTTGTTTCTGCAATATCACAGAAAACAGCATTTCAAGTCTTACTTTCTAAGCCTAATGTAAAACTGCATCTCAGCGCCATGGCTTAAACTAGGTGTTTACAAGCAAGTTTACTACTCAGAACTATGGCAAATGGGATACACTACATGGCCAAAGTTGTTTCAGGTCACTTTGTGTGGACAATTTTACAGGAAACACAATGTTTCAAAAACAGCCTTATCTCAGCGAGAGAAGCTCAAAGAAAGCATAAAACTGCATTGCAGCGCCGCGGCTTAAACGGAGTGTTTACAAAAGAATTTCTTCATCAGTACTATGGCAAATTGGATAAACTACAAGGCCAAGGAGTTTTCAAGTCACTTTGTGTCCGCAATTTCACAAAAAACAGTATTTCAAATCTCATTTTCTCAACCTAATGCATCATAGGACCACGGCTGAAATTAAGTGTTTACAAGCAAGTTTCCTACTCAGAATTATGGCAAATGGGATACACTACATGGCCAAAGTTGATTCAGGTCACTTTGTGTGGACAATTTCACAGGAAACACAATGTTTCAAAAACAGCCTTATCTCAGCGAGAGAAGCTCAATTACAGCATAAAACTGCATTGCAGCGCCGCGGCTTAAACGGAACGTTTACAAAAGAATTTCTTCATCAGTACTATGACAAATGGGATAAACTACAAGGCCAAGGAGTTTTCAAGTCGCTTTGTGTCCGCAAATTCACAAAAAACAGTATTTCAAATCTCACTTTCTCAGCCTACTGCATCATAGCACCACGGCTGAAATTAAGTGTTTACAAACAAGTTTCCAACTCAGAACTATGGCAATTGGGATAAACTACAAGGCCAAAGTGGTTTCAAGTCACTTTGTTTCTGCAATATCACAGAAAACAGCATTTCAAGTCTTACTTTCTAAGCCTAATGTAAAACTGCATCTCAGCGCCATGGCTTAAACTAGGTGTTTACAAGCAAGTTTACTACTCAGAAAC